>NC_138128.1:49022649-49622649 GCF_964188305.1 Podarcis bocagei | reverse complement strand
GCAGAAGTGATCCGGCCTATGCCCGGTAAGCCTTGCCCACCCCTGGGTTACAGACTCTTCAGGTTACAGACGCTTCAGGTTACAGACCCACTAACCCAGAAATAGGGTTAAGAACTTTGCTTCAGGATGAAAACAGAAATCGCTTGGCGGCGGCAAGGCAGCAGCGGGAGGCCCCATTAGCTAAAGTGGTACCTCAGGTTAAGAACAGTTTCAGGTTAAGAATGGAACTCCAGAACGAATTAAATTCTTAACCCGAGGTACCACTGTATTGATTTTTTAACTTTTTTTAAAGAAAAAGTCAGACGTTGTACATCAATAGCACCTGAAGTTAGTTTATACAATAATCTCTGAGAGACAAAAATCATAACAGTTATTTTAAACTGTCATTTTCATTTTATTAAGCCTCCTTACAAGAGAAGATACCTTTGCATTTCACCCACCAATAAAAAGAAGCCTAATTTATATTGGGCATCAGCAGATGGCCTTTGCAAGTAAGTTCTGTTTTGAGGGTCTGGTCACATGCAGCAGCCACCTGCGCATTAACCTATGCCCATCATATGGTCAGCAGTATAAGCTTTAATGATTCTGCACACAGGTGATATTCACTCTGACCTCATGCATTATCCCCACCTGTGCAATGGTAACTACAACTGCTAGATGTACATTACCTGCCTCTGAATGAGTTAAAGTGGGCATGTTTAAGTTAAGGGACCTAAATTAGTCATGTCCATTATTTTCAATGGGTCTACTCTCTCAGTAGGATTCAACCCATCATATGTCAGTACACCTATTTCCCAATCCACCAGGGAATGTGTGCTCAGAAGCCTGGTGGATCCCACAAATGGTGAGTGTCACCTATCAAAACAATTAACTTTTATACCAATTAGTTTACAATCTAACCAGGTCAAGATTACTTGTAGGAAAATCTCTCTCTCTCTCTCTCTCTCTCTCTCTCTCTCTCTCTCTCTCTCTCTCTCTGTGTGTGTGTGTGTGTGTAATTATCTTAGCCATTCTGCTAGAAGACTAGTTATGGGTCAAGAAGTCAACCCCAATCTCATTTTTCAGACCTTGGAAACAGACCTTAATCTTCAACTTTGTGGATTTAAAAGCATGGGCAAAATCAAAAAGTGAGGTCTATCAGAAGACCTGGATCCCAAATAAACATTTACTGCCTGTGGACAATTTCTGAATATTCAACAGAGATATGACTTTGTCAAAGTTCAGATCATAGCTCAGCTTAATAGCAACAGGCACCTCTTCATAGATTTCTATTTTTAAAAGAATTCCACCTAGCACACACAAACACACACTATGGCGGGTGCTCCTATTCCCATCGCTAATGTGCAAAGAAAGCTGAGAATCATTTTCCACAGTTCTGTGCCCACACAAATTACACATGTGCACGTTTTAGCTATTTTGGCTGTGGTTAACATTACAGTATGAAGTTTCTCATTCTTCAGCTTCAGCACCTGTTATAAAAATGCATCTGAGTGTATCTTACTTCAAAAGCAACTTTGTTGTAATCATTCAGCCAACTCAAAATCGAATTTCCGGGCTAGTATGATTGCTTTGAAGCAATGTATTTTTTGTGCCTCCCTTAAGCCATTCAGTCTCTGGGCTCACCCACACTTCCTTTTGTGCCACGCATTCTAGGCCCAGGCCTGGGATTTCTAGGTTTGTGTGTTTCTCCTCTTTTTTGGCTTGCCGCTTTCATTATGAAAACTCGCTTCTGACTACTGAATCGGAACAGCAATCTGCCAAAAACCTGATTGCCATTTGTTCTGATTCATTGGTAAACAGTGGCACAACAACAGGGGCAGAACAACAACAACAAGCTGTTTAGACATGCCCCTAAAAATCCCAGACCTGTTTCTAGTATCAAGGTACCAAAGGAAGGGTCGATGAAGCTTTCCTGGCGATGTGTTTGGTGATCATCAAACCACTGAAGCTAAAAGAAGAGACAGGTCAAGCTCTGAAGGTCAGCCAAAAGAACTGTGATAGGCGGAGAATCAACAGGGCCCTTTAAAGGCGCATATATATATATATATATATATATATATATATATATATATATATATGCCATGAAGGTTTCTGAAATGAATGATATATTAAGACATGAATGGGACAAGAAACTTGTCATTAGGCTCCAAGATGAAAGCAGCAAGGGACTTTAGCCAGAAACTCTATGCACCAACCTGGCAAGTTCTTCAGAGTCAGTTCTCTTTCAACCCATCATTACTGCTGGGCTCTGGCCATGCAGCTATGCTCTATGAAAAGATGTGATTCACAACCTGCTGGTGCTTTTTGCCCTTGACAGACTGTGCTTTTGAAACGCATTCCTAGATGGCATGCCAGCGTCTAGCAGAAAAGTTGCTCATAATTCCAACTGAGTTCCTCGTGCTACTTAGCTGGCTGCCTTCATTAGCAGATAGAGGCGAGCCTGCATAGGAATAGACTGAGCAATGTGCCATCCAGATTTGATCTTACTGGGCCAGTGATGAGACGTACTGCAATCTTGGAGTGATTTTTTGCTCTCACTGAAGTGGCCTGTGCTCAGATTGGCTGCCAAACTAGAATTCATTTTAAAAAGTCAGCTGGGACAAATTATACCTTCTCTAATAAGATTCTACTTGGAGGATAGGCTTGCATGTGGATAATTTCTGCCCTTAAATCAGAGAGAAAGATGTGATTAAAAATGGAGTTCGTCCTAGTGAATCTAATCAGCGTGCACATTAAAGATCAACACAGCCCAGCAGTGCAACTTTGAAGACTGCTGATGCCAAAAAGGAAGCAAAATGAAATCAAGAGAAAAGATGGAATGAAGGGAAGGGGTACTCGTGTACAAAGAAGTCAAAGCAGGGTCAAGGAAGCTTGCATTATAGTGTATTTTGTTTACTATGGCTTTGTTGATGGAATCCAGGATACTAGATGTTGGAATATAAATGGTGAGGAATGTGCTTGCCACATATCCTATTTCTATATGAAGCAATCTTAGACTTCCAAAGTGCTATGCTTTGTATATAAGTATTCACTTCGCCAAATCCAGTCTGTGATCCTTGGTGATGTGTATTCCTGGGTATTAATGCTAACCTTTTACGTAAATAGCACTCTCATTCCTGTGGGACAGAACTTATCAAAGTTAGCTATCAAAGTTAGACAGAATATACCTGTCCCTAGACTTTCAAGTAGACCTGTAATTTCCACATCACCTTTTGCGACTATCTTAGCTTAAGAAATTTCACATTCCAGTCCTAGGCCTCTTCCTCTTACAGTGTGAATTTGCACAGAGGTCAGATAACTAATATCCTCCGCTGTTTGTTCAGGTCATGTTTCAAAAAATACAGGATAGAAGGTACCATAGTGGTTTCCCGCTGCAGTCAAACCTCTCCTCAGATTCAGGGAACATGTGCTGTTCCGATGCCAGTATCAAGTCAACTGATGTGGGGGGATCTTATACTCAAGTTGTTTTTCATTAATGAAATATTCCATCTGGGTAATCAGATCTGATCTCTCTGTGTGCCTCCAATTCCATTTGTGAATCAGAATCTGGTGAAAATATCCAGATATGTGGTTGAGAGCAAGACTTTGTTTACTCTGTCACCCAGAATGGTGACTGTGCTTTTCTAAATGGCAGTCATGTCAATTTTAGGTACACAGTAGTTCCCACATTCTTTCCACAACTGTGCATTATGCCCTGCCCATCTTGGCAGTCCTAACCATGTATTGCCATGATAAGCAAAAGGAGAAAAAATATGCAAACATGTTCAAATACTGAAAATATTATATTCATACGACTTTCTGTGCAAGAGAGGCAAAACAGAGACATGGGAAGCAAAGGAGAAAAAAAGAAACAGCAGTGTTTAAAATCTAATCAAAGTTTTGATGCTGGTGTCCACTCATGTCACCAGAGTTTGCACTTAAGAGTGCATTACAGTATAATTTTCCGCATACGGTACCCAAACAGCCAACCACTTTGCTATGTACAGGTACCAGTAGCCTGTACCTTTCAGAAAATCGATCCCTATCTTCATGTATCTATTCATCCATTATGCCTGCTGGCATCGTCAATTTTCATCCAGTGTGTAAATAGCTTCCTCCTTTTCATAGGGCAGAATTGATCTGTAGAGTTCGCTTTGAAGCACTGCTATCAGCACAACCTTGTGATAGACTTGTAATTTATAAAATAACACCTATTGTGGTGGCTACTGCATTAAAGAAGAAGAAAAAGACAGATTGGAGCAGGGGAGATGGGCTGGCAAGGGAGTGGGATGGAAGAAAGAGTTTATTTGTATCAGTCAAATAAAGTTCTGATGATTTTGAGAAGTCTTCCTCAGATTATATGAATCTGCAGTGATGTTAAGGTACCATTGTATTTGTGCGATCGCCTTTCTTGCTCTTTACTCAAGCAACGCAAGGAAGAAGCTCGAGTACAGAAGGGATTTTAGGTTCTTGTGAGACAGAGGAGAGCAGCTACAGAGAGATGAGGAGGAGAAGGAAGATCCTACTAGATTACAGCAGCTGTAGAGGGACTGACATCTAAGAAGAAAGCTGCCAGTTGAGTTCAGCAGCTCAAAAAGGCTCTGAACCAGTGGATACCTGCACACTCCCTCCCTGCCTCTGTAATTAAAAGTTATAAAGAATCAGTGGAACTGTAGAGTCTATGGTCTGATTTATGCATTTTATGTGTATGTTGAATTAATTGATCACCTAATAGGAACAACTTAGTTTTAATATCTATACCATTATATGATACTTGTTCTTTTACGACTGAATTACTTGCTCACTTGAATTCTGATTCATTTATTTTTTACACACATCCAATAAATCTAACATAAGTTTGTGAAAGCCTCTTGGAGCATTTGCCCTCCTCCTTTGAAGTCCATGCCGTTAGGGTTTCAAAATTCACTTGGGGAGTACTGCGAAGGAGGTTTACAATACTTTGTGAACAGCTGTAAAGAGATGTTCAACCATTGTTCAGAAGAGTCATATCAGCTTTCTTTCTTGGATACCTGCTTTTGTTAAGGCATTCCATATATATCTGAGGTGTAATATTGATGTCTCCTGGCATTCTTTCATCTATTCTTTCCACTGTTTAGGATGGGCAGGTGGGTTTCTGCCTGGCCTTGTGTAGGTTGAGGCACATAAACACTGGAATGCAGATGAATAGGACTGAAGCTATTTACCTCATTATTTCTAAAATCTTCTCATCTGCCCGGACCCCATGCCAATTAGCCAAATTGAAGGAACATCACTCCAACAAACATCACTCAGCAGTACGGAGTAGGCAAAAAAGAGAAGACCCAGAGCCAATTTGGGTCTCCCCAAGAAATTCCTACCCAGCCCCTGGAAAACAGACGACTAGCCTGTAGGCCCACACTGCAAAAGGGCGGGAGGGTCGGCACCTAATAAAGAAGATGGAAGAATATGGGGCATAACAAGCTTAAATAGCCTGTCACCATCTCTCTCTATGGGTGAAATCAACCTTAGGCCATAACATTCTCCATTAGGGAGATACCACCTCTTTTCTTCTTCCAGGATAGGAGGGTTGTGGCAAATTTGTCCCCTCCAAAATAGAGGGAATGGCATTCTGACAGTTCTGGAGGAGGTATTTCCTAGATTAGATAAATTTTGAGATGGGGAAGTTAAGAGGGTTTTAAAAACACGATGTACTTTACAGAGAGTCAGCCCAATTGTATATTTGATTCTGTAAATAAGGGCCATGAGGATTATAAGCAGGAACACCACTTTCAGTACCAAGGAGAGCAGCCTGCTTTTTATAGGGTTGCAGAGGAGCTGTTTGAAACACCAGGCTTTTAAAAATGTTATCACAACGGACTTCACGGTAGAAGTGCAACACTGCAAATGCTTTTTGTATTTCCATTGCTGGCGGCATCAGCAAAAAGAAACAAATGTGGCTTGGAGACTGTTCAGCCATTTCCCAGAGGAGCTGCCTTCCTTGGCTCCAAGGCTAGTGTGTCGGGTAGCGCAAAGCCCTTTGCCCTGGCTACATCTGTGGCCCATCTGTCTCATACCAAGCAGATGTCATCTCTTCCCCCCTCAAAGCCAGTAACTTGAAATGGTATGTGTTGTTTTTCTCCCCAGGGCCAGAACTGGTTGTGATTAAATGTCCTGAAAGGAAACCTCTTGTCTCCTCTTTTGTCTTCCCTTCTTCCTGCACCACATACAAAAATGAAACGTCCAACAGAGCCAAAGCTTAGCCTGACAACATTATTGTAATGAACGGAACCATGATGGAAACACGACATTGTAGTGGAGCAACTCGTGGAAGCAAGACAGATAGGCAATTAGCTAAAAGAGTACTTATGAACTTGTCAGGCATGACAATTTTTTAAAGCCATTTTTTTTGACAATTAACAGAACAATGGAAGCTGAGATAATGCATAAATATGTAGTTTGGGCTAAGCAGCATGAAAGAGAGAATACAGAGAAGCAGAAGTCTGCAGTCCTGACATAATTTATTGTGGGTTTATCACATTTATTGTAGTAATGACACACATGTCAGCAACATCAAGACTGCCATCTTGTAGATGGTTTATCTCAGGGAGGTTGGCAGGTTTCCATAATGACTGCATTTATACTGATGGCATATGCCAAATATGGGACACTTGCAGCTCTACAGATGTTGTTGAACTATAACTCTCACTATCCCTGACCATTGGTCATGCTGGCAGGAGTTGATGGGAGTTGGAGACCAACAATATATGGAGAACTAAAGGTTCCCCTTCCCTAGATTATTTCTTACCTAGAATGGCATTGAGGCTGCTGTCCCATAGTTCCTCATACATAGTTCTAGGTAAGGTAAAGGTAAAGGGACCCCTGACCATTAGGTCCAGTCATGGCTGACTCTGGGGTTGTGGCGCTCATCTCACTTTACTGGCCCAGGGAGCCATTGTACAGCTTCCGGGTCATGTGGCCAGCATGACTAAGCCGCTTCTAGTGAACCAGAGCAGCACACAGAAACGCCGTTTACCTTCCCACCGGAGCCGTACCTATTTATCTACTTGTACTTTGATGTGGTTTCGAACTGCTAGGTTGGCAGGAGCAGGGACAGAGCAACGGGAGCTCATCCCGTCGTGGGGATTCGAACCGCCAACCTTCTGATTGGCAAGTCCTAGGCTCTGTCGTTTAACGCACAGTGCCACCCGCGTCCCATGGTTCTAGGTAGCATATACCTTTTTCAATCAAAGGGCTGCATTTTGCATGAAAAACCTTCCATCACCACTAGCCAGGAGTGGGTGGGGCCAGAGGCAAAGGTGAATGTGGCAATAAATTTGGCTTTTACTGTTGTTCAGAAGGCTACTGTGGTTGGACACAGAGGAATGGTGGGAGGACCAGCTGGGGAACCACAAAGGGGAAAAAAACCTCAGAATGCAGGGAGTGGTGGTGGGACGGCAATGAGTGAAATCACCCACATTTCAAAATAAAATCTGGATTTAAATAGTAGCATTTTACTAAAGGGCTCAAATTCACATATATCTGAATCTCTCCTCTCCCCACTTGCTGTCCCACTGATCATTTATTTAGTATATAACATCCAGGGGTGTTATTGGTTTGTAGGGGGTAATATTGGGTTGCTGTTTTTATTTTGATTATATATATTATGGTTTTATATTTTGATTTTGATCTGTGAATTGCCCTGAAACCTCTGGGTATAGGGCAGGATATAAATTCAATAAATAAGATCAAAACATTGAGCGTGATTCAACTTAGTTTCTACATGTGTGGAATGAGGTCTGCTCATGCAATGGGACTTTCCCCACTCTCTCCCACCTTGTGCCCTGCCCTGCCCCCTAAAAGTAGTCCATCTCCAAAAGTTTGTTGGAATAGGAAGGCCTTCACCTGCCAGAGGAAGGTGAAGGAGAGAGCCAGGGAACAATCCATTCTGTGTTCCATACACATAACTGACTTAGTGCTACATGAAATTCTGTCCATTGTTCCTTCTAGAAGACAAAAAGTGACCTATGGGTGGCCAGGCCTGTTATTTGACACAGGATACATTCAGCCTAACTACAAAGGGTGGACTGAATATGTGAATTAAGAGTATCTTTTGCAACTTCCAAAATATGGTGTTAAAAATGCCTTGGTTTCAGAAGTAGACTGAAGAAAGGAGAGTATAATTTAATTGTTGGACGGTTGCTAAAATCTCCTGCCCTCTTGCACTTCTGTGACTGTGAGGGTCATTCAGATCTACAGAGCAAGTGAAGACAGCAATCTGCAGATTATAAGCAGAAAAGACCTGATAGGTCACAGACCATCTCCCTGTGAATATGAAATGAATCCTTCTAGTATATTTTCAAGAAATATGCTCCATATTCATTTTGAATATATTAGTGCTAACCTTATTGTTCCCAAAGACTCTGACACTAAGGTACAGACTAAGGTACAAGGGAAATGATCTTATTTCTTGACAGCCTTTTGACAGAGGTGCTAAAAAGACCACTTGCTAGCAGCTTGTTACCAAGACCCTATCTAATTCAGCATATAAACACATTAATCCTCTGCTTCTTGCTCTGTACAATCCGGAAAGAAAAAAGAGACAAAGTTGTAGGAAGGCACTACTTTCGAAAAGTTATTTCTTGCATTTATACCATACTGCAGGGCTTGCCAAACTAGCACCCATGAATGCCTTTATGTCTGGCAACACCTAAGGTGCCCATGCAATTAAATATCCTTTCAAAGATACACATTGCTCAAAGGGATGGAAATATTCACATCATTTTGTGTTCCTATCACTTTCCCCTGCTCTTTTAGAGTTGGAGCCATTTTGTGTTATGCCGCCTCCCCGCACACACACATACACAGCTGCCATTTTGTGCATGGTGCCTACAACACTTTTTCAAAATTCCAAATGTGCCCCCGGCCCCCAAAAGTTGGTCCCCCATGCCTTGCTGTCACACAGAGTAGATCAGATTGGCTTCCATCTGAGGTTTCCAAGTAGTATCCCAGGAAGAGTCTTTCAACATTTCACTTATCCTTCAGCAGAACCATATGTCGGTAAGTGACTGCTATGTCCAAGGAACTGGCCAATTCCCTGCCCTAGATGGGGTTGCACTCCCCCCGAAGGAGCAGGTATGCAGTTTGGAGGTACTACTAGATCCAGCATGATCCTGATAGAGGGTTCAGGTGCCCTGGCTGGTATAACAGTTGTGGTGGTTTCTGGACTGGGAGAGATTGACCACAGTAGTGTAAGTACCAGTGACTTCAAGACTGGATTATTGCAATGTGCTTTACGTGGGACTTCCCTTCTGCTTGATTCAGAAGCTGAAGTTATTGCAGAATGCTGCAGCATGGTTGCTGACAGGAGCAACACACCTTCTCAGAGATTGCTCTGGTTGTCAATTTCGTTCCCAGACCAAGATATTACTATTAGTATATAAAGCCCCTTAACAACTTGGAACCAGTATATTTGAAGTGGGTCTTGCCCCATATATGCCCACTCGACCACTTAGAACTTGCGCACAACATTTCTTCTGCTCTTCCAAGGAACTTGGGTTTAGTGCAGCAGTTCCAACACTCTGAAATTCATTCCCCATTGACATTAGACAGGTGCCTTCATTGTATTCTTTTCAGTACCTGCAGAAAACTGTGTTTTTGGTTGGCCTACCCAGAAATGCAAAGCTAATGTGTATTTTAATCTGTGCTTTTAGCTTATAATGTATTCTTTTATTTCATTCATTTTTATTTTTTATAAATATTTTTACATTGAATTTTATTGACAATTTTAATGTATTTTTTCTATTCCTTGTAAACCAAATTTATAGTTAAGTGGTGTGCAAATTTTACATAAAAAGTACAGCATCTAATAGGAATGGGCAATTTTAAAGCCATAAAGAAATTGCCGGTTGGCAGAAACCTCATGCAGTTCCAATTTGCATTGCTTATATAGCATATGCTTTCGGCAATTGTTACCTGGGGCTAGGTGAACATACAAAGTGTTGGTTTAAAGCTCTAAATCATTAGTTCTCAATTAGTGGTCTGCAGACCTCAGGGGTTCCTTGTAAACCCACCCAGGGAGTCTTTGGCACCATTCACACAACAAAAACTACCACAGAGATCTCAAAAGTAGGGGGTCCAAAAGTAGGGGCTTGGCTTTTGAAAATCAGCAGTACTTAGCTAATTGAGAACCACTGTGATTCTAAATGTTTTGGGTCCAGGATACCTAAAAGAGCACCTTTCCTGTTCCAGACTGCTCACTGACAAAGATCTGGTGAATATGCCTTTCTCTGTGTCCCACCTATGATGAAAGTACAGCTGGCAGGGACTAGACAGGGGGCCTTCTCTCTGCCAGCACCCAAGATGTGGAACATTGCGCCCCATGACATTTGGGCTAGCCTTCTCCTTTACTGTTTTCTGCAGGCTAGTGAAGACCTTTCCATCTGAGAAGGCTCTTGCATTGCCAGATAGAAAATGTTTTCATTTGAAGACTGTTTTTATCTGTCATCCCTGCCTCTGTTGTATTTCCCCGAGATTTCATTTTGCTATGGGATCATTTGCTGTGGTTTTACTGTCAGACTGTCACTTAAATTTATGTAAGCCACCTTGAGTGATGCACTGACTTCAAGAAGGCAGGTTATAAACCTCTGATAAATAACTAAATAAATATCCTTGGCTATGTGGGTGTCTTTATCTTTCTATCTTCCTTTTTTCATTTTAAACAAAGACATGTCTGATGTTGTTTATTCACACATTCCATTTGCACTGGTTTGAACGAAATAACATTTGCATTCTTTTTCATTGTCAATACTTACAGTCCACTGAATTTTGGGAAACAGGGCAAACTATAAGCAAAGATAAAACTAGCAAAGCTCTTTTCCCCCCCAGTTGCAGAAATTCACATGGTACTGAAGAGGGAGATAAGAGAATCATGAAGTATCTGCCAGATTCCTGGCCCCAAGCAAAGGAAGGGAAAGTTGTGACAAATAGGGAAAATAAAGGTGGAGTTTCCTAATCACATTTCTTCACAATCTCTTATTCTGTAGCTACAGGATACCCTTTGCCAAAAGCGGTGCTCTCTGCCTGAGCTATTGTTGCATATTATAGTGTCCACAGTCTCTCTTGCAAGAGGATTACTCTCTGCTATGACTTGGCTGTAAAGCTGAAAGAGAGCATCTGGGAAGCAAGTGGCCACAGACTTCTGAAGATGAGCTTAGCATTATTCCGCCAGGAACATCCTAAAATCTGGGAGGTCTGTGTGTGGGCCTAGAATTTAAATTGGAGCTTGTATGCACAGATAACCATAATATTATAGTTATCTAGGGAATAATGTAAGAAGATCCTAATGGAAGATCCTCAATTGGCAGCTTGAACTCACAAGCACAAATTGTGAGGAGTATTATGGTTACTTAGTGACTAATGGAAGACACTTTGGGATAGAATGTAATTATAGGTTTGACTAAGTGCTAAAAAGAGAAATGAATACGAGCGGCAGATATTATTTCTGCAAGCCCTTCTGTCACACACACCTTTATAGTGCTTAGTGAGGGTAGGGAGCAATAAATACATGTTGACTTATAATTCTGACACAATGACAAATAGCAAGCCATGAAACTGCTTCTGACAATAAGATGTTGGCAACTGGCCATCTGTTTCTGTTTAGGCACAGCCACACGTATCTGTTCTAAACACAAGAACAAGCAAGGTTTAAAAGTCCTTCTTGATAATTATACACTTTCCCTGCTTTAGGAAAAATAATAATAATAATAATAATAATAATACATTTCATACTGAATCTGACCTGAGTGAAATTGCATTTTCTGTGGGAAATCCTTGCAAACCAATAATTGGCCAGCTGGTGAATCTCCCTAGAGCTATTCTAAAACACAGAATTCTTATCTGTAACTAAAAGCTGCTTGTCCTATTATCCTCTAAAACAGCAGGACCAGAACACCACATAACCTTAAAGACCCACCGTAGCCTCACAGAGAGCTTGTAAAACAGTCCCTAGAGCTCAGCTTATATAACAAAGATCTGCCTTTTTTCTTTTTCTTTTTTACAATTATACTCTGCATTTTAATAATCATTATCAGACACCTGCACACATATAAACAAGATTCAGGGAACTTCCCTGCTAAACTTCTTCTGTTTTATTTAAATTTATACCCTATTCTAACACAAAATAATATCTCCTAGATTTTTTTTAACAATCACAGCTGTGCTCCCTAGAGGAAGCATGTAGCTTGCTAGCAACAGCCCTCAAGAACTTCCATTTGTTGTGTTGCAATCTCTTCTGTCTTTTGCAAAACCTCTGAACCGGGTTTTTTTTTGGGGGGGGGGGAATGGGGAATGAAAGCATTATAGTGAGCTGCTGAAAGTGAAATGACAGGGAAACTGGTGGAGCAAACCCACTATGAACTCAATCCAACAAAATCTGCAGTGCTTTTATGCCACAATTCACTAGTTGTACAAATACCCAGTACTCTACTTTCCTTTTTTAAAGAAGGAGGAAGAGGAGGAGAGAAACTTGGAACCACATCATAAAAAGGTACTGGCACAACCTAACATTGACCAGTGGCTAGCGGATGCATGATTGCCAGGAATTTAGGCTGTGCATTCATTGCATTTCCAGTACTGGGATTTGAAACTGTGTTCACACGTTATCAAAACTGCATATGTATCCTGTACTTTGCTATAAGACAGAACCGTAGAATTGTGGACTTGGAAGGGATCCTGAGAGTCATCTAGTTCAATGTTGTGCAGGAATCAATACTACTGTTTGACGCATTGTTTCACAACTGGCTTCATAGCAAAGGGAGTCCTTAAGCCATTCTTAAGTCATCTCTTTGTGGCTTGGGGCCCTTGTATTTATGGGACCACCTCTCCTGGTATGCCCCGCAGAGGACCTTAAGGTCCATGAATAACCATAGTCTAGAAGTCCCGGGCCCTGAGGAAGTCAGACTATCCTCCACCAGGACCAGGGCCTTCTCAGTGATGGCTCTGACCTGGTGGAATGCTCTGTCCCATGAGACTAGGGCCATTCAGGATTTAACTTCCTTTCGCCAAGCCTGTAAGACAGAGCTATTCCACCTGGCCTTTAATTTGAATTCAGCCTGATCTTTTATTTCCCTTCTCTTCCCTCCCCCTCCCCTTTTATGAAGATTACCCATTCTGAGACCCCACAGCTAATTTTCCCCTGGCCTCCTCGCTGGCCCAAGTAGTTCTAATTCAGCCAGCTAGCCCTGGTGACTATCTAATGCTTATTAGATAGATTTCCCTCAAATTGATTTCTGAACTTTGAATTTTATTGTTATTCATGTTTTTATACGGTATTTTATGTTGCTTTTACAATTAAGTGTTTTAAATTTGTTGTTAGCTGCCCTGAGCCTGGTTTTTGAAGGGTGGGATATAAATAAAAATTTATTATCTCTAGCCACCTTAGCTTGGGGTAAAGACATCCCCAGCCATCAACATCCCCTGGTATATACACAAAGAGCAATGAGCCTGACACCCCTGAAGCCATGCTGATATGAACAGATGTGAAATGCCCCAGGGTGGGGGAACCAATGTCATTGCATTCCAGGGTGGTAATGAGAACATACCATTTAACAAAAACAAAATGCCCATTGAGAACTGAGACTCTGCAATGTATGTGTGAGTGTGTGCCAAGATGCATAATTTTTACTGCTGAATTATTTCACTCACACACTCTATCAAATGTGTTTAGTCAATGATAAGGCATTCCGTTGTGCCTCTAGCCCTGCTTGGGCATTATATACCTTCACATGATAAAACCATGGTGCTTGCACATGTCCCACCTCTTTTGGCACATCACCTCCCTCTTTCATTTTTCAGCCTTCCATGAATTGAAGGCTTACTGGAGTTGTTGTGCAAAATATCTGGAGGGCAGCAGGTTTGGAAGCCTGCCCTAAGAAGTAAAATGCATTGCCTTGAAGGTGCTCTAGTGCAAATATTACCTCTTGCTACAGTTCTTTGAATCCCATTTGCAACAAAGTTCTTCACTGCATTTTAACCATAAAGTAGAAGAAATCCTCCTGTGCCATCCTATTTTCCATTTCCCACCAACCCTGGGCTGAAAGCAAAGTATCCTTGTACTTGTAACTTCTCTTTCATTCCTGTGACCAATACAGCCTTTTAACGTTAACTGTAAAATTGGCTTATCGCTAGTGATGGCAACGCAGAAAAAGGAGCCAGTTCAAGACAATCAAAGAAACTCTTGATCAGCCAGCCTTTTTCACGCAGCCTTCTTTTCCTCCAAGGAAAATCTCCTATTGATTGCTGTGATTAGGAAGGAGGCAAGGAAACAGGTCAAATTGGTGAGGACTTGTTCACTTCCAATTTATCAGGCTGATTGGCAGATGTAACAAAACCTTTTTGCTACTGCATTGCTGTCCACTATGCTAGGCTCTTCTCGCCACTTCAGTTAATGGTGCATTCCCTGGTTCCATTATAGAAATCATAGTAGACCATGCAACATTATTCATTTCCAGTGCCAACAATTACAAACATACCCCAAGCTATTTGTCCCTGAAATCATCCTGTTATCTGTGGAGAAAAGCGTGTTTCTTCTATAAATATTTTGTTGAAGGTTTCAAGGGTACAGCCTTCTTCTGATGGGTTATTTGGACAGCGTTTCCAGTGCAAAGTGATTAAGCTCTGACATCCCCAACGGTTCTCGCATTTTGACTTGAAATTAATTAAATAAGAAATACTATGTTAGGTATTAGTAGCATCACCATCACCATTACTATTAAAATAATTTATATGTCACCTTTCAAGAAGAAATACCAAGGTGATTTGCAAAGAAACAAAAGCCAACCGCAAAATAACAGGAGCAAAAGCAATTATAAAATTACAGTTACCCATACATAATATAACTACATTATAACTTCCAGAATTGAAATATATAATAAATGAGCCCATTAAAACAGGGTGACAGTTAAAACAACAAAGCAGAAGATTCAAGTCAGGAGATCAGGGAAACTTTTGTCTAAAGAGGTGCGTCTTCCAGAGCCCAAAAAAGCGAATTCGAATGCACCAATGCAGCCTCCTATATTTCAGCAAGGAGAGCGTCCTACAACACTGGTGCCAGGAGTGAAAAGGCCCAACTCTTGTGTTGCCACAAGCTGATAATCATAAGGCTGGTACTCATCACGAGTTGGGTATTAGTCATATGGTTCCTATGCAGGAGTACTGCTTGAAATAGCCACATCACTACCTCTGCATTCACTGCCCATTATTTATTTACTAATTTTTTATCATGCCCTTCCTCCATAGGGTTAGTGTATTTTTATGTTCACAACAATCCTACAAGATAGCTTGAAAGATAGCAACTTGTGCAAAGTTTTATGGCTGACCTAGGGCTTGCTGATCAGATGGACGGCGGTTTGAATCCCCACAATGGAGTGAGCTCCTGTTGCTCGGTCCCAGCTCCTGCCAATCTAGCAGTTTGAAAGCACATCAAAGTGCAAATAGGTACTGCTCCGGTGGGAAGGTAAACGGCATTTTCGTGTACTGCTCTGGTTTCCACAGAAGCGGCTTAGTCATGCTGGCCACATGACCCAGAAAAACTGTCTGCAGACAAACGTTGGCTCCCTCGGCCAGTAAAGCAAAATGATGTCGTAACCCCAGAGTCAATTGTGACTGGTCTTAACTGTCAGGGGTCCTTTACCTTTACCTTTTTACCTGAACTTGGAATTTCCATATTGTAAAATGTTATTTTACAATTTGAGACAACATCATTGGCAATCCAGGGTTAAGATGAGTACATATGCTACTTTCTGATGTGAGAGATAAAATGTAGTTGTAGATATTTGCAGGTATCAACCTGTCCACTTTTGATATACTGTCATATATATATATATATATATATATATATATATATATATATATGCGCAGGTTTTGGTGTCTTCGGGTGTCTTCCCGTGTAAGAGTTGGGGTGTCTAGGCGACGTTTCGACGAGGTCTCACTCGTCATCTTCAGGCTGGTGCTTTCGGCTTCTTGTTACTGGAACAGAGCAGGATCTCAGTGTTTGAGTTCCTATAAATACTGTTGAGGGGGTGTGGTGTATAGCCTCCAACGTTCTGGGCAGAGAGGAAGTTCCCAGGTTAGTGTGTCTTTTCTTCTTTTGTTCATTAATTACTTGAGGGATATCTTGAGTGATTTCTTGAGTGATGTTCTGAGTACCACTTAGGAGGGTCATTAGGTGTGGATTAGTTGCTAAAGCTTTCGTGTCTTGACCTCTTGACCTTGTGAAGAGTTTTTTCTGAGAAGATGGCTGTACTGCACTTAGTTGTGCTCTGGCTTGGCTTCGTGTATAGGGGCGAGCTGTGGTTTTGTGCCCTGTGCCAGCCAGATCTGTGTAGGGATTGCAGGGGGGTGCAGCATCCGGAGGTGCCACTATGGTTTGGCTACTGGATGGTGTCTGTAATTTATCTGTGGAGAGGGTCTGGGTTTGGGTCTGGTGTGGTTGATTGGAGATGGCGTTCTGTGTGCCTCTGGTTCTGGTGTCGGTTTTTGTGGGGAGGGCTATTTTCCAGATGTCTGGCAGGCGGGACGTATCGTCACGCTTGTTCATGTTGTGAGGGTGTTTCTCTATCTCGATGGCTTCCATGATTATTCTCTTGTGGTGGTGTTCCATGTTAAAGAGCCAGAGGCACACAGAACGCCATCTCCAATCAACCACACCAGACCCACAGGGCACAAAACCACAGCTCGCCCCTATACACGAAGCCAAGCCAGAGCACAACTAAGTGCAGTACAGCCATCTTCTCAGAAAAAACTCTTCACAAGGTCAAGAGGTCAAGACACGAAAGCTTTAGCAACTAATCCACACCTAATGACCCTCCTAAGTGGTACTCAGAACATCACTCAAGAAATCACTCAAGATATCCCTCAAGTAATTAATGAACAAAAGAAGAAAAGACACACTAACCTGGGAACTTCCTCTCTGCCCAGAACGTTGGAGGCTATACACCACACCCCCTCAACAGTATTTATAGGAACTCAAACACTGAGATCCTGCTCTGTTCCAGTAACAAGAAGCCGAAAGCACCAGCCTGAAGATGACGAGTGAGACCTCGTCGAAACGTCGCCTAGACACCCCAACTCTTACACGGGAAGACACCCGAAGACACCAAAACCTGCATTCCTGTACCCGTGAAAATCTACGAAAGCAAATATATATATATATATATATATATATATATATATATATATATATATATATATATTCAATGGTGAATCAGAAGTACCATGTGTCAGATATTAATCAATGCTAAACAAAGGCATATGTGCCCTGCTGCAGGTGGCACACAGGCAGAACAGCTACAAGTTAACAACTGTTGTTTTACCCCATGGGCAGCATGAGAAGCAAGGTTTAGGCTAGGGGTCAGCAACCTTTTTCAGCCATGTCCACCTCAGAGCATGTGGTGGGCCGGACTATATTTGGGGGGGGGGAATGAATTCCTATGCCCCATAAATTACCCAGAGATGCATTTTAAATAAAAGCACATATTCTACTCGTGTAGAAACACCAGGCAGGCCCCACAAATAACCCAGAGATGCATTTTAAATAAAAGGACACATTCTACTCATGTAAAAACATGCTGATTCCCGGACCATCCGCGGGCCAAATTGAGAAGGCAATTGGGCCAGATCCGGCCCACAGGCCTTAGGTTGCCTACCTCTTGTTTAGGCAGTCCAAAGCCAACATGGGGAGGGGTTGGGGAGTGGGGATCCAAGGATCAGCTAGAGAGACATGAAGACGCAAAGCAGAGAGCTGTTGTAAAGACACAATTCCAGTACTCTGTACTGGAACTGAAGGCTTTTAAGCCTGAGCCTTCAGAGGCCCAGCCTGCAGATAATTTTGATTGGCCGAGGATTTGATCTACCTATGAGGAGTATCTTACGGAGTCCTTGTTTCTTAGGTGAACACTGGGCTCCTGTGTCTGGTTCCATGAAGGGGCCACCTGCGACTTGAAGAAATGTTTGGGTTGCCATATCCCCCTGAGGATCCTGGATCCACCTGCACTAGCTGGTGGTCCGTTGACATGGTCCCCTCCTCCATATGTTTGCCTCAGGGAATGCCAGGTCATCACCCCAAGAGGATTCTTCCATCAGGGGAATGGTGATATGCCAAGGATCAGTGTCGGGGAACCTGTAGCCCTCCAGATGTGCAACTCCAACTCCAGCCAGCAAGTCCAGGGGTGTGGGATGCTAAGGGCTGAGAATCCAACATCATACCAAGTTGCACAGGATCTGTATCCCTGGAATATGCAGTCAATACAGATGTCCTTATGGAAATTTAAAGTGACATTGGATGTTTATATTTAAAATGTAATATAAAATGTATGGGGTTTCTTTTCTAGAGCTTCCTAGTTCAGAGGGGATAGACCTTCCAGAGGAGGAAGATACCATTTCCCCTGGTGTTCATCCCAAGGATTTTATTTCCTAAACTGCCGTTCTGCCAGGATGGCTGGGTATTTTCTCTCTCCTTATGCTCTTGTAATGTGATACTGGAAAAAAGCACATAAAGTAACCTAAGCATGAATTAGTAATAGAAACAGTTAGTCCACTGACTGTTTCAACAAGAATTACTTTCTGCTAAGTAGTATTGCTTTTCCATAACTGTTTATGAGCTTGTTGCATGATGAGGCATTCGGCTTAAAGAGCATACAGAGACTGATGTGCAGACCTCTGGTGGACTATTTTTAACAACAGTTGGGTGCAATTTCATGATCTGAGGAACCCAGAAATGAAACGATCTGATTCAAGAAAGGTGAATTGTGCCATCAAGGTATTAGCAGAGTCACAGCTGCTCAATAAGATCAATTTGACAGGTTTTTGTAAATGCTGATGTGACACATGTGCCTGATACTTAGACCAGTGTTTCCCAACCGGTGTTCCGCGGCACACTAGTGTGCCGTGAGACATCGGCTGGTGTGCCGTGGGAGGAAGGCGGGCGAGTCGGGCGGTGAGAGGCGGCGGCGGCGGCGAGGATCCGCGTCGAGCCGGGGGCGGCTCCGCGGTGGTGGTGCCGAGCGGCGGGGCAGCGCGCGCAAAAGGGAGGATCGCGAGACAGCGGAGGAGGAGGAGGCCGGCATGTCCGGGCAGCAGCAGCAACAACAGCAGCAGCAACTCCCGCCGCCGCCCCCTCCTCCGCCCGCTATCGCCGCCACCACCACAACAGCCGCCGCCGCCTCAGCTGCCCTCGCTCTGCTGCCTCCTCCCACCCCGGCAAGGGGGAGGGAAAAAACTTTCGCTTTTGTGCGTCCCTCCCGGCGTGACGCTGCGCGCTGACGTCACGGGGCGGGGCTTTAATGGTGGTGTGCCGCGAGATTTTTTTCCGGCTCACAGGTGTGCCGTTGCCCAAAAACGTTTGGGAAACACTGACTTAGACACATATACTCAGCAAGACACAGATTAATGCAACCTGCTTTTAACCCCATAAAGCATAAATTCAGGAGAAGTGGCCTTAAAGTGAAATTCAAATTTGATGGATGTGTTTATGCTACATACTTACTATTTTGTGTGTGTATAGGAATTGACAGCTGTGTTTTATGTACGTTAGATGAAATGTAGTTTAAGAGAAGCAAAATAAATATTGGGCCTTTTATATGTATTTGATAGTCTACTGCTGTTTAACTGTTGTTAAACCTACTGTTGATGTTTTCAATCAGATTGCTATGTGATAGGCTTCCTTTCAGGAAATAGGAGCAGGCTCCAGATTAATTATGCCCAAGTGAAATCAATGGAGTAAATCATAACTCAGCTATAATCCCATAGATTTTAGCAGAAACTAAGTGCAATCTCAATATTGTATATGGGTGTGTGATACAGAGAAAGAGAGTGGGCTATTTTAAGCTACCTAGTGGCTTTGCCACAGAGTTGAGAGTCAATCCTTTTTTTATTAAAACTTAGTCTCATAGCTATTATGCTGCAGCAGCTCTCCCACCTTGCAATGTTCCTGTCTCCTCTTTTAAAAAATTGTCAGTGTTCCCATAAAAATATATTTTGACTTGCCTACTCTCATTCAAATGGAAGTCATGGGGCTAAGACTAAAGGGCTGTCCAACTGACCTGGCTGAGTCCTGAGCCTAATAGGGATGATTTGTGCCCAATCTGGAAAAGATGAGGACAGCTACAAATCATTACAGAGTGGGCTGAGATGTCCTGAATTGATTTGTAGTGATTTGTGCCAATCCGGAGCTCAAAACTGTCTCTAAAAAGCCAGACTGTGTGCAAAGTGTTGCAGTTATTAATCACAACATCATGTAAGGAGAATGCCAGAGGAGTATGAGGAGGGAGGCTGAGAGTTCTAGCTTCCAATTTGGGACAAGAATCTTACCCAACAATCTCCAGTCACAGGGCTTGGAACAGGGATGCAACTGGGGAAGGAGGGGGTGCTGTGTGTGTTTATGTGTGTCAGTGAGTCTTGTGAGAAAATGTATCATATCAAAAACACTGGGAAGTCATCCAGTGCTCCTGCTTCACAGAAACAAGCAGGAAGACACTGGCAGAAAGCACTCTTGCCAAACTGGCACCCACAGACCCCATATGACAGTGCTGAAACAGCAAGGGGAATTGAGCTATTACACTGAATTGCAGCAGGACAGGCCAAAGTGGAGCATGATCGTTAGCAGGACTGGACGCTCAAGCAACTGTACAGTCTTACATTTTTTAACAGTGACTAGTAAACACACAAAAATTGACCTACCTGTCTGCAATTCGGCAGGGTGGTAACTCTTGAGGGGCTAATATGTCTCCAAATTCCATGCACCTATGTGAAGAAAACAAAAAATATATTGTGTGTTATGTTTAATTGTTTAATTTTTTTAAGGTGGCTAGCATGAAAATACCTGAATGATATTTGTCACGGTTAATTTATTCCATTTATGTATTTCATGAAATTTATACACCACTTGATTGCAAAACAAAACAAAACTCCAGAGTGGTTTACAAAAGATAAAACAGTAAAATCAAGGAGGAGGGAATCACAACACTATTTTAAAACATACGAAAGTTAAATTATTAAAAGAGATTAAAATTACCTCAACTATCTAAATATCTGGGTAAAAAGGTAAAGGTAAAGGTACCCCTGACCGTTAGGTCCAGTTGCGGACTACTCTGGGGTTGTAGCGCTCATCTTGCTTTACAGGTCAAGGGAGCCGGCGTTTGTCCACAGACAGCTCCCGGGTCATGTGGTCAGCATGACTAAGCCGCTTCTGGCGAACCAGAGCAATGCATGGAAATGGCGTTTACCTTCCCGCCAGAGTGGTACCTATTTATCTACTTGCACTTTGACGTGCTTTCGAACTGCTAGGTGAGCAGAAGCTGGGACTGAACAACGGATAGTTGTTGGGTAGGCTTCTCTAAACAGGGATGTTTTTGATAGGTACAATGAAGGTGACCCACAATGACTTTCCAGGGTTTCAGACAAGGGGCTAACACTCTACCACTGAGCTATAGCCCTCCCCCCAAACTGCCTCTTCTCCTGGCCTCCCATGCCTAGCACCTTACAGCTGCCATTTTAATTATCCCACAATGTCCTGTGGCATTGTGGGAAATGTAAAAAGGCAGCTCTAAGCCACCTCATGGTGATTTCAGTGCTGCTGCTCATCACCATGGCCAGCTCCCATTCACAAAGGAGTAAGCCCACATGAGAGCACTTTATCGGGGCCCTTTCATCCTGGAGTAAGGAAGTGGTAGCCCAGCTCACTCCAAACCCTCCAATCAGCACTATAGAGGAACATGAGAGCTCTTTTATGCCACTTATCACCGCTGTGTGGCAACAAGGCACATATCTATGCTTGTAAGCTCCTAACATACCTCCTAGGTAGTTTAAAAGCATACCGTAAGGTCCTGTCGATCCATTTCATACTTGTTCCTTTAAATTGCTCTTCACTGACTCACGGAGTGCCTCACAAGCTGCCTTTGATTTACTCGAGTTTTACTCAGGGAGGCATGAGAACTTTTAATCTTAGGAATTTAATTGATTTGTGCTTTCAGCCATACTTTGTCATATGGTAAATGTGATGCCTAAAAGCAGCCAAAGAGTGTGACTCTCCCCCCATGTCACTGTCGAGAACTTTTTGAATATTCTCTGTCCTTACATTTCTATTCAGATGCATACATAAGTAAAATCCAGATTTGAAATTCAGCAACCACAACCAACTGACAAATGTATTCCCATCTTTAGCATAGTTTAACTCCTACAGGTACCACGTGTTCATCTGAGGATGTATATGCTGCCAACCATGTTTCAACACATCACAGGGATATGTGTTATCACTTACTCCTTTGCAGAAGATTAAAAATACCCGACCTGTTGTTTCCGAGACATTTACAAATAAATAACTTTTACAAATGTGCTGTTGTGGGGAAAGGGTTTTACATACCAACATCAAGAGAGCAAAAGAAGGCATTAAAATGCCATTAAAACAAAAAACAAAGCCAGGAATTACTGAGGATTTTCAAAGTTCTCTTTGTGATAATTATAGCACACTGGCCAAAACACAAGAGGAAGTGAGATTTAGCCTAGCTTTTCTTTCAGTTGCCAAAAGCCACAACCTGGAATTGCTGGTAGTGTTGGGAAAAGGGGACACTGGGCTCAAGGTCTTTGTTCGCTCTGCAATTTCTTTAAGGAATTGAGGGAACACGCATCAAATTTGCAGATGACACCAGACTGGGAGGGGTAGCTAATCTGCAGAAGACAGAATCAGGCTCCAGAATGACTTTAACAGAATGGAGAACTGGGTCCAAACTAACAACATAAATTTCAATAGGAACAAATGTAAGGTTCTGCACCTAGGTACTTCACTGGGTTCCACTTTTCTTTCCTACAGGCACGAAGAGGGAGGTAAAAGCATCAATCTTCACCTTATTTGCAGAGAAGGTCTAGAACCTGATGGAAAGTGGTAGTCTTCAGCCTGTTCAGAAACTTAGCCTGGCCCCAGGTTTAGTGTAACTGGAAATCCACTCCAATTTTAAGCAGCTTCTGAGCAGCTTCCAGCAAAATATAAAAAAGCACAATAAAACATCAAACATTAAAAACTTCCTTATACAGGTCTTCCTTCAGATGTCTTAAAGTCATATAGTTATTGATCTGTTTGACATCTGGTGGGAGGATGTTCCACAGGGTGGGTGCCACTATTGAAAAGGCCCTCTGCCTGGTTCTCTGTAACTTCACTTCTGACAGTGAGGGAAGCACCAGAAGGCCCTTGGAATTGGACCTCAGTGTCTGGGCTGAATGATGGGGGTGAAGACATTCCTTCAGGTATACTGGGCTGAGGCCATTTAGGACTTTAAACATTAGGGCACCAGCACTGTGGAAGGGACTTATGAATAAACACATGTGTAACTGACAGGATGAGAAATAGACTGGTCTGCCCATTCCTAGTTCAAGGCAGCTAGGCAAGGAGAGTCATGGCAGGTATCAGTGATGGTTGCCTTCCACAGGACTGCAGGAGCTTATCGCCCAAAATTCAGACAGGTTTTCTGTCCTATGATACGTTTGCCAAGTGGGTGCTCTGCATCAGTTCACAAGTTCTCGTTGAAAACAACAGTGCATATAGCTGTGTAACTGACAGGATGAGAAATAGACTGGTCTGCCCATTCCTAGTTCAAGGCAGCTAGGCAAGGAGAGTCATGGCAGGTATCAGTGATGGTTGCCTTCCACAGGACTGCAGGAGCTTATCGCCCAAAATTCAGACAGGTTTTCTGTCCTATGATACGTTTGCCAAGTGGGTGCTCTGCATCAGTTCGCAAGTTCTCGTTGAAAACAACAGTGCATATAGCTTACCTCTCTTGAATTGCTCTCCATAACAACACCTTCCACACAGTAATTAGAGACAAAATAAATCTTACTACCCTGATGAACAGTCTCTGAAACCGAAACCTGGTGATCTAGACAGCTCTGTGAAAATGGAACTGTGTATTTTCTGACAGTATAATTATTATGCTCTGTCAGATTTCTACAGCTTTTTCTTTTCATAAGAATCACTTAATACTGCACACGGATATTACTTTTGCCATCAAATATCACTTTTGGGGGGGAAGTTAATAATTTAGAACTTTTATATTAAAAAATGGCTAATTTAAACAGTGGATATGATGTCATCACCAGATACCACTTTCATTATGGCAGGCACTGAAAATTGTATCTAAAACGTTGCAGTGAGTATCTTGTTTGTGCAGGAGTCTTCTAAACTTCTATGATCATTCAAGTATTCTGGTCCCAAATCTGTTGCACAGAACAAAGCTTATTTTGTTCAATGTGAGAAAGTCATCAAAGTGAATGGGGGGGGGGGACAGGGAGGAGCAATATCTGAGCGGTGGACAAACTTCCCTTCTATCAATGCTTGTCCCTTCCCCATTAAAAAAATGGCACAGGAAGAAAAATCACCATTGACAGAGTCCCAAGGGCAGTATGGTGATGATTTGTACTTTCTGTAGTAAATAATGTATCAGAAAAGTGCACTGTGAGATAACAATTGCTTGATATGGCCTTGTTTAACTTCCCTATAAACAAATCAGAATGCACGCTAAATAAATAGGTAATCAGGAAGCGACTGAATTTCAAAGGTCAGTTCCTGAGAGTCTTTCATTTTCAAGAATAATCAAATTTGATATTACCAATGTTCCAATAATAAAGGATTCCATTGTTTGCCTTTAAAGAAGCCAAGATATCACTTCATTATACAATATGTTAATTCATTAGAAAAAGCTGTATCTGTATCTATGGCTATGCATTTTGAAAAGCTGTGGCCTGGTGTGTTATAACGCAAAACAAAACTTTTAATGTGTATTTATGCAAAATTACTTCAGTGGGGAAATTAAATTAAAAACCTGCTGCAGCATATAATTCCAAAAAGCAAATTCAGTCCATGAGGTGAACGCTAAACAAACTTTGAATTCTTTCATAAGGCAAACTGGGTCTTGTTCTTAAGCAATGTCTCCTGTGACCACTTCTTAGATGGTGAATAACTACTTTTGCTTTGAAGATGAGAAACGCGAAGTTGTGCAGGAGTGGAGATAGGAATGCAGTTGGCTTCTTTAAGTCTCTTTTTGTTACTTAATTACCATGAACAAACTGGGGCAAAAGATTAAGTTTTTCAACTAGAGTCCTAATGTTCCATGGACAATGGTTGCCCATAATGCCTCTGGTCCAAATCATATTCCAGTGGAGATGATGTAAAATCAGAAAAAGAGGTGTGTTTCTATAGATGATCAGATAACATACTTCCCCCTTCTAAGAAATATGGGCGACATCCAAAATAGTTTGCAGAATTACTCAGCTGTTTCTGCTGCCAAATCTCTCTGCTCCTCCAGGAAAAAAGCAGCAAAACTCTTGTTTGCGTTTCATTAATCTTCAGAAAAGTAGTACAAGCCAACTGCACCACATTACAGGTAATTAAGTGCTGCCTGCTGCATCTTTTGGGAACTATTAACCAGTAGATACCCATCCATCTGTGTCTTCTCCACTGAAGAATGATAGATGCATCATAGAGTACAAAATAAAAAATTGTAAGGAAACTCAAATCTGAAAGAGACTGATAACAAGAGGAGCAACTCTGATCATCTGAAGGCTTTCTATGGTTGCAGGCTGCATTTGACAGTTTCATTTTTCTGCCTGTTTTCTCTCCACAATGTATTAAGGTGAAGAATAAATGGCTAATTAACTACTGAAGAGCTCATTGTTTCAAAGTTTGTCCACAAAGCACGCAGACACTGGTTATGAGAAGTTCAGGGTTCCCAGGTCAGAGTGGCAAGCTAGATGGAGCCATGAACTTCAAACATACAGGTATGACATAACATTATATATGTACAACATATGTACATAAGTACATTTAGATTTTCAAACAGCACTATGCTAAGCTTATTTGCTCCCGTCCTAGAAATTTATCAGGATTGCAACCAAAGCCTGGATCCACTTATTCACCTCAACAGTGCCACAAACCAGTTACAACTTGGTTACTGGCTGATGCACCATAATAGTTCTTTGATCAGCAGCATTAGCAGATGGCAATGCTTATTTCCATTCCATGGCAAGTTTCTCTTGCAGAGATGCCACTATTCAAGAGCAGGCCAGACTGGCTTTCTAGTCAGTTGGCAAGTCCAGTTTAGAGTTGCTGCAGCCAGCTGAGCTTGTCATTCTCTGCCTGGGAGAGAAGCACATCTAAAACAATAATTGAAGAAAGTGCTTAATTTGATTGGGTTTTGCCCTGACTATTTCCTAACCTGTTTTTCAATCTTTGAGAAAATAAGCTGTGGCTATTTTTTTCACTTCTGAGTTATAGCAAGCTGTTCTATTTATTTTAAACCTTTTGTTCACCTTGCTCCTTATGTACTATTAATTTACTTAACTCTTTTGAAACTGAACCAGCACCAGTCTTTCAGATGTCTGCTTAATTTTTCCAGTATAGTTGATTTTCATTTGCCTGAATAAACACACCTGTCACGTAAGCTGTTCACTGTAAGTAGGTAAATGCCATGAAGTTAAAAATAACTGTTCCTAATTAATTTATATGTTTCTAATGCAAAAAAAATCATAAACACTTGTCAGATCTAAATTAATTTCTTTGAAATAACACCTAAAATTGTGGAACCACCACCTTGTGGTGATGTCTGGCTACAGCTCTGCATATACCACTTGCTATCGAAGAGGAGGGAACCAGAATAAGTGGGAAATAAGTGACTGGGTACTGCATCTGTGGCCAATTTACTAGTGGTCACACCCAAGCAGGGGTGCCAACTCCTAGGGGCCCAAGTTATTTTGGGCCCCCACAATAATTTGGAAGGGGGGAACAGCCTCCCAGTGTTCCAAATGATCAGGGGGCGGAGGAAGCAGGCTCTTGCTCCTCCTGCCACATGCAGCTTCAGTGGCCAGTGGCTCCTCCTCCTTCTCCTGTCACATAAGGGAAGGATGAGGCTCCGGCTGGTGGAGGCAGGAGGAGGAAGAGGCCAGAGAGGTGTGAGAGAGGAGGAGATGCCAGCCATTGAAGCTGCACTGCTGTCACATTCAGCTCCACCCCCTCCCGACTTCCTGACATCCCAATGTCCCAACATCATACACGCGCCATTGCCCCCCAATCTCTGGTGCAAGTTGGTACCTCTGCACCCAAGTCTTGAATTATGAAACTTTCCCTGTTCATTAGCTAGTTACATTCTGATATTTGATGTCTGCTCACTTGATCCAGTGCCAGTTCTTTTCAACACAGCCATTCCCTTTCATTTCCAGGTTGCTGTAACAAGGAGATCTTGTTGTGGGGGCACAATTAGCCCCCCTAGACTATTGCATTGTCCCAGGCATAAAGATTCATGGGATATAAAGGTGTAGGTATATATTAATCAACTTCTACGCACCCCCGATAGCAAGTTAGCTTGAAGGATACTATTGTGAGTTAGGGTGGGATATCTCATTTTCTGTGTGTATGATGTGTCACATGTTGTCATCATCTAATAATAATAAAAAACTTAAAAGGGGATTGCCATGCTTACAAACATCAATTCTGACAAAAAATAAAGACATAAATTTTAAATTAAAAAAAAGTAAATGCACCAAACACTAAGAATGCTATATCTATCTTAAATTTGACATAGTTTATCCACTGAGGAGAGTCTATTGTGCATGAAAATTACACCCAGCTCTTTTTGAATGCAGCCATCAGTGAATGGAGAGATGTGAAGTTTTAATTTTCCCAAAGCAAGAGTCACATTCAGACCAGAGGCAAAGAGACTGAGTGAATTCAATCACTTTCCAAATCACTGAATTGGGATCTGAACCGCATATTGTGTTCAGTGCACACCACCAGTGTTAATGTACCAGAGTGTAGCAATCTCTGGTTTCATCTCTCTTCATAGATATGAACTGGCCAGGCATCAACAAAATCTTCTGGTAGGCCCCTCTCTATGTTTCCAGTTTGTATTTGACTTGTTTCAATAAAACCTGTTTATTGTCTACCTCTCTGCATCATCCTAGACCTATGAAGCACACTTTAGGGATCTTTTATGAGGTTAGAGACAGAACCATATAAAAGCTCTCACCAACAGCAGGGAGAGAAATCAATTCCCATGTCGTGGAGTGGCATGAAGCAGTCTGCTCATTGGCAACAGTCCACGAAGAACGGCTCCAGGGGAAGAAGAAAAAGGAGCCTTTGGTTCAGTGATCAGATGCACTGTGGGGCATTATCATACTTCTAACGTGTGCTCACAGAGAAATGTAATATAAATCAAAAAAGATAGTGGCTTTGCTATAAGGCTCAGGAATGAACTACTCACCGAGAGTGTTGTTCTGAGCCCCAGCCACTAGTCTACAGTAAAGATGTAATTTGCGCTTGAAGGGAAATTGGTGATGAGCAACTCAAGATTAGACAAGATTTTAGAAATATAAGGGAAGAAGAAGGAGCAAAAGAAGCCCAGCTTATTGCTTGCTGTGAGAGATAAGGGGAAATCTCTATAGGAACCTACATGGGTTGGATAACACAGCAAAAGGTGAATGAGAAAACTTTATCCAATTATACTATTTAAATGACTACCCCCCCCCCTTTTGCCAGTTGAGGGGAATGAATTGGAAATTTGTCAGAATTCCCGAACAAAAGCATTACAAGGTGCCCTAGAAATCTCTTTCAAGCAAATGCTCATCCAGTTGGACACTTAGTTGGCGGGGAGCCTGATCTGAATAAAAAGCATTCAGAAGGCTGCAATCTTATAGTTAGGGAATAAGTCCCTTTGAGGTCCATGCATTATAAGACACCATTGTGCAGCATGTCTCATTAATTTTCATGGTTCTTACTTCCAAGTAAGTCTGAAATCATGTGCACAGTTACTGAAGTGTCCACTCTGTTGAACTCAGTGGGGCTTACATCTGAGTAAACATGCCTAGTGGCTTGCTGAACTGCAGCCTTCACGGAATCACACAGGGTTGCAGTCAACTAACTTTTACTTTAGAACAAACCCACTGAAATGAATGGACCTAAATAGCAATGGCCATTAATTGCAATGGGTCTATACTGAGTAACACTTAGCTGAACACAGCCCACCAACTTGACTACTTTGTGGATCTGACTACTATGGCACACAAGAATACAAGAAGCTCTTATATATATTCTCCCCCAGTATTGTCGCCTTTGATTGGCGGTAACTGTCCAGGGGGTGGTGCAAGGGGACATCACTTTTCTGCCTGATCCTTTTAACTGGAGATGCTAGAGATGGAACCCGAGCTTTACTGGAGTTAAACTTCCAACTAAACACTTCTTTTCCTACGGGATACCCCCAACCACAACTGAGGACAACATTCTTCTCCCACTTTCATTTCCCAGCAAATGGCATTTGGAAGCCTGCTGCCTTTGATCCCAGAAGTAACATTTAGCCAACATGACTAATAGCCTTATCTTTCATACATTTGTTTAATCTAGGTTGGTGACTTTTACCATATCCTGTGGCAATGCTGCACAGAATGCCTCCTGTAGCCAGGCATAAGTACACTAATGGCACAGATCCATCTTTAACACTGCTGGAAGCTTTCTGTTTGTATGTATATGAGGATCATCTGCTCTTTTTTATATTTATGCTCTCCCTCTGTGAAAACATATTATTGAGTTTCATTGGCTATTTGAACAGGAAACATCTGCATTTTATGCCTTCAGCATTGTCTGTTATCCACCCAGTCATCAGCACTTGGACCACAGAGTAAATAATAAATATCTCTGAGTGAACACATCTTAATCCCTGAGGAAAAGCCCATGCCAACACTGCCATAGATATAGAACCAAGCTCTTCCATGCTCAGCTTGCTTGCCTCTGCAAAATCTGAGGTGTCCTTTGCATTTTAGGGCAGAAGTTCCATGGGAATAAATGGAGGGTCATGTCATCCTTGTTAATAAAGTAATGGATGAACCCTTCATTTTCCATTCCACCAGTCTAGGTGCACATGTGGAAATGTCATTGTGATGTATATTCATGAAAGTAACAAGCTATTAAATGGTGATTAGGGCCAGGTGAAGATCCTGGAGGAAATGGCATTCTTCTGAAGTTGGCATCTGAATGTGAAGGAAGTATGTTAACTTGTAACTATTGGGGGGGGGGAGGAAAGAGCATATCATTCAATGAATTTCTCAGCTTTGATTGAGGATATCACCTTAAGACTTATCTTTAGGGAACTTTGGCTGACTAAGCAAAGCTCTACACTTGTAAAACTAAGGCACATGAACCTTGTCCTACAAACCAATTAAGGCATTTGATAGCCAAACTTAGAACTTTTCTTTTTAACTTTCCTTTTTGAATTTCACTCTTTTCCTCTGAAACTGTACACCTGGCTGGTTTTACATCCTTATCCATGCATTTCCAGTTCAGACCTTTTTATTCTTCTTGGCAATAAAATGAAAACCTTGTATCTGAATCAGTGAAACTCTTAATGGACTATCTGTGCACTCGCTCAAGAAGTAAATTTCCAAGTAGAACAAATACTTCAAAATAGTAGCAGATGCAGCCCCAATTAAGCAACTGATTTATAGTATAAAGGGCAGCTTCTGTGGTGTTGAGGGAACCTCTCAAACGATACTCTACCTGCTCCAATACTGAAGCAACAGCAATGTTTGGCACTGCCCATTCAGTACTGTTTCACATGTTTGTGATGCACAACCAGGCTCTTAAGGAAAGGTAATGCAAAGACAGAGAGGGGCTACTACTGGACCATTTCCTAAGACTCACATAACAAGCTAGCATTCAGGTGCCCATGGACTCCTTAAGATCTGTATCAAGGGATTTTCATTCTATTTTTCATGACCTACAACCTATTGAACACTGAAGTGCATGGGAAGTGGACTCAGATGAGTATCATATTCAGGTTACTTCTTCAGGAGGACTGTCATTACCTCATTCAAGGCCCTCCGAGTTGGAGGACACAGCCCTACTACCCTTCTCTGACTCAGAGGATGAGCCCCTTGTAGTATCTCTGTCTCCTCAGCCTTGTAGAAGCCAAAGGACACAATAAAGCAGAAAAGCTCAGGCAGAATTCAGGCAGAAAGCCAGTGGCGTAGCGTGGGTTGTCAGCACCCGGGGCAAGGCAAGTAATTTGTGCCCCCTAACCCGTGGATTTGCGCCCCCTAACCCTAACCCCCAGGTGTTGCACCCGGTGCGGCCGGCCCCCCCTGCACCCCCCACGCTACGCCACTGCAGAAAGCTCTTTCAGGGAGTTGCAGCCTAACAAAACCCAAGTCTAGTCCGCCTACATAGGGCATCAGTTACCTTTAACTACCGTAATTGCAGAGACAGCACCTCAGGTAGCTGCCTTAGGGGAGCCAGTTAGAGCTCTCCATGGTCCTGTATGCTCTTTGCTTAACTGCAGTAACTCCTGTAAAATTGGGATGGGGGGGGGGAAACAAAAGCAAGCGAGATCTCATGGATGAATACTGTTAGTTGTTCCCAGTGTTACAGTGGCCCAAGTGGCCTCAACGAGAAGTCAGGCATTTTGTCCAAGAGGATTAGACAAATTCATGGAGGAGAGGGCCACCACGGTTACTAGCCCCAATTGCTACACTCTGCCTTCATGGCTGGAGGCAGCAATACTTCTGAATACCATTTACTGGAAACCGCGGGAGGGGATAGAGTTCTGCTTAATTCCTGCTTGCTGGTTTTCCTCACGCAACTGTTCAGCCATTGGCCTGATCCAGCAAATTTTTTCTTATGTTCTTAATCCCATGCTGTGGAACACTCTTCCAGCAGAGATTTGGCAGACAACCTTACTTTTGAATTTCATGAGTCTCTTGAATACTTTTTTATGCCGACATACCTATGCAATTACTTAAAATATCTTCTGACTAGCCAGTACCTTTAATTATTTTTTTTTGGGGGGGGGAGGATTTTAAATGTTTTTATGTTGCTGTATACCCCCTGATGCTTTGCAAGCAGGCAGTATATATAACTATTTTTATAAATAGATAGATAAATAAGTCTGAGGCTAATTATAATAGGAAATGTATCAGAAGAGTCTGCTTGTTGTTCAGACTAATGAGCCAAATTGACCTGGAAACCTCTTTAGGTATCTGGGGAGTATCAACCAACTAATTCTAGCCTAATGTGACTTCTTTTCTGGTCTTTGGAATCTTCTTATTTGCCAGACATTCACTGATGAGGGATGGTGATAATGTGCAGGCTGAATCCCTGCCTGCTAACTCATAGGGTCAGGACTCCTTCGGGGCTTTCGTTCTGACACATATTTCAAAGCGAAGCGGACATATATTTATTTACTTGATGTACTTATTCCCCCATGCTTCCTCTGACAAGATTCCCAGAACACCTTATGCATAATTACAATTATCCAAACAACAACAACAGCGCAAAACAATTAAGCAGCAAAGTAGATGAAATTACAGCATAAAAGCAAATTAAAACTGATGGATCTGTCCCTTTTTGCTGTGTGAGACAGTTTTAGTGTGCTTATGAATGGCAAAGAATCTAACACCCTCTGCCAACCCACACCTTCATATACTGGGAAGAGGCTGAATGACAGTTTAGTGTGCTGCCTTCTTTTCATAGTGTCATGAGGCCTTCACCTTCTTCCTTGCAGAGTAACCATAACAGGGGGAAAGAAATGACACATTTCTTTTAATTGATTGGGAAAGTAAATCACGGTGAAGATGAAGGTTGGGGGGGGGGAAACCTGACTCCATTTGCATTTAAAGTAAAAAGTAATTCACACTTTTTGAAACAATATGTGAACTGAAACACAGCCATCCTTTGATTTTTTTATTTTTTTTTTTGCAATGCAGTTCATCAGCTAAGCCATGTGTACAAAAATCACATATACTGGGGCAAAGTGTATAAATGCATAAATGCATGTATTACTGCATGTATTACTGAAAATAGCATACAAAATGAATGTATTATATGCATGTATTACTGAAAATGCATGCAAAATGCATTGTTAGGGGGAAATGCTTTGCACACATGTGTATCTTAGGCAAATATATACGGCAAATGTGCATATTAACAGAAATTCACGCTAAAATGCTGACGAATTTTCAGGATATATTTTTTTTTAATCACAAACTGATGTGGCAATGTGGACAAGGAGTCGGGAAAATGACAAAGTGAAAGTGACAGATTCACTCAATCCTAGGGAGGAGGTTGTGTTATGGTATGGCCTGGTTCACACAATACAATAAGCCAAATGAGGGCTTACCAGGACGGCATGAACATGCAGACTCTGGGAGAGAAGATCTCGGCTGCTTTGTTTCTCCCTGGTCTTTTTCACTGCTGCACCACATGGGTCAGAGCCAAGGTTTCATTTAGCATGCCATCTGAACCAGGACCTGCGGTCAAGCTCTTTTCTTACTAACCACAAGATGTAGCCAAGGTTTCATAGTTCATGGCTAGTTAGGAGAAGCTAACTAGCATTGTCTTCACCTGACACTGATTTTGTGTTACACAAGCTTCCCTGGAGAGAGATCCAAATATGGGGTGGCGCAACCCAAAATGTTGTCACAATTCTTCCCCACAGCATGCTGCATGTGGTACAGGGCAAGACAGATAGCTAGAGGGTGAGATTCTCTGCATAATAGTTTCCATGCTGTTGACACACAGGAGAATGTGATTAGGATATCATCAGTCACTATATTTCATAGCCATTTATTTTATTTTGCTGCACCATTATCTGTTTTAAAATATGGTTTTAGTTACATAGAGCACTGCTAAAAAGTAGAAAAAACAAAAATGTAGTGGTTTTCTAATTATAGGTATCTATCATCCTTAATTCTACTTATATCTGATCATTTTGTAGCTTTTATTCTTAGGTTTTGTAGGTTTGAATTCTTACAAATGAAATTAAAACTTATTATTTACAAAGAATACTGACCACTAGACATTTGCGTATTCTTCTAATGAACCTTGTTAACCAAGATTTCCAATGTTTCTGCAAAAAAGGGGGTTCTTATGATCAAAATTCTTCTTTATGAATTATTCTCTAGTTGTGGCATTAATGTCATAGATGAGCAGTGAAAAAGTGTCTTGCTCTTGGAACAAAAGAATTGCTACGTTTTTCTGATTCTTGCTTAATTCACAGGGACCAGCATTTCACTGGCATTGGTACTTACCTATAGCAAAATCAGACACTCCTTAAAGTACAATCTAGAAAAGGAGTGTAGAGAGAGAGAAGTGGTATGACATCTAAAACCTGCATCTTGATAGGTATTTTGAACTATTTTCCTACTGAAAATCTGCAGGATGTCTTTGCTAGGAGAACAATCATCCTTGTTATTTTCTCAGTGGCAGCCTGTAAACTACTATGGCATGTGGATTATGATTCTAGCATTCAGCTTGAGGGGGAGAGATGTATCTGTTTAAGTGGGAGGTGGACTCTGAACAACTGTCTTTTTTGGCTTTGTATGGGGAGGTGAATCACATCTTAACAATGAGGCAAAAAAATAAATAAAAATCCTGTTCCATTGACCAGCATTACAGATATATTCCCTTCTCCAATTAGCATGGATGTTTTTTGCTGTTTTAATCATTACTCCTTTTTAAAGGGGGGGGTTGGAAGATGGGGGATTAGTCTATTTTATGAAGGCTGGGAGCACCTGATTAGTAGCTGGTGACAGTGTCAGGTTAGAAAGTGTCTGTTTTGGGGGGTATGAGTTGGTTCTGTGCCATTTTTTGTGTGAATTAAATACTGTGGTGATGCTCAAAGACACCAACCCCGTTATGTTCCATTACTTACTTTACTTATGCAGTAAATGCACTCTACTGCTTTCTATTTACTATTTCAGTTAAACATGCACATCCTGCTCTTTGGGCAAACCAGCTTACAGTAAAACCCCACACAGAATTAACACAGTATGATACAGGACAGGACAGGTTGGTGGATTGCCGATAGAGGTAGTCATTTCTGGCACTTGACTGCTAGGGTTTATAGTTATGTTCCAGACTCTTCCCTCTGGAGAGAGAAAATGAGAAAGAACTGCAGAGGGCCACCCTTGCTTAACTGAGACAGCTGCTTCATTTCCCAAAATCAGAGAGAGAAAACTCTCCATTTGCAATATGTTCCATGTAGCGTTCTCTGCTTAAACTTGCTTGCTGCTGTGCAATACCGTCAGCACATAATATGTGAAGCTGATGGCAAGTGGCACACAGCATCTGCATGACTGTGGGCTTGGTTCATTCTGTAACACGGAAAACAATAAACAGGCTAGTCAGTCCTGCATTTGCTCAGACCATTGGAGCCACACACTCCGGAAAGCTTTGATTACATTGCAAAACTTGTTAACTCATAGGGAAATATACAAAGGCAAAAGCTTTCAGAAAGCAGAATGAATGTAAACTGCACAATAATGGTCATGAAAATGGAGTGATGGGGGAAGTGGAGGTTAGGCATTTGGCAAAAGGGGAAGAATGAGTCCCTGATTCACCACTCATTAATAGTCCTTTGTCTCTTTTCGCCATCTTTATCCAGCCTGTCTAATTTAGACTGTAAACTCTCAGGGCAGACCACAGGTCAATTTCATGACCTGTATAGCATTTGTTCGTAAGGGCTGGCAATCTGAGTTATGAGCAGCTGAAATATAGCATAGAACTCCCTACTATCAATGGCTTTATTGTGTATAAGATGACATTCTTACATTCAGTTTCTTTCTTAGGATCACTTATTTTGCATTTATCTTAGTAGTGGAAAAGAACTCACATTTTCCAAAAAGATTAGGCATAGGGCAGTTGATATGTGTAGCAGGCTTTCTGTAGACATGTAACAGAGGATGCTGCCTTCAGAATATGGGAGGGGATGTTGCCCAGAGATTAATCTCTGTAATAGAAAAATAAATATGGAAGAAAGAGAAAAGGTTTTGTGGGAAGTCACAATGGAATTTTCAGAATGTGCTAAACATCAACCCTAAATCAGCAGCTAGGTGATCATATGAGCATATATCAGTGGCAATGAACAGTCGCTGTGTCTCTCCAGATGTCTAGTATGTATTTAACTCAGCAGATATATTATTGCTGCAGTATAGTCTGGTGACACAGTTTAATGATGATGGACAGTTTTGACATTGAGACACGCACAACTATATAATATGCTCCCTATTTATTTAACCAGTGAGAATAGTTTTGTCATTAACAATACAAGTCACTTGGTTTCAGCAAAAATACATCTCTGTATTAAAAATGTGCATATTATTCACGCTTTTTGCAGCAAAACAATGACACTAATTCCATAGATCCTAATTTGGTTTGTGGTGTTCTCAAGAAATGACTGAGAATAAGGAAGATGCTGAGCGATGACTACCTAGAAAACTGTGGTGATTTACGATCAATGGGATTTCTATAAGAGTCTAGAAGTGGGGATGTAATAACAGCAAAAGGCTATTCAGAAACATTGTGCAATATTTCCTCCATTTACAGTAGACATGAGTGAGGACTCTGAGTTAACTTGGAAATGATTTGAGATCTTGAATCATTTTTCTGAACCTATTAGAGGAATCAGAAACCCTCTACCTTCACCCCCAATCAGCCCCCAAAAACACAGTCTCCTCCAGCCCCATATTGCACTATCCTCCTCACTTCACTCACCTGTCAAGTGACAGCAGGAAGAAAAAGCAATGGATCTGTAGGAAGTGGAGAGCATGGAGGCTTGCTCTTTTCCTCAATGCATGGTTGAGATTGATTATGGATTATTTAATTTATATAGCACTTAATATATTTAAAATATTTCTAAGTGGTGTACAAAAAAAGATTCTATTCTGACCTGGATAAGGAACTGTGGAGTCAAAAAGCTGACTTTTCATTTGAAGTGAAGGCAGTTGGCCAACATCTTGGCCAGGCTTCAGGGAAACCTCCGGCCATGAATCCACTTGATAGTTTTGGGCAAGACACTTGTCTTCAGACTCCTGTCTGTCTTTAAAATGGATTTAGCTCACAAACTGATGCACACAATAAAATTCTGTTCAGATTACACATACTTTAGAATTGTTCTTTCCTTTTCTCTTCTTAATAATATCCCTGCTCTCTGAGTGGGGAGACAGTATCCCAAGTCATTGTCTAGAAATGTCATGGATATACGGCCTCTTGGCAAGTCTGGAAACTGAAAACTGGCTCCATTGTGTATGTATTCCTTTTTTTAAAAAATGATATTTATTAAGAGTTTAAGAATTACAGAAAGCTGCAAAAGAAAAAAACAATAAAAAATTAACAAAACATACATTACAATACATATATATAAAAAGAAAAAACATAAAATAAAAACAATACAACAATACAACAAAAAAGAAAAAAACATTAAAACACATCCGATATTCCATATCTTTACCTTTCATTTACTTGTTTCATCGACCTCCTCACACCTCCCTTTTTGTATTCTAGTTCAATTAACTATTTCAGCAAATTCTTTCCATCTTTCTCAATTTTTGTTCTATAATTTATCTTAACGGTCTAACCTTAATTATTTTCATTTTGGCCCATTATCAATCAGCTTTTACTTAGTTCTTTATTACATTTCTGCTAAAACCATATAGCTTCATTCCAACATCCTTCTAACATTCATTAATTTTGCAATGTTTTTGTAAATATACTTTAAATTTTTCCCAATCTTCTTCCACCAACTCTTCTCCCTGGTCTCGGATTCCGCCAGTCATTTCCGCCAGTTCCATGTCCATCAGCTTCATCTGCCATTCTTCCCTGGTGGCTAGATCTTGTGTCTTCCAGTGCTTTGCAATAAGTATTCTTGCTGCTGTTGTAGCATACATAAAGAAAGTTCTATCCTTCTTTGGCACCAATTGGCCGACCATGCCCAAGAGAAAGGCCTCTTGTTTCTTCAGGAAGGTATATTTAAATACCTTTTTCATTTCATTATAGATCATCTCCCAGAATGCCTTAATCTTTGGGCATGTCAACCAAAGGTGAAAGAATGTACCTTCAGTTTCATTACATTTCCAACATTTATTATCGGGCAAATGATAAATTTTTGCAAGCTTGACTGGTGTTATGTACCACCTGTAAATCATTTTCATTAAATTCTCTTTTAAGGCATTACATGCCGTGAACTTCATGCCAGTGGTTCAAAACTGTTCCCAGTCAGCCATCATGATATTATGTCCAACATCTTGTGCCCATTTAATCATAGCAGATTTCACCATTTCATCTTGAGTATTCCACTTCAACAGCAAGTTATACATTCTTGACAAATTCTTAACTTTAGGGTCTAACAATTCTATTTCCAGTTTTGATTTTTCCACCTGGAAGCCTAATTTTTTATCCAAATTGTATGCCTCCATTATTTGATAATAATGGAGCCAATCTCATACTCTATTTTTTAGTTTTTCAAAACTCTGCAATTTAAATCTGACTCCCTCTTGTTCCAGAATTTCCCAATACTTCGGCCATTTGGCCTCCATATTGAGTTTTTTCTGTGCCTTTGCTTCCATTGGTGACAACCATCTTGGGGTTTTATTTTCTAACAAGTCCTTATATCTTATCCAAACATTAAACAATGCTTTTCTGACAATATGGTTTTTAAACGCTTTGTGTGCTTTAACCTTATCATACCACAGATATGCATGCCAACCAAATACATTGTTGAAACCTTCCAAATCCAGCACATCCGTTTTTCAAGGAGCATCCATTCTCTCAGCCAGCAAAATGCGGCTGATTCATAATAAAGTTTAAGGTCTGGCAGGGCAAATCCACCTCTTTCTTTGGCATCTGTTAATATCTTAAATTTTATTCGAGGTTTCGAATAAAGAAACCATTGTGTATGTATTCTTTCAGGGTTTTGCTTCTGAGCATTTAGAATAATTCCTGTAGTTGTCAAGGAGGCCATTACTATCTGAATTGGTCTTGAGTTCCAGACACACTTTTATTCCCAAAGGTAGACTTTTGGTAGTAGTATTCATTGATATATTCTTTCTCAGTTTGTTGCGTGTTATGTGAATGTTCATTTTTTTCTTCACTCAAACTATGCCTCACTTACTGTAATATATTGTTCTAGAATTGTATAATTATTCCCCAAAAAAGTTCATCGTAAGATTTTTTGTAGCAAGGGGACAGAATCTGAATTAATTATTTACTATGTAATACCAAATGAATTATTATTGTTATTCATAGTCGCGGTAGCAGAAGGAAATTCAAACATCTTTCCTGTGGTTAAAAATAGACCCAGAAACTATCTTTCCTTCACATCCATTGTATATTATTTTCCTTGTTCATTAATTTAGACTTTATCCAGCCTGTCACTGTTGCAAATAGTATACCATAAAGTGGAACTAACTTTCCAATGAGATTTATATTTGTACTATCACTATCCAGTGTCACTAAAGCAAGCCAACACACACAAAACCACTCATTCTATTTGTGGCTTTTCATTTTCTCCTTTCTCTTCGTGCTTCCTTGACCCTTGACCTCTAATCTTTCCTATGCCTTACTGGACACAATCCTGCTCAGCAAACTTGAGAGACAGCTAAAATCCCCCAGATAATGATTCTTCCACATGGCTTGCTTGCCAGATCCTTTTATTCTCAGTCCAGCTTTTTGTTTAATTGACTCCTGCCTGCTAAGGCAAATGATGGGATGTGGGTATCAAAACACTTTCCACTGTTAGCAAAAGTGATTTCTATCTCATTCATAAACTCTTGGCTCCCACTGCATCCTGACATATTTAATATCCTATGTATTGTACCAAATGACAATAGCTCCATTGGTTAACAACATAACATTTGAGATTTTTGAGGCCTCAGCAAAGAGTTTCAAATGTCTCTTTTCTTGTGTGAGGCATTAAAATCTAAGAACACATTTCTTATTGCAATGAAGAAGAAGAAGAAGAAGAAGAAGAAGAAGAAGAAGAGAAGGAGGAAGAGGAGTTTGGATTTGATATCCCGCTTTATCACTACCCTAAGGAGTCTCAAAGCGGCTAACCATCTCCTTTCCCTTCCTCCCCCACAACAAAGACTCTCCTCCCTGAAAGTATCTCCCTGTGTATCTGAAGAAGTGTGCATGCACACGAAAGCTTATACCAAGAACTAACTTAGTTGGTCTTTAAGGTGCTACAGGAAGGAATTTTTTTATTTTGTCTGTGAGGTGAGTGAGGCTGAGAGACTTCAGAGAAGTGTGACTAGGCCAAGGTCACCCAGCAGCTGCATGTGGAGGAGCGGGGACACAAACCCGGTTCACCAGATTACGAGTCTACCACTCTTAACCACTACACCACACTGGCAATGAACTAGATTGTGCATGCTAAAGTAACAATCACTCATCACCGTGTGCTCATTAAGTTTTAAAACATTTAAAACTGTATAATGTAAGGAACACAACACAATCATGGAAAAAGATACACAATCATGTCAATGTGAAGGCACACTAGAATCCTGCACTGAAAAGGCAACTGCAATTGAGCATTAGGTGTAAATCAGTGTTGCTTCATTTAAATCAAGTGGAAGAAGGCTGATTTGCATGTTTAAAGATTCAGCAACTGAACTAAATACCTAAGAAACCTTCTAGTTAAATTCATTGCACAATCTCTCAGGATTCAGCAATGCCCCAAAATGAGATTACTGAACTGACATACATGCCTGTTGAGTTTTTGTCTTCCTTGGATTGACAAGACTCATGGTGAAAGTATGGTCTATACCAGGAATAGCCAACTTTGTTCTTTAGGGCTGCTCTGTTGTTCAGACCCAGGGCACTGTGAACTAGGAACAGCCAAATAGGTATGGAACACATGCACTTAGATGCTATTAGCTCATCTAATAAAGGATATTAATGAGTTTCCTTGATGGAAATGAGACTGGAAGATACCTTTTGTGTTTTCATATGGTGCATAAAATAGTAATACAATATACCATATTTTTATATAAAATAAAAGGTGTCTCGCTTCCTCTTTTACATAAAAATGAAAATGTAAGCATAGTTCTTTTTACGATACAGTGATTAAACTAGTGTCAGCTAAATAATGTGCAAACCAAAATACAGTTGTCCTTTCAAATTTGCACATCTCTGAATTTTGTGATGCACTTCTCCAACCAAAAAGAGAGAGAAAATATGCATATTTAGAGAAAATGCAAAATGTGGTTATTAGGAGAAATGTACACTAAAGGGAGGAAATCTTTTCTTAAATTCACAAGCTGGTGTGGAAATGTGGTGAACTCAGCTTAAAATGGAAAAATTAGAAACTGGGAGAAACAAATTCATTGTCCATAATTGTTCCATCCTTATGGATTCATAATCCTAAATGGTTTCATGCATGGTTATTACTAAAGATCTACAAGTGTAAGACTTCTTCTTTCTGCATCCCATTTTCCCCTGTCCCATCCCCACTCCCCAGTAAATAGGTGTGACTTGTAGAAACAGAAAATATGGAATCTAATTTAATTGATTGCCTAGAAACTATGCTCATAAACAACCTACAAATCAATAGGAAATGAATAGACTTGTAAAGATTTAACAGCAAATCTCTCCTGTATCCATTCACATAAATAACACTTAATCATCTCTTACTTTGTCTGTCAGGTTTTACTGTTGTGCAGCTGTGGATATTAATTTGGGTGGGGGGAGGCTGTGTCAAGAGGAGGGTGGTGGTAACACAGCTACTGCTCACATCCCTTCCACTCCAATGAACCTGCTGCAATAATTCGTGTACCAGGTGCTGGGCAAAAAGGATCTGGCGGACACACCTCTCACATACTAACCCCCAATAGGAAATGGAAACCCTTATTGACCAGTGTTCTCCATTCCTGTCTTGAAACCCCTTCACATGAGAAGGGATGAGGAAGAATTTTGAATTTCAGTTCACAATAAAAATGCCATTGTTCCTAATGTACACTTTCTGGAACATTGCATGTACTGTACCAAAGTTTGCAAAACAGTTCTCCAGCCCTGTAATGTGTACAAAAACGTATAGACTAGGGTAAAATGTGCATTGCGATGCACATATTTATGAAAATAACATACACCAATGCATTATAATTCAGAGAAATTCACACTAAATTCACAGTGAAGCTTTGCTTTGACTTATTCTGCTGTGGTTGCTCTGTCCTTTGGCATGTGGCCCTTGGAAGGCGGCTTAAAAGAGCTCCTGTGACATGTTATTGGCAGAGACCATCCTGTTCATTGTCACTTTGGATTTCAGACTTCAGAAATGTAACTCCTAGCAGCTTGGCTTATGCTAACAGGGCTGGCCTTTGGTTTGGAGCCCCCCCCCTTCCCGTAGCATACTGTCCTTTGATGAGACCCTGCAGTGTGGGTGGATCAATGGAGCATCTTTCCTGGGCATTGTGGATAATTTTAAACGGTGACTCTAAGACACTAGGTGTGAGGGACTGGGAGCAGGTCTCAGCATAGGGGTGGGCCCTGCCTCAAGTTGCTGGGGCCCTGGCATCTGGCAAGGATGCAATGTGGTGAAACTGAGCCGTAACAGAAAGCAATATCACCTGCTGATTTGATTTTTGTAAAGTCACCCATAACTGGAATGTTAACTCTAAAACGCAAACCATTGCAACAAAATGAACAAAATATTTTTCATATTTCTTCTGTGTCTGGAACTCAAATGGGCTATCTATTTGCAACTCAAGAGGATGACCATTCTTGCTTTGCTCACATGTCTTTTCAAGGCTGGTGAAACAATCCTTTACATAACACAAAGCCTGAACAGTCTCCCGGTCTTCCTTTAAGCCTGGAGGTAGAGACCAAGCCAATAGTTGTTCTTTTGCCCTTGTCTTGGAAGGTGTTTGCTTTGCCTCGCTGCCTGGGAAATGGGAAACAAACAGTGGCACTTTCCTTGATTTCTTTACTTAATACTTCATCTCTTCTTTGCTTCAGAGTAATTCCCTGCCACAGCAGAGTTGTTTCAAGGAGAACAAATGTGGCTCAAGGGAAGCTGCAGAAGGATTTAGCATCAGGTTGCATTTGTAAACTGTACAAACCTCACCGTCTCAGGATGGCATAGTGTCCCCCTGGGAAATAAGTCAGTAATAATAAAAGGTGGGAGGGTCGTTCCAGTGCCAAGCAAGGAGAAAGGTTCTAACCCTCCCGAGGAGTTACTCCCTAACCCTCCTGCTTAATCAATCGCTCTTTGCAGCCATCCATTCACAGCTCCTCTGATCACACCATGAAACTCTTCTGTTGCTGTTGTTTTAAAAAAGGTTGATTGAGTTACATCTCATTTTCTATTACCTTGCACAGAAATAAGAGTTGGTGAGCTGCATTAAAAAACACAACTTAGCAATGAGTTTTAAATTAATATCTGCTCCCCCTCCCATCTCCAAGTGCTTCTCTTTGGCTGCTAAATCTCTGTGAAGGAGTGGCAGTTCGACCATAGCTTCCCCATCTGAGTGAGCTGCAATATCAAAATGCAAGTAATAAAACAATGGCTTCTATAGCCTTTTTTTCTAACCATCTGCAATCAACCACCCAGTTGGAAGGGTTTTCCTTCATTTTGGTCCAGCTGATTTCACTAACAGTTTGGACAGAAAGCTGAACACAATGTGCGGTTTCTGACTGCAGCATTTCAGCATGTTTCTAGCAAATTTTCATTGCAGGAGTTGCCTTTTGAAACCTTCCATTTTGTTACAACCATGAAAGAGGAGTGTGTCTGCATAGCAGTTTCTTGCACTCTATTGACATGTCTCCACTTCAAGTTATATCACTTTTATAACAAACCTTACTCATCCTAAATAATCCTGGGAACTGCAGTTTGGCAAATTGCTGAACAGTCCATGTAAATCTCTCTCACCCATGATGCAATCTCTCTGCCTAAAGACACTGACTACTGTTTTTGAGACGAAGGAACTATTAAACTAACTTAGATCATTAGTTTAGAAATGACTGAAATTTAGCACTTCAGTGTGGGAAACAATCTGGAATGAGTTAGGTTGATAGTATGTTTGGGCTGATTTTGTTTGGCCCTGAAATCAAACCTTAGGGATGCATGTTTGTTTGCTTAGGTATTAATTAACTTTTAACCTCATCTTCATCCAAAAAGGCTCCAGGGCCAACTTATATCAGATCAATAACAAAGAAGACACAGGCTTCTTTAACCCACAGGCTTAAAATCTAAAAGACTTGTCAGGAAATAAAAGGGGATGGGAAAGGAAGAAAATGTGTGAAGTCAGGTCCCAGTTTTTTTTTATAGTTACAGAGTTCTTATAATGATTAGCCTGGGGAGTTTAGGTAGAGCTGGCAGCAAATAGAACTGATCTCTCAGCAGAGCTGATAGAATGGAGTCTAAATCTCTTCTTTCACTCGGCTGCAAACATGTAGGATGACAGATGAAGAAGAAACAAACAGAGCTAGACTAGCAGTAGAATGAATGGAATTGGCCTTGCTTCCTATCTTCTCCCACCTCAGAGCCCCACCAATGGCTCCTGAAGTTCCCATGCATCAAGAATGCATTTCTGCATCAGACACACCATGTTCCTTTCAAATACTTACATCGCTACCTACAGTACTGACTGGGGAAAATGAGGGTGCTGCTGTGTGGAAGGAAGCTTGCAGGAAACGTAGACGTTTCACTGATGTTTTCCATACAAAACACAGAGGTCAGCTCCAAGTCAAAGAGTAGACATGAAACATGCATTTTGCAATCATCTTTAAATGCTTGTGTACACACATGGGACCTAATCAGGTCTCCCAGACAAATGCTTGAAAATGCATGTACAGACATGTGCCACTTCTATACTGGACATATTTGCTGTGGAAGACAACAGTGCTTCTGACAGGGCTGTTTCCAGCAGTAGTGTGGCCTGGCTGAATCTAAATTTCAGATCAATTCAAATTCAATTGGAATTCTGCTGTAAAATAGGATCTTTTATTTATTTAAATGCAATTCATTTTGTTCCAAAGTTCTGTCTGAGTTGAAGTGAGCGAGATAGCTTCCAGATTCCACTCACTCAATAGTCTGCTTGAACAAGAAAAGAGAAGCATTGGAGGGGTGTAGACAATGAACAACACTAATCTCGTAAGAATAGTAAAATGGATGGCATGTATCTAGCAAGCCATCTAGCAGGCCTGCATTGTGTTGCTGCTCTTGTTCCATTTTGTTAGCATTCAGAGACTTTGCATCCTCTGTTGTTCCAATCCAGTGCTTTCTACTAGTACAAAACTGCCAGGAACTTGTTTCCAGAAGGAAAAGCCCAGAGGCAATTTTTAATAATACATTCATATTGATAGCATCGTGATAGAAACCAAATATGAAAAAACAAAAGCAAAGTGAACGAAGCCTCTCTGAAAAACAGGATTTCTAAGCCTGAATGCTCTTTCTGCTACCAATCTCAACCATACATGGCAAGGAGCATAGGAAGATGCTCTACATGCCCACCCAAGGAGTTTGCCAATGTTGTGCTTGTCAGAGTCTACTGGGACGAATCTTCCTCACATTTTGCTATGGTCCTTGATTGTTGGATAGATTGCATTGCAACCATATTGCTTTCCTGTGGCTAAAGGAGAGTTCAGTTAGCAGGGGAAATGTTCAGGGAATGTAACAGTTTCTCCAAACTAAATGTGGTGGCCCACCAGGACTTAATAACCCCATTTTTTTCTGGTCTCCCAGAATGACAAGGGGGGGGGTGTCAATCACCCAGCTAATCAAAGTATGTGGCTCATTGGCAATGTTCACCTTGGAAAGTCACCAGTTGTGCACATCTGTAGCACTGTACTTATGCATTTGGTAGTATCCCTCTGTGTTTGGTGTGGGTCTCAAATCAAGACCTCAACTATTCAGCATAAAACAGAAGAAGGCCATAGCTGGGGAACAGAGCCATAACTCAGTGGCAGAGCACATGCTCCGAAGACAGGAAGTTCCAGATTCCACCACAGCAACTCCAGTTAAAAATAACTCAGGTTGCCTGAGTGGTAAATTCCCCTAACTGAATTTTTGAGTTTAATCACTTACTAGAGTCTAGACAGTACTGACTGAACTAGACAGAACAATGATCTGGTTCACTCTATGACACCTTCATATAGTTCTTCATATGGGATGCCAGAGACTCATGAGCCACTCCTATACTTCCTTATAATCTCCTGGACCATGACTGGCTCCCAGCCTAGACTAAACACTGTGTGCTTCCATAGTCCTCTGAACTGCAGCTGCAGTTATAACAATAAGGGCTCTCTCCTTCAGGAAACATGGGAATGATGCTTCCCAGCAGGAGCGGACCTTGGCAATATGGCACCATGTGATGACAAAATTTGATACATACCCTGCTGAGCCCTTGTGGTGCCTTCCCAAATATGGGCAAGGGAGACATCAAGCTCTGGAGGGAGGTGCAAGGCTCTGGCAGAGTCCTAGAGCCTTACCACCTCCTTCCCAAAGCTGAGAAAGTGCTAAGTAGGCTTTGGGAAGAAGGCAGGAGGACTCTAAGACCCAGCCAGAGCCCTCCCCCCACCTCCTTCTCAAAGCCCAACACTTGTGAGGCTTTGGGAAGGAGGTGGGAAGGCTGGGAAGACATACACACCCGTTGTGCTGGGGAACAGGTTGTGCCGCCCTAAATCCATCTGTACTTCCAGGTAATATGGGAATGGTGCCTCCAAGGTTTTACTTTCCATTCCTGAAATACCATTAACAGAAATATGAGGAATGGGTTGTGGAGAAAAGTAATTCATTTTGCAAGCATTGACATGCAGATAACCTGTTATTACAAAAGGAGAAAGCTATTCAGGATGTAAATACTAGTTTTAATGAATTTTCTCAGACAGATGTTTCTTGAGATCATTTCTTGGGTCACAATTCCAGAAGTAGCTAAAGCAGCAATCAGAGGTAGGTTTTACTCCAGAGTACCCCAATAATATTTGTGTGCCATGTGTCCCACAACTGTGCCTTAAGAGCTCTAGTATGGCTTTTAAACTGATGATGTTGTTGTTGTTGTTTGGTCCATGTAGAAGTGGAGTAATTCTACAGCATCTTGAAGCCCTTTCCCCTAGATACATATGTACTGTTAAGGCAATTCTAACACAACAGGAAGATTGAGCCCTCTGTTTGGGAGCAGCACCTGAGAAGAATTGTTGGAAGCCACTTATGTCCTGGGATTATTTCTCTAAGCAAGTTGCCTGCTTCACAAAGGCACATTTGTAAGGCAAGTACTACAGGAAATATATATATATATATATATATATATATATATATATATATATATATATATATATATATTCATAGTTCTCTTACCCTCAGGGTTTAGGTTTTGCACCAAAGTCAGTTTCAGAGAGTTATTTCAGATGAAAGCTTTTACTCAATCTGCAATGCATTGTGATATCCAGCAGGTAGAACTCATTGAGGGAAATTGCTTCCTGGATTGATATATGATTCATTCACTCACATCTCTGAGCTATTTAGGGGAAATTATCCATGGGATTGTATCATTAGTTTAAAAGCTTCTGCAATTGTTTCCCCCTGCCTTCCCCCTTCCCATGTCAGGATAATTTTGAACCACACAAATGTATTAGTTGGAAAAACATTTGAAAAGGTTTTGCTCTCTCTCCCTGTTGTTAGAACGGGAATTTCAAGCAAGATTTCCCTCTTCATTTGTAACAACCAGTTCCATGAAGGTGGCAGAGAGCAAGGTGGTTAAAAGAAATAATCCTGGCGATGGCTGTGCACTCCAATTTCTCTATCCAACTAAGGCTAATTCTGTAAATAATGAATTCGTCATTGGTAGCGTATCAACATTATTGTTTAACCAATTTATACCCAGTCTTTCCTGATCCTTCAAAACTGCTAACAATAAAAGGAATTGCCCTCTGTGAGGATCCACATGGAATCACTCCAGGCAGAATTTTATTTCTATTTCATTTTGTTTCTTCTTACATTTATATCTCACTTTCTCCATGGAGTTCAAGGAGACATGTATAGTTTTCTTTCTGGATATTATCCTCACAACAGCCCTGTGAGGGAGGTTTGGCTGAGAGGCAGTGACTGGCCCAAGGTCACCCAGTGAGCTTCATGGCACAGTGGGGATTTGAAATCTGATTGCCCAGGGCCTAGTTCAGCACTCTAACCGCTGCACCACACTGACTCGTACATGAGCATGTGGAAGTTGCCACCACTGTAGAAAAACCTTAAGAAGTATCTATCCCTACTTCTAGCAAATGAATTAAGAGGGTTCAAAGGAACTTTTTTGAGGATATTTCCATTGCACACACCCATGCGTGTGTGCTCACTTGCACTCTTTGATGTCCAGGCTGGGGAGGGGAAGAGAAAGTCAATACTTACTGCCAGCTAGCTTACCTCCTGACTTCCTGTGCTGTGCCTGCTTGTAGCTGGAGAAGGTAGGAGCCTGGTTGTTTCCACTGCTGGCTTCTAGCTTTATTTTTTTGTAAACCACTTATTGGGGAAATGATAAGCTTGGCAGATTGTTAATAAAAGCCAGCAAAATGCTGAACTTTGAGATCAAATTGTATTTGAAACTGAAGTTTCAAGGACTTTGGAGAGCTGAGTACAACATGGGCAGTGATTCCTGCCAAAATAGTTCTGGTTATGCTTCATTCCTCTCCACCGTATCCTTAGTTTGTTTTTCAAATTATTACTCTATTTTGTCAAACTTGTGCTATGACTGACTGTGTGACATCTCAAGTTTGAATGTACAAAGATGATAAAGTATGATAATGTCAGGAGCTCGTCCTACACTCGAGTAGGACCCTGGTAGAGACACATGCCCGACTGGCATGTTCCCTCCCTCCTGGTCGATCATTCGGGAGCTTCAAAAGCTTTCTTCTGCCTGAACATCATAGTGACCGATGCCAACAGACATCGGCACACTTAGGGATCCGCACAGTCTTTGCAGCTTGCGTGACAGACCTCAGCATTTTGGCTAATCTACTTTATTTACATATAAACACACACAAGGAGCATGGCAACATGGCTCCCTCTCTCTCTAGCATCAGACAGCAAAAAAAAGAGAAAAAAAGAGCAAAGGACAATAGTCCCACTTCACGGAACACAGGCACACAAACATCCTGTCTCCGTCACTTCCCACTTTGTGCAGTCAAAACATACGCCATCATGTGATAGACAAAAATCCCATGACTGCAATCATGGAGCAGGAATTCTAACAGAGAACACTTGTAATTTGTTATTATTATGCCTCTGAATACCAGTTGCTGGGAACTGCAGTTGGGCAGAGTGCTCAGGTTGTGCTTGTGGATTTTCCATGGCTATCTGGTTGCCCACTGTGAGAACAAAATGTTGGATTAGATGAGCCACTTTCCTGCTCCAGCAGACTTATTTTATGCTCTTATGATAAGAAAGTTTTCTATTGGAAAATCAAATCAAGGTTTATCTTTTGCATAACGTGCAACTGAGGGTGCATTTAATGAAAACAATCCATTTATGTGGTGATAGTGTCCTCATTTGTGAACTTTCCCCCCATTGATGGCTACTGATGATACATGACGACACATCACAAAGTTATATGGAGAATCTCCAAGCCATCACGTGATTGCAGTTATTATAACAATAATATGACGGTCTCGATCTACCCTTACTCATTAATCAGTACCCAATACATTTTGACCCCTGAGGTGGACCCCAAAATGGCTCCCTACTCCCTAAGGGAAGAAGGGACGAGGGAAGATCTATTTCAAGAACAAGGGGGAAGAAAGATCTACATTGCGATCTGCTGCCCCTGTCAATCCAACCTCCTGAGGTAGTCATCTCACCTTGCCTCATGGGTAGGCCGGGCTTGATCAGGTCTATTCAATACATTTACTTCTCTAGTTTTCTGCTTAGTACTTGAGCAACATAGCCACTCTGTTTTGACTTTAGACATGCTCATTTCTTATTACAACAGCTCAAGAGAGTTTCAAGCCTACTGGCTATTAATCTGTCTTTGTTTCAATGCAAGTTAGATTCTCCCCACCCTTCCACAATTACAACTTTAAGTAATTGGATTAATCCAACACAGTGGGAGTTTCGTTCACTTAGCAAGAATACTAGATGCCCCAGAACCTCATTACTACATTTGTCACTATACAGAGCTTTCAAGTTCTGGCTGCTTCCTCATTCCTCCCTCCTCCCAACCCTGCCACCAGTTTTATGTGATAGTAGATAAGACGCTACACAGTTACGAGAAGAAAACAACAGCAAAGTTGCAAATAAGCCCTTTCTCACTGAAGAATCATTAATATGTTTGGCGTGGAAGACAGATATCTAAAGGTCAATTGAATGAGACAAAGGGCACCATTGTTATTTTTTTATGCCCACCATAGTATAAGACATGCTCTGCAGAGAAGAGGAAACTATAAAATGCCTCCAAACTTAATGAGAAGGCCCATATTATATTCCAAGGCCAATTTAATTGGTAAGGGCAGTTTAGAGAGTGGTGGGAACGCTGCTAACCCCCCCCAAAAAAAAAAAACAGTTCTACCCTTCTTTACCTTTACTAGCTCCAATAGTGGGCATTCAGACCACAGGGTTGAATGAATTTCTGCCCTCAAATGAGTGCCAGCATCCATGGCAACACAGTGACAACATTGCCCAAGGGCCCAGTTATATAAATCAGGTCCACACTGGTTACAAACAGAGCTCTAGCCCCATAGAGCTGCATACATTTCACATGCATGGGATCCTAGATTCAAGTGCTTCATATGAAATTTTATTGGAAAAATAGAGGTAGGCTGGCATGAAGTTAGGCTGGCAGATTTCCATTGGTAGAGACATTTTCTGAGAGCCACCTGCTTGGCAGGACTGCTGGCGTATCTTAATGCCCATCAATTGGTGTAGCTGGAATAAAAGATCATGGCCTTGGATAGCAATGCTCACACTACCTGGCTCCCTGAGATTTCCTGAAAGCCAATTTTTTAAGTATAAATTTGGATTGACTATGTACATTTCAAGGTCTAGAATTTGTACCCATAGTTTAAGAAGAAGACTATATGTAAAAATCTGTTTCGTTTTCCTTTCTTACTGCCACTTTTGTACCTGACGTATCAGCAATGGTCTCAGACTGAAGCTAGGCTCACCTAGAATAACCTGTGCCTTTGGAGAAATCCACTGTGATAGGGAAGAGCCTACAAAGAAATTCCCCAGAGGTGTGTAGCATAAATATATCTTTCAAAAGACTGTGTTTGAAAAGCAAGTACATAACCTGGAATAAAAATGCCTGCCTTTTGATACTACAAAATGTTATCAAGGGAAAATGAATTCATACATTATATCCACACCATTTCTGCCATGCTTCCAGAGACTCAATTTTATCTGAGTACTGTACTCACAGGTCAAAGAAACAGACACTTCTCCACATCAGGTGGAAGGAAGGGGATGCTGATAAACTGAATCTATGGAGGAGAGACCATTCAAATGAAAACTATTTTTCTAAATGATTGAGTGAGACTTTGGAGCAGATTGGATATTCCAAGAACATTACCTGAAAATGTCTTGTAAAATAAGAAACTCAACACATGATTAATGAAGAGCTTATGCTTTGTGTATGCCTTATCAGTAGTCAAAAAGTTGTGGTAAATAATTTCCATATAAAACTTGTGGGAGAATCTCTTTGCCTGAACAGTTTAGTCTTCTGGCCAAAGCAAAGGATCTATGGGATACTTCACCACTGAGACCATAGCAAAGGCTGATTTAATGTCGATTCGAACCCTAGACATTTGGAAGTTCTCCATTCAGATCTTACAAAAGGCAGCTTTCCTTCACTCTCCTCCCCCCGCATACCTCCAAATCTGTTCTGGAGGGTCCCCAAGCTTCTGGAGCAGATTTGAGGGGTAGTTTCTGTGAGGGGGCAAGGAGAAAGTAGGGGACTTCCCTTATGCAAGTGGAAGTCACTGCATGAACAGGACAACTTGGTTGCATTCAACCCTTTGTCCCTCGAAGGTAAATCACAAAAATATTTGAGATTATTTAAAGGATACAGGATATGAAATAAATGGCTTAGAATTTTCTTAAACCTTCAGATCAGTCTGCAATATATATGTCCATAAGCTATAGTGTGTGACTGAACCCAGCACTTATTTATTTTTTGCATTCATAGTCACACCACAGCAGTAGAGGACTTTGGGCTCTCAAATTTCAGCGGTGCCCTGTGCAAATCTAAAATTTGGTTCCCCTGCCTCTCGTGCTCCATTCCAGAGCATTGTTTTAGTGCCCCCTGCAATGCAGCACCCGGCATGACCACACCAGTCACGCCACCCTAAAACTGTCTCTGTACACAGCGTACTTTTTCATGCGACTCTAGATAAATGCCAACATCAATACAGCAAGAACTTCTAATGCTTGTCTTAATATGTGTCTGGTCCATTGTGGTATATAACACAGTTGGAAGCATGACATCAAGGGATCGTATTTGTTCAGTGCTTAGATTTTTCTAACATAATGGATGGTATTGCTCCCATAAAAGCTCATTTTATTATGAGAAGTTACATGGACATGTGTTTACAGAGCACAAGGCAATGCTTCCACCAAGGTACCAGATGTATACCAACTATCTTTGGAATCACCTAAGGAAATACTGGGAAAGGGAGCATAAAAGACAGAAATACAGTGAGTGTTTGAGACAGCTGAGATTCAACATACATTGCTTTAGTATGGTGGTGTCTTGGATGTTATATAAGTTCACAAATGCCTGCTTCTACTTAGTAGAGCAGAGAATGTGAAAATAAAAAAGTGATGCTTTAAACTGAGGAAAAGGGAGCTTCCTATATACAAGAAATTCTGGCACATCAGCACTGACAATTTGTACAGAATGCAGAGTTCTGAAACATTCAAGACAGGAAAATGTCAGCACAAAATTTGTTGGCATCCTTGACCCTAATGAAATATGTTGACACTTGGGGGAGGATGGGCGTGAACATGAATTTTTGGCAGACCCTAACCACCAACCTTTACTGTCAAACTGATATTTTAAAACTGGAAAGTTTCCTTGTGGATTGGGTAGACCAGGAAGCAGCCCCAGGATGGATACAACACATGGTATTTAAAGCACCCTTGAGCCCCTCTCCTGTTTTTGAGATGCAGAAATGAAAGAGAGATGTATTGTTTCAAACTGCACTTTAAATGTTTTTGTAGCAAGGATTAAAATCAATGGATGGCTAAAGTGGATTTGCAATTGCATTTCCTTTAGAATTGCACCTTCATTCATTCTATCACCTGTGAATACATACACTCTATCTAAAACATATGTACTGCTTATTGTCAGTTGATTCTTTGTGTTGTCCCCATTCCTTTGTGAAGGGGTATATGCACACCATCACAGGTGCACATATTACTATTTTCTTTTCTTTATCAAGGCACAATTTAACTTAATCGTATCATAAACCAGAGGGACAGGATCAAAGAGCTTTCCCTAACTCTTGTTAGTTCCACTAGAGGCCAGAGAGGAAGAAAAAGGGCAGTGGGATGGGAAAGCAGATGATGTAGAAAGGGAGGAAGCACTAACCTGTCAGACAGTGACCATTTCCATCTTTACAGGAATTTGTAGCTGTATCTGAATGGAGACAATATAGCTCAGCCTCATACTCTGGGCTGGATATGAAGGGGTGTTTTCTCCGGCTCTAACTGGGAGCTGCTAATTAGAGCAGGAAAGGCATAATTAGTGGGTGACGGTAATGCTTATTTGCTGAAGCCATGGAGGGTCCCCAAATGCTTCAAGATACATGTACTTTCGGCCCAGGAGGTGAGTGTAGCTACATTTTGAGTTGGAATCTTGGTTAAACTAAATGAAAATATAAGCCATATCAGTTGCTGGAAATCACAGGTAGGGAGTGTGCTCTTGCACTCAGGTTTTGCTTGCGTGCTTCCCATGGGCATCTGATTGGACCCTGTGAGAACAGGATGTTGGACAAGATAGGCCTTTGGCCTAATCTTCTCACATTCTTAAGCCTTTCAGATAAACCTTCCCCAAAACCTATTAGTTCTAGCAGCTCATAAAACTTGGAGAGCAAAGAGCTCTTTTTCAAAAAAAAGAGAGAGTCCTATAGCTATAGCTTTTAGCATCAGATTTCCGGTTAGTTGACATTTCCTGCAACCCTATTGATAAAGCAAGGTTATAAAAAGAGCATTCTATTAACAACAAGAAATATCTGAAGCCATTCCTAAAGCTGGCAACTTTTTACATGCTCCTGTGCTTTCAACAAGAACTTGGCAGCAGAAATGAGCAGGTGGTGTTACTCCATGCTATGAGAAGCCATACCTGCTGAATTTCCACATAGCATTCTATTTTTCAAGTTACAGGAGCAGGCCACTAGGCCACGGCCCTTCCCTAGTCATTTAGCAAGCCATCTTCTTATTTTTATAAGACCACAACTGAATTATTAGATGTCCCTCCTAACAGTTAGCGTGCCTACGATTCCTACACATTTTGCTCGCCAACCCTACACACCTTTGCAAACTCACAGCTCCTTCAACCTTGCACCCCAAAGCTTCTTCAATCCCCAACCTTTCACAGTACCTTCAGTCTCCTGCCCCCTCACGCCTCCTTCAACACCCCACCCACTTACAGATTTTCAAATCCCCCACACCTGCTTACCTGCCACCCCATCCCATTGCCAACCCCCCCCCATGGTTTAACCCTAACTATCCTTTCGCCACAGTTTGCTCAAAACTCTCAGGTAGAGTGAGAGTGACAACAATGGGAGGCCCACCTGAGCCAGCTGCTAGCCTGTTCCCTTGGTCACTTTGCTGGCCTGCTGATTTGCACCACCAACCTGCTTCACTTGCTGCTTCTCTTCCCTGTTGTCATGCTGCATGACTAACTACTGCCAGTGTGGAAACCTTGTTTTTACAAAAAATATTATATAGTAAGAAATGGTACAGTAATAATGATGATGCTGTTCTGAGAGAAGATGCTCAGAGGAGGTCCTTCCCAACAGTGGAATGCTCTCTTAAGGGAGCTATTTTTGGTGCCAACACTGTATTATTTTTGGTGCCAGGTTAAACCATTTCTATTAGCCCAGGCATTTTAGATTATGATAGTTTTAGTTTGTCGAATGATTTATACCTGCAATTGTTTTGTTTTGTTTTTGTATTATAAATATGGAATCTCAAATTTCTTTGAATTACAAGCTGATATCCATTATTGGATTTCATGTATGTTTTAAACACCTCTCAGATGTCTTCCAGAAACCTGCATTACATAAATGTCTTCATACAGAACTAGATGCCCTTTGGATCTTACATTTTCCTGGCCAGCAGGATTTCTGAGAGCCTCAGCAATACCACGCGAGGAACGTTCTTGTTGAACAAACAACCTCCAAGTGACCAGCCTGAAGCATTCAGACCACGCATGTAACAGAAGTACCATGATAAAATATCCTGATTTGACTCCTCTATCTACCCCAGGCTTCTTGCAGACCCAGAGACTAAAGAAACTTAACAGCTTGCACATTTCCACAGAGAAATAAAGGAGGGTCAAGGGCAGAGGGAGGAAAAACTATTATGCTGATGAAACTAACCAGAGCCTCAGGTCATCTCAAACCTGTTCAATCCCTTCCCCATTTCTTCCTTGCAGATGAAAGGACTAGAGGAGAGAAGAAAGGCTGGAGCACAGGGGATTTTTGTCCAGTGGTGGGGAAATGAAAAGGGGGTGAGTGTATCAGAACTTTAACTTTCATTACAAAAACTGTCAAGCCTTTCTGAATCCTTAAATACTTTTCAATGGTAGACTCCACTTAAAAGGATTTCAGGTAACCAGACTGGGAATGCCCTTGGCCTGAAACCATGAAAAATGTCACTAGTCAGGCTAGACAGTACTGCCCCATTTGCCCCAATCATCTAATCCCTTGTGTAATGGCTTTTTCTATATAAACACTCAATTGCTTCACACACACAAAACTTCATGGGCACAGCACTTCTGGAAGCTTACACTGTCTCTTCTGATAAGCCCACATCATGATAAGTGAACGAGGAGTGCCGTCCATTAAGATCTGCTCCTGTGCATGTGCAAATCGTTTTTCTTTTTGTATTATTATTAAACTTGCATGGGGACATCAGTTGGTGGATTGTGACCTTGCTGTGCATTATCATAAATCATTCTGATTAAGAGAGAACTTATCAATACATGAATCTCAAGGACAAGCCTTATATTATCATATTCTCTGACCTTTGCTGCCTATTAGCACATCTTTAAGAAATGTAAGTCTTGGCTTGCATTTTTCGCTCTCCTTCCTTAATAATGAAATGCTATGCAGATGAACATAGCCCGTTACCTATTCTTAGCTCAGACCACTAGTACCGGATGCTATTTGAGAAGTTCTGGAAAATTTCATTTTCAGACTAAGTATCCTGTAATTAATGATAAATTGTCCTGAATATTTATGAAAAATGAGACCTCACGGGCTATTGTTATATTGTTGCTCCAGCAATTCCATTGTAATTAATACCAGGATATATATAGATACACACAGAGAAGGGGGGAGAGGGGGGAGGGGAACACACACACACACACACACACACACAGAGAGAGACTAAAGGAAATATGAATTATGAGATTAGTTTTTTTATTTTTGCAATGGCAGTTACACTTATTTATCATGAAGTTCAGCAACTATATTCACAAACTGTTCATTACAGCTGGTGAAATTATAAACCAGAGTCACTTAACAACTGCTGATATCAGTTTCAACCGTGCAGTTCTTAATATTATATTGTATGTGCTATCCAGTGAGCTCACACATTCGATATAAATAGCTGGTATTGATGAACTATAGCACAGGCATTCTTTTTCAGGACCAGGAGCATAGTGAGATGTGTATTGGAATTATATGGAAGCATATTATAAGTACGAGGAGATAAGTAGCCTCCAACAATTATCTCCTTGATGCCTTTTTTTGGGCCTTCATAGAGGATTGAATCTGCTATTACCACATTTTGACCTTTTAAGTCACATCCTTTTAGGAGTTAACTTCATGCAGTAGATGCTATGCAATGGAATGTGAGCTCATTTTTAGACTCTAGAGATAAAATGGTGATGTAGCCTAACATAAGGACATGAGGTCATTCCTGTCCAACTGTCAAGATTACTGGTTAACTCATGGGAATGACAGAAACTAGGACTTCCCACGCTAATAATAGAAGAGGGCAGCTTGACAACTCTTTGATGCACCTTAGAATAGTATGTGATGTTGCCATTGGTACTTCCCTTGGCTGTCTGCCATATTCCCAGGCCAACAGTATAAATATAAGAGATAGGAGCATTGTTGAGATCAGAGAGTAGAGACAGATGGAGGTCCCAACCCAGGCTATGTGAATGGAGGGAGAAGGACAGAATCCTGCTCTGTGGATAACTGTTCGCGCTCAGGTCTGACAGCAGATTGTGTGTAAGAATTTAAGAGTCTGAGAAGGGTTATGCTATGCTATGATAGTGCTTAAATACTTAGTAGTTTGCCTTAGTGATTATATACGCATCTTTGTGGTTGTGTATCTAAGCTGTGTTAATCAGAAAGAAATATAAAGTGTCTAGTAGTGAGGACAGGAAAAGCAAATAAACATTTTTTATAGAGAGTTAGATAAGTGATGGAGTGCTTTACTTTCCCCCCATTTTTAATTCTGACAAATATTAATTTGGAAAGCACGCACTTTGGGTGAAATACTGTCGTTTGTCCAAATATACTGAAATTAACAATCATGGATACTAATATGGAAGTGGAATCAAATAGAATAATAAGAATAAGAATAAACAATTTTAGACCCCGCCCATGTGGCTGGCTTTCCCACTCTGGGCAGTTCCCAACAGAAAATTAAAAGCACAATAAAACATCAAACATTAAAAACTTCCCTAAACAGGGTATAAATTAAAGTCAGGTTTTATGAATTGTATGTATCCAGTGCTGCTGTTCTGCTTACACAGCAGACTTCTGCTTGCACCATGGAGCTTCCTTCTCCTCTCCACTGAAGCTCCAGAGTGTTGGGGGACCCCTTGAATCAGAGAAGAGAATGGGGAAGTCCCGTTGTGATATCTGAACATGCATTATTGGATACAACCTTGAATTATAGAGTTTGGATTTGATATCCTGCTTTATCACTACCCTAAGGAGTCTCAAAGTGGCTAACAATCTCCTTTCCCTTCCTCCCCCACAACAAATACTCTGTGAGGTGAGTGAGGCTGAGAGACTTCAGAGAAGTGTGACTAGCCCAGGGTCACCCAGCAGCTGCATGTGGAGGAGCAGAGACGCGAACCCCGTTCACCACATTACGAGTCCACTGCTCTTAACCACTATACCACACACTATGTACCTCAAATGGGTTACTGAGGTACGGGGGGGGGGAGGGAGTGTGTGTCAGTATGTCTGGGGAATCGAAAAGTTTGCTGAAGCAGAATAGTTTTTTGGAGGAATATCTAAGTGATGTGATAAGTTTTGAAAGGAATCTCTTTTCTCAGTTATTGGTGTAGAATGGTAAAAACCAAATGCAGGAGGAATTTCCAGCACAGCACTAAATATCATACTGAAATGATCAACAGAAACAAATGTTAGGAGTGAAGGCTTCAGCCCATAGGCTTCATTCAAGCCTGCTTGCTAGGGATATAAGCAAGCTATGCATTTACCAGGTAGTTGGAGTTGGATTCCTCAGGAAATAACATCTGGGCCTCTGAAGCAGCTGAAGGCAGAGAAGTGTGCATGAGAAAAAGCCAAAGTGCCAAGCAGCAGTGGTGCCCAGGCAGAAGGGTGGGGTGAGAAGAAGAAGAAGAAGAAGAAGAAGAAGAAGAAGAAGAAGAAGAAGAAGAAGAGTGAGGTGGCTTGGGGGACTCAAGAGTACCCAGTGGTGTGGCAGCACCCAGGATACAAACCCAATGCCCACACCAAATTCTGCTTACATCTGTAAATAAAGCTGTGGCCTATTTGAACCCAATATCCTTGTTCTGTGTCCTTGTCTTCTTTGGCCCCACCAGCTGCAGGCAGCCTGCTCCTGGGCCTGCAATGGCACAATCTAACTTTGACTTGTGAAAACCTCACCCAAATCATCCCCCTTTGACTTATGATTCAGTCTGCATACAGATCTAGTGTACCCCTCTAAGAAATACCCCTCACCAAGTTATTGGGGAAAAGACTAGGTAAATGGGTACAGGAAAGAAGTCCTGGTCCCCCAAGAAGTTCTGGAAGGACCTAGGTTTCACATTCTGTATCCCTTTCAGAATCCCCTTTCCAGTGCCACAGGTCTTCCCTTTCCCATTCAACTTATTATGAATTGAGAGATTTTTGCTTGATGAAGGCCAACTAGAATGGTACCGGTCTTGGCAGGGGCTAATCCTTAGAGTATATGACATTTAGTTTCCATCATCAAAGGAAGTTTCTACATCATTTGCAATAGCATTCCATGGGGCTAATGGAGCTGGGGGTAGATTGAACTGGTAAAACTTTCCCCAACATGGCACCTTCTTGGAAGGAAGGGGGCATAGTTTCATGGATTTCTGCATCTGTCTATGCAAGGCATAGCAAGCCTATCAGGAGGGAAGGAAGGAAGGAGAATTTGCTTTTGCATAGAATGCTTTTTAATGTGCTTTTTTAAAGATAGAAGTTCCTGGTCCATTGCTATGTTCTACATTCTTCTTTCCCAGATGATATTCTACTTTAGAAAATGTAACTTCTCCTTTCTGTCATCTTCGCTAAAGGGCAGTTCCATATTTCTTGGAGTCTCTGGCAATAATACTATTACTGTCCAGAAAATGACAAGGAACTCAATTTATGATTTTATGGGCTTTTCAACAAATCACTGGTGTCATTGAAAAGGGATGGTCCTAATTTATTGTGGAAGCTATCCTTCACTGAGTATGTGTCCCATGCATTAAAGCAAGCCTTTAAGTTCTTGTTTAGTGAGCATCATGGCTAGAATCTGAATTCTGAAGCTGGGATTTCCAGTCAATAGGCCAATCCTCTGACCACTTCGTCACACTGTCTCTCGCACTGGAATTAGTGATGGATTTCGTAATAGCTACTGAAGCAGTTCTAGCTGAGTAGAAGAACCTCAGTGAGCTGAATAGCCACATAAAGTACTGGAAAATATAGCCATGTGATAGTTAATGAACTTTCTTACAGACAAACAAAGTGCTTTGAAGACAAACTGGCTACCATTTGTTAAATTTAGGTTAAGCAGATATGATTTTCCAATTTCCCATAAATGATTCTTCTCTGCACTGTACCCGTCCTTTAATCTAACACTTAATTCATATTTTTATCTCTACTGTGTTTTGAGTTGTGATGCACGAATATATCATTTTCAGTTTCTCTCACTTTCTCATTTTTCTGATCTTAAATTCAATTCCCCACATTTGGACATCAGATTGTGATTCTTTTGGAATGCAATTTTCCTCAATACATTTTTGTATGTTATTTTCACTAATATATGCATTTATATTTCACACTTCATTCTTGTATATGCATTTTTGTACACATTACTTGACTGGAGGCCTGCATTGCAAAATTCAGAGGTGTGAATTTCGAAGGATGGTTGTGTTTTGGTTTGTGCATTGCTTTGAAATGTGTGAATTTGGTAAGTTTGCATTTAAATGTGAACTGTGTTGAATTTCTCCCTCATCTCTAATCTTGAGTATACTTGCTGCCAAATTTGAAATTTAGATAGCTATTGAAGATATCTTTGAGCAACCCAGCAATTTTGTGGTGTATTAATTGTACAGTTGAAAAAATTACTTTGTTGCTTTTGGTTTACTGAGTCTGTAATCTTTTGCATTTTAGCTTATATTTTCTTTGTTGACACTTCTTTGGTAGCTTTTGACTATGAAGCAGTTTATAAATCTGCAAATGGAATAAATATGAAAGTGTGTGCGGGTGTTTAGTTTGTGTAGCTTTTCCCCTGAGACCATATATATTCTGGGTATAAGATGAAGAAAACGGGGAAGAATTGTGAAAAGAGTTTGAAAAGTTGTGAAATATGTTAGGAGGCATCAAAATGTTTTCATATATATCAAGCCATTGAAGTGAGATACTGTTAGTTGACATGGCTTACCTTGTAACCTCTGAGAAATTCAGTGACAACCAGGGATCAGAAGTCACATCCCAACTCGCGGTATATTCTGTCTTCACAAGTAATAGACACTTTCCTCTGCAATATTTCTGTTAAGTGATGTTACTTCTTGCAGTTAGAATGTGTAGAGATCCTTCCATCTGTCAGATACCCCTCAACTTGCAGGGAATGCCACAAATTTATTTGTTCTACCCACAGTTTTGCTTGAGGGTGATAGCTTGTAGTCTCTGGGTGCTATTCACATATATTAAGATTTCCTCCCCCACTCCATTTATAGTAAGTAACAGCAAACTCAATCCTCTGAGCGTGGGGTGCTTGCATGGGGGAGAAAGGAAAAGCTGGGTAGAGGAGAAATGGAATGGAACTTCCTGGAAGAGGGAATTCGTCACATTGTAATGTTTTGTTGCAGGTCCCACTTGTCCAACACTATATCAGGGGCTATGTATCTTATTAACTGATTTTTTATTGTTCTTGTATAGGTGCCTCAGGTGTGTCTGTATGTCTGTGCTGGATGCATTTTCAATTATATGAAAAATAAGTAACATATAGAATCTTGAAAAGTGAATTTAGAGTCCCCACACAGAAGTGATCCTGGGCTAAATAAAAGCTGGCATGGATTCTCTGGGGATTGCTAGTTTTTCCAAGCTGAGGTTTGCAGCAAAGAAGAAACCATTATTCTTCCTAAAGAACAGATGCTAAGTGCCGTGGAGAAAATGTTTGCTATTTCTTTTTGGTGAGTTTCTTGCTACTTTCATAGCTTTAAGACAGAAATAATAAGATGAACAACTTTAAATGGGTAGGCAGATAGAAGCTGTGGTAACAGTGAAATGCTTGCACAAGGAGGGAATCTAGATTTCGGCAGTAAAATAATTTTTACAAATACTCACTCCAATTTTTTTTAAGAGAACTGTAAAAACGTGTGCAGGTGTGAAGAAATCCTTCAAAATCTTGAACCTAGATTTTTGATTGTTTTAACTAGAACTGGATCAACTGACTGAGGCAGAAATACAGCAAAATACTTGCAGACTATATAGACGGGCTGAGAAATGTGGGTAAACTCACCAGAATTTTGGAGTTGCGTGTGAAGATCCTCTCAAAATTCTAATTTACCATTTTGTAATGCAAGACTTGGACTTCAAGATAAAGCCAAGTGTCGTAGTGGGATTTCTCTTCAGATTATCGGAACAGCAAATCATCTACAGCAAAGTTCGGCCTTGATTTTCACCAAGGCTGAAGACCCACATCACTGTGTACCGTAAAAGGCCTTTCAGGATGAGAGCACAAGGAAATTTCCATTGAACGCCATGCCTGCCTCTTGGTTTTTACATAATCAAATTGGTGCTAAAGACATGACTATAAAATAAGGATGTGTATTATCATATATAATATTGTAAGGAGTTGACATACATACCTCTACAGTATGTTGTTATAGATTGCTCATAATCATAATTCTGCTACTTTCTCCTCAAAGCGGATGCATGGAGGATAGCATTGTACCCACCTCAGAGCAGATGTAGGGTCCAAGAGAACAAGCACTTTTTATCCAGATGATGGTAGGACCAAGCAGCTTTTAACAGCAACCCTGACTGCCCTTCTTTTGCCCTAGGCTCAGTACCCACCTGGACCTCCCCAAATGTAGGACTAGCTGTAAACTTATGCACTTCTCTTGCCTATGGACCGGGTTGGCATGTGACACCTTCATGACATAACGTTAGCTGCCAGGTGAAAATATTTCTCTCCAACCACACATTTGACTGATTAACATTGTTACGGCTTTTAAAATGTGCTTGGGGAGGGGTGTTACTGCTTTGTATTTGCTTGTGTTCTCATTTTGTGTTTTTCTGTTGTGAACAACCCTGGGATCTTCAGATGAAGGGTGGTATGTATATTTGATGATGATGATGATGATGATGATGATGATGATAATAATAATAATAATAATAATAATAATAATAAATAAATAATATCAGACCCATGGATGAGTGGTTTGAGGAACTAGTAAAATAAATGGTATTTCCTTTGGACCCAGAGGTTAGGCAAAGGAACACCTTTGGTATGGGAGCAGTCCATACCACCTTGTATCCAAGCCACCTTGCATGGCTGCAAGGCACAGGCACTAGCCAATAGGTGGCTATGGCACCAGTGCAACCACATTTCAGGCAGCATTCTGAAACCAAACCCTCTGATAACTGGAAGGAAATTTGCAGTAATAGTATATTGCAGTCTGACTGCTCAATACAGACGTAGTAGCCCCAAAAGAGAGATAAATGCACCCTGTGTATTAAATCCTATATTCAAAGAGCAACGATATGGTTGTTTTCAACTACAGTGGTACCTCGGGTTACAGACGCTTCAGGTTACACACTCCGCTAACCCAGAAATAGTACCTCGGGTTAAGAACTTTGCTTCAGGATGAGAACAGAAATCGTGCTCCAGTGGCACGGCAGCAGGAGGCCCCATTAGCTAAAGTGGTGCTTCAGGTTAAGAACAGTTTCAGGTTAAGAATGGACCTCTGGAATGAATTAAGTACTTAACTCGAGGTACCACTGTACTAGCCAAAAGATGCAGTGCATCTCCAGGCACCCAGTACAATAAGGCGCCATCTACATTGTAAAGGTAGCCATGCCCGTAGGGGCCAGTCTTGACAGACTCTAGGGTTGTGCGCCCATCTCACTCTAGAGGCCGGGAGCCAGCGCTGTCCGCAGACACTTCCAGGTCACGTGGCCAGCGTGACGAAGCTGCTCCGGCGAGCCAGCACCAGCGCAGCACACGGAAACACTGTTTACCTTCCCGCTATACAGCGGTATCTATTTATCTACTTGCACTTAAGGGTGCTTTCGAACTGCTAGGTGGGCAGGAGCTGGGACCGAACGATGGGAGCTCACCCCACCGCGGGGATTCAAACCGCCGACCATGCGATCGGCAAGCCCTAGGCGCTGAGGTTTTACCCACAGCGCCACCCGCGTCCCTACATCTACATTGTACCATGCTTCTAAATAATCGTGGCTTTCCTGCATAAAATCCTGGGAACTGCAGTTTGTTAAAGGAGATGAGAGTTGTTGGGAGACCCCTGTTCCACTCAGAGAGGTGCAATTCAGAGTAGTTTAACAATGAATCCCTTTGCTGAGCCAGCGTGATGATGGCCTCCAAGTTGGATGGCTTTAAAAGAGGATTCGACAAATCCATGGAGGGTAACACTATCAATGGCTACTAGCTGCAATGGCTGTGTTGCACCACTGAAGGCAGCACATCTCTGTATACCAGTTGTTGGGAATCACAAGTGGGAAAAGTGCTGTTACACTCGGATCCTCACTGAGGGATTCTTATGGGCTTCTGAAGGCAGCTCTGTTTAGGGAAGTTTTTAATGTTTGAAGTTTTATTCTGTTTTTAGTGTTCTGTTGGGAGCCGCCCAGAGTGGCTGGGGAAACCCAGCCAGATGGGTGGAGTATAAATAAAATGATTTATCATCATCATCTTCAGGTGAGCAGGATGTTGGGATAGGTGGGCCTTTTGGGTGATCTAGCAGAACTCCTATTATGTTCTTAAAATGAATAACAAACATATAATTAATAAACAAAACTCCTGTTTGAGGTTGTCTTTTTATTCCACCCCACAAATTTCAAAATGGAAAAGTCATAAGTATGCTGGAATCTTCAGTAAAGAAGGTATTAAATATTTAAAAAACCAAACTACTGGAAGACCAGCACAACACTGGCAGGAATGACAGTAGAACTAGTAATTGTTGTATCTACTCCCCCCCACCCCAGGTTCTTTTTTTGAAAACTCACCAAAAAAGACTGGAAACCGAATTGTTACTGCATCTTAACATGGGTAGAAAGGGATCTTAAAATGGATTAAATATCAGTTTGAAGCTAACAACTCCAGAATTGACCAAATCCATAGAGATTACTGAAACAAACATCAAAAGACACATTTCAGTTTGGAGAGTGCTAGGAATTAAGAAGGGAATTTGCTATTGATTTTGGGTTGCTGTGGTGGCGGCAAATCCATTATTGCTCCACTTTGGAGTGTCTCGTATTGCTCTTCCCTTGCAAAACATATCACCAGAGTTCCCTCTCCCCTTTGCTCTTCTCTTTTCATCCCTATTGACTCCATGGGATGAAATTCAGCCATGAGATATTAAACTGAATATCAAGTGAAGGTGGAGTAGGAGTATGTTGCGTGTGCTTGAGTGACTTCCAGCAATAACCTTCATTTTCACCCCTCTTACATGACAGTAGTTGGGGGGATATCTTTAGAGAACTTTTTGAGGTCTTCGGTTCTGGACTGAATTGCACTGCTATAGGTCAAGATGTAAGGACACAGGTGGCGCTGTGGGTTAAACCACAGAGCCTAGGGCTTGCCAATCAGAAGGTCAGCGGTTCGAATCCCTGCAACGGGGTGAGCTCCCGTTGCTCGGTCCCTGCTCCTCCCAACCTAGCAGTTCGAAAGCATGTCAAAGTGCAAGTAGATAAATAGGTACCGCTCTGGCAGGAAGGTGAATGGCGTTTCCATGCACTGCTCTGGTTCACCAGTAGCAGCTTAGTCATGTTGGCCACATGACCCGGAAGCTGTACGCCGGCTCCCTCGGCCAGTAAAGTGAGATGAGCGCCGCAACCCCAGAGTTGGCCACGACTGGACCTAATGGTCAGAGGTCCCTTTACCTTTACCTAGGTCAAGATAGGGATATGAACTAGGACTACTTTCCTGCTCTCATTTCATAACTATCTTGGCTGTGAGTCCTGGAAGACCTGCTTCCTGCCTTGCTAGGCTTTCTCCACCTGGCCTGGGAGGGCAGGACGCTGACTACAGAAGCTGAGACTGCTGAACAGACTCCTGGGCTAGGGTCTTGTTTAGAGGTTTCTGTTGCGGATGGGATTGTGGCTATATCAATATTTTGTATCTTTAGTTTTAGATTGTATTATGATTAATTTGGAAATTGTTCAGTTTGGTGTGTACTTTTTGATATTTTTTATCATTTATGAGTACTTTTTCATGTTTGCAATTATGTATTTTTTTCATGTTGCAAGCCTCATTGAGCATGGCTTTAACTATGGAAAGGCAACATACAAATAAAATGATGTCTGGATTTATAACCCTGCATTTAGCCTTTGCATCAGAGTCTTTGACAAGGTTTACCCAGTGAAATGGAAAGGCACAGTTTGGTGCTCCTCCACTGGAAAATAGGAAAAATAGGAAATAATGTCATCACTTCTAAAGGCTATATGACCCAAATAGCATTTTGTTAGTTAATATTCAGATACATTCCTGATTCAAAGAGTTTGGGGTGGAAGTTACTTAAGTTATTATCAGAGTAGACCCACTGAAATAAATGAACAGAACTAAATTAAGTGCAGGAATTTACACTCTGAGAACAAGTTAGTTGAATGTCAACTTTAGATGCATTTTTTAGAAAGAATAAATATTTGGTAAGCCAAGGGAATTGTGTGCCCCTCATTTGTTCCATTTTATTTCCATGTGTTCGTAACATCAGTCACTCAGTGTATGGAACCAGTGAATTAGCCAGAGATATAGACTTTCCTAAGATTTTGCAGAACTGGGTTGGTTCCAAAATAGTTCCCCCACAAAATGGCAGCCTTGAGGGGAGAAGTTCCACAGCTGTGTGGCAGCCAATGAGAAACTCATTCTACATATACTTGCCATCTAACAGGAATGCATGGAGTGAGTTATGAGGTAAATTTCAGTTATGAGGGGGGAGACATGGGGGAGGAGAAAGGGTATGAAGAGCCCTTTAAATGTATTTTAGTTGTGCCATTTTGCAACTTGAGGGGTAACAGCAAAAGGCCCATTTTAAATGAAAAATGTTGATGCAGTTTTCCAAATTCTACAGCTGTAGGTTTGGATGTTGTTACCTTTAGCGCCTTCAAGTAATGTCAATTGACATCTCCTTTCAATATTGCTGCCCACTCAGAAACTGAGAGCATCCAAATATGAGGCTGGAGACCTATAAATTGTCAAAAAGCCAATATTTTTAGCACTTCACATTTGTCAAAACTCAGGGCAACTTACTGCCATTCTTCTCTGACATGAAAAGATTCCTATGGCTTTCTCCTCCTGTTCTCATACAGAAGCCACTAGACTTTCTTAAGGGGGGGGGGCACAAACATTGAGGGCATCAGTTTTATATATTTGCTTGTTCTAACAAAGTATATACTGCTTGATTGTAAGAAACCTTCTGGTTTACAAAAGCATAAAATAAAACACCAACATTTTCACTCCTGTTAGCAACTGTGCTGCAGCATTCTGCACTAACTGCAGCTTCCAGATCAAGCACAAGCAAAGCCCAGCATAGAATACAGTAATCCAATTTTGAAGTCACCAATGCCTGAACTATTGTGGCCAAGCTCTTCTGATCCAGGAATGGCCCTAACTGTTGCACCAGGAACAGCTGGCAGAAGAGACTTCTGGCCACTGGGGCTACCTGGGCCTCTAGTGACAAAGCTGAGTTGAGAAGCACCCACAGACTAAGAACCTGCTCCTCCAAAGGGAGTAAACTGATGGACTGAGTACATCTTGCCAGGATTCTAGCTCAGCTTATTTTCCTTCATCCATCCCACCTCTGCATCCAGGCACTGGTCCAGGGCTTGCATGACCTCTCCTGATTCAGATGTTATGGAGAAATAGAGCTGAGTGTCAGCAGTGCACTGATGGTGCCTTGCCCCCAAACTCCTAATGACCACTCCCAGTAGCTTCATGTAACTGTTAAATATCACTGAGGATAAAATAGTGCCCTGTGACACCCCATAGGATAACCTCCAGGAAAATGAAAAGCACCTTCTGAACCAAAGCTGTCATTTCCCTTTTTTAAGGAAAATTCACTTATTCCAAATAGGATTCCTCGCAAGAAAAGGGAAAAGTTGACAGCTATGCTCTGAACCCTGTCCCTTAACCAGAACCACTGCAACACAGTGCCTCCAATTCCTATTCCATGGAGCTGGTTCAGGAGATTATCACACAGTAGTACCAAAATCTGCAGGGAGATTGAGGAGGAGGAGCAAGGTCACATTCCCCTTGCCCTGCTCTTTGTAAAGAACTTCCATTAGGGTGACCAAGGCTGAGTCAGTCCCATGGCCAGGCCTGACTCTTGATTGGAATGGGTCTAGATAATTTGCACCATCCAAGAATGCTTGTAGCTGTCCCACCACAATTCTCTACACCACTTTCCCCAAGAAGCAGCTATTGTAACTGGTCAATTGTTACTGTAGTTGAAGGAGTCCAAGGCTGGTTTCTTTAAGAGAGGCCACACCACCAGCTCTTTCAAGGATGCAGACACCATCCAGTTAATCCCCCTCTGCTAGATTTAGTAAAACAGGAGGGATGGGGTCAAAAGGGCATGGGATTAGGCATATAGCCATCAGCACCTTGTCTGCATCAGCTGACTGCATCAGCTGAAACCAATCCCACAACACATCACCAATTATGGCATTGAATAATTCATCTGGATCTGCAATAACTGCAGAGTCAAGGTCACTCTGAAGTCAAGTGACTTTATTGTCAAAATGTGTAGCCAGTTGGTCACAGCAGGTTCTTGAATTTTCAAGAGGTCCCTCTCCTACAGTAAAAGTCAGTAAACTCTGGACTGACTGAAATTACTCCACCTGCTGAAATAACAGTTATGATATAAGACAGAAGGGATAGCCCCACATTTCAAACCCCATACAATGTAAAATTTTACCAATGTTACAAAGAGATTTAGGGTATGAAAAAAAAAATCCCATTAAAATATTGATGGTGAATTTTTCCTTAGTGGCATTTCAAAGATGCATCTGTTTCTTCAATCAGCCAAGAGTAAGGAAGTTTGAAACACTTGGATTCAATTGCAACTGATACAACAAATAATATTTAACTAAATTTCAAGCCTTGGCATTTCAAGTTATAATGAGAACATTGGTTTTTGAGAGCTCCAAATTATTAAGGAGCATATTTATTTGCTACTACATGATTCAGGTTATAGGAACAGCATGCTGATCATTTGACTAGCTTCAAAATGTTGGTTAGAATTATCTATTTTTGGCCCAACTTGTTGATAGAAAAACATTAGTATAAAGATATAAAATTCAGTTTGGTTGTGTTGCTGTTTTGTATTAAAGTACTATCAATAGATAAATGTAAATTCCTTGGACCTCATTTTGGGGCCCAAGTTTATAACACCACTGCAAATTAATCAAGTACTGCCCCAGTCCCTGTAGCCAGTTTGAATGAAATCTCATGAATAAACTAAGGCACGTTATTTCTGGTTTCTGGCTTGCACTGGGGAAAGTATTCTTAATCGTATAGTAAAACACTGCAATTTTGATGGCTGTCAATATCCTTTTCTATTAAAAGAAACCTGCGAATGTGATTAATGTCTAAGGTTTTAATAACATCTGGTTCATCTGGTACATCATTCAAGTCAGACCACAAAGCTCTTTGCAAACAGTAATTACCTGGATCTTTGAAACCTCCTGACCTCCCTGGGGTACATATCATTATATACATTTTGAAGGGGGGAAACAAAGGCATGGAGAGGTGAAGCTCTTTCACAGCAGGCTAATAGTGTAATTAGGTGGATGATGACTAAAGAGTTCTCACTCCCAGCTTCTTATTGTAAACACTGGAGAAGTCGCTCAAAATATTGTCCACAGCCTGCAACTGATGTAACATCAGAGTAATAGCATTTAGATAATGGTGTGCAGTAAACAGAAACTAGGGCAGTTATGGTAATAGAAAACTAGAACTGTGGGGTGGGAAGGAACCCAAAGTGTCATCTAGTCAAACCCGATGCAATCAAGACTCTCATCTCTAACCCTGTCCATAGGTACCTCTTCCATATTCCCTCTAGCAGATACTGTCCTAACTGAGGGTCTTACAGAGACAGAGGGAACACATGTTCCAGTGGTGGCATAAAATCAAGCAGGGTTACAGTACTATGAAGCTTACATATCAGGGGTGTGGGTGGTGTTAGGGAAGGTTAGGGGTAGTACTTCTGGTGGGGGATACATCATGCTCCTTCTGGGGTAGTTTGTCCAGCTTTCGTCCCCACCCTACACTCAGCTCTCACCTGTGGCTCTCAGAAGCTGTCACTTTGTGACAGTGGCCAAGTCTGGGAAATAGTTGCAACTGGCTGGTTAAACGAGGTGAGGGTAACTGATGGGTCTCAAACCCTCAGTGAATTAGGGACTTCCCCTGCGTGTGAAGCCATTTTCTGGCAGATTAAGTGGATAAGACCAATGGCAGGTCCAACGTGGTTTCCACAGATGTTGGGCAGGGAAGTGAGGGGCAGATGGGGCTTGTCAACCTGGGAAGGTAGCCCATCTAGGAGAAGGAAAACTCTGATCCTAAACTTCAGCTGCCTTGGGGAATATATGTGGGAGAAGAAAAGGCTAAGGAGTAAACCCTACACAAATCTGCAGTGGAGTGCCTGAGACAATTGGATAATGCCTTATACACCTCCTTCTGGCTAAGAGGGGGGGGGGGGTCTTGTCTTCTGGGCAGCCCAGAACCTCCATACAAACTGCCCAGGCTTGCGCCTTGGGAGGCTACTTCAGTGGTGCTAATGCAGCTGTTTGACTTCACACCCAGAGTCACAATCCATTGTCGCTCATAACAGATGGATGCCCAGAACAATTTTTCAGAGAATTGAAGGGGTGTGAATGATCCTGACCTTTTGTACTGTAATGAGACCTTCAGAGTACAGATGGCTTTTGCCATCATAATTTTTGGGGAATCTTTCCTTTCTAATAATAGACTTCTTCCTTTATTGTTTATTTATTTAAATCATCCACGCCACACCCCACCCTTCCTCTTTAGCTGAAAAAGTTCCCAGGGGGTTTACAAAAATCAGTGGTTATACATTTCCTGCCCTTACACTTAAAATCCAAGGGTGCTTCCAGATTGGCATTCGTACTGATTTATTTGCAGGGACATTTACAGGCACTCTTTCTGATTTGTTTGTGAAGAGGTTACATGATACGGCAACAAAGCAAGCTTCACCCCACACTTTCCAATGTATTTCCCCATTACTTGCCTTATTGCAAAAAAAGTCCATCATTCGGGGAAAGAGGGCTTGTTGGGTATGACCTTCCAATCAACTATAAGTGTGCGATCTGAATTTGCCAGAAAATGATTGAATCCCGTTCAAAAACAACAATTGTCTGGGAACACCCCAAGAGATATGACACACATGAAAAAGAAGAAGAGTGGAGAGGGAGGAAGAAAACAGCAAATGTAGGGACCAGTCCTTAAAGCTGGTATAATGACCAGCTGAGATGGAATTGTTTAGGTAGCCTGATGGAAGGGCTACCACTAGGAGGGAAGGCCAAAGGCAACTGAACTCTCAGCTGAGGCAATGCAATAACCTTGCTTCCATGTTCTTTTTCTGCTCTGAAGCATGATGGAATAGCTGCTGCTAAGTGACAGCTGAGACGTGGCTTCAGCTTTCAAAGCTGCATTTGTGTCTCTTTTTATCTGTATTTAGGAAAAAAACCCTAAAAAACCCCAATAATCCTGTTGCTGGATTAATTAGCAGCGACTAATATTCTTTTGTGGCTTATTTTATTAAAAATCCTTAATCTCTCACCAACATGGACAGCAAATATATTTCAGTTATATTGCTTTGTGCATCTCTAATATTAGGAGAGAGAAAATTAATATACGTCTCAGTTATCCTCGTATTGATCTTAATATATATTTCAGTACTCTGGCACTGATGACTTACAATATAGATATTTCCTAGTGAAGAGCTACAAATTAAAAATAGTGATTTTCTTCACTAAAAGGTAACATCTAGATTATTTGTTCCCCTTCAAAGGAATAATGTACTGTACTATTCTAGAGTCACAAATGGGCTGTCACAATTTTTCCCTTTACTGCAAGATCTGTTTGACTGGGTAAGAAAGCAGGGACCATAAACTTACAAGCAAACTGTGGGTCAATTTAACATTTGCATTGTAGTAGACTTCTAACTATCAGGGTTGAGGTCTGTGTAATTCTAGAATGCATGCAGTGAAAGGAAGGCACAAACACAATTTTCAAGCACCAGAAACTTTTATGTGCTACTGTTTCAGCATTTGGATTGCTATCTCCTGCCAGCAGGGCTCCTCTGCTTTCACCAGATTCATGGTGTGCAGAAGTTCAACAGGTACAGTTTTGGAGCACAAAAAAGGTTTCTCTCACACAGCTCTTAAGGCACAAAAGCCGTGCCGGGAAAAGAGATCAGTCATATTCTGAATATGGAATCACAAGATTAACCACGAAAGCTAATGAGAATTTTCCAACCTGTTTGTTAGAGCAGGAATTCAGAAAGGGCTGAACGTGAAACTTCACATGGTAGCCTCTCCATTGGAAAGGTGTTTCTATTCTCTGTCATGCACAGAGCCTGGAGAACTGATGCATTCCTCCCTGATTTGCAAACCAAAATCACAAACAGGGTTTGATCCTGATTTGCAAGCAAATTACAGCTTGAAGTCATCCACAAGGGTGAAGGAGGTAAGGAAGAGGAGGGTGATAGAAGGGCCATGTAAGTATAGGACTTCCTATTGATGCTCCAGATCATGGTGTTGAAGCTCCTGGGCATGGAGAAACTAGAAGAGCATAAGGCTCTTTCTTGGGAGGATTGTCCCAATACAGAATGTGTTTTCAGCTTGATTTACTATATTTGCAATGGAACACATGCATTTTCATAGTATTTAGATGGTTTTGGCTTATAGTAGTTACTGCTAGATTACTTAAATTGCAAGCAACTGCTGTTAGTGGATGTGCATATGAATACTGAACTCTGATCATTGATCATCACATGAGCAAAAGGATGATCTCATCTTGGCTGCTAGTCTCCTTCTGTAGATGCATTGTGTCAAAACTGAACAGCTAAGAGTATCTAACATAAGAGGTTAGGGAATAAGCACCCATAAGTATACTGTTTCAAAAGATGAAGTGTTGATCGTTTGATGATGCAATAATGAGAAAGGAAGTGATGAAGGGAGAAGCAGCATCTCTTTTCATTTCAGCAGCCAGAGGTAGCCAGGAGGAGCAAAGTAGGAAATGAAAACAATTGAAAAGGATAAAGGAGAACAAATGGGGCTGCAAACAAAAACGCTTTGGCATCAGACCCTACAAAGGAAATGAGAATTACTTTGCTCTTCTTAGCTGATGGCAGGAAAAGAGCACAGCTTTTATGCTGAATGATTTAGTCACTGGGATCACCTTCCTGGCTAACCCATCTATATAATACTAGTTCTGTTTTCTGAACCACGATAATTCATGTAAGGCGAGACAAACTGAAGGTCATTTCAGACATTTATCAGGGTAAACCTGAGTCTGCCACATAATCTATGTGGACTTCTTGATAGTAAACCTGCCTTCTGGAACACTCTCCCCCCTGAACACACTTATTTTTACAGGTTTGCTGTATCTTATTGGTTACCATGAAGTTCAAACTGTTTTATGCCTTTTTATTTCTTTTGCTGGCATTGTATGCCTTTTGAAACATGAAATGGAAGTGTGCACTAAATCTGGCACTAAGCAGCTGATCTAAATGGTATTGCTACCCACAGAGCCCCGACTGGCATGGCCAGTAAGCTCTCCTCACACTTCCTGAAAAAAGTGCCCTATTTTTGCTTCATGACGGTGAAGTCCCCGTCTTCACTGCAAAGGCTGCTAGGAGGAAGGAAGTGCGGTAGAGCACATGCTCAGTAAGAAAAGTGCCCTGGGTTCAAACCTTGGCATCTCCAGGTAGGACTAGGAAGGACCGTTTTCTAAAACAGATGGAGAATCTCTGGTCCATGGTCCTGATTAGGCCCACAATGCTGATTTCACTCAGCCATGCCCACCTGTCCCACACCTGATCTCATATGTGATGTCAGGTATGCGGCAGGTAGAGATGCAGCTAGATCAACTGTGTGGCTGAGTTAGTTCCTTGTAGGTAATTCACACACATACCCATCACTGCAGAAAGCAGTGCTTGAAGTGACCACCCAACAGCTGATGGGAGGTGAGTTCTTGGCTGCATGAGTAATTCCTTCAGGGGAGTGCCAGCTGGTTTGGCATTTGGTATTTCCCATGTGCTGAGAGTAGGACTGGCAAAGCCCCTTCTACAGTGGTAAAAGGTAAAGGTAAAGGTACCCCTGCCCGTACGGGCCAGTCTTGACAGACTCTAGGGTTGTGCGCCCATCTCACTTAAGAGGCCGTGGGCCAGCGCTGTCCGGAGACACTTCCGGGTCACGTGGCCAGCGTGACAATGCTGCATCTGGGAAGCCAGCGCAGCACACTGAAACGCCATTTACCTTCCCGCCAGTAAGCGGTCCCTATTTATCTACTTGCACTCGGGGGTGATTTGAACTGCTAGGTTGGCTGGCGCTGGAACTGAGCAACGGGAGCGCACCCCGCCGCGGGGATTCGAACCGCCGACCTTTCAATCGGCAAGCCCTAGGCGCTGAGGCTTTTACCCACAGCGCCACCCGCGTCTACAGTGGTACCTCTTGTTAAAAACTTAATTCATTCTGGAGGTCCGCTCTTGACCTGAAACTATTCTTAATTTTAGCTAACGGGACCTCCCGCTGCTGCCGCGCGATTTCTGTTCTCATCCTGAAGCAACGTTCTTAACCCGAGGTACTATTTCTGGGTTAGCAGAGTCTGTAACCTGAAGCGTCTGTAACCCAAGGTACCACTGTACTGTGATTCCCCATGACTGACTGATTAATATCCTACAGCCTTTTAAAGGTGTCTGTGGGAAGTGGGGGTTATTGTTTTGTTGTTTTGGTTTAATTATTTACTTCTGTTTTATTTTGTATTTTATTCTGTGAACTGCCCTGAGATCTGTTGATGAAGGGTGGTATATAAACTTAATAATAATAATAATAATAATAATAATAATAATAATAATAATAATAATAATAATAATAGCAGCACTAAGCCCCAACGAGCTGCTATTAGTCAGTGTGGGCATTTCTGAACTGGATAGCCTAATGGTCTAACTCCATATATAAGGCAGTTTCCTGTGATCTTAGGCAGATCGAGGATGGCACCAATTGCGGCTGTTCTTTTGAAGTGGTACCTACTACCAACCTCTGGGTGGGCCTGCCTAATAATGAATGGAGTTGGCCCTCTGGAGCACCACCCCTATTTGTCTGAACACATTGCATAGGTGAAGAAAGGCCTGGGAGACATCTGGAGTGCAATTGTACTTCCTCTTCTTGTTGCCTGAAGGAATCCTGAATAGCAGATGAGCCCCTTAATGAGAGATATTCTTGTCAGCCCTGAGGGATGTCTCCTTAAAATAGGCAGTCAAACCTCTGATTGTGACCTTGATGCAAACACACACCCCAGATGATCCCTTTGCTGGGATTGCTGTTGCATTTTTTTTTCTTCCTTTCCAGAAGGGAAATGGATGCTTTCCAAGTTTGCAGCTATCATTGCTTTAGCTGTCATCCCAAAGACACGTTTCCAAATGCTGAAGACAAGTAGAGCCTCCTCTCTGTCTGTTCTTTTGTTTTTCTTAATAAAAGTTTCAGAGCGCTGACCATGAAAGATTAGCAAATAATCCTGAGGGGGTGGGTGTTAGAAAACAAACGAACCAGTGGCAATAAAAAACACAGAAAAGAGGAGCAGTGGTAGAAATGCCTAATCCAAAATGATGAAGCTGCCTGTAATTGCATATCACTGTCAAGATTAAGGCAGGACTGGAGACAGTGATTGCTCACTGTCATCTCCTTCTCAATTATAAAACTAATTACCAAATAAAAAATAATAACGTAATTAGCAGCAAATATTGTTTTTGAAATACCTTGCAATTTAGATCAAAGTGGTTTATGTGGTGAATTTATTGCTTACAAACATTAATAATTTAGTCTAGGAATTTGCATCCCTCCAAGTTTCACAAAGTACTGAAAACTGCCTACAGACCAAAATTTGTCACACTAAGGCCCCATCTGTACTATATATTTAAAGCAATATTATACCACTTCCAACAGTCATGGCTTCCCCCAAAGAATCTTGTAAACAGTAGTTTGTTAAGGGTGTTGAGAGATGTTAGGTGACCTAAACCCTTGACCTACCTGGCAGCAAGTCAATAGGTCAAGTCCCCAGCCCAGAGTCAATCCACATGTCCAACCCAAAGCCCAGAGATCCTAAGGCATCAAAGCTCTGCTGACCTTTCATACTTTGCATTCTGACTGCAGCATCTGGGCTTGGCGAGGCATGTGACCCTCACCTCTTCCAAGCCTACTCCAGCTGAGGAATCACACACCTCCCAGAGCTAGTGAGCCCCACCTGGCCAGCCCTTGCCTGTCTCAGTCTCCTAGAGTGCCCTGCCTGCTGCTACCTATGCCTCAGAGTCTGTGATTTTTATGGAGAAAGGGGCCCCTCTGGCTCTGCTGATGAGTCCTATTGCTCTGGATCCTGTGCATGGATGCCCCCCGTCTCTGGGATCCTCTTCCACCTCTTCTTCCTCTCTGTGGTCCTACCAGTTCATGACATTAGGAGACCCTTCTTCCCCTCATAGAGTTACAATGCTCAGAGTTCCCGGGGAAGAGGGATTGGTTGTTAAACAACTCTGAGAACTGTAACTCTTTGAGGGGAATAGGAGTCTCCTAACAACACTCAGCACCCTTGCAGTTTGTAGGATTCTTTGGGGGAAGCCATGACTGCTTAGAGTGCTATGATACTGCTTTAAATATATAGTGCAGACAGGACCTAAGACTGAAAGCTCCCTTATATTGAGTTGGACTATTGGCCTCTTAGCCCAGAGTTTTCTGTTGTGGTTAGTAATGGCATTTGGGCATATAGGTGTTTCCCAGCCCTGATACCTGAAACACTTTTGGCTTAAGATGTTGGAGATCTTTTGCGTATACTTGTTCTATAATTGAGCCACGTGGCTCCATATCCAATGCAAAACCTGATAGGTTTCAAATAGTGTATGTCAATTGTACCATGACCCAATCAGGGCTCCTCCACATGTGGAAGAGCTCTATGTGCATACACTGATATGGAGGTATGACCCCTGCTGATTTTGTCTGCTGAATGTGCAGATGGTTGGTGGCAGTCACCAGGTGGGGTAGGTAGGGGACAAGGTTAGTTTACGCAGTCCACCCCCACCCTGTCCTTTCATTGCATAGCAGGTCATCTGAATGTCCCTAGTACATTGACTTTTAACTGAACCTGTTTCTAGCCCTCAGTGTTGTAAAGAAAGCCCCAAAACATGTGCATTCACTTCTGCAAAATGCTAAGAAACCAAAAGATGTCACAGGGGGGATCTGGAATTCAGGATAATATGCTGAGTTTGCCTGGTCTATTCACCCTCAGTGCCTTTAATCTTACACCTGGTTCCCAAAACGTTAATACCCAGCCTTTTCTTCTCAGTATGAATATTTGCTTAAAAACAAAGGGAAAACAGTCCCCTTTGTGAAACCACCTGCATATAAATAAAGCATGTAAAGTAAATTCATTTTCATCTGAATGATTTTGTTCAATTCCATTAGTTGGGTCTTCTGGGTCAGAATGCTTTTGCTTTGCTTAGTGCAGAATTATAGGTCTCCTGCTAATAATTGCTTTGCAGCCAGACATTCTAAATTATAGAACTATAGTAGGAGAAAATGTTCTCTATTTAGCTACATCAGATCCTTTTAGGGCAGTGTTTGTCATAACCTCACTATTATAAAACATCCCAAAGAGACAAATCAGTTAATGGAAGCCAGACATAGAAAATGCATAAGCCATTGACTTTTATTGATAATAGCTGAACACAGATACAAAGATCTGTGAAGCCTTGTGTATGCAAGTTGAGTGAACAACAAAATAGCAAGTTGTCTATATTCTGTTTCACTGTCTGGGTGGAATGGCCTACTTCCACTAGATGGAACTTTCTGCCACATCTCTAGGATGGGCTGCATGAGCAACAGTTGAATATGGCCATGTGCAAAGTACAGTTGAACCTCACTGTGAAATTCCAGGTGTCTCAGTTCAGTGAGGGGCCAGTGATTTTATCATCCCACAACCATGTTGGAGATTTTCCATCTTGAGGTGCACAGGTCCCCTCCTTGTATTCTTTTGGTCCTCCAATGCAATGAATCTATCAGATCTATCACTGTATTGGAGATCTTTCATAACAGGATATTGTCAGAGTCCTGCCACACTCTCTGCCACACTCCAGAGAGTGATCTCAGGGTCTAGGTAGGTTGATATGGAGAGAGGCGGTCCTTGGGGTATTGTGGTTCTGAGCCATTTAAAGCATAACCCTCAATAAAAGCAGACCAAATGTCCTTAGGTGTGCCCTCTGTGTACACAGTAAGCTCAAATAGGGGCAGAGTATGCAGACTATTTACCCATCCTTGTTTGGAAGAGGATGAGATACCTTCAGCACCACATGTTTAGCTATTCCCTTTAGGATGCATGATCCATAGTTAATGGCCTGGTGGGCAGTTCCAGGTAATATGGATGTAGTACAAAAATATGATGTTTCCTTTAAATACAATGAAATTTCCAGAACTGAATACATTGTACCAAAACCTCACCACAAAAAGCTCTTACAACAGGGAAGCGCCATATTCCTCTGCAATCCAGTCTCAGTTCTACATAACCAACAGTTCAGGTGCAAAATTTAAAATTTGTCATGAAGCCATTGTGGTGTCCCCTAAGCCTGAACCATTGTTTTTGCTGAACAAGATACACTGTTTAGAGTATCACAGTCCATTGGTGTAAACTCTGTTTAGCAAAACCAATGCCCCAGATTTTCAAAAATGTGTTGAATTTCTGCAAGTTCACATTTAACAAAGGCAGAGTGCCCGGTTTTCAAAAATGTTCTGACTTTCTGCAAGTTGACATTTATAGCAGCAACCCATTTGAGCATGCTGGAAGTGTATTAAAGTTGCTTCCGGGCTTGCAGATGAGCAGCCCTCTCATAGAGATTCCATTTGTAAGAGATGATACCTTCATTTGGAGACTGTGAATGTAGGCACTATACATGTGAACTGGGCCTCTGAATGTCAGATTTTGAGGTAGTTAGTTAAAAGAATGTCAAGAGGCCTGCCCTAGGCAATAGATCTTGGGTTACTTTTGATAGGTTTTCCTAATGTGATGAAAGTAAGCATGAGGCCATTTAGGATAAATATACTGAAATAATCTATGAAATTACTTATGGGAACAATCAGGAAATGCCAGATCGGATACATTCCATAAATGGTACAAATTAAATCAGTACTTTGAAAGAGTCTAATTTAATATCTATTAAGATTAATTCCTTTTTATTGTTCACTGTCAGCACTGCTCAGTGGCTGTGCAGAGATGCGGACTCACACTTCATTGCCCTGTTTTGCTTTCCTGCATTTGGTGAGGAGAAATATTACAGCACAACTGTGGATGCTTAATTGGATCATATGAAATCTTTGTACCGTGGTTTTGCAAACAAGCCAAGAACAATTTATAAACATGCAAGGTGCCATGAATTGAGTTAGTGTAAATTAATTCATAAATAACCATATTTTTTAATCTGTGGCAATTAGGACAGACTGAAGTCTGTGTTAACTCCCATGCCACTTTATTGCTTTCCAGAGCTTTGTAAATTGCTGCATATCTCATTCTTCTACCAAGCAAATTCCAGGCTCAATTCTGTCTCTTCCTTAGGAGGAAGATTGCATGAATAGCAGACTGCCCAAGGAAAAAGTAACTGTGCCTGTGTGTGTGTGCATATGGCTCTGTCTATAGTATGGTTGTCTTCTGAAGTCAGCATTGGGGAGGTACCTCCAAAACCTAACCCCTGCCCAGCACTTACATGCATTTTCCCTAAACTGTTGCACACTGGTGGACTTAGAATGGACTCACACAGAGTCAATTTATGTAAATATAAGACAGACAGTCGTTAAAATAAAGGCAGGAATGATACAGTGAAACAATGTTTCCAGTTAGAGTTGCTGAAGCCATAAGCCTCTTTCATGCTGGGATGATGAGTTTGAAACTCAACATAAAGGTGTCTCTTAAGACTCTAGGAATGCATGCTGCATCTGTCATCCCCACCACCAGATTTCTAACATCAGTAGTCCATTCAGCAGAGGAGGAATATTGCCGTATGGTCAAGAGGGACACGCTGCAAGCATTTACATCTGGGAACACATGTTGCATCTGCCATCCACATCACCAGATTCCCAATATCAGTGGTCCATCCAGCAGAAGAGGCAGATTAAAGTACAGCCAGGAAATATATTTTATATATTTATTATTTATTAATCTCATATACCACCCTTCATCTGTAGATCTCAGAGCAGGTCACAGCATAAAAATACAAGATGAAAACACAACATACATAATAAAAACAGGAACAAAAATAAAACAAACCAATAACCCCGCCTCCCCTCACCCCTCCAGGTTTTTGCATTGTTCCCTTCCAAGCTGCCAGAAATATGCTAGCTTCTGTATACCGTAATTATTCCAAAGAAAACAGAAAGGTGACTCCAAATTCATCCACCATGAGTCTTCCTGAGAGAAGCTGCTTCCTGACCGAAGATGGCTGGAGATTCCCATCACATCACATGTTGCCTTGTGGTGAAGTCACATGAAAAATAATCTGAGATATAACCTCAGGGCTGAAATTTTCTAGTTCAGATTTTATACTGCTTACATGGCCCATGGATCCTAGATAACTATCCAGTGGAAAACCGATGGACAGTATCATCTAGGATAAGGATAATGAGGATAATGTGGAGCTGAGGATAATGTGGAGGCACCTAAGTCAAAAGAAATGGTAGGACGTTTATATGAATCTGATGAATAGCACCGGCAGCAGCACCAGAGTGTAGGCTGATTTCTAGGAAGAAATATCTCCAAAGCAGTACTCTCAATCCTCTGTAATATCAACACTTGATGTAGGCTTTCAAGGTGCCTGACTGTGACTAGGGATGATGGATACAGGTGAGTTAGTAAAAGCAGGGAGCTTTTAAAGAACATATAAACTCTATGCATCATGTGTTAGGCACTGAGTGCTGTTTGACTTTTGATTCTAGACAGAGTCTATCTGTTTAGCTCAGGCTGAAACTGCTTGTATGCTCCATTGTGCAGAGTGCTGGAAGTACATCTGAGGCATTTTTAAGAACCTCAGGAAAGGCTTTGCTTTTTGCTCAGCCAACTTCTGAAACACATTTGGCAGAAACTTGAGAGAGGACTTTCTCAGTGGCTGCTCCCAGGCTCAGGAATCCTTTGCCAACAGAGGCACAGCTTGCCCCATCCCTGGTGACCTCACACCAGCAGGCAAATAGGTTTTTATCCAGACAGCCTCATAAGCTGAATTGTAAATATGTGGTAATTGCTTTTAGGTTTTTTTCAATTGATGTTATTGATGTTTTATCTGCCTCGTTTTAATGTGTGTGTGTGTGTTTTCTTTTGTATTTTGTTGTTGTTTCATTGTATTTCATCGAATAATTATTTTGGTTAGCCACCTTGAGCAACATTTGATGGAACAGCAGGATGAAAGTTTAATAAAGAAACATGTGTTCGCATTTTGGCTCACCTAAGGATTAAGGCAGGCATCCCCAAACTCGGCCCTCCAGATGTTTTGGGACTACAATTCCCATCATTCCTAGCTAACAGGACCAGTGGTCAGGGATGATGGGAATTATAGTCCCAAAACATCTGGAGGGCCGAGTTTGGGGATGCCTGGATTAAGGGCTGGTCCATAATACTAAAATTTGGCCATAGGATCCTGATCCTTCCCACCACAGTCCCCTTCTCTTTTATAGTGTCTCTCATCGGCTGTGAGTCTGTGGGTAGGAACTGCCTTAGCTTTTAATAGTACTGCTTGTACTGTAGTTAGAAAGCTGTAGGTGCTTTAAAAGTATTTATTATTTCTAATGATGGTGATGGAGAAGCAGGAGAAGAAGCCGAAGAAGCAAATGTTTGAATAAGCCCATTGAACACAGGTCATTAAATTCAATAGGTCTACCCTGAGTAAAACCTAGCTGGATACAACCTTATAATAATCTGCTTTGTGCTATGCAATAATGCTTGCTTGAATAATGCAGGGATTTCCATGACCCAACCATATTGTTCATGCAACTGAAGATGCTCTATTATTTTTCCGTATTTTGTCTTGCTTATGCCATCAAATCTTAAAATGTACTTTGCTCTGGTATTTTATACAATGAGCAGTATAGATAGTCCTACAACTAAAATAAAATGTGCAATAAAGAAGAAATAACATAGTGGAAGAGTTGCAAGGAATTATAAGCCAATCATGACATTAAGGGTGTTGTTCTTGGGAGCTAGGCCACATTTACAACATACATTTAAAGCAGTAAACAGTCATGGCTTCCCCCACAAAATCCCAGGAAGCATAGTTTGTTACAGGAACTAAGAGTTGTTAGGAGACCCCTTACAATTCATGGAGAGGTTTAACCATCAGTCCGGGAACTCTTCTTAGGCTTCACTTCACTTCCTAGACTTAGGAACCACCCACCAATAGCTCCTCAATCAAACAGTTGACAGAGCTTTGAGTAGTAGGATCCAGACCAAATGAGCAGTTTTTCTATTAATCCTGTGTACATAATCTATCAGCCAGTGTATCAAGTAGTTGTCAAACTAAATTATATTTATTCAGGCTCAACCAGAAATGACCTGCTGTTACCTGCTGTCATAATAAATAAAATAATATATAAATATATACTATTTAAGTAAATAAAATAATCAAATGATATATGGAGATGCTATTTAATTAAAACATAATGCTCATTGTATCAGCACAGTCCTGTATGCCTTTTACCTGAGCTGTTGAACTCTATATTTGTTGATATTTATGTGTCTATATTTATATTTGTATCTCAGGGGACAAACCCATGAATTGATCACAATAAACAACCGTACTGTGTATATTCTGTGTGGTCTCCCCGCCGCCCAGCCCTCCATTTTGGTTAATGTTTCTTCCTTGAGATGTTATTTCTCTTTCCACATTCCACTTTCTCTCATTAATAATAAAACAGAGCATTTGCCTCTGGAGGATTTCCAAGATTTCAAATAGAATTATCTAATGGACAGGAGGGGGAAAGGTCTTATTGTGTGTTTGCCTAGATCTGATACACCCAGTAGTTGAAGTCCTATCAGAAGATTCCAGCTCAAAATTAAAATGAAGCGTGCGCGGGCGGGAGGGGGGGGAATTACTTGGATTTCAGATCCTCTAAAGCAGCCTGGTGAAACCATCCATTCAAATGAAGATTGACATTTTAATATCTCTACGCAGAAAAAAACATACATCTGCCATTTTGGATGAAGATCCCACAGGATGCAAGTAATAGAAGTGTGTGAGCTGCTTTATTGCTAAAGACGTTAATCATTATTACCTATATTTTCCCCTTTGTGCACTAAAACATAGCATCAAAGTAGAAAAGTTTATATCCAGTCAGCTGTGCAAAGAAGTTTGAAGAACTCCCTTCTCCTTAAACGAGGGTCTACTATATGTTAGGGGCTGGAGCCAGGAGCAGGTCTACAATAACTCACAGTGTCGGTGAAGTTAACTCTTGATTCAAAGAAGCAGCTCAGGAGGCCAGGCCTGTTGAGCACAGCAACTCTTCCTGGTAGCTCTTGCTCCAATGAGGCAGTTGTGAGGACTGAAGGTCCCCGCCCTCCCACAGCTATCTAAGTCTCCTCTTCCCCTGGTTCCTTTCCAAGCAATCTGAGGCTCCTTCGTCTAGTCTGTCCTTGCTCCACCCTCTTCATACCTCTTTGGGTTCTGGGAGATCGGGGGCAGGGGAGCTGGTGGCCACAGGAGGGTGAGACAGTCTGGCTTCCACACCAGCCTGAATCATTGCTGCCTCTTAGCCCCTCTCCTCTCCAGCCTCCACTTATGCCTCCGATTCTGGACTCCTCGCTGCCACAGGCTCTTCCTGCTTATTAAACCTGGCTTTCAGCTTCTGACACCACCTCCTCCCAGTCTACTCCCTTTTCTCCCTCTGACCACTCACCAATCTGAGCCTTCTTCCTCTGGGGGTTCCCCAGCTGGTGCCTCCCACCACTCCTCTGAATCCAGCCAGTCCTTGACATCTATCAGTCGAACACATCCTTTAAAAACAACAACCCTATGACACCCCATATATACTATTGGCATCAGCTTTGGCTAGCGACAGCCTAATTTCTGTTGTCTATGCTCTGATAATCTCTAGATTAAATTACTGCCTCATGTTATATGTAGGGCTGCCTTTGAAACTTCAGCTGGTACAGAATTCAGTGGCCAGATTACTCACCAGGGCAAGACTGTTTAAGCATATCACACTGCTTCTGGCTTGACTGCACTGGCTGCCAATAAGTTTCCAGGCCCAATTCAAAGTGCTCGCTTTGACCTATAAAGTCTTAAACAACTCAGAGCCACAATACTTCAAGGACTGCCTCTCCCCATATGAACTGACTTGGACCCTGTGATCATTATGTGAGGCCTTTCCTTGTGTGCCTTGTCCATGAGAGGTTCAGAGGGCAGTAACACAAGAACAGACCTTTTCTGCGGTGGCTCCCCATTTCTGGAATGGTGCCTTCATTACATATCTTTAGACGTCAGATGAAAATGTTTCACTATACACTGGTACCTCAGGTTACATACGCTTCAGGTTACAGACTCCGCTAACCCAGAAATATTACCTTGGGTTAAGAACTTTGCTTCAGGATGAGAACAGAAATCGTGCTCCGATGGCATAGCGGCAGCAGGAGGCCCCATTAGCTAAAGTGGTGCTTCAGGTTAAGAACAGACCTCCGGAACGAATTAAGTACTTAACCAGAGGTACCACTGTAATCAGTTCTTTGGCTAATTAACATTCTGTAGCCTTTTAAATGTGTTTGTGGGAGGGGGGGTATTTGTTTGTTTTTGTTCTTGTTTTTTATTATGTATTTTGTGTTCTCATTTTGCATTTCTACGTTGTGAACTGCCCTGTGATCTGGAAGGGCAGTATACAAATTTAATAAATAAAACAATTAATCATTTCCCCTCAGTCCTTTATTATCCCAAACTTTCTGCACTCATTCCACCAGCACTTTTCCTAATAGAAATCACGTACCCAGCCCCTTGTTATTCTTTGTTATTCTGAACTGCCTCCAATTTATCTACATCTTTTTTATCTACATCTAAATGAGAGCACAATATTCCAGCTGTGGCCCAACCAGTGCCAATTGGAGTGGAACTATTTCATCTCATGTCAGTGAATCAATTTGCAGCATAAGAAATTAGTACATCAATCTTAGAAATATCTGTTGAGCTGGCACTGGCAACCTAGCTATTCATCATGACAAACCAGATCCCGAAGCTCTTGTTGATCACATTACGATGAGGTTCCACATGCCTCAATGGCCTCTTCCGTGATCCCTTAGCATGCCAATTTGTGCTATAGCCACAAAGACAGATGCATATTATTTCATGCGTTCTTGTGAGGGCAGCGAATGACCTCTGTTTATTGGGCGCCAGATCACCAATAACCAAGCACCTGTTCACAGAAAAGTTCAGGCTAGCAACTATGGCATTAGCAGAAAGGCAGGCCAAGGCCATGCTAGAAAAATACTGTGGGAATAGAAAGAGGTTTATAATATCTAAGAGTCTGGTGAATCATACCATATAGTCTTCCTGTTTACCACAGTCATAAATTAGATGCCTCTAGCCAAAAGACAAGGCATGGAGGCAATTGCTCATCTCCTGTTTCTTGCCTGCCTTCTCCTGGTTACTGAAGTTCCATTTAACTTCATGCTAATAGATTTTCCTTCTATCAGTTTGTCCAATGCCCTTTTAAAGCCATGTATGCTAATGGCCTGTCAGGACCCTGGGATTAGACTCCCTAACTTGGGGGCATGTTGTCAGGAATTGACCTAAGACCCAGACCCAGATATCCCTAGTAACCCAGAAGCACTGATGCAATAACTTTGAGCTCAGTGAGTTTGTGTTACCATTCTCTGTCTCTGAGGACATCAACTCAAAGTCCTAGTGAAACCACATCTCAGCTGCTCTGTTGAAGCTGATGACTGATAAAGCAGGCTGTGATCCTCTAGATTAGGAGACTCTATTAACTGAAAAAGGAACTAGCTAGTCAGATAGTGCTTCGGCTTCTATGAAGGCTTTGTCTGTGGATGACTGGTATTGAGACAAGAAGAGTAAGAGTCCTGAACTCTTGCCTTGCCAGAATCTAAACCTGATCCTACTTTGATTCAGCTTGTTCTGCTTCCCCTAACCTGAATTTTCCCCCTGGATCAGAACCCCTCTATTGCTAAGGTTGGCACTTGGAACAGCTACCCCCGGTAATTCTTCTGCAACTTTTAAAATTTTACAATATCCATTTGGAGACGGGATGGTCAAATTTGTTATATATTAAAGGTAGCTGTACTATGGATTTGTATCAAGGTATGTGATACAGGAAGTCTAATTTTCAGTTTGTTTCCTAATCATGTCCAACATGAGATTTTTCATATTTATATATTTGCATGGAATTGAATAAAAATACAGTGCAAAATTACATCATGGAATGTATTCACAAGGAGACGAGGAGACGGTTGGAGATGCTGGAAGTGTTGGGATACTGCCAGGGAGACAAAGTCCATCATGGCCCCCAAGCCGTGTCCGGACGGCCATCGATCTCCCGTAGACACGCAGTATCAGCAATTAGCGACATGAGCTCCAGAAATAGCCTGCCACATTCTAGAGCTCAATGCACGCTCTCTATCAGCAGATAATTCACAGCAGAAGTTGCACGCAGGAGAGCATTATTTACAAGTTTTATTCAGCGTTGATCAGAACAAAGAAAAACATGACTGCCTGCTTCAGTGTCTCCAGACACAGAGAGAAACGAAAGCAATAGAAAACATAAACTTCCTGTGAACAGGAAATGCGCAGACTCTGTGACTCACAAAGCCTGCTCCCTTTTAAGGTGGAACGGAAATATCCTAACAGGAAGATGGGTAGGAAGGCGTTTTCAGGTGGGGAGGTGTAAGACTTTACAGAGTGATATTTTTGCCTCCAAGAATCCTGAGATTCATTATGAATCTGAAGCAACACAGGTGGGAGACATCAATAACAAATATAACAATGCCAAAGTCTGACAAATTCCACCAAAATCCAATACATAATAACAGGCTCATACACTTAGAATATTGCTACTTGGTATTCTTAAACTGATGCAATAAACCTTTTATCTACACAATGAATGAAATAAACTAGCAAGTAAATCACTATCACATCCATTGTGAACGTGATGTGGGGTGTGTGTGTGTGTAGTTGAGAATTTGCAACTTGTAAGTCATTCTCTGACTATTCAAAGATGGCTAAATATGTTGATTAGAGTTGCCACTGAATTCCATGAAATGCCAGAAACCAGTGGTAGGTGAGAGATCTGATTTGCACACACCCATTTTGGATGGCACTTCAGAATCTCAGAGGTTGTTAGACTTCAGTTCCCATCACCCACAGCCAGCATGGCCAATGATCAGGGATGCTGGGAGCTGTGCTCCAACAATGTCTGAAAGTCCACAGGTTCCATCCCATTGGTGGAAGACCATATTATCACTATGCCACAGGGTGTAAAGGCATCAAACCTATTATGGTACTGCCCTCTCTACATCGTATTACTTACTGAAGCAGGGGACCGATATTCCTGCTGAGCAGGTCACCGTGATGCATTTGGGCATTGTATTTTTATAGTTCTTGCTCACAGTGTTTCAACAGATCATTTTTGGAACTGTCACAATCTTGTTTCCAAAAGAATAAGTTATTAATCCTAGTTGCCTTTTTGAGGCTGATAATTAATTTTCTACAAGGTCATATTCAGCCTACTTAATGTAAGTCCATGCACATGCTGTAGAATTCGTTTGCTTTTCAAAAGGTTACAAAGGCAGATAGATATTCCATATTAGATGGTACCATTCACTCACCTTTAAACAAGGGGTGGTGCATAGGGGGCTGGAAACTGTGTGGGTCACCAGTGATGTACAAGAGTCTTTCCAGACTTGGTGCCCTCCATGCTGCCTGAGGGAGGCTAAAGGAGATAGTAGTCCAAAACATCCAGAAAGGAGCAAGATTGGGAAAGCTTGTGAGGTATGCATTTCGAGGGGGGGGAGGTGTGGGGTGTGTGAATGTGTTTCAGTCCAAATGAAAAACATGGACATTTGATCGGTCACTCCCCTTCTTCAAACTATTAGGGCTCCATCCAGACTTGCCCTTGCCCCAACACAGGGAACCTGATCTTTACTGCTGAATGGGAGCAAACGTCTGTTGGGTTTTCTCTAGATTGATGTTTGCTCCAATTTATTGCTAATGAGTGGATTTCCCAGTGAAAGCAGTGGGGCAAGGGCAAAACTGCTTGGACCCATGCCTAGAATGTGTGGGACAAGTGGGAAACCGCTCAGACCTGTGCTTTCTAGGCATGGTAGGCATGGGACAAGGACAAGTCTGGATGAGCCCTTAAGACTGGTTTGCATACTGCTCAGCTTCAACTCATTTGCTTTGCATCTGTTTTGCTAAGTGTGTGTATGTGTGTGTGTCTTTTGTGTGTGTACATGTTTGGATACTCTCTGGAGTATGCCTTCATGTTTTAGCAGTACTATGGAATGCCCTGCACACTTTGATAGTGTGAAATCTTCTTTTCTCCACCACTTGCAACTTCATCAGTTCAGTTCAGCAAAATCTGCAAAATTGCCAGCACCTGAAAAATAAAGAAAGGAAGAAACCCTCGAAATACCACTCTTCACAAGCAACCAAGCAGAAAGCTGAAATGCAAGGGCTTTTTACTGTTCTGTCAAATTTAAGATCTATTACCAAGGGTAAAAAAAAGACACAAACTAACGGTGATAATATATTTTTAAAAAGCTTTTCTGCAATTGTGCTTGCATCAGTTCTCCAGCCTACTAAGCTAAGGGCAAAGTGATAAATTTGGGGTAGATGGAATGGTTGAGCTGAAATGAAAGGCCTTTGGGAGAATCCAATTCAATAGTCAGATGGGGTTCCTGTGTGCTTGTTTGTTTTCAGAAAAATGTAAAGATGCCGACCGATACTGAGTTCTAGAAATTGTTACTTTGGGAGAAAAGGATAAGGTTGCCAACTCCTACCTTAGAGACAGTGCCTGAAAATTTAATAGCTTTGAGGTTGCAAGATATTATGCATGAACACTGACTCCTGCACTAGTGATGCTGTGGTTCAGCCTTAGTTATTCAGTAATGCTTCCCTCTTGACTTTCAACCTCCTGGGAAAGATGGCTTCATATAATACCTTAGGGTTTAATATTTTGCACTTAGTCTCTCTTTAACTCTTTTTGAACTCTTGCAAACAGAAACCTCTTAGACCCACAACAGCCTGGTAAAAGTGGTTTCTTTATTAGGAAACCACACAAAGAAGTGTCTAGCTTTCAGGCACATGCATTCCATCAATATGGCTTCACATGTAATGTAGATCTCTTATGGAAACTTGACTCTGCATTTTATACAGGCCATTATTAAACCCATAGTGAAGAGAAGTCCATTACAAGATGATGGTCCCTTACAAGTTGATTGGCTTATCATAATATCTTAGACATTCCAAGCTATATAGTCTCTTATAGTCACTGTGACATGATGGATGGTATGGCAGTGGTAATTCACCAGCTACAAAGCAGAACATTTAAACATCCAGCTAGCGACATTTAAGTTTCATTTATGTAATCCTGTGAGAATTCATGAAATCTACAAATAGGCATCATTTTCATGCTATAAAAGTGATAAAGGACTTAACGACACACTGGATTCCTGCCCTCCACCAACAAAAATAATAATAATAATCCTAGGGCTAGTTGAAAAGACTTCCTCCTCTTCTATGGCATGCTTTTTTTGTTTTTATACAGTATACAAAGGTGCCTGCAGTTAAAAGATTGTCAGGATGCAGAAAAGATATTGCTTTCCCTGAGTTTTATGAAGCTGATATCAATCTTTTATTTCATAAACTTCAAGTCTGGCATTACCCTAAAAGAGAGCTCTGCATCATTTAATGTGACACAGACAGGAATACAAATAAGATAAAGAAGGAATCATATTATCACATGCCAAATCCTGAACAGTACTATTCTGAATCTCTAGCCATTGAGGGGAGTGTCAAAGCTCAATCGAGTAAGACTAACGTAGCTCGATGGGTCATGACGGAAGTATTAGCAAAATGACTACCAGTTCGGGTACACCTTGAATTACTTCTAAATTCTGGTCCAAGATTGCTGTGCTTATCGGCATTAAAATGTGCTGGCCTGGTGTGTGAAGACGAGATAGATTTCCACACCTGCTACATTTATATCATGCCGCTCTTCCAGGCCCAAAATGCAAAAGGTGCCTATAGCAAGCCCCATGCACCATGGAACAATCAACAGTGCACTATAATGCTCCCAGTTGTTCTTCTGCAACTGTGACAGGTGTGGAGCAGGTATTTGTGGCTTGTGGAAATGGCCTTGTGGGCTAAGTGAGGACTGCTGGCAGGTCTAATTTGGTCAGCAGGGTCATCATGCATGCCCGGGGGGGGGCAGGAACTAACTCACGGTTCTCCAGATTGTATTGGATACCAACACCCATCAGTCCTGGCCAGCATGATGTGAGCTGTAGTGGTTTAAGCAATGTCTGGGAGGACACAGGTTCCACTCTTGCTGTAGTATGATAATCTCTTGTACCCAAGCACCAAATCTATGCACAATGCTTCAAGTATGAACCACACATGTGTGAATGATGTTGTTGTTGCTGCTGCTGCCATGTTCCTCCTTCAAATATGAGCAGTCAGTGAGTCTGCATGAGTATTAACTACACTAGCAAAAAAGGGTTTTTTTGGGGGGTGGTTGGGGAGATTTTTTTGCAAAATTGCAAAAAATGACGTTTTGGGGCCGTTTTTAAGGGAAATGGGCAAAAACACACATGCCAACATATATCCGGATTTCCCCAGACTTTTTTTTTCTTTTTGCCCATTTCCACCCAGACACTGCTACCGACTGCAGTATTCTGGCTATGTCCGGAAAATTCCGAACATATGGCAATCCTACCAGAGTAGAATGGCATGTGGAATCTTCAAACCATATTTTTGACTTCTGAATTAGGGAGAAATTCAGTAACAAGAAAATTCAGGTTCTGTGAGCAGAATAGATTCCACAAGCTAGTTAGTTTATTCACTTTGGTTAACTGGGGCTTTTGCAAAATCGTGAGATTTTATGAACACACATGCACCCCCCCATGTGATAGATGAATTATTATTATTATTATTATTATTATTATTATTATTATTATTATTATTATTATTATGTCACTTTATCTTGCCTAGGGCAACCCAAAGTAAAAGTAGAAAGGGCTGAAGTGTAGAAATGAGGAAGGTGAAATTAAGAGAGGGGTATAATTTTGAGGATAGTAATAAAACATTATAGCCACAGAAATATCTACCTAGGCTGTTTTTAGTCTCTCACTCTTTCCTTATAATCAAATTTACTTCCATAATCAAAGCAGCTACTTTTTTTTAAAAAAAGAGAACCCCTTTGGTAATATTCCATATGGATGAAGACAGGAAGGTATTTTGAATTCAATGAAACATTGTACCCAAATGAAATTGATTGAGGAACGTGTAGGTGGAATGTAATTACCCAAGTTGGAATTTGCTCAGGGCAAGAGGGCAACTCTCCCACCCACCCTCTTTTTCCTTGAATTGAATGTCTCATTTGGAAAGGTGGCACCTGCATAAGTGGTTGCTTGATAAAGTAATCAAGGTGCTGAGGAGTTAATTGGACAATCTGCTGCGAAGTCTGTGCAAGCTCACTTTTAATATGCGCTGCTGTGAAAGGGATGATGTGCTGAGATTAGACAAATGGCAGCAAAGTAGTTCAAGAGATGTAAAACCCTGGAGCAGCTTCTCTGTGTGAAGGCTTCATAGTTTTAGAAAAGAATGGAGACTTATAAAGAGTGGAGTGACCATTGCAGCAAGTTAAGAATTGAGATAGTCCACTTAGCTAATGATACCTTCCAGTGGTATGTGGTCAGATGTTTGTTCACAGCCAAGGAGATTCTGGGTTTGAACTGCAGGGCTTATTCCATTGCAATGTTTCCTGAATCATGAATTAACAATTCCTTGACTGACCTTTATCCCCTTGTGGTGCTTGATCAGAATAGTCAATGCAGGGCTGAAAAGTATTATTAATAATAATAAAAGAATATGCTTAAGTCTGAACAGTTTGAATACAGTGAATTTTGCCACACTTTAATTAAGCATTTATATTTTATAAACTGCATTCTCTGTCAGAGGAAACACCATACCATACCTCAAATTCATTTTTTTAAATTAGTTATTCATTCATTTATAGTCTTCCTTTCTTCCAAGGAGCTCAAGGCAGCTTGTAAAGCTCTTCCTTCCAACTTCTACCTTCACAGAAACACTGTGAGGTAGATTAGTCAGAGAAATAATGAATGGCCTAGGTTCACCTGGTGAGCTTCATGGCTGATGTGACCTGGGTCTCCTGATTCCTAGGACTCAGCTATACAGCTGCAAATAAAACATTTTAAGTGTTGTAAAGTGCAATATACAAATGTGACACTAGACGGAGACAGTGGGCTATGCCAAATTCAATATATTTTTCAAAACTTTTTTTTAAAAAAATTAAATTCACAGCATTATTTATATGCATGTAGATTCCATCCTAGTCTGAAACCCAAACCAGCAACCACCCCTGTGGTGTTATTGAGCTACAACTCCCACCATCCCTGACCATTGGCCACACTGATATGTGGTTGATGGGAGTTGTAGTCCAACAACTTGTGGACTGTCTGTCCAGTAAAGCATACTGGCTTCCATGAAAACAATCAATAAAGCACATGCAGAGTAGCAGATAAAAACAGTTCAAATGTTAATGCATTTTTATCATGTTTAAGTATTCTTATTCATACCACATTCAGCGAAAGTATTGATTGGACTCATGCCATGCTTTAATCCTACACATACTTGCTTTCATATAATTTGCAGTGAAATAAATGGGGTTTAGGATTAAACTGTCAGCCAGTTTGCTTTATTTCATGTTCCACATTATCTGAAAAGGTTGGCATTATTTCACCCAATATGCGTTGATGGTGTATGCTACCATTGTAAGTAGAGACACCTTTCCAAATTAATAATAATAATAATAATAATAATAATAATAATAATAATAATAATAATAATAAATGATTAGCTAAATGTACAACCAGGAACTGAAGTTGCTGGAGTTCCCCTACTACTGGACTTACATTTCCCCTCAAAAATGGTAAAGCACTGGGATAAAAAATGAGCCTGTTATAAGCACTTTCTTTCTTTAAAATCCTGCCAACCATTTCTTAAACTCTCCCTGTTTGTTACTGCAACTTTGGTGGTGGTTTGGAAGGATTGTGTCCAGTTGCAGAATCATGCAATTTAGAGATGACATTGAGCTAAATGGCAATACACTGCAACAGCAAGATTCACTGCTCTTAAAGTCATAGCTGACAGGCATTTATTATTTATTGTCTTGCAGCATTTCCAGCCTCCTTTCTCCTCAGGCAGAGTCCACCGCAGCTAATAACAATAAAATAAAATAAAATAAAAATGAATCAACATTCTAATACAAAGACTGAAAAACACAACGACAAAGCTGAGAACAGCAGAGGAAATTTCAAAGTGTCTGCTAAAAGCAATCTCCATCAGATTCAAAACAATGTTTCATCCAGGCTTTAAGGCCCAGGAGCCTTCCCAAAGTGGTAGGTCTTCACAGCATGGCCAACTTTCCTGGAGTGGGAATTCTAGAGCTAAAATGCAGCCACCCAAAGTCCCTGGTCAACTGAGTCCCAACCAAGTGCAAATTTATGTGATCACGGCCTTGCATACTTGGCCATGAAATAAGTAATTAAGTATAAAATGGGTGGGACACTCTGAAAGAAGGGCCAGTAAGTCCATGTACACCCACCCCTTCCTGTTGTCTTCTGGAAAAGGAAGGAGGATGAATAACGAATCACAGATTGAACATGAGCGATCAGTGAGCAGCTGTGGCATGCTATGGGAAGTGCACAGGAAAATACGCAAGGCACAAGGACCATGATTAATCACTGGTCATTTGCATTGAGCCTTTTGCAGGCAGAGCCATAGTTAGGGGGTGGTGAGGTGGGCCCCTGCCAGGGGCGCAGGCGAGGGGACGCACAAAATCGGCTTAAAAGTATGTCCATAAATATGTCTATACAGTGGTACCTCGGGTTACATACACTTCAGATTACATACGCTTCAGGTTACAGACTCCGCTAACCCAGAAATAGTACCTCAGGTTAAGAACTTTGCTTCAGGATGAGAACACAAATTGTGCTCCGGCAGCGCAGCGGCAGCTGGAGGTCCCATTAGCTAAAGTGGTGCTTCAGGTTAAGAACAGTTTCACGTTAAGAATGGACCTCCGGAACGAATTAAGTACTTAACCCGAGGTACCGCTGTAAATAAAAATATCAATTATTGCCTCATAAGAAAAGGTTTTAAATAGAGGGTGAATTGAATGGGTGAAGGGGGCAGTGGTGGAAAGAAGAGCTTATTTGTCTGTGGCTAGGGGGCACAATCTGGACGGTTCTGCCAGGGGTGCAAGATCACCTAGCTACGGCTCTGTTTGCAAGCGCCCTTCTCCTTCCATGAATGGAGAGCTCCTTCTTTTCATGAAGTTGGAAGCAATCTGCTGTGTGTTATATGGGTCACCATGCTGTAAGGAAAGTGTTAAGAAACCGGGAACGGGTTAGAAAAGAGGGGAAAGGACCATCCAGAATTTAACACGCATGACATGGAGGGGTGTGGAACCAGGAGAAATGAATTCACTGACACTGGCAATAAGAAATAAAAAAGGAACCTCTTAAATTATGCCAAGGCAAACGGAGAAATTTTTATTCCTTGCCACCAAGTAGATTCAAGTTCTAAACAAATCGCTATGTGGTTGGAGGCAAGCAATGAACAAGCTGTGCACTTGAGTAAATTGTTCAGGGAAGCGACAAATGTTAAGATGCATTAAAGTGTTTAAGGAGCAGAAGAAATATCTGTAAGATGCACAAAGACCAAGTTAACATTGAGCAGGTCTGCAACTAGTCCCTTCCACCTGGATGATTATTGCTTTTCTATGGCTTCCTCTCACCCCTTGTTTTGCCTAATCTCTTGACCATCTCTGCCTTGTATAGCTACTACAGACAAAGTGGGGGAATGAAGGAGTTGCTTGGCTTGCAGTTCCATTTGAATCCAAGAGGCGACACTGCATTGCTCACCATCCCAATCTGTTAAAAACAAACAAATCAGCCAGAAGGTAAAAGAAGCAATTTTATTTGACTATTTAAAACTTTATTTTCCTGAATACCAAAACACCTACCTAATAGTGATTCATTTTTAAAGTAATGAAATATTTACGACTTGGAGCCCTCGGCAGCCGAACGGCACAGTGTGTTTATTCTGCAGCTCAGTAAATTATAGATAGATGAGGAGTCAAATGAATGCTTTCAGCGTATCATGTTAATCCAAACAAGCTTTCTTTATGCTTTTTAATCTGGAAAATTTGTTTTTGTTCTCCTATCCATAATTATTAAATGCACCTATAATGCACCATAAATAAATTGGATCCCCCCACATCCCTCCATTGTCTCATCTGGCTCTAAATATGTATGAAATTCGGCCATATCATTTCTCCGCACAATGGTGTGTTTTCTTTCGCTGTTTCTGGGTCCCTGGTAACCCCTGAAAGGAAAGTTGCCATGATAACTATAACAGTATTTACTTAATAAGAATATTTGTATTGAAATGAATGCAATATATTTAACAGAAATACCGGACAGTTGTGGTTGGGTTTTGTTTTTGTTTGTATTTGTGCAAAGATGTTTCTGGTGTCATCCATACTATCATGTTCCATTTCAGTGTCCCACTGATTTACCTAATCTCCAAGTACAAATGCAAATTAACAACATGGATTATTATCAAGGATAAATGGAACCCCAGTAGTGGGGTGACAAAGAAAAAATTGTCAGGGGGGGAAACAGCTTGCTAGACAGAGTGAGTCTCCCCATTCCTCCTTCAACACATTATTCTGGGGGGAGGTTTCCTCCAGAGCCCCTAAACCAATTTTGGGGGCACACAGAGGAAAAGAGCAGGGAAATATTCCCTTGCACTAGCCAAAGTCCTTGCAAAGGCTCCCACTAGCAGGTCTCATTTGTTGAATTCTACCCAGTTATGGGTAGTTTGGATTAAGTATCCTAAAACAGTTAGACCAGGGGTCAGCAAACTTTTTCAGCAGGGGGTTGGTCCACTGTCCCTCAGACCTTGTGGGGGGCCGGACTATATTTTTTGGGGGGAAATGAAAGAATTCCTATGCGCCACAAATAACCCAGAGATGCAATTTCAATAAAAGCACACATCTACTCATGTAAAAACACCAGGCAGGCCCCACAAATAACCCAGAGATGCATTTTAACCAAAAGAACACATTCTACTAATGTAAAAACACGCTGATTCCCAGACCTTCAGTGGGCCGGATTGAGAAGGTGATTGGGACGCATCCGGCCCCCAGGCCTTAGTTTGCCTACCCATGAGTTAGACCAAATACATAAGGCTAGTTGGCTAGCCTTTGGCTCTCCAGATGTTGCTGGACTACAATTCCCACAACCTCATCTATTATATTGGTTGGGGCTGATGAGAGTCAGAGCCCAAAAACAGCTGAAGGACCACAGTTTCAGCAATATATGGAACACACACCATTATTAGACATAGTGGAGTACAGGTCTGAGGAACAGGTCTGGTTTTTAGATTTTCCCAGTGATACTGCTGTGCAATCCTAAAATATCATTTTAGCCTTCTTAGTCATGCTTTGAATATAGCAGCTAGGTTTTTGCTATGTGCGATAATTAAATTTAACATTGCAAAAATACAGTCATCGGGGCATGCCCTATGTGGGCAATTTCTCCCTGACATCTGCTAATTTAATATATTCCATAAATTCTGTAATATGGCTGGTGACGTTGTAGTTTTTCATACTAAAAAGGATTGAGATTAATTTCTAAGAGACCATTAACAGAGATTTCCAGGCTGCAATCCTAAATGCACTTACCACGGAGTAAGCCCCACTGAACACAAGTAAACATGCACAGGATTGTACTGTAAAGGCTGTGAAATTATGACCGCTTGCTCTGCCTGCACAAGTGATCTGTCACAGAGAACACTGGAGCAGAGCCAGCCATTCATAAATGCTCTGGGAAATGTTCATTTATTTAGGGATTTCACTTTGAATCTTGATGCTGTTTGAACTATATAAAAGCACAAATACAGCATCTAATAATCAGATGCAACTTGAAGGAGTTGGGGGGGGAGGAATTTTGGCTGAAGAATATGCAATAGAGATCACACAATTCACAAAATGATCACTTCATTTACATGTACTTGTTTTCACAGTTCACCAGTTAAAATCCAGAACAAATTGCTAGCACTTGCCACTTGCAATCTTTTTTTGCTGTTTATTCATCTGTGCATGATATGAGTTCAGTGACCTGACAATTCTTTTTAAGATTGTTATATGTAAGTTGTGCCCTGAAATGCCAGCTGAGATTGGGGCACTGTTGCATTTGGCATGCATACTGAAAAGGAAACCTGGTCCTTGCCTTTAAAAGGTTTTAATTACACCAGACAATGGGTATAGGGATGGAAGAGAGATTAGGTTCAGGAGTAAAATGATTTGCTTAACATTGCATGGTTTGTAAGCTTGTCTCTCATCCACTTTAACACAGGTAATGATGGGGTTTTATCATGATAACCTGTTTCATGAATCTTCCCAATGTAATAAAGCTATCTACTCAAAGTTCATATCTGTCACTACTTATTAGAGTTCAAACAAATATTCACTTTAGGCTTTTCCATTTAAATTCATCCACTAAATGAAACAAATGAAAGTCAGACAAGCTGTCCATTAATACATTTTGGGTGAAGATCTAAAGAATTGGAATGATTCAGCCCCAAGTCAAGGACATTGATTTCAACTGGAAAGTTAAACATGTGCTGAAAACTTTCCTACTGAGAGTGTTAAAATGGCTAGATCATGCCTAACATTCCTAAATATTAATAAACACCAGAGTAATTCAATTCAGAGATCATCACGAGCAAAGAATATTCCTCATTTTGAAACTGAGCTGGATGCATTCATGAGAGGTTCTGAGTATTACACATATTAATGTGACTCTTTTGCATTAGGGAAGATTTTCTCCCTAATGTTTTTGGCATTGGGAATGTTGGGATACCAGGAACATGACTCTCCGTTCTTAGTTTATTGGGATGGATCCTATGAACCACAAGCAGTATGCTGCTGGTATAACAGGCCTTTCCTCCCTCCTTCTGCATCTCCAAAGCCAACCTTGAGCATCAGGAACTTTCTGATGTGACCTAGGCAGGTTGTACTGTACCTGAGAGGTGGCCATAATTCAATGACACCTTATATACAGGGTGCTGTCAGGGTCAAACCATTTTGTCAAAGAGGAGTCTTGCTTACAGGCACTGTCATTAAACTGTAACATTTGAGATCAAGAAGGGTTTTCTCCCAGATGATACTAGATACTGAAGTGACATCTGGGTTCTTTTGATTTAAAGCTCATAGCATGGGATTCAACTAAGCTGTCCCACTAACGGAAGTCTAAGTATTCAAGGCAGTGAACTCCAGTAGAGGGACAAATCTTAAAACTTGTATCCCAGTGGTTGTGACTCTGAGGAAGAGCCAAGCCATTCCCTGGCATCACCATTTGAAGAAAAGGGGGCGGAGGGGGGTAATGGGAAAGATCTTCATCTGTCAGGACCCTGGTGATCCAGGAGGAGACAATCCAAACTGAGTGGTCTGAACAATTTCATATACCAGTTGCAGGTCAACCAGCATCATTTATGTCATAGCAGAAAATTATTTAGGAAAAAACATCTAAAACAAGACAAACTAATATGCAATTAGGTAAAAACAGCAAGAATTATAATAGCCCAATACTGGGTATATGAGTCACCATAGAATAGATGGATATTATGACTTGGAATATGCTTAAGCTGCAGAGTAAACTATTAGAGGTGCTTAATTGCATTTGGTAAATATTTATATTAAATTATAAACTGTGAATAAACATGGCAACTGAATATTAACACATGCACTAGAAACAATTTGGTTTATAATCATTTTGTACTTTAATTTATATAAATCTTTAAATTTATATATAGATATACACTGGATATACAGTGGATATACAGGGACACGGGTGGCGCTGTGGGTTAAACCACAGAGCCTAGGACTTGCTGATCAGAAGGTCAGCGGTTCGAATCCCCGCAACGGGGTGAGCTCCCATTGCTCGGTAGCTGCTCCTGCCAACCTAGCAGTTTGAAAACACGTCAAAGTACAAGTAGATAAATAGGTACCGTTCCGGTGGGAAGGCAAACGGCGTTTCCGTGCACTGCTCTGGTTTGCCAGAAGCGGCTTAGTCATGCTGGCCACATGACCCGGAAGCTGTACGCTGGCTCCCTCGGCCAATAAAGTGAGATGAGCACCGCAACTCCAGAGTCAGTCACGACTGGACCTAATGCTCATGTTGCAAACATGATCCGTGCAGGAAGCATGTTTGCAACTCGCGCCACGTCTGCACACGCGCGGGTCGCGATTTGGTGCTTCTGTGCATGTGCAAAGTGCAATTCGGCGCTTCTGCACATGCACAAGCGCCAAAACCCAGAAGTAACCCATTCTGGTACTTCCGGGTTTGGTGCGGTGCAAACCCGAAATCACGCAACCCGAAGCGTCTGTAACCCGAGGTATGACTGTATACTGATTATCAATAGTTCCTGAATTGGAACATAAGCAAACACACAAATAACTTTGAAAAAATCCCATGGGAGGGAAATTGTAATAAAAGCAACCAATACCTTTCCAAATGTAAAAAATAAAAATAAAACTGTCAGATCTGAAGTGATAAGCACTTTAGAAATGTACTCACTTGAAAGCACCCATTTTGAATAAAAATGAAATCTATGCTCTAATTCAAACAGTATAGCTAGGTTCTCATAATTGCCTAATGGAGGCTTTCATTGCTGCTTTCTATTCCTTATAGTTTACTTAGAAGCCACAGGATCCTGGATAGATACTGTATATAACACAGAAGTGACAGACTAGCTCTGATGGTGACTAAATCAATACTGACTCAGACTTGGAAAAATAAGGTGCCGTTGACACAGATGCAATGAGGCATCCTGTACTCCCGTTTTAATGGCATTGTAGGATCTGAAGTAAACTGAAGTGGGAGGACAAACAACCATAGTTCGGGCGCATTTGTCTTGCTTGAAAAGAAATCAAGAGCACAGAGGAGGTTTCTTTTTTTATATATAGGTAATGTGTGGTGATGGTAGCAAAGACATCTATCTGCTATGCTGCCACTCATCCACCAAGCATTAGCTGGCAAAACCACTTAAGGTCTTCTCAATCCTGCTCTTCTCTGTATCATTTCAGTTTTAGTATATGTGCTGCCAAAGCGAGCGCAAGGTCTTCTCAATCCTGGTCCTATTTACCTAGAGACTGAGTCATCCTCCAATTGACCCTTGTCATTTGTGTATTTTCCGCTTTGCGAACAAGGTTTTGTGTTTTTGATTGTGTTTGAGGCTCTTACATCATATCAAACCATGGAGAGACTGAGCCCTGTTCAGGTTTTGGGGTGGGGTTGGTGGGCAGAGGAGGAGGGTTCAATCATGATTAGCCCCAGTGTCCAGACAGTGCACTTGAGGATGTGCAGACAACCGGTTAGACACACATGTACAAAGCTGCATGGAGGGGCAGTGCCATAAGGACAGAGGGAAGAGTTAGTTCCATTCAAAGTAAGAGATGGTGAAAACAGAGCTAACCAGTCATCCTGTTAGCAAATGCTAAAAGCATCACTGTGTCTATTATATCAATATATTGCTTGTCATATAACCATTCAGAAACAGCCCTTCCCCTGGTGCTGATCAGTTTGTCTTTACTGAAGCAATTGCGGGTCAAAGAAGTCAATGCTGTTCTAGTTTACATCAAATGAGCATCTGGCATGAACTCCAAATTACTATTTTTTTGAGGAAGAGAGGGACTGGGGGGAACCAAAGTTAGGAAGAATAGCAAATCACGCTTTTTAAAAAAATTAAATGCCAAAAAATGCCAAAAGTGCTACTGCAGACTGCTTACGCTTAGCTGTTTCTTTTCACTGGATTGTTCTCTAATGCTGAGCGTTAATTGGAAAATAACAGCATTCCAGACGTCTTTTAGAAAATCAATATGCATTCTTTCTCCCTGTCCTCCCCCTTCCCTCTTTTTCTCTTGCCTTCTTAAGGTTGAATCCATTACTGAGATATTTTTGGTCTTGGGGATAAATGTTGAGACCAGCAACGCTACTTTTCCTTTTGAAAATAATCACAATAAGCAGACAAGGTGTCCTGGCTGTAATTGTTCCTTTCTGCTTTCGTTTATACCGGGCCTTTTGTGCCAGCGACAGCTTCTAAAGATGCTGCCCTCTAGAGCCCATGGAATAAATAACACGTGTTTCTGTTGGCACAGGGAAATAGGGATGGATGATTCACTACGGGGAGGACTAGGCATGTCCCCTCTCCGCCGATATTTCAATGGCAACATTGGGCCTATTGCTTCTGCGAGTAGATGTCACTGCAGATGGAGTGCCAATGAACCCAAATAAAAGAGAATAGAAAGAGGGGGAGGAGGAAAGCGAGATGCTAGGAACACAAATAAATAATGTAATATTTTACCAAAGACATCATAGTAAAACAAATAATAATTCCAGCAGCATTGCATTAGACAAATTCATTTCAGATTCCCCCAGGATCTCATTAAAACTGTGTTGACCACCAACCAATCAAGATAATTATTCTAGTTGATCCACCAAAAACCATCCTACAGTAACGAGGGACACATATACTAAACTCTTTACAGATATGACTTCCATTGTAAAAACAGGGGTGCGTGTGCGTGTTCTGCTAAATTTATTTACTGTGGGTGTTTTTTTTAAGGGTGGAGTGTGTGTGTTGTGCACTGTGTCTTTCCAGAAATCTGCGGAGGAACACATTAGATAAGATGCCACAGTGGTTTATTGGCTGAAAGTGTTGCTTGCACAGATGTTAGAGGAAAGTAGACATCCCTTGTGTGTTAAGGACTCTGCAGAGTAATGGTATGGATCTGAAGTTCCGATAAGGGGAGTATATAGAGCCCCATAAAACATTTAAATGAGCCAACTGGCTGCTCGAGAGGATTTGAATCTGAAAAGCGGCTCTCGCTGTGATGAAAAGAGACACACTCGAGACAAGTTGCACACAGTGGTCACCATTAAAAAAACCAGCGTTTGACAAGGGCTGCACCATCTGGGAACCAATGTTTCCGACTTCTATAATTAGAATAGGAAATAACTGGCAAAGTTAAATGCTGCTCACGATATTTTATGGGCCATCCAAGGAATGTAAAAGTTGTTAAGGTGCTGTGATGGAACCCCACAAGTATTTGTTAAAAGTACAGATGGCCCACCAAGGAGACTGTTACCTGCTGTCTTTTCTGTAGCTAGTTTCCTCGGATCTATCCTTATCACTGTATTTCTGACTAAAAGTCAGTAGCGCTTGGGGGCACTGTGTACAGATATAATCCTTTCCCTGTGACTGGAATGAGTAATTCAACTTCTAATCGTGGTTGGTTTTTTTCATTGTTTTTTTTTTTTTAGTATTTTATTGTCAGGGGCCAATTTGAACACTGTACTACTGCGGCTTGTCTCAGTTCTAGAACACCCCACATAGTAATAAACAATTTATTATTTTATTTTAGAAGAAGAAGAAGAGTTTGGATTTGATATCCCACTTTATCACTACCCTAAGGAGTCTCAAAGCGGCTATCAATCTCCTTTCCCCTACTTCCCCACAATAAACACTCTGTGAGGTGAGTGAGGCTGAGACACTTCGGAGAAGTGTGACTAGCCCAAGGTCACCCAGCAGCTGCATGTGGAGGAGCAGAGACGCAAACCCAGTTCACCAGATTATGAGTCTACCATTCTTAAGCCCTACACCACACTGGCTCTCTCGTGTATGTGAAGATGGCAACATATAAAACTCTTTCGTTCTTCCTGAAAATGTTTACCACCCCCTAACATCAGAATAAACAGATTTTAAAATAGCTATAGCAAAGGGAAGAAAAGTTTTCTGAAGAGTTCTTTTTCATGTGATGCTTTGCCATAAATGGGGTCCCAGTACTAACTGAACAACTCACTCAGGAACCAATTGGTGGGAACCAATACCAAACCATTCTTAACTAAAACAATGTTCCCTGGCCTTCTAAATGAGTGAAAGGGAAAGGAATGGGGAGGTGAACAAGTCCTCAGAAGTTATTAGAGGATTTCTAATTGATTATTTCACCATAACGGACAATAAGGGATCGCTGCTTAAGCACTGTCTGCTTCAATCTGTGCCAACCTTCAGCCCTCCAGATGTTTTGTGCTACAACTAAGGCTGTGCTTGCTTGGGTTGATGTAAGATACAATCCAGAACATTTGGAAAGTACCAAATTATTGGAGTCTGCTTTACATCTAGACTGAAAAGATCAGAAGCAGCAATGTTTGTAGCAAATTCTGGAGCACCTCCTGCACTGAAACATCTGAGGAACGTTCAGGGAATGAAAGACTTTTGATGAGAGTTGACCCCCTCCCACATTTTCTTAGTTTCTTGCTGGATTTCACCTAAAGCAAAATAGGAAGTAAAGAAGTGTCCTCCTCAGTTAAAGATGTGAGGAAACCAACAAAAAGTTTCAGTAATCCTAGAGAAAGGAGAGAGCTATAAAACAGTGTTCCTCATCCCTGAAATAAGATTTGCCTGAATAGTCCTGAGAAGTGAAAGGGAGCTGAAGGGGAATGAACATGACTTCAAAATATACAAGAATATCCTTGGGTCTTTAAATCCCAAGATGGAAATAATTCATATAGAAAAGAGCCCACCAAGGAATACTAAGTGATTGCATCTTAGCAATATCTTTTTGTTTGGCTTTAGAATACAGTGGTACTTCTGATTATGAACTTAATTAGTTCCGGAGGCCCGTTCTTAAGCTGACACCGTTCTTATCCTTAGGTGCACTTTCACTAATGGGGCCTCCAGCACGCAATTTCCATTCACATCCCAGGACAAAGTTCGCAACCAGGAGCACCTACTTCCAGGTTAGCGGAGTTTGTAGCCCAAAGTGTTCATAACCAGAAGCGTTAGTAACCAGAGGTACCACTGCAATGTAAGTTGGCTGGGGGGGGGAAGGAAGAGGTTTATATGAATTTTAGGTGTCCACCTTCCCCTTTGGAAGAGAAGGCAGGTAAAAATACATTCCTGTAAGCAACACCCCCCCCCCTGGTACCAGGAAATGTTCTTTTTTAAAAGGTGAATAACACTATTCACATGTGAATGCTGATGAGTCCACATAATGCTCTTGTCTTTCCAAAAATAGATCCTCCATTCTACCACCATGCTACACATACATTTCCCCCATTTGGAGACAGGCCATAGCTCAGTGGTAGATCATCTGCATCGCATTCAAAAGGTCCCAGGTTCAGTCCTTAGCATATCCAGGTAAAGTTGAGGGGGAGACCTATCTGAAACACTGGAGAACTGCTGCTAGTCAGTCTAGACAACACTTAGCTAGATGGACCCATGTTCTGACTCAATATAAGAAAGTTTCCTATGTTCCATTCTCCATTCCAATATCCCGTGGCCACTGATCATGCTCTGTCCTGACTGGAATATCTCCAATCAATTATTAAGATTTTTCTTGTTGTTGTACTTCAGCAAACCATGGGGTTTCTGTCAGCCTGCTGGCAGCTCATGTTTCTGTGGATGGTGACTTTTTGGCTACATATGGAGCCACTTATATCAACCTGCTCATGCATTTATATCAGCAGGGAAGCACCCACTTGGTACTCTGCCACCAGCTGAGGTCTATTATGCAGCAACATGAGAAAGGGTCTCCCTCTAAGGAATGTTTTCCCCTCTGAGGTATGGCTGGCACTGTCTCTTTCTGCATTTTGATGCCAGCTGGAAACGTATTGATTTTGCTCAGGCATTCCTAGGATGTTAGTGTATAGACCAGGTACTAAGATGTGGTTGCTTGTGGTTTAGAAACTGTTCCTGCACTGATCCATTTCATTTGCCTTTGTTTTAATGTGTCATTCTGTTAACCTGTTTTATTATATAAATTCTATCATCTATTCCATCATTCTGTTTTATCATAGCTTCAAACTGTTTACCCCATCATTCATGAAGAAGGGCAGGCTAGAAAACATCTAAATAAAGGAGATGTGTGCTTATAGAATATTGTAGTGGATCCTAATTGATAGCTGCTTTGGATGCAGCTAAATAGATAGATTGATTAATGCAATATCTTCATGCACATGTGTTGTCAACAATCATGACAAACTGCACACAGCATTCACAGACCATTACATTTGTACTCTTTTCTTCTTCATCATTATCCGCTTGCCTCCATTAAACTCCTCTGGAGTCAAGTGAAGAGCTAAAGGTGACAGTGATAGACAAGAATTTTTATTGTCTTGTCAATACAAATAAACCCAGAGCTGATAAAATGTCAGACTACTCATTCAGCAATGGGCAAAATTCAGTGATCTCTGAAGAGGCGGGGTGGGGGGGTAGAGGGAGAGAGTGAAATCTAAGTGAATTCTTGTCATCTCTTGGGATTTGTTGAAGATTTATGCTATCCTGGTAGTCTGTCACCCAGGAAGGTAGCTTAAATGGTATTTATAGCTTGCCTCCATTTGACTTGCATAGCAGCCATGGCAGCATTGTGGGGGAAAACAAAACAGAACAGAAGTAATGAAGATTCAGGAGAAAACCATGCTGGAGTATAAAAGCAACTGACACTCTTGCTGGGAGAATCATAGATGAACATATTGTACATCGCCAATAGAGGAGTGGCGGAAAAATTGTTATGGCACCTGTTTTCAATTTTTGCACATTTTAGGTCTGAATTTCAGCTCCTCTCACAGTAGCTAGCTCTTTCCAAGCCATCCAGCTGCTAAGAGAGCCACTCTAGTTTAATCGAGAGAGTTATATTGGGACTCTACAAGATTCTGACACCATACAGTCAGTTTGGTTCATGTCTGCCTTCCCTTTGGAAAGGAAGTGTGTGCATTGCAGAGGAGGGAAAAGAGGGTTTTGGTAACCAAACGACCTTTGTCTTTAGGGAAAGGGTCATCTGTCAGTGATAGAGCTCGTGCTTTGTATGCGTGAATCTCACAGAGCATCTCATATCCTAGGCACCTCCATAGGGGAAGGACCACAACTCAATGGCAGGGCACTTACATTTCATATACAAGGTTCCAGTTTAGTCCCCGTCTTCTCCAGGTACAGCTGGGGAATTGTGTAGCCAACATGGTGCCCTCCAGATGCTATTACACTATTGATCCCATCATTCTTAACCATTGGCCATGCTGACTGGAGCTGATGGGAGTTGGAGTCCAACATCTGGAAGGTATCTAGAGAGTCACTGCCCTAAAGTGCCCTTGCTGGTCAATGCATGGATCATAAAATAAATTATTATTATTATTATTATTATTAGTAGTAGTAGTAGTAGTATTTCTACCCCGCCCATCTGGCTGGGTTTCCCCAGCCACTCCAGGCCGCTTCCAACAGAAGGTTAAAAACTACATTGAAACATCAATCATTAAAAACTTCCCTAAACAGGGTTGCCTTCAGATGTCTTCTAAATGTCATACAGTTGTTTATTTCTGGAAGGTATCTTCCTAAGATTGTGGCAGGTACTATGGTTCTGCAGAAAGCACTGGGAGAGGTTTGAGGGGAGAAACAGAATTGCTGAAAATTGCTCCCTTCTGTGTCCCACGGGCAGAAGGCTTACTGTCGGCTGAGTAGCACCTTTGAATACAACCCTAAGCCTCTACAAGCATAGTCGATAAAGAAACAATTTGAATAAATGCAATGGTGGGAGTCCAATGAGGAAAACAACACATTGTCCCATCAACCTCAGTCTGCCCTCAACCTGTTCCTTTCTGCCTGTCTTCTGGCCATCTTTTCACTGCCTGTTGGTCTCCCCCTCCTCTTCATGTCAGTGTTTGCAACACTCATCGGGAGAGAGGATGAGAACAAAACTAGAAATGGCTCTGCTCATCATTGGCTCTGGCTCCACCTGTCATTAGCCTCCATGGCAGGTATAGGCAAACTCAGCCCTCCAGGTGTTTTGGGACTACAACTCCCATCATCCCTGACCACTGGTCCTGTTAGCTAAGGATGATGGGAATTGTAGTTCCAAAACATCTGGAGGGCCGAGTTTGCCTATGCCTGCTCCATGGTTTCTGCCGTACAAGACCCGAAGGCCAGCAGTCACCACTGAGTAAAGTGGTATTCTTCTGAAATAACAACCAGATAAGAGCTATTGATGTATGATGCTAAGAGCTGAGGACTTGTTTGTGATACTTCTGTGTGCTGAAGGTCTTACTCTTGCAGCTCTGGAAGTTACTTTCAGGCCATCCTTGTGTACCAAAGAAATTAATCATATGCAAAGCAAACTTAGAAGACAAATATGTTTATTTTATTTGTGAATTGAGTCACACATGTTCTGATTTATAATAAGTAAGCTTTGTGGTATTCAGTATTCGTTCCTATGAATTTTTGACATATCGTATCAGTAATTGCTCAAAACATTTTTTTCCAACATCGGCCTGGATTTTCAGAAAATTAGGGCATCAGACAGAATGATAATATAATGTCAGTAAATGCTAAAATTTTAAAATTCACTGCCAAACATTATCAAAACAATGTGTCAATATTACATCAAAGTAAGCAAAGGAAAATAATATCCTTTCCCTCGTGCTGTTAAAAAGTGTTTTAGAGTGAGGTTATTATGATGCATTGATTGCATTGTCTCTATACATTTGAACTGGTCTACACTTTTTTCAGATGGAATGATGAACTTGACATTGGGTGCTGGGCATTGTGCTAATCTAATATTAGCATTTGTACTTTGCTAGCTGAAATGCATAAAACTGTTCTAGAAGAGAAAGTATTCCTGCTATCTAGATGTTGGAGTGGCAATTTCGGCAAACAGGTCGAAGGGAACTGGAGCACCCAGCTGTGGTCCTTTGCACACTGTCTTAGAAGTAAGTTGCCATGAACATGGTGGAACTTACTTCTTAGCAATCATATATAGGATTGCACTGAAAATGTTCTGAAAACAGCTAACACTGCCCATTATTAGAGATGGGAAGCCATCTCCAAATATGCAACAGAGGTGACCCAGCAAGCTGTTATTATGATATTTGCAACAAATGGTATTGTCAGAGCTGCTTCAAGATCCTAGCTCACAGAGGATCACGCTAGCCAGCGGTCATTAAGTAAAAGTCTTTATTGAATTACAGTTTCCATTCTCACGCTGCTGTCTGCAACTCTACGTCTACTAGCTAGATCGGCGAGGCTCCGTCTGAGTCTCCGCCCCGTGCGCACCAACTTAATATCCTAGCCTTGCTCCACCTTTTCCTCCTGACTGTCCTCCTCTGGGTCCCTCTACCCCCCGGGGCTTCTTCCTTCCGGGATTCTTCTGACGCTGACCCGGACCCTTCTGCCTCCTTGCGCCGGGCTTTAGGACCTGGTTCCCTTTCGGGGCTGCTCACTGCGCCGCCTTCCTCTGCATTTGAACTTGGCGCGCGCGCCCAACCTTCCACTTTCCTCTTAACCGTTTCTTCGCTCCCCGATGGAGGTGTGGCCACTCCTGACTCCTGCCCTCCCTCCTGTGGTGAGCTGCCAGCGCTTCCCCCCTGGCTCCTTTCCTCTTCCCTGCTTCCTGGCGGTGACGCTGGTCCCGATTTCCAGCTGCTCCCCCCTGAGTCTCCTCTGGCTCTATCTTCCTGGGGTGCCTCTCTAGATTCCCCCCTTGCCCTGGCCACTGGTGCTCCTTTCTGTGAATCCTCTGATTCACTGGAAAGACTGGGAGATCTCGGGTCGTCGTCATCACTCATCCTTTCCTCTGTCTCCTCCCCTTCGCTCTCTGTTTCCTCCCTTGCCCGTGCCTCTGCACCTAAACCCCTGACATCCATCCCCCCCTCGAAGCCCCCCATTCCCCCCTCCCCTCCTTCCGGTGCTGGAGCTGGGGGCTGCTGTTGCAAAGGGACGAACGTCGGATATCGGTCGCTTCCCGTGGCAGGCCTCCATCGGAACTCTTCCGGGTCTTCCTCCCTGCTCTCGTTGACGACAGTCACCTCCTCTTCCATCTCCGTGCCGCCGTGCTCGAAACCAGGGTCGTCCCCGAAAATGTCCATGTCCGTCTCTCCCGCACTTCCTCCAGGCGGCGTTGCTCGGCCGGAACAGTCCAGCCACTTCCTTGACGTGCTTGTCATGTTCTTGCTGCGACTCCGAAAAGATCAGGATGTCATCCAAGAAACAGACGCACGTCTTGTAGAGAAGTCCCGCCAACACGTGATGCATAAATGCTTGAAAAACGTGAGCGCCATTTTGCAGTCCAAAAGGCATAACTCTGTATTCGTAGGTACCCAGTGGCGTGAACATGGCTGTCTTCCACTCATCACCCTCCCGCATGCGAATGAGGTTGTACGCCCCCCGCAGGTCCAACTTGGTGAACACCTTTCCCTTCCGTACCTTCGCCAGGAGGTCGTCGATGCGGGGCATGGGGAAGTCCGACGGCTTGGTCACACTGTTCAAAATCCTGTAATCCACTACGAGTCTTTTTTGGGGCGTGTCTCGCTTCTTAACAAAGAATACAGGACTGCCCCCCGCTGCCTTAGACTCTCGGATGAAACCGCGCTCCAAATTATGATCGATGAAGTCTTTGAGTTCCTGCAGTTCGTCCTCAGACATGGAATACAGCTTCCCTTTAGGCAGCGCCGCCCCCGGCAGCAGGTCAATTTTGCAGTCATATGGTCTGTGAGGGGGTAGCCTGTCCGCCTCCTTCTCGCAGAAAACTTCCAGAAATTCTGCGTACTTGTGGGGAATCGCTTGCAGCGTGCCTAGCAGCAGCTGTGACTCCTCTTCCTCTCCTTCCTGCCTGGGTACGATGCAGTGTTCAGCACAAAAGGAAGAGCCGAAGACCAGCTGCCTCTGGAACCAAGCCATCGTTGGGCTGTGCTTGTCCAGCCAACTCATGCCCAATACAATGGGCGTGTCAGACAGTTGAGTGACGTTGAAGCTGATGACTTCCCTGTGATTACCAAGTCGCATCACCATTGGTGGCGTCTGCTTCACCACTTGCCCCCCTAGCAGCTCCCTGCCATCCACAGTGACAACCTGCAGGGGCAGTGTGGCCGGCAGCAACTGCACAGCGTGCCTGTCGACAAATTCCTGCCCTATAAAGTCCGCGTTGCTGCCGGAGTCGATGGTGATTGGCACGTCCATGGTGATTCCATTGGGCAGCTGGAGAGATGCTGTGAGCCTCACTACTGGTTTGGGCGGGAGGGGGTTCACTGGCTGTAAAATTTCTGGGGACTGCGTCACTAACACGTCTGGCTGGGCCCCAGTGCCTCTTCCTCCAGCCAGACATCGTCGTTTCCCTGCTGTGGTCCTCCCTGCTGCGTTGCTGCAGTCACCATTGCTGAGGCTGCAGTAAGCTTGTGGGGCCTCTGGGGACACTCTTTCGCCATATGCCCTGGCTGCTCACAGACGTAACACTTCCTGGTCCCTCTAGGAGGCTTCGCCTTCACTGCTGCCGGTGCCAGGGCTCTGGTTGCTGACTGAGCCCTTGCACCTCCAACCTCCATAGGTTCGGCTCCTCCTCCTGGCGGAGGCGTGGATTGCGCCCACGCTGCTTCTCTGGGAAAGAAGGAGGGGCCCCCGGCTGGTTCGCGCCCTCCACGTCCTTCGTCCTTGCTCCACGGACGTCCTTCCAGCCTCACCCCCACTGCCAGTGCCCTCTGAACGACCTCCTGGGTGGTTCGGGGTCTCTCCCCCCTCGCTATCTCATCTTTAATCGAGTTGTGCAGTCCCTCCCAAAAGAGGTCTCTTACAGGAGCCGAATCTCTGTCCCATTCCAGGGCGCTGACCAAGGCGAAAAAGCGGGCATGATACTGTCTGACGCTGGCCCTCCCTTGTCTCAGCCCATGCACCTCCTTCCGTGCAAGATCAATGTCAATACTTGATAAGAAACACCCATCCATCGCTTTAATAAAGGCATCCGCATTCTGGAGCGCCGGATCGTTATCTCTCCATAAATTGCGCAACCATGCTTTCGCCTCCCCATGCAGATGGGACATGATGAACCCCACTCTCTCCTGTTCATCTCTAAAGTCTTTATGCAACAGTTGCAGTGCGCACAGTACGTCGGCTCTAAAGTTGGGATACTGTTGCAGGTTCCCATCGAAGTGAGAGAGCAGTCCGCCTGTCCGTCTCGCCAACCCAATTCCCTCCTGCCGGGGTGTTTGTTTTGCCAGTACGTCTAACCTGACCTGGAGATCCCTGCAGGCGGCAGCTGCCTCGTCCTCTCTCTTCCTGGATGCGAGAACCTCGGCGTTCAGTTGTGCCACTGCTTTTCTGAGGTCCTCTATCTGCTGCTCAGCCGTCATGTCTCCTGCCGTTCGTGAGCTCGCTAGTGGGCGCCTGTTTCTCTCCCCTCCTCGAGGCTGCAGATGCCCACAATGTAGAGACGGAGCCTACTGTCAGAGCTGCTTCAAGATCCTAGCTCACAGAGGATCACGCTAGCCAGCGGTCATTAAGTAAAAGTCTTTATTGAATTACAGTTTCCATTCTCACGCTGCTGTCTGCAACTCTACGTCTACTAGCTAGATCGGCGAGGCTCCGTCTGAGTCTCCGCCCCGTGCGCACCAACTTAATATCCTAGCCTTGCTCCACCTTTTCCTCCTGACTGTCCTCCTCTGGGTCCCTCTACCCCCCGGGGCTTCTTCCTTCCGGGATTCTTCTGACGCTGACCCGGACCCTTCTGCCTCCTTGCGCCGGGCTTTAGGACCTGGTTCCCTTTCGGGGCTGCTCACTGCGCCGCCTTCCTCTGCATTTGAACTTGGCGCGCGCGCCCAACCTTCCACTTTCCTCTTAACCGTTTCTTCGCTCCCCGATGGAGGTGTGGCCACTCCTGACTCCTGCCCTCCCTCCTGTGGTGAGCTGCCAGCGCTTCCCCCCTGGCTCCTTTCCTCTTCCCTGCTTCCTGGCGGTGACGCTGGTCCCGATTTCCAGCTGCTCCCCCCTGAGTCTCCTCTGGCTCTATCTTCCTGGGGTGCCTCTCTAGATTCCCCCCTTGCCCTGGCCACTGGTGCTCCTTTCTGTGAATCCTCTGATTCACTGGAAAGACTGGGAGATCTCGGGTCGTCGTCATCACTCATCCTTTCCTCTGTCTCCTCCCCTTCGCTCTCTGTTTCCTCCCTTGCCCGTGCCTCTGCACCTAAACCCCTGACAGGTATCTTATTTTTAATTTGACAAAATGACATAAGGATAGGGTCAGGTGCCAGGATGTCTAGCAGTAGAGCAGGTGACAAGAAACTAATGTTTCGTGACTTGGCATGGAATTTTATTTTTCACAGTCATTTTTTAAAAAGGTAACATTTCCACTAGACCTGCCTTTTCTGTTAAAAGAAAATATACCACAGATTTATCTTTCTGCACTCCTATGGAGCAAACTGCCAATAAGCAATAAGTTCAAACCTAACTTTTTATAACACACATTTCACACAAACACCAGCCCTATTTAAGCATTGTCTCTTAGACATACAATTGCAGTTCTCTGAGGGGGAGAGGAAGATGGGGACACACTCTCTGCTTCTGTTCCATCTGCCTCATTACCTTGGCTCTCCCCACAACTCTCCACAACCACCCTGGACTTCTGCAGTGGGGGATCTTCTCTACTCATGTGGCTCCCCACACAATTTAGTACCCTGAAGATCAGGATTCTGAATCTTGTGGAGTGATGGCAATGAAGGACTTGTGTGGGGAATGTCTAGATCCATAAACTATTCAAAAACTTTACTTACAGAACTTTCTTCAAAACAACAAAAACATCAAAGATACATCAAAATACTTCCATAAAATATATTGTGCTGTCCAAGCTCAGCATCTTAGACACATAAGCAAACACTCTCTCCTTACAGGCTCCATTTTGCCTGGAATTATATTCACTCCCTTCATAGAGTTTTTTACAGAGCCTGGGAACAAAGACTCAGCCACCACCCTTCCAAGATGCCAAATTTGCAAATTTAATAGCCTCCCATGTGATCTAAGGTTAAACACTCATGTGTTAGCTAGCAGAGAATAACAACAGTCAATTACCAACCCATCAAGGAGCTCAGAGACCTGTTCTTGGTTTTAGTATAGCCCCATGGAAAATTCCCATGTAAAAGCTTTCAGTAATACACATTCAGGCATTCTCCATTTCATTGTCAATTAAAAAATTATACCGAGCACTCCCCTAGCAAATCCAAGGAGATATGTCTCCTGCTTTGTTGGGGCTGCTTTTGAGAGCTGCTTAGATTTGTTAGTTAATGTGCAGAATTAACTACAAATTTGGGAGTAAGTAGCTCATCTCATTTTCAATCTACACATCGCTAAAGATAACTAATAGCCATGCCAGATGCAGCAGCAGAGCAAGCCGATTGGGCCCCTGAGGCGGTGCGTGCCTTGCACACAGGGGCAGAGTCAGTTGCCTGTGGGGCAGGACTCTCTGCAGGGCCTCCAAGGAGTCCTGCCTGCCTCCTCCCACTCCACTCAGCTGCCCTACAGCTGGGGGGAAGCAGCAGACGCACCGTTTGGGCAGTGCGGTGCCTGTGTGCGCCCAAACCACTGCCTCACTCCCAGGAGAGATGTGTGGCTCGGGCATGCTGCTGGCCCTGTGGTGAGTTCCATCTGACATTTTGTCACACCCCTCGGTGGTGACACTCGGGGCAGCCCACCCCCACCGCACCTCCCTTCCTTCCCCTCGCCAGATGGCTACTGTACTGACTATTTTCCTTTTTTTGTTTTAATTCATATGCCGGCTGATCTTATTATGTGCAGAAACCCACAATTCTGCCAGGAAACAGTTGACGGAATGGAAGATAAAAACTCAGCAAAAATCTCCCAAGCTATGCCAGAAATTACTTGAAAGTTGACCTCAAAATCATTAACATTATTCCCAAAAGTGAAAAGATACTCTTTGTCAGCTCTGGGTGTCATGCAGGGGTCAGTTTCAGACAACCTGTCTACTGATAATTCATTCTTGTTTGTTTGCATAACATTTGCAAGGATGTTAGATGATGTCCGTTCTTTATTGACCTTTGAGTTTGTTTACAGGGAGCTTATATAAGATTGCATCAAGCAATTTTATTCCACACTTTCCAGTGCATTTTTCCAATGCTTACCTCACCACAAAAGACCAGTTTTGATTTTGTTCATTAATATAGTTAAAGAAAGGGGTCCACATTTCTTGGAAGGTGTCTCTATTTGCTATGCATTTAATTGCCCTCCTGTGTCTTGTGAGATGCTCAGACATTGTTGTATCCCAGATATTATGTATGTTCAGGGATATGTCAGGCTGGCTCTTCCATTGCTGAGCTATTGCTAATCATGCTGTGGTCAGTAAGCAGCCTACTAATTCACTGTGCCACAGAGTGGAGCCTAAGTCTATGTCCAAAGGTAGTAGGGTTTAATGGTTATTCTATTGGTTTAAAAACCAATAAAAATGTTTGTTTGTTTTTTAAATACCAGTTTTGGGGGAAACAGACTTGTGTGAAAGTGCCAAATCAGCTTTAATTACAGCAACCGAATTTGCTGATACATGACCAGTGCTGGATTTACGTATAAGCTAAACAAGCTATAGCTTAGGGCCCCATTCTCTTGGGGGCCCCCCAGAAATTAAAGGAAAAACAACAACTGGATGTACATTTCCAAAATATAAGGTAGAAACAAATAAAATAAAACCTACATACAGCAACAGTGTTTTGTGTTGTGTAGGCTCCTATGATGTAAGTAAAGGGCCCCGCCAGCTAGCCTACTCCCTAAAATATCACTAGTTTGCTCATTTTTATATAAAGGGTGTCAACATTCTGCATGTGCAAATGGCTTTAGATACCTATTAGGTCCATAAATTACCATATAGCATATATTCAACACAAAAAAGAGCGACAATTTGTTGTTGAAAAAGAACAGCTGGACATATAAAGGACCCCATTACCTTCAGTAGCTTAGGGCCTCATCAAACCTAAATCTGGCCCTGTACATGACTGAATCCCTCTACAAAATACCAGTAGTCTCAAAATACACAAGTTCTGTAACAGGCAGCCATTCTCTGAAATAATAGTGATAGAAGAGTAAAAATGTACTACGCTAGAGAAGAATGACTTTTGTAACCTCCACTTTGATATCTCTGTTAACTGAAAGTGAGGTAGGTTTAGACGTGTGGTATAGTCAGCTCTTAATTGCAAGAACAAAAAGATCTTTCACAGAACCCCTATGGCACCACTGAAAGTCTAACTCCTTGCAAAGTTGCAATTTATTGTGTTTTTCATGCATGTTTATATCCATAAGCTGTTTTAGCTCAACATTAGGAAATTCTGTTTTGGTGTAGGAGAAAGGAACAAAAAGCACATATATGGGGTTATGTATGTTAAGCACATGCACCCAGAGGTGCATTTAGGGCAGCACGACAGAATGGAAGGCGAGAGGTGGAGAGGGGCACTGAATTTTGGCCTCTCACAGGGCACAGATGAAATGTGAAATATCAAAGTCTGCCCCTGATGCATCTGTTTTGCTGAGTGTTCATGTGCTGAGAAGCCACAACCATTACAGATATTTGAGGAGCCTTCAAACATCCAGTCATCTATTGGTAACAGACATCCAAAGGAATATCCTTTCAACTACATTAAAAGAAACAATAGACTTTGTACTGTCAATTATCTTTTCTTTTTAAACTTGTATGATGTGACCCTTTAAAAAAAATACAAAACTTGTTTGGAGGGAGACATACAGCTGCTGCTCTTAATTTTTACCCACTTTAAGATGCATTGAAATGCATTCAGGTTTGTTTGTTTTTTTAAAAAATATCAAGTCAGGATACTGTTAGTAAACTTCATAACACTTCACGGAGCCCAGATGTTAGTGCTGAAACAGGAATGCTGATTATCTGTGTCCCCAGATTCTATTTTCTCCCAAAACTCCAACATACAGAGAATTGTGGATTTGTCATATCAGAATCTGCAATTTTCATTTTTATATTTTGTGCCCTGTTTTTAGTCATCAGGCAGGCACACCTAGATGCTGGCCCAAGACTAGTATGAGGTTTCTGACAGTTGGGCATGACTACTGAACATGGACTGGTGTGACCGTCAGTATCCTGTAGAACAGAAGCAGAAGTTGAAGAAAACAGAATCTGGGACCCCCCCCCCCCGCCCCCCGTAAGGGTGATGTTGGGCTGGGCAAGGAGTTATAGGATATGTGGGGGTGGGGAGATTTATTCAGCCAATGTCATACCCTGAGGGCTTTGCAGAGACTGAAAACCTACATAGTATATGGGTATTGTAGTTGAAGACTACAGTGAAAGCTGATCAAGTGCTGGAGAAGCTCCAAACATCATTGTTTTCCTAGAATGAATGTGAAGTAGGAGTTTCTGACTAGTGCTATGCAAGACATCCTGATTTGGTTCAGGATAAGATTTGGCAATCCTGATCTAATCCAGGCTAATACAGACCCAACCCAACCTGGGGCCAATATTAATCCTGAACCAGGAATTTCTTTTAGCCTGAACTTGCTGAAACTCAGTTCTGGGACCTCTCAGGGCCATTATAAGAGAAAAAGAGAAAAGTTCATGGTGAGTTCTGGCACCTCTTTTTCTAGTTCAAGGCCCTGAATAGATTCTGGGGCCTTTCAGTCCTAAATTTAATTTAGGGTTTTAAACGCCAATGAAACATTCAGTTAGGAGTGAGACAGGGCAGAGTAGGGGAGAGACCTGCAGGTAGACACTCTCACCTGCATTGTCTCATTCTTGACTACCACTACATGTTTAATCAGGGTTTAAAACCCTGATTAAATATGTGGTCAGGTGGAAGGAAGGAAAATGTCTGCATCATCTCATTCTCCTCCTCTCCTCAGTTCCCATTCCCCTTTTGACAGCCCTGGATCACTTCAGGTGCACTCGACCCAGCAGAAGCTTCTCAGGGTGATTGAGGGCCCTGGCACGACATCCTGACATCACACACATGATGTCACGAGGAGCCAGGGGTGGAGCCAAATGCCCTTTGAACACTGAGGGTGCCAAGCCACCTTAAAAAACCCCAAAACATGGGGGGGGGGCAGCCAAAGTGCTTCAATCCCTAGGAACCAGCACCTATGTGACCCAGGAAGATTTGGTGCTTCCTTGATTTGATCCATACCAATTTCAGATCAGCCCAGTTCAGTGCAGGCTCCAGGATTTGTCTGGATCAGATGTACAACCCAATTCTTGACATTGGGTCTCTTTACACTTGATACATATGTTTAAGATCCACCCTATTATTTTAGTTATATCTGTTTTTAACTGATTTTAATATTGCATTTTGAACTGTTGTAACCTGCCTTGGGATCTTGTGGTGAAGGGCAGGTAAGAAATCAAACAAAGAATAATAATAAATGTTGGCCTATTAATACCCACAACTTAAAATTCAGTTGTTGCTAGCAGTCTCTAGGACTGCTATATTTGAGAAACTAAGGAGCGCTTTGGCAGCCAAGCATCTTGACCTTATCCTAAATGCTAGATCTGGCTTGAAGGTGACTTTGAAGCAAATCATGAAATATAAACTCTCATTTTTCCCAAGGCTTTCCACTCACAAAACAGAGAGAACACCAAGTAACAGTTTATATGAGAGCCACAGATTGAAAAAAGCGGTACAATTTCAGAGCATTTATTATTAATTGTCCACAGATTATGCAAGTAATAGTCATCATTTGTCTGAAGGAAGTTCAAGCCACGGTGAAGATAATTGGTTTACAGTAGACTAAACTGGGGTCTGATGGTCAGATTACAGATAATTCATCACTGTTTCAACTTTTGCAGAAAGTACAGTGAAACCTCAATTAATCCTACTGCTCACTTTCTTGTTGCCACTTGCTTACATTCTCAAGGCTCCCAGCCAGAGAGAATATTTGAGGGCAAGTACTAAAATAATGATGAGGGAGAAACTTGAAATAAATGTCTGGCTGAGACATACTGCAGCAAGCCTGCCGCACGAGACTGGAGATGCTTAAAAATAAATAAGTGACCTTAAAATGAAACCAGAGTAAGTGACAGTTGCAGGATGGGAACTGCTGATGGGATTAATGTGTTATGTACAACTTCCTCAACAGGATTTTGGGAGCAGCAGCTTCAAGAAGCCTCGCTATGAGCTGTGGAGACAAAGCAGTGTGCTGGTTGAAGTACTGACTGTCCTTCGTGCCATCTTTGAATACTGTTAATAGGGGGAAATATCTGGGAAGGCAAGTTAAATAAGCATTCTCATTTATTTGTGTTCGTCTGCCCCCACCTCAGATGCAAAAGAGGTCAGGGGTCCTGTACCTTCAAGAGTCGTCATGCCTGCTGGAACTTTCTCTTTCACACAACTATTCAAGGTGTAAGAGTGCCATCCTCTTTTGCATCTAGTCCAGTGATGGCCAAACTTGGCCCTCCAGCTGTTTGGGGACTACAACTCCCATCATCCCTAGCTAACAGTACCAGTGGTCAGGGATGATGGGAATTGTAGTCCCAAAACAGCTGGAGGGCCAAGTTTGGCCATCACTGATCTAGTCATATTGTCTTTGAACAAAAAACAGACTCCCAGAGATGCTTCCTTAAGATCAGTAAAAGCAAGACAGTCCCTTCCTAAAGGCTTGCAGAGATGCAATGCAAAAGAAAAAAAGGGAAGAAGAGGGAAGAGGGAAACAAATAATTTTTGGTACCAGTTACTGACATGATGTAGTGGTTTGAATAATGACCTGCTGGAGTGGCAACTGTTCTTGGATCCTAGGAACCAAATTACACCAGTGTCTCAGAAGAACCGATGAAATGGCCCTACTTTCTCTGCCTCTGCTGCAGCTTGATGGAATAGCTGCTCCTAGATGACAGTTAATGGAAGGACAACCGGATGGAGCTGGTATCTCAGCAGAGCTGATGGAATGATCCTGCTTCTCTTTTCCTTTCTGTTGCAGCCTGGTGTAGGCTTGACACTATCATTACAGATTTAAGGATAGGTTTGATAAAAAAGGACAAAAGAATGTGCTCTTATTCACCTAGGACCCTGTTACTACCTTTTTACCGTAATTCCTTATGATTGTAGGGGTACACAGGAGCCAACTCCTAGGGGCTGAGGTCCCTTTGACCCCCCAATAAAATATCACACACACACACCGTTGATGGACCTTGCCATTCAAATGGTGGGTGGGTGCCGTGTCATGTGATTGATAATGTGGGGCAGGGCTTACTCCCCCCCCCACATATTTTATTCAAGTTGGCACCTCTGTAGGAGTGTGTTCAATGTGTAGTGCTAAGCAGATCTGGGAGTCTTATTAGAATAAAGCTATAAACTCATAAGTCTGGCAGGCCTTCCTCTCAGCAAGGGCCTGGTGCTAAGGGAAATGACTGATCAACACAAGGATTTTTACATATGCAGTGGGACCAACTTTTTCTTCATCTCCTCCTCCTCTGTGCTCCCTAAATATGTTCTGGGTCCCCCCCCCAATTTGTCGGTGCTGATTTGGGGATTGTACAAGGAACATGTGGGGCGAAGAGAGGGGGGGAATCCCCTTGTTCTGATGGTAATCCTTCCGTTTATGCAAAAAGTTCATTGAATACCACAATTAATTTTTTTATCTTACCTTTCTTCTGCCAGGGAACCCAAGGCACAGTTCTCATAAGGTCTGCCATCCGCGCATAGACCAGACCTGCTTAACTTTAGGAAGCTTGCTATCAAATACCAATATCCAGGATTTTTCAGAGAAGTCAGGCTAGTTATTAAACTGGTATAGAACCAATATAAATATATACTACATATTTCTTTTTTAAAAGTACCTAAAAGAAAATGGCATAAGAAGATGAAGTGCTTGCAACAGTATGCTTCAGAACACACACTAGGACTAGATTTTTGTTTCTTTAGCAGCTGAATGACAGGCAGAAATGCAACAGCTGGACTTGCCTCCCCACAATAAGAGCCTTCACAAGAACGTGTTGTGGCTCCATTTCAGCTTGTCATTCAATTCTTAAAGGCATAGGAATCCATCCATTAAAAAGGTGCCAACTCCATTTCTATGAAGGCGGTGGAGCTCTCCAAAAGAGAGTCCCTGGCACCGTCATTCAGCTGTGTTTCCCTTCGTTCTTCAAGGGAGGTCATAGCAATGAATGGCATTTGAAACCGACTGCTAAATGTAGAAAACTTCAGCTTTTTAAGGATGTTTTAAACACAAAACAGATGACATATGGATACTGCAGCTGGAAACCGTATCAACAGTCATTCACTTTCCCCAGGGAACCCACTTTTGTGAGAGACTCTAGGGATTGCTAACAAAGCATATTCAACCTCACCAAACCAATTCCAGGGGTTCTATGGAGAAGCCATGGCAGTTAAGCTATATTCACACCCTACATTGAAAGCTCTATGATTCCACGTTAAACATTCATGGCTTCCCCCTGTGAAAAACAATTGACTGTTAAGCTACTCTGGGAATTTTAGCTTTTTGAGGCAGAGGTGTGGTGGGGGCGGGCATCACCCTTAGCGCAGTTTTTTGGGGGAGGCACAGGGCATTGTGAGCTGTTGCATCCTTCTCAGTCACCCTCCAGCTGGAGGGTGGCTGAAAACGATGCAACAGCTCAGGCATCCTTTTGGTTTTTCTTCAGGGCGCTATCACAAATAGATGCACGTGTGGGGCTGTGCATGAGATCCAGAGCTTGAGCTGGTGCTTTGGAGCAGCCCTGATCTGGGGCCAGCATGACTCAGGTGGAGGCCTTGAACAAATCTGGGGACCTTGCATGGTCATGGAGTCACTCCTCTCCCAGCCACATGTTAAATCTGAGTTTAAAACTCTGATTAACCATGTGGTCCCGGAGCAGGGAGAAGGAGATTCATGCCTCTCTCTCTCAACCCCACTGCATGTTTAATCAGCATTTAAAACAATGATTAAATATGTAGTCAGGAAACCGGGGGGGGGGGGGAGAGGAGGAGGAGAAGGAGGAGGAGAGAGAGACAGAGACACACAGAGAGAGAGAGAGAGAGAGAGATGTGCACAGGCTGCCTGCACATCTCCTCATCTCCCCTTGCTGCCACATCACTCCCCATTTTGATGGCTTCAGATTGTTCTGGATGAACCCGGGGCGATCTGGGGCTGCCTCAGCTCACTTTACCTGATTCTCAGGTTGAGCTGAATCAACCCAATTGGGTTTGAAATCTGTGATTTCCTCAGATCCAGTGCATGGCTCTAGTAAAAATAGTTATTGTACGAACAATAAGCTCTATCAGGTCTAACCCAACCTTTCCATTGCTGTGTATTTCTGTTTTCATGGAGACAGGCGAGCATTCAAAAACAGGATCCTCCAGTCTGAGGCCGTGCATTCCGTTCTGACATCTCAACATATTATCATCTGCTGCAGGTATAATCAGTTCATGTGCACTTGAATATGCATCTCCAACACTTGCACAATATGTGTATGCACCATTAAATAGATGCATGTGGTTGTTTCACAAGAAATAGTGTATATACAGCCCATAATATGCACAGCGGCTCTGAGCATCATTAGACCAGTTATGTATCTCCCAATTGTTTCAGTGGCATTGAGACTTTATCCAATATTCTAATGCCCATGCAAAGCTGCATGTTCCATTAATGACTACTTGAAACTCTAATCAACATTATTAAACCCAAATATAGGTGGAAGAGAAGCCAAAAAAGACCTTCAAATGTTCGATACGGTTTGGAATATTTGACAAGCAGGAATGAAATGCAGGGGGCGGGGGAGGGAATATAAAGTGGTCAAGGAAGGGCAATGTCATGCCCCCTGGCTATAAATTACTGGCCATTTAGAGCTAGAGGGCATACACCTTGGAAATTTCTCTAAATTCCTTTTCTTGCTTTTATACTCCCCAAATCGTATTTCCATCCTTGACAGTTTTAATCCAGGCAGATCTTGGCCATGTTTGAGTGATTTATTTATCTCAATTCTGTGTGACAGCTACTACTTAAGTTGCAGGGTAATGCAGCTGGCAGTGGCGGTTGCCTTCCTAAGTTTAAATGGACAAAGGTGCTCCTTGAAGGCCGTGCATCAGATTCTGCAGCCACTTATCCCAGGGAACAAGAGAAAGCAGACCACTGCCTGGGCAATATCAGAACATAGAAAGAGTCTGATGAATCAGACTGACGGCCCATCTAGTCCAACATCCTGTTCTCACATTGGTCAGCCAGATCCCTGTGAGAACCCAGCAAACAGGATTCAAGTGCAAGAGCACTTTCCCCTCCTGCAGTTTCCAGCAACTGTTACTCAGAAGCAATTGCCTCTGCCCCTAGAGGTAGAGCACAGCCGCAAGGGCTAGCAGCCATTGATAACCTTCTCATTCATGATTAAAGCTTATTGGAAGTTTGCAGCTGTACCTGTGCAATTGTTGTTGCTTAGTCATTTAATTGGTCCCACTCTTCTTGACCCCATGGACTAGAGCATGCCAGGCACTCCTGTCTTCCAATGCCTCCCGCAATTTGGTCAAACTCATGTTGGCAGCTTTGAGAACACTGTCCAACCATCTCGTCCTCTGTCATCCCCTTTTCCTTGTGCCCTCAATCTTTCCCAACATCATAATTCAGTGGGGTGTGTTCTTAGGCAAGTGTGCAAATAATTGCACCATTTATGTGTGTGTGTGTGCAGCCATTTGATATTATTTGCTGTGCTTATTGACCAGGCAGTCACGGATTTGTGGCTCTTGGGTGGAGTGGGAATGACACACTGGATGGGAGAGCGTTTCACACTTCTCGCAATGAGGGAACCACCAGAAGGCCCTCAGAGCTGGATCTCAGTGTCCGGTGAATGATGTGGGTGGAGAAACTCCTTCAGGTATACAGGGCCAAAGCTGTTTAGGGCTTTAAAGGTCAGCACCAACACTTTGAATTGTGCTTGGAAACGTACTGTAGTTCTTTTAGGACCAGTGTTATATGGCCCGGGTGGCCATTCCCAGTCACCAGTCTAGCTGCAGCATTCTGGATTAGCTGAAGTTTCCGAGTCACCTTCAAAGGTACAGCGCATTGCAGTAGTCCAAGTAGGAGATAACAAGAGCTTATACCACTCTGGTGAGACAGTGTACAGGCAGGTAAGGTATTGTGTACCAGATGGAGCTGGTAGACAGGTGCCCTGGACACAAAATTGACCCAGGCCTCCATGGACAGCTGAGAGTCCAGAATGACTCCCAGGCCTTTAGGGAGGAGTCCCAGAACCAGGGAGTCCCCCACACCTGTCCCCCAAAAAGATTACTTCTGTCTTGTCAAAATTCAACCTCAATCCTCTGTCTCCCACCACTGACCAAAGGCACCTCACTTTATGAAAAATGGAACTTGTCATTAGTTGGTTTGTGCTGTTTGCATCTTATCTTGGTTTACCTCTGTATTCCTGAATTGGCTGTTTCCCTTTCCTCTGGTGACATTCATTCACCTTTTAAACAGGTATGAAGTCTGGCAGAGTGTGCAATCCACATTGTACTATCAGCTGACATGCATTTTGGCATGTGATCTCTCTTCCTCTGCTCATCTTTTGGTCCTGTTCCATTTTGTACTTTAGTTGTCTGTGTGCTTCTAAACCACCATCCATCCTGTTTCCTTAGCAAAACAGATCATGTAGTATCATATTCATCTCTCCTTTGATGTTCTGGGATGTTGCTGCAAAGCTAGCATTACACCTAAAAGCATCCACAGATTTTTCACTCAAATGCTTTTGAATACATGTGAAAGTGGATCCCTACCTCTGAGGTAGCCAAGGCAAGGTCAAGTTTAGCCGCATGAAGGATTGGTGCCTCTGCTCAAGCAACAGGTGTGCCGTTATTTTATTTATTTATTATTTAGTTATATGCACCTCACTTTCAAATAAAAAATCACAAGGGTGTACACAGCCACTATTTATGTTGGAAACACAATTCAAGCTGGGAAAGAGAACGCTATCCTTCAGGACAAACTCTACTCCATTCCATGTGACTCTGTCTTGTGTAAAATTCTTTCTGGGATCCCACTTTCAGTGACTGAACCACTGCAGAATTTACCATGAATTTTCATTTGGGAGAGAAACATAGCAGGGGGCAGGGGCAGGGGCAGGGGCAGCGGAGGAAACTAGAGACATGAAAATTTGTTGTGATTTTGCCATGGCTATGCTACACTGTATATCGTTTTAAACATTGTTAAGAGAAGTTTGTTTTGAACTGCGGCGGAGAAATATGTCAAGTAGCTTTCTTTCATTTCACCATACCTGCTCTATATAAAGATATAGATATGCGCACACGCGCGCACCCCCTTGATTGTTTGTGCTTCTTTCTGACGTGAAATTTCTGTGATTCAAAGTGGACATTGGCTGAGATTTCAGAAGAGTTATGCTCAGCAGGGACTACTGGGCAGGAGCAGAGAAGTCCAGAGCGCCCCTCACCCACTTTCCTTGCGCCCACTTTCGCGGGTGTCACCCCGACCCCTCCCCACCCATCCACCGCGCCAACGTGAGGGAACTTTGAGTGGCACACGCCGTCCCTCGCCTTAGATCCCCTTCCCGAAGGAGCCTTGCTCTCGCTGTTCACCTCGTTTCCCAACACAGCCGCCGCTTTCCCCGAGGTGGCCAAGAGACGCGCAAGGCTGGCGGAGGGAGAAGTTGGCGCGGCCGCCGGGCGCCTGGAAAGGGGGCGAGCGGATCGCCCGTCCCTCCCGATCCAGTGACGAGAAGGAGCCGTGCTCGGCGCGAGGGGGCGGGGAGGCGATGTGGTGACTTCTTCTACAAAGGCAAGCCGGAGAAATCACCAGCCGGGGTTGGCTGGCGCGCTCGCTCTCCCTCGCTCTCTCTCTCGCGCTCCTTCAGCTCCTCCCCCGCGCGGTGGTGGCTTCCCCCCTCCATCAAAAGCCCGCTCGGCGACGCCAGCTTTTGGGGGGTGAGGGGGAACTCCGAAAGCAAAGAAAGCGGGGTGTTTCTCTCCTTTCTCCCCCTCTTTTTCTCCCCAGACTGCATCCAGGGTCTGAAACTTCGAGAGAGTTATCGCCGCTGCCTTCCTTGAAGAGCAGATCTGGGAATAAAACACAACCTGCCGTCTTCTCCCAACTCCCCTCCCATTTCGCTTCCCTCTCACTCCGTCGCTCTCTCTCCCTCTCTGTCTCTCGCACACGTTCCCTCCCCGCCCCTCCACCAGCATCAGGGGCAATGGGAAAAGTTACTGGCTGGTACCCAGGCTGGCACGTTGCTCTGCTAGCCGCCCGGACATGGCTTTTGATCCTCACTTTTGGCTTCATCGGGGCAGAAATCACTTGCAGCTCGTGCCGTTGGCAGGTGCAGCTCCAGCTGCGGGAGCAGCAGCGAGCTCCGGACGGATTATTAATGCACTTGAGGACGGCGGGGCGAAGAGCCGATGAGGCGAGGAGGAGACCCGGGGAGGAAAGAGGTGAGAGGCTCCCCGGTGGTGGCGAGGAGGCGCCGGCGAGTGCCGGGGATCGAGCCCTCTCTGCTTCTGCCCCCGCCGAGGAGAAAGACGCCCCGCCACCTGCATCGCGCAGCCTGGCCGGCTCCCGGCAGCTGAGCGGCGAGCGCCCCGAGGCTCGGCTCGGCCGCCGAGCGTCGCCCTCGGGTGGGAATCGAGCCGGGCGCGCCAAGTTCTCTTCCGCCAACGGGCGCCCGGCGGCGAACTCTCAGGCCGGCCGCGCTGCCCGATCGGCGCCCCTGGGCCGCCTGCGGAAGCTCGGCGCGGATCGGAGGCGGCTGGTGAGCCGGAAGCCCCGCGGGGCCCCGGCGGAGAGAGACAAGCCTCCGGAGAGCCGGGAACGGGCAAGTCCGGAGCAGCTGCCGGGGAAAGCCACGCGCTTCCGCCTGGAGGAGCTGAAATTGACGAGCACGACCTTTGCCCTCACGGGGGATTCAGCGCATAACCAAGCCATGGTGCACTGGTCGGGACACAACAGTAGCGTGAGTAGCCAGCACAGGGGCGCCGACTTATAAAAAATATTGGGGGGGCCCATACCGGGGTCCTGCCGCTGGTTCGCTCGGGTAGCCGGGAGAACGCAGTTCGAGGTGGCGGTGTTGGGGAGAGACCCTCGCTCAGGGCGCCACTAGACTTGGCGGCCGGCGGCCTATCTGGGGGGTTTTGGAGCGTATTTCGGCGGAGCGATTGGGGAGGAGCGGGCTTGTTGCCGGATTCTTCAGCTGGGCCGGAGATCCGCTGCTGGGGGGTCCCTGGGCCGAGTTGTGAGCACGGCCTGCTGAAGGGAGATCCAGCCGATTGCGCGACGGGGACGGCCGGGGCTCTCTGGCTAGGGCGCGCGGCTGGCTGGCTGGCGAGGGAGCAGGTGGGGAGGAGGTGGGGGTCCTCACTCTCTTAGGAAACGCACCTGCGCGCCCGATTGCCACGAAGTCCGAAGGGTGCGTGTGTGGAATTAAAAAGCAAAAACGAGATACGGGCAGGGCAGGCAAAGAGTTTTCTGCAAGAGGATGGAGCGCAGGTTGAAGAGAAAATCACTCAGGATGAGACAGTCAAATCAGCCATGATAAAATGGGCTCAGGATATTGGATATAACATCATGTTTGAGGACTGGGAAAGGTTATGGACCACCGGAATGAAATTCACGGCATGTAATGCCTTGAAGGAAAATATTATGAAAATGATTTATAGGTGGTACATGACCCCAGTCAAGCTTGCAAAAATATATCACCTGTCTGATAATAAATGTTGGAAATGTAAGGAGGCTGAAGGGACATTCTTTCACCTCTGGTGGACTTGTCCAAAAGTGAAGGCCTTCTGGGAAATGATCTATAATGAGTTAAAAAAGGTATTTAAGTATACCTTTCCCAAGAAACCAGAGGCCTTCCTCTTGGGCATTGTTGGCCAGAAAGTGTTAAAGAAGGATAGAACTTTCTTTATGTATGCAACTACAGCAGCAAGAATACTTATCGCAAAATATTGGAAGACACAAGATTTGCCCACACTGGAAGAGTGGCAGACGCAATTGATGGACTACATGGAACTGGCTGAAATGACTGGCAGAATCCGAGATTTGGGAGAAGAAACAACGGAAGAGGACTGGGAAAAATTTAAGGACTATTTACAAAAACAATATAAGTTGTATGAATGTTAAAAATTTACACGATTCGGAAACTATAGCTTCAGCAATTAGATTTGGGAAACAGGAAATTATATTTTAAGTAAGAAAAGGTCAAAATCTAAGGTAATACTATGTTTAATTTAAGATATAAGTAACTGATGAAAAGTATGTTAAATTTAGAGGTATAGTATTTGAAAAGTACAAAATAAGGTACGAAACAAGGTAATAATTTGCTGATATCTTTATTATAAAGAATGCAGGGTAAGGGAGATGCGAGGAAGTCCAGTTAGTTATATAAAAAATGTGTTGAATGGTTGGTTTTCTTTTCTTCTTTTTCTTTTTTTCTTTTTCTTGTTCTTTTACTTTTTTCTTCAGTGTATGTTTCTAACTTTGTATTTGAAACCTTAATAAAATATTTATAAAAAAAAAAGAGAGAGAAAATCCTTTCGCTTTTCTGGGGCGCAGGGAAGTCTCAGAGCCGGAGGTTGGGGAAGGGACCCCCTTTGCTCTGCCCTCTTCTCCCGTCTTAGATTCGCATGGGGGTCCCCGCCCGAGCTTGCCTGGCCACCGGGCCACACAAGGGCCGCGCTCTACGCGGCGCACCTTGCTAGCCGCACAGCTGTCCTCCGCGGCTGCGGAGCGGCCCTGCGCCGGTGCCCAGCCCCTCTGGGCGCCCGCTGCGCTGCCAATGACAAGCGGGCGACGTCGCGGGCGGGGAAGGCGTCGCTTTCTTTCCCGATCCTTCATCCTCCCAGTCTTCCAGCCCTTTTTTGGGTTGGAAGCTCGTCTCGTTCGCCCTTCTCCTTTCTTCACCCTGCGCGCAATTTTCCTCCCTCGTCTCCCTCCCCATTTCTCCTTCCTTCCTGACTGACTGACTGACGGGCTTGGGCTCGGGCTCAGGCTCCGGGTCGGGCTCGGGCTCCGGGTCGGGCTCAGGCTCGGGCTCGGGCTCGGGCTCCGGGTCGGGCTCGGGCTCGGGCTCGGGCTCGGGCAGCCACAGCGTCGGCGGTGTTGGCGATCGGCGGCGCGGGGGGATGGCCCTCCCGGGGGAGCCGGCGCTGCTCAATGGGGTTGCCAAGGACACAGGCCGGCCGCCCTCCTCCCCCGGCCCGGCGCCCCCCGCCGCGCCGGTGCCCGTTATCGAGCTGGTACGCGCCGGGCGCCCTATAAAAGCCGCGGACGCGCCCACCGCCGCCCAAGATTATTGGGGGGGCTGAGCCCCCCCAAACGAATTTTTGAGGGGGCTCGGGCCCCCTCAAGCCCCATGGAGTCGGCGCCTATGAGCCAGCATTGTCACGATAATATCAAGCACGATTGGGGGTGGGGTGGGTGGATATGGCCCAATCTCAGCTGCTGTTCTCTAGAAAAGATTCAGGGAGCAGGATGATAACCTCGCCTTCCCACAGCACTGGATGATTCTTCGGTTTTAGTGCCCCTCGGGGGGAGTTTCGCCTTCTTCTTCGCGCGCTCCCGTCCTCCCACCCCCGCTTGTTTTAAGGGAGGGGTGGTCTTCTGTTCGTGCGTCCGTGTGGCGCTTTCTCTCTGGGGTAGAAAGTTTCCTGCTCCACTTGGCACAGCCTTGAACTGCATCTCGGTGCATTCAAGCGCACGCGAATGTACGAGGAGAGGAGAGCCCTGGATTTGGGGCGCTGCGAGTGGGAAAGGGCTGAGATCATGGAGGGTAAAATAGGTCGCGTCGCGTGTAGGATGGAAGGTGTGGGTCAAACTGTTTCAAAGTCGAATGAAAAGTGTCGGATATTTCATTTCCGAGATGCTACTGGTATGGCAAGGTGGCACAAATTGCAGCCTGATTTCCATGGTGAGTGGTGGAATTATGGAGATGTGGTCGGGGGCCAAAAGCCCCCTATGAGGCCAGATTTCCTCACTGGATCGTATCTGATCTCCTGTCTGTCCATTTTCTCTCCGGCTTCCCATTTGATGACATGTATCTAACCAGCACACACAGCTTTCTCTTTTTCCCCATCGCCAAGTCAATTTTTATTTTCCTCTTTCCCTGTGTGATACTGGCTGATTCTGCAAAATTTATAGAACTGTGTTTCTTGTACTGGGACACTAGGGTAGAAAGTGTCTCTCAGTCTCTATTATGTCACTAATTCATTGCCCCTTAGCTTTAATTTAATAGATCATGTCATGAGCAATCAGGGTTCAGTTTTGATCAAACGCATGCCAGTATTAGAATCTCTTCAAGCCTGTCCTGAATTCCTTTCCCTCAGGCATACTAAAGCACTTCAGGTTTTGCAACTGAGGATTGGCTCACCACCACATATCATCAGCTCCCGAGGGGTGGTGAGGTGCCCATTTATATAAAAAGGAAACTCAGGTTGCAAGATGAGGATAACTGCTCACCTGTTGTTCTGTGCTTTATCCCTGTTGATGCTAAAATGAGAGTTTTTCCATCCTGTATATCTACAGTAATTAAATCCCATTTCATTCTAACATGTATCTTTTTTAAAAAAGAAGAAGAAGGGTATTTGTGTTACATTGCTGAAGATTTATCCCAATAAACAGAGCTCCTTTCTTTCACAACACTTCCTAGTATAAACTGGGTATCAGCTTTTAGAGAACTAGGACAATGCAGACTGGGCTTCTGTATAATGCTGATCCCTGGGAGTTACTTTATCCTGCAAAGTTAAAGAGAACTAAGGAAATGTAAGATGCACCAAAACACAAAGGGGGAAAGTTTTTTTTTATTCATAGGGTAGATACACATTGAATCTTTCATGCTCCATCTTAAGGCATTCTTTGGGTCTGTCACTTCTAGTTCCTGTTACCTGTAGCCAGCTTTCAATTGTAGCTTTAAAAAATGATGATTTTACCATTATAAATTCCTTTTGGTATGAGGGAGTATAAATCGCAGTATGTCCATTTAGTATTCATGAGGATGTCATCAGCACTTCTTGAGAATTCAGACTTTATTGACCAGGCCATAATTTTATAGGGTTTTCAGGAACTTTAATCCAATAATGCAAAAAACCCCTTGTGCTTTTCAGGGGATCTTTCCCCCTTTTTACCCATTTTGGCTATCAGATCTCTATCTAATACAGGCCCACTAAAATCAATCCTCAACTTCAAACTCCAGACTTTTAAAAGTGATTGAACAAGTTTGTCACAGCTTTCATATGATTCATGTTCTTAGCAATGATTTGCAACTTAAAAGTAGGCTTAAAAGCTTCTGTCTGGGGTTGTAGCACAGAAGAGATAAGATGGAGACTTTAAATTAAAACAATATATAATTCTGATCATTACTGTATTGTGAATTATAAAATGCTACATTCCAATTTACCTTTATGGCAAGTCTTGTTGCAAAGTGAGTAGAGAAAAGTTCTTCAGTCAATTGGTCATATCCTTTTGAACTTTTGCATGTGTTTAAATGGGTGATAGAAGTCAGTTGTGTTATTTTATGTGTTCATGACACATTCATCACATTACAGTATGGTGACAGGGAATTGGTGTAGCAGATCACTTTAGATCTGCAGAATCTAGAGCAATCACCACTCTTTTGTCATTGCACAAAATGATCTTGCTGTTGAATCATCCTGTTTGGTGAAAGCAAGGTGTCTTTATGATCCAGTGAAATATCTACCGTCTCAGGTGACTTTCCCCTCTAAAGTAAATGTCAGGGGCATCTTGACTAGAGTTTTTGGTTGTGTCAGGATTTGAAAACCAAATTCAGTGTTGGACCATTGTTGACTCTGGATAAGTATGACAATGTGTAACTAGGAGAGTTGATTCTCAGGACTATATCTGAACTAGTATATCCAGTGCTTTGTGTGGAGTGATAATATGCAAATAGGCAAAGTAAGCATCTCTAAAACGGTTTGGAAAAGTTGTGGAAGCGCCAGCAATCTAGAATGTGATGGTCTTGCAAATCACATAAGTGTTCTTTCTGTCTCACATGGACTTTCCCATTCCTGGCAAGAAGACTAGATGAGGAGTGGTTAATATTCACTGGCTGAAAGCCTTGCCAGTCCTCCAGGGTCTGCATGCCACTTTTGGGTGTGACCAAAAGTGAATGTGGCCACCTCACAACTTTATACTCACACCTGAACAGGAAAAAGAGCCCTTCTTCTTGGATAATCTGGGCCGATCAGTTGAAGAAGGGGTTCCCCCCTTCTTTGTTCAGGGAATCTGATGTCTGGGGTGGGGGGAATTAATGCACCCATCAGGCATCTGGGCTGGGGACCTGTATCTACTTTTTTTAAGCTACTGCTGTTGCCAAAATTGATCAGGCCTTCAGAAGATCAGCAAAAATTGATTGGAGTCAGGCTCCTGGCACAAAAAGGTTAGTCACCCCTAGGCTAGACAGGTGGTGTATTTTGACAGGAGCATCTTTCAATATATTAAAAAACTAGCTTGCTTTATTGCAGACACAGAAACTTAGTCATTTATTCAGAGCTCAAATTATGTAAGGGTGGGTTAGAGGGGCCTGTCTACTTTGTGGCAGCCCTCCTAGCCACTATTGTAGGTAAAACTGGAAGGAGTCAGGGATTTGCCCCCTGTAGATTTCATTAAGGCTTCCCCTTCCCTTTATTGTTAAAGCATTGCATTTATTGCAGCAATTCATTGGACAGAAACTGAAAAGGAGTGGTAGGAAAGTCTAATTGTGTACATTCCATAGCTAATGGAATGTAAGGATTTTATAGACTTTTATTTTTTACAGTATTGAGTGTTTTACTCTGTTGTGTACCACCCCCCTGTGCTCTTTGGAGAAAGGGCAGTTCGGAAATAACAATCATGGAATAATTTTATTCCATCCCATTATAATAAAAGTTTCATCTCATAATTGTTAGATCACTTATTATCCTATGAAACATCCCAAAGAAATATTTCACAATGTGATAAAAGCCATATCCAAAACAACTGCACACACACCAAACACATATAGCACAAGTGTGTATATATATATATATATATATGCAGGTTTTGGTGTCTTCGGGTGTCTTCCCGTGTAAGAGTTGGGGTGTCTAGGCGACGTTTCGACGAGGTCTCACTCGTCATCTTCAGGCTGGTGCTTTCGGCTTCTTGTTACTGGAACAGAGCAGGATCTCAGTGTTTGAGTTCCTATAAATACTGTTGAGGGGGTGTGGTGTATAGCCTCCAACGTTCTGGGCAGAGAGGAAGTTCCCAGGTTAGTGTGCCTTTTCTTCTTTTGTTCATAAATTACTTGAGGGATATCTTGAGAGATTTCTTGAGTGATATTCTGAGTACCATTTAGGAGGGTCATTAGGTGTGGATTAGTTGCTAAAGCTTTCGTGTCTTGACCTCTTGAGCTTGTGAAGAGTTTTTCTGAGAAGATGGCTGTACTGCACTTAGTTGTGCTCTGGCTTGGCTTCGTGTATAGGGGTGAGCTGTGGTTTTGTGCCCTGTGCCAGCCAGATCTGTGTAGGGATTGCAGGGGGGTGCAGCATCCGGAGGTGCCACTATGGTTTGGCTACTGGATGGTGTCTGTAATTTATCTGTGGAGATGGTCTGGGTTTGGGTCTGGTGTGGTTGATTGGAGATGGCGTTCTGTGTGCCTCTGGTTCTGGTGTCGGTTTTTGTGGGGAGGGCTAATTTCCAGATGTCTGGCAGGCGGGACGTGTCGTCACGCTTGTTCATGTTGTGAGGGTGTTTCTCTATCTCGATGGCTTCCATGATTATTCTCTTGTGGTGATGTTCCATGTTAAAGAGCAATTTGGAATCTGCAAAATTAATTTCGTGTCCTGTTTCTTTCATGTGTTGGTAAAGAGAGGAAGTTTTTTCTTCTTTTTTGACGGCATTCTTGTGTTCTGCGATACACAAGATTGAAGAATGCAAATCTATGAAGAAGGGAAGAACGATGTTTGGTTCTTCTTCTGAGGTCACAAACAAGATGAGCGGGCATTAAAGTTTAGCATGGGTTTATAAGAAGAAAATGTAGCATTGTAGTGAGCGGAACAAGGCGGCATCAGAATGTGGGAGAAACAATGGCCTTGAAATGGTGTACAGTGGTACCTCGGGTTAAGAACTTAATTCATTCTGGAGGTCTGTTCTTAACCTGAAACTGTTCTTAACTTGAAGCACCACTTTAGCTAATGGGGCCTCCTGCTGCTGCCATGCCTTTGGAGCACAATTTCTGTTCTCATCCTGAAGCAAAGTTCTTAACCCGAGGTACTATTTCTGGGTTATCAGAGTTTGTAACCTGAAGCGTCTGTAACCCGAGTTACCACTGGATGCCAATCTGAGCCTTTCTTGTGGTTTATCTCTGTAGATCACGACATGAGTAAAAGTTGGCATAACTTGATACAGTGGTACCTCGGTTACATACTCTTCAGGTTACAGACTCTGTTAACACAGAAATAGTGCTTCAGGTTAAGCACTTTGCTTCAGGATGAGAACAGAAATCGTGCTCCGGTGGCACGGCAGCAGCAGGAGGCCCCATTAGCTAAAGTGGTGCTTCAGGTTAAGAACAGTTTCAGGTTAAGTATGGACCTTTGGAACAAATTAAGTACTTAACCTGAGGTACCACTGTATAAGATTCCCATTATGAACCATATGCACTCTATGATTTGCTGGATCATGGACCAATGAATGGGTGGCAAAGACCCGGCAGCCTTGCTGGCACAGGTTACTAATGGGGAGAGCATAACTCTCAAACAAAAGGCACAGCCCTCTTGATCTGGGACTGAGGCTATACTTACCCTTCAAGACAGGTATACTCTTCCCTTCCTTTCTTACTTCACTTCTAGCATGGGTCTGTCACAAATGTCTCTCAACTTTTGAAATAGGCATCATTTTACTCTTTAGATCAAGGCGTGGATGCTGTGTGATTTGCTGCCCACAGTAACTTGTAACTTGGCTATCTGAAGGAGCAACCATATATTCAATTACTCTCATTTCATGTAATAAACCAATCTTTCTTTATTCCTCTTGTGCAAGAACCTCTTGGGGCATAAAATTAAGAGTAAACACACATTCATATCAAGCACAAGTTTTAATTTCCAACAAAAGGTCCTCAACCTCTTGGGTGTGTGTGTAGCAATACACATGAGTACTGGGCAAGCATTGTGGATTCAGACACATTCCTTATATCAGCCTGAAGTACCTTTCCTGAGTATTCAGGTTTTCGTGTCTCTTGTTATGTTAGTGCTTTTTTAATATTACAAAGTGCTTCTCAGAACAAATGGGATCTTTGCACGTTTGAGTAGAGCTTTGTTAAAAATGGCAGCGACATATAAAGTTCCATCAAAAATAAAAGAATGCCCCCCAAAGTTCTCCTTTTTTGCCTTTCTCAAATAATAGTCATCATACTCCTCTGTACTTCATAAATCTCTCCTATGCCCTCCTGATACGAAACAAATTCCTACAGTGAGAAAGCTCTCAGTAGAGAGAAGCCAACACAAACTGCAATCAGCCCTTGAAACAAAAAACGGTTTCACCCAAAAAACAAAGCAGCTTTTCATGTTTCAGAACCAAACCAAATGGGTGCCATAATTCTTCTGTCTTTGTCATGATTCATCTCTAGCTATATTTTCCACTGTGTTGCCCAGCTAGCTTTTTAAAAACTATACAATTTCTGTAACAAGATATACTGAAAATATCCTCCCCTCCCACCCCCAAGAATAACTCTATTGTGATGGAAAGGACTGAAAGGAAATATGATTCACTAGCTTTTGGGAAACTGGCTTGTGCTGAATGAAGAACACAAACCTATTGTTCTTTACAGATGAGTTGTGTCTTTCAACTGGAGAACATGGATTCAAGATTTCCACTTGCCAAGTGACTTTGGGAATGTAACCTTGCTTTGTCTCTCCCCCCCCCTATGATTACTGTATATCATTTATTTTATTGAGTGAGACCATAGGTCCATGTCTCAGCCCTGCCCCTTCAGCTCCTTTAACATGATAGTTTGGGAAGTGACCATGGGACCTTCGCCATGCAAAGTATGTACTCTACCAATGGAGCACTACGCGTGTGTTGTGTGCACTTCAAACCATTGAACTACAATGGGGCGCTCTTTGATCAATTCATCCAGCAGAGGTAGTGACAATAGTACTGCTATTTGATAGGAAATTCTAATTTTGCATAATTGCAGAGAAAATATCAATGGGAATCAAATGGACTTGATATCCGTTGTGTTTGCCTAATCCTTATGGAAACCATCAGCTTAAATGAGAGGTGGAGAACCTGTGGCTCTGCAGATGCTGTTGAGTCCAATGGTCAGAGATTATGGGAGTTGTAGTTCAACAGCATCTTGGGAAGTCACAGGTTCCCCATTCTTAGTTTTGATGAAAGATAGGTCAGTCTTTTTCTTTCAGTGCTTTTGGCCAAAAATGCTAAGGAGAACCTATGTGGTCAGAGACAGTGCGCATCTGAATACCAGCTACTGGGGACAAACATCATGGGAGGAATATTTCCATCTACCCCACCCACTGTCCTTGGAAGACTTGCAAGTTGCTGCAGGGAAGGGACTGCAAGCAGCATCATGGAAGGGGTTTTTCTAGGACCAAATTGAAACTGCAATGCTCCCTTATTATTTTTGTTATTGGGTGCTGGATGTTGTTTATGTAATCATGTTATATTTATAGTTCTGAAATGTTGCTTTCTGTATGCTACTATATTTGCTATTGTTTTGTAATGTTATCAGGGAATTCTTTATGCACCATTTGGTTTGGAAATGTATTGTTTTATATGTTGTCAGCTGCTTTGAGCATCATTTTCTTTTGGTGGAAAAGCGGCATACCAATAAAATGAATGAATAATGGACACAGGAAAAAGTGATCGTTTTCCTGCCTTGCTTGTCAGCTTCTGGTGGTAGCCAGCTGGTGGCTTTTGGAAACAGGTGGCTAAGACCAGATGGACCTTGATCTGATCCAACAAGTCATTTCTTCGGCTCATCATCATTTAACCTAGATGTACCCTTTTGTGTACTGATGTATCTGAATTAGATTTTACTCGGTTGCTGTCATTTTCAGCATTTGAATCATATGCTGGAATCTTATTCTTGACCTTTCAAACTATAATTAGATTTTTTTATGCATCACTCCTAAACCCAGTTGTGTATACTTAAGGCAGTGGATATCAATAAACTGGCACAACTGAGCACTGCAGTCTCAATAGGAGGTGTTAAACTCCTACAGAAACTCATTCTCTCCCCCCCCCCCCAACCAATTCTTTTCTGTCTCTGGAGCACTGCTGGAATGGACTGCTGCAGCAATACAATCATTTATGATTTGTCTTCAAAATATAAATATGGGATTTTGGTCGATTAAGTAACTTAAATGATCATCAAAGGTGTGCATAGCTTTTAGGGACAGACAAATCTATCAATTTTTGTTTCTATCAGTTTATTTTTCCTAAGTTCAGTTCTTCACATTTCTGGATTAGTCCGTGATTTTTTAAAGTCATAATGAAAATTCATCAGCATGGTATTGAACATTTCTCCTAATATATGCCATTTTGTATGCATTTTTGCCTGATACAATGGGTTTTTTTACAAGCTATTTCCTCCAACAATGCATTTTACATGTTATTTTTACTAATATGTACATTTTATCCATGCTTTCCCCTAATATACTTATTTTGCTGCACATTATTTGGCTGGAGAACTCCATCAAAGCATTCAGAGAGCAGCAAATTTTGAAGTTAGGTATTTTGGTCTGCATAATGTTTCAGAAAGTGAAAATTAGGTTCGCAATAAAGTCCAAACCTCACTGAATTTCCATCCCATCCTTAATAGCTACTTCACTTTGCACTGATTCCTCCACTAGCATCTGCCACTGAAGCTACTTTTGTTATTGTCTAAAAGTTTTGGAAATTATATGCATATTCACATATGAAATAAGCAGAGGGTAAAAATGTCTGACTAGGCCCTTCAGCTGCCTGGTTCCCTTGTTGTTTAATCAGCAGGAGGTGAATTAAAATGGCTGCATTTCAGAGTCCCATAAGCCTCAAAGGCAATGAGCCTCTCTTAGTTTTAAGAAACATTACAGTGCATGAAGGTGAAGCGACCTGCTGTGTTTTGGCTCAGAACAGGCAAAGGGTATAAAGCAAGTCTCTTTGCCATTGTGTTCTCTGATGTTGAAGCAGCAGGAAGAAGTACTGTTGGACTGGCTGGGCTGACATAAAAATACATGGGGTGCCTATAATGCACAGAGAACTTGCAGTGTCTGGAGAATAGAGCCCAAACCTATTCATCAAGTAGATTTGCCACCAGCCACCAGGGCAACACACTTGAATGCTTAGCAGCTAGCATCTGACAATTTGCTTCCTAATATCCCTTAAAATTTGAATATCAGTTGTAGCTAATTTCATGTTATGCAAAGGCCTGCTCAGTCTGGCATGAATAACCAGGGAAAGGCAGGGTGGATGGGGAGGGCGGGGGGAATGTGGATAAAAAGCCAAGCACAATATATTCTTTGCGTATTCAACGTGGATGAAATATTTCATGAAGTTTGGTTCTCCTACACATGGCAACTGTTCCAGGCACACCAAACTGCACGATTATTAAAAGAAAAATAAGTCCCAAACTCATTTGTTTTGAAATTATGTGCGTTCGTTCTTTAGGATAGATAACCCATGGAAAAGTATTGACATAGGCTTTGTGTGCGCCTTTGACTTATCAGCGCCCCACATCACACATCTAGGTAGCCAATAATCACAGGCGGCTTTCGTGTAGCTGGTGTTTAAATTTAACTTTCAAATGAATGACCCTTTCTTGTGAAATCTGGAATTCTTGCAGTGTGAGAGGGCTGTGCCACATTGGTGTTGAGAGGTCTAAATTGCTTCTAGGCTGGTTGCAGTTATAAGCTATGAAGCAATTATTCAAACTGTCCTTTGAATCCACCACAGCTAATGTATATAATACAAGTTTTCATTAATATATCAGTAATTTGAACAGAAACTGTTACATGAAAAGAAGGGCAATTTTGGAATTTGTACTAAGATCTTGATTTCTTCTACTGAGGCAGTAGAGGTGATAAGATATCTTCATCCTCAGCACATTGTTGGTACTAAACAAACATTTAATAGAAACTCTAAAATCAGAATGAGTGCATTGGTGCTAATAAGATTTTTGTTAGCTTGCTCATTGGAGCTGACTTACTCAAGCTCTCATTAATCATGATACTGGGAATTGGAAAGGAACTTACCGTACCACAGGCTAGAATACCTTCATTTGCTGGGATGAGATTTAGCCATTGAGAACTCCCTCTCTAGAGGTGGATTTAGGGCAGTGCAACCAGTTCTACCTCTCTGGGCACTGAGTCTAGGGGACACTGCAGGGCATCACAACCATGATGTGTAGTGAATTGAGCAGAATGGAAGTTGGGAGGTGGTTGGCATGTCAAATTTCAGCCTCTAAACATACAAAAGGAAATGGAGATAGGTGACTCCAAATTCAATTTTATGCTCAAATGAATGTCAAAGGAATACACACACACACACACACACACACACACACACACACACACACACACACACATGGTGTGTGTGTGGGAGACCTATCTTGGTCTAATTTATACGTAGGTGTCTTTTGGTAGTGATAATGATAACATTTATTGTCAAGATCACATTATTATCCCACAGGGTTTTGACCGCAGGGATTTGACCTGGAAATGCAATTTGCTTTCCGCAGAGTTTTTACTCAGGCTTGCAAAAGTAAGAAGAGGCTTAAGTATATCATTACGTGGAAATTATTCAGCATAGTGTGACTTGTTGTTTCCAAGCCAAAGGCACATTGTCCTGTGATAATGTGAAAGTCAATAGATTTCATTTTTACAAAAACAGCTTTGTTCCTTTCTTTTTCTTTTTCTTTTTTGCTATTGAGATTTTAGAGTAGTTCAGCTCCCTCTCTTTTGACCTGCCTGCAGTCTCAGGAAGGCAATGTTGCCCTGGTTGTACTCAGGCTGCAGCATCAAGACACAAATATCTGAGTGAAGATTACTTCACATGACTATGTAGTCAGTAGTGACACAGAATTCAGCTAGTCAACTGCGTAAAGGCTAGGACTGAAGGAGCCATGAGGCTGGCCCAGAGGGAATGGCTAGCTAGCAATCTTGTGCAAATTCTCAGTTATTCACCCACGGAGCTCATCTGCACTTCCCGCAGCAAATATAGATAGATGACCTAGAGAAAATCCACTTGAACATGCTTGTCTCTAGACTGGCATAACAGCAGAAGGCAGAGCAACAGGCTGTCCTGCCTATTTGCAGTGCAATAAATCAGAGCTACATTTAGGTAACTAGATGACTGCAGAGTGTGCTGGAATTTGGTCTCCTGATATTCTGAGGTGAAAATATGGAGCCCCATTTTAAAACTTTCTTCTTCCTCAAAGTATTTATATATCTATCTCATCTACCCAATTTTCAAGAATAAGTCAGGAAAATAAATATTAGGAGTTCAAACTGCAAAAAAATGCATCAAATCATTTGACACCTTAGGGTGAAGAATGGGGAATGAATGAATGAATGAATGAATGAATGAATGAATGTGTCAGATCCATAAGTGAGGATTCAGGCCAGTTAACTAACTTTATGTGGAATGGATGTATGTGTGTGCCACTTTTGTCATTTGCCTCATAGAGCAAAGTGCCTTGGGACAGTCACGCTGTTTAGGCACCTTACACATGATTGTAACCTGCTAAAGGCATGGAAGTACATTGCAGTCATGCCAAGCAAAGTGTGTAAAGCAGAGGTGGGCTCTGCCACTGCAATGCCACCCCTCTGCCCTAAGAACCATTGATTGATTGCGCAGAGGCATCCTGACTTACTGAAAGTAAATAACCAGGGCATGGAAACACAAAAGATGGAGTAGATTAGCCTAAAGATTAAAACCTTTTGCAAATTATCAAAAGCTGCAGAAATGGTTACTTTAAAAGGAAACAGAATTCAATGTGCAGAACCCGTTGCTGGGCTCCACACATCTCCTATACACATAGAGGCTTATGACCATATACCCGCAGCATGCGGATGCTCTGAATGTGCAATCTGCCATTTATTTTTGAGTACACATAGTGAGAATGTGTGCTATATATAAAAAGGTAAAGGACCCCTGACTGTTAGGTCCAGTCGTGAATGACTCTGGGGTTGCAGTGCTCGTCTCGCTTTACTGGCCGAGGGAGCCGATGTTTGTTTGCAGTTTTTCCAGGTCATGTGGCCAGCATGACTAAGCCACTTCTGGCGAAACCAGAGCAGCGCACAGAAACGCTTTTTACCTTCCCACCGGAGTGGTACCTATTTATCTACTTGCACTTTGACACGCTTTTGAACTGCTAGGTTGGCAGGAGCTGGGACTGAGCAACGGGAGCTCACCCGGTTGCGGGGATTCGAACTGCCGACCTTCTGATTGGCAAGCCCAAGGCTCAATGGTTTAGACTATATATACCCATGTGCAAAAACTCTAATCAGTGAATGGAGAAGGCAAGCAGGCATGGTTCTGTTGTACCCCTCAGTGGCGTAGCGTGGGGGGTGCCAGGGGTGCCGACCGCACCGGGCGCAACATCTGGGGGGGGCGCAAGTCCAGAGGGAAGGGACAAGTTCCTTCCTCCGCCGGGCTCCCCGCCGCCACCGCCAGCCTTGCGCCCTAGCGCGCGCGCCCCCCACCGTCGCTGTGGCTGCGCTCCGCTCACTGCTCGCAGGAGGAGCAGCCGCTGCAGCAGCGCCGACGCTGCCACCGACGCCTGGCCGGGCACGGGCAGCCTCTGCACCCTGCCGCCGCCGCCATCCCCTCGGCCCAGCCACAGGCGGCGGCTGCTTCTGCCTCCATCCTCCTCCGGGCAAGCAGCGTTGTTTGCGCGGCAGCGCCAGCGGCAACTTGCAGGTTAGGGGTTGGGGGGCGCAAATTACTTGCCTTGCCCCGGGTTAGGGGGCGCAAATTACTTGCGTTGCCCCGGGTGCTGACAACTCACGCTACGCCGCTGGTACCCCTGCATTCATTTCTATACCATTTGGACATTTTCATTGGGCTTAAGTTGGCCCTGCATGGATGCATTGAGCCCACATTTTTAAAAGGTCACTTGGGTTACATGAAATTGGTCTGAACTTTGCCTTCGTTGTCAGCTCAGCCTTAACATTTGTATACAGAATTCCTACCCTTATACAATTCAATATACCCTTAGCAATTCCAGCATATCAGTTGGTTCGCCATCCTGATCAATGGGGGCCTGTTAGTTGTGAAAAAAAAAAAGATGCCCACCAACTTTCCTAGAACACTGACTGTGCTCCTACAGCCAGTAGAAAACACTAGCGTCTAAGGAATGCGTTACACTACCATACCAATAAGTACTGTAAAACTGCCACTTTAACATAATCATATTAAAATTGAATTATTTTGTCACCTTTCTCTACTCCATGCATTTCATATTGAAGATTCATTTGAAAATATGTGATTGTAGCCCATGCTAGTCTTACTTAAACCCAATGAAATTAATGAAAATGGCTAATTTAGGCCCATTAATTTCAGTGTATTACACAAGGGTAATACACACAAGACCAAGTTCGTGGCGACAGCATTTCTTCTTCTTCCTGTCTCAATTTATTGAAGACAATATGGGAAATTTCTCCAAAATTTTCTTCACAGCAAAGCCAGCAATTTTCTATACAGTGGTACCTCAGGTTACATACGCTTCAGGTTACAGACTCTGCTAACCCAGAAATAGTACTTCAGGTTAAGAAATTTGCTTCAGGATGAGAACAGAAATTGTGCTGTGGTGGTGTGGTGGCAGCAGGAGGCCCCATTAGCTAAAGTGGTGCTTCAGGTAAGAACAGTTTCAGGTTAAGAACGGACCTCCAGAACGAATTAAGTACTTAACCCGAGGTACCACTGTACTAGATTTGGCAGCTAGGCTCTGTTCATATCTCCAACTGGAATATGGTTTGCCCCTTCTTTTGCCCACTTCATTATGTAAAAAAGAACTTATTCTGTTCACCAGCTTTTTCCACCCTCTTTCTGTGTAGCCCAAAGAGTATTGACACTGTTGCTGGGATGCTTCTTTGTGATGGACACATTGCAACAGAAACAATGATTTAAGCAACCCGAATTGCAGTCGGGAAGCTGAGATCGTTACTATAATGTGGCAGGCGGCAACAGCTGGAGACAGCATGATGTGCTGTTACTTTCTTGATTCATAAAAAAAATGTCACTCACAGGATAAGTATAGGTGCGAAGATTTTTGTCACTTTTTGCCCATTCTGTGGGATGTGGAAGGTACATTTGCAGATTAAAAGGAAGCAGCCTTAGGTAATCTGTGCTTTAAGAGAAATTTCCTGGTCGCCAAAGGCTCCTTGGCTGGAAATCACTTCAGGGGAACAGACATGGCCAAGCTGGGTGGTTCCTTAGCTGAAATTAAACAGGGAAAGGGGGTTGTAAATACCGCCAGCAGCCATGTTTTTCTCCATACAGTTCTTCCTGAGAGTGAATGAATGTCATCAAACCCCATCAGTCCCAGAGAGACTTTTCTCAATTACACTCCCAGCATGTGAGGTGAAAGAAGCCTCACATTGTAGTTTCTTCATGTAGTAATCAACTGGATTATCTAGTTTGAAAGGACAGAAATCCCTTTTAGAATAACAGAGGCAACCCAGTAGCCCTTGGAACACCTCATACATTTTTTTAAAAAAGAAATGTAGCCACTTGGGTTTTTTTAAAGGGTTTTCCATTTTAAATCTGTACAGAAATGGGGCAGGGTGGACTTTGTCCCAACTCCCATGCAGGACTTGGATGGACCAGGCTTTAATAGGTGCTTCCATACTTAATTCCAACATATACAGTTTCCCCAGAAGGATACTGTGGATAATGGTATTGAAACACACTGGGACATTGAATCAACAGGGACACACTCCCTCATCTTGCTCATGCTATCAGTGATCATACAGGGTGGTCAGCTGGTATCCGTGTCAAGGGTGGGCCTGTACTTCAGCTGAAATCTATCTCATCCAACAGTGCCTGAAGGTGAGAGCATCTCAGCTATGCAATGTTACAGTTAGTATAAGTTTTCTTCCTACTGAAACTAGAAGTCTTCCTCCCCATCACAAAAATATATACAAGAGGGTGCTGCAAAGTCTTGGTGTTCAGTATTTCATCATTGGTTAGTTAAAAAAAGATGGAGGCAGAGACCATATGGAATAAATAAATGCTAATTTAGCTGAAAACAGCACAAAAAGTGTGAGACAAGTGATGCCTATCACGAAATATACAGGAGGTCACCGCTAAGTCTTGGTGCTCAGTATTTCAGCTGGAGCAAGTGCAGTAAATGATGCAGATGATAATTACTTTCTTTTTATTGCATAGTAAATAGCTGTGTACAGTCTCTCATAAATAGCTAGAGTGCTGCCCTGAAGCACATAAATCTTAAGGAGCATTTTCCCTGCCCCACTAATAATCCTTGTAACATGCAAGGCAGGCATCTTTCTCCAGCTGCCTTTTGCCCTCATAACCCACTGGAATTTGCTACCAGGCTCTGGAGGAAACAAGCTTGCAGAAAATCAAGAGCTACCTAATTGGTGCATCTAATCCACGCCATGGAAGATTTTGTGCTGTTGTTTGTTTGATAGGCTTTAGTACTCAGTGTTCAGCAGGGTGGGTAGTGGGCAGGGCACTACACTGGACACATCCCAGTGAGGAATCCTTATTATGCTCCTATCCTATAAAAGTCAGCTGGTAAAGAAGTAGGTCAACTTCATCATGTACCACAGTCATCTGCTTGGCCTTCCCAGCATAGAGCTTTGGAAGAAGGCCTTGATTATCAGTGGGGTTAATCTACATGGACTATGTCAAAGGATTCATTCATACTGAGTTGGCCAGTGACCAAAGTATCTGTCATTTGGGGTAGACTCTTGGATTTGCTGAGTTTATTGCAAACATATTGGTATCTGTAAGAAATGGAACTGTCTCCCTGGCACCCCCCCCCCCAAACTGTTCCACTGAAATGGAGAGAATAAACAGCATGAAATAAAGTCTAGCATTTCTGGTACTCTTTCTGATGAGAACCACACAAGTGCACACAAAATGGCAGAGAATGGAATTAACCAAAGCATTGTTACATGCCATCCCAATCTGCAAGCAGTGCGAGATTCCAGGGGTACCAGGCACACTTACCAGGGGCTTTTGGAACCATGGAACCTTTTTGGAACCATGAGGCACAATGGAGTCTGTGGTGTTTTTATTATATAGGGTTTATTTACACATATATACAACCTGAATCTAGATTGAGAGAATGCAGAGCATCCACATTCCAAAAAGGTTCTGTTCCTTCCATTGCTGCAGCCTCAGATCCCAAACATTGTGTCTGACTTTCTCTTGTGTTCCTACCCCCTCAAGCTTGCAAAGCTCACACTTTATTTTCCTGTTCACTTATATAATCCAAACTGAAACCCCACACCCTTTAAACCATTTTGTCCCTTCTCATTAACTCACAGCTGGAGGAGGGGCCCCACCTTACCTTTTCTGGCATAGTCTTTGTCCTCCAAATGGCTTTCTTAATAGGTTAACGACTCAGCCATTATTAGGTTTGTTCCTCCAATGAACAAAGTCCCTCCACACTCAGGCTGGGCTGGCTTGTTTGCATAAATTGAATCCAGCAATGTTTGGCACAATTTAATCAAACCTTGGTTAATTTTAACTTTTACTAAATCCAGGAATTATGGAGGGGATCTAGCACCCAGGAGCTTAGGAAAACCTCCTCTTGACTGCATGTATTGATAGTTGGCATTAGTTGCAGAATGCCTGGATTTAATGACATCTTATATCTGGATCCCTTTTCAGTGAACTCAGAGCAAGAGGAATACATTCCTATCACACCTCTGTATCATACAACAGGGTAACTGCCAATCCCCACAGACCGACAGTCAGTGGAACTAAAATAAATCCTATTAAGGTTTATGTAAAATGAAATTGGCAACACAAGGAAACATTTCCTATTTTGTTATGCTCATCTACATATGCTTATGTAGTGTAATTAACCTTTACCAGGAAATAAATACATATGTATTAATAAAAAGAAATATACACACATATTGGGTTTTTTGAGGGGGAGGAAGTTTGAGAAAACAAAACAAAACAAAACAAAACAAAACAAAACAAAACAAAACAAAACACAAGCTTTTTGCAGAAATCTGCAACATTACAACAAAGGAGCTTGTCTAATATCTGTGAGCAGGGAGGTCCACAGTGTAGGTGCTGCCACACGGAAAGACTGATTCCTTATGAGCGCAGAACAGGCATTGGGTGGCACTTGTAAAAATGCCAGTTCCAAAAACCATAGTTGTCAACTGTGCATATATATTGGGTAAGGCAACCCATCAAGTAGACTGGACCCAAGCTGTTATGGGTTTTACATTCTAAGAGTAATACGTTGGATTTGGCCTGATGCGAAATTGGCAGTCTGTATGCTTTTTTGAGCCAGGGGTGTCAAAATCTGATGGCGTCTCACTCCTGTTAGCCATCATGCTGCAACATTCTGCTACTGATTGCAATTTCCAGACCAAACACAAGGAAAAGCCTCACAGAAAGGGCATTGTAATCCACACTGGAAGTCACCAGTGCTTGGACTACTGTGGTCAAACTCTCCTAGTCCATGGACAACAGCAGCTGTCATACCAATCAGTGTTGGTAAAAGGTGCTCCCAGGGTGGAGAATTTAGAGAGCCCATTTACATACAGCTTAAAAGTAAAGTGTAAAACTTCTGGTTAATTTTCTGCATTCACTTTCTTTAGGCATAGCATCCAGCACACTGCGATTCTAAACAGATGGTCTTCTGTAGGAGTACAGGTTATATTGCCTACAGTAAAACGTATTTTCTTTTACCCCAAAAATGTTCAGTATAATCTTCAGATGAAATGCAACATTTCATTCCACCCACCTCCATCACCAGAGTACATTTTTAAAATGAACGTGGGGAATAATGATGGAATATTTTTGAGGGGTTTTTTTTGTGTGCTAACCATTCCCTTGCTCCAGTAAAGCTAAGTAAGCTATTGAAAAATATTGTCTGAGCAGAGCAAGGGAGAGTTTAGAAAAGTGGAAAATTCTTTGTGATAATTGCATTCAAACATGTGTGGGGACCAGGGTATAGCAATAAGGTGCCAGTACCTGGAGAGCAAAGACCCATATGATCAAAAACTACTTTCTGCAGGGGTCTTTCTCACAGGGAATCCAGTTGAACCTCTTGTCCTTTGGAAAGGGAGAGAAAAATAAGCATTTTGGAGATTTTTCTTTTGTGTGTCCCAGGCACCTAAGGGGTGCTGTAGGCTGGTTAGGATTACCAGTGATGAATAAGACACAGGAGACATTTATTGGGGTAAATTAGGCCACAACTTTATTGATAACAGGTGTAAACCGGTTTGGCAAAGGCATTGGGGAAGTTTCTGCCCTCAACCAATCCACCTGCTGGTTGAAACCAGGTAGTGGGTCGGTGCTGGCATGAGGGCCACGCTTGACACGGATCAAGTGTGACATTCCTGCCTGTGCTACTTCTCGGAAGGGATGCTATAGCCCAGGCATGTCCAACTCCCAAGAGACTGCGATCTACTTCCACTATAAAAAAAACCTGGCACTTGTTGAGCCACAGTTGTTGAGCTTTTTGGGGGGAGGAAGAAGACCCAAATTTGTTGTGCTTTTTGGGGGGGAGTATTCATCAAAGTTGAGCTTTCTTTAATTTTTTTTTGGGGGGGACGATCGATCAGGATCATGTGATCAACCAGGTTCAACCAGGGACTCCCCACAATCGGCCGGTAGATCGCGATCAACTAGTTGGACATGCCTGTTATAGCCCATTGGCCTCAGTGTGGGCTCCTAGACAACAATACCCCTTCCCAGGCCCTTTAAATGTAGTGCCTTGATGTTAAAGGATACCACCCAATGCTTTATCCACCAAAGTTGTGATGATTTGCTATGAGGCAGGTGAAAACCTGCAGACAGGCCAATTAGGTGGGGGGGGGGATTCCTCCCTGGCAGTGACAGAGTATTCCATTGCAATGTCCTCAAACTGTTCAGCCTGCTCACCACTAGTTTGAACCATGCATACCAAGAATAGGGTGAGAGGGTGGGTGATCGAATAGGAAGAGGGCTGACACTGGATGCTATTCCCTTTTAACAAGTAGAGGCAGTTGCAGTTGTTGCCAAGCCTTCGCCCAGCCCCCTAGCACTCTGCCAATTGGCTAGCTAAGAAGCCAGTTTTTGCACCAAGAAACACACAGCTGGAAGGGGAGTTCTTGCATCGGCCCTGGCTGCGTGAAGTTTCCTTTCTGAGCCTTGATACCTGGGCCGCTGCGGGCTGTGCTGGGCAGGAAATGTGCAGTTCATCAAAAGCAGGGGACAACCAGCTGGTTGGTGGGCATTTAGGAAGCACTGGAGAAGGGGCTTTGTAGGTATGGTTGATTGGCTGTACCTGCAAAGGCCCCTCTCAGCCAAGTCCCACCTTTACCTACCCCTCACCTGACATCATACGATGCCAGGTGTACAGCATAAGGACAAACAGCCTTGTGGGTTAAATCAGGAAGCCTGGAGGCTCAGATTAAACTATAAACTATAGGGTTGCAGCAATGTAGCCCTCTAAGATTTTATCCTGTGAAAGGTATTCCCACATGGCTGGAACTAGATTTAAAACCATATTTGAATAATAGATAGCATATACATACCAAAAGATGAGCTCTGTGGATTAGACCAAACTCTGTTTCATTCATCATCCTGCATTCCACAGCTGCCCCTGGGAAATCCACAGTTAGGATTTGACCACAGCAGCTATTTCCTGCTTTGCCTTCTCAGCATCTGATATAAAGTTTATTAGAACCTCCCTCCCCTCACTCCAAGGATTAACATTTCAACTATCTATCAATCCTTAGCCGTGTTCCAACTGCATATTTTCAGGGGGAAGTGCAGTCTCAGTAAACAAAAAGGGAAAAAAGAGACAGAAAAACATCAGGGACTCCCGGATTAAATGGCTGAAGCATAGTAAAAATGGTAGTTTGGGTCCCACCCAAAGTCATTGGCTTATGGCTATCCAAATGCTGCACTTGAGAAAATATTTGGATTCTGAAATTGTCCTCATTTCATGCCACACGGAAGTTTGAATTTGTGACCGTTAATCGCAATGTTGTGAATTTTACTGTTGTATACCTGGAATGAAAGTCTCCTTGGCCACACTAGACCTTTCACAGACGCCAACTCTTAGGGGCCGAAGTCCTTTTGCCCCCCTAAAATATGTGAGGGGACTGCTCCACCCCAAAAAGTTGGACATTGCCTTTCAAACGGTGTGTGTGCACTGCATCTTGCAATCGATTATGTGGGGAGGGGCTTACCTGCCCCCCCAATATTTTATTCAGGTTGGCACCCCTGAAGCCTTTGATAACCAGATGGCCCTGGGAGAGAAATTAGAAGCATCTAGCATGGTTTCTAGCCATGAAATCACCAACACATCTTTTTATTATTATTATTTCTTACTGTGCTCCATCTTATTCTTATTCACTCCATCTTTCAAAGACATATCCATATTTCAAAGATGCTTTCAAAGCCCTCAAACCATTGGATATCGCTATAGTTGCATACTGTTTTGCACATAGGTTATTAGAGACTGAGGAGAAACATTGTTATTGGAATTAGCCAAAGCAGCAAATAAAATATTTCTCCTGTCCAAGCCAGTCCCATGTTGAAGCATTTATTATTATTACCCAGAATATTAATTAGTGGGACTTAAACAAACAGCCACACAGTACTGCCCCAACTACAAATTTCATGCATGTTTACACCATATCAACTTGTGTTATATCCTGTGTAAGGCAAACAAGCATAAGTAGAACTCTCAGGCAGAAAGATATACCACTTTCCTGTAGCTAATTGCCATCACACTGGCATTAGTCTTCTGGTTCCCATTTACCCAGGGATTTGATGGCTGAAAGTTTCTAGCAACCTTGAAATTATTAGCTATGAGAGTATCTGGTTCTTTTTAGATGTTTTGTTATTTTATTGTTATTGTACAAGGCTGATGTGTTTGCTGCCCTGGGCTCCTTTGAGAGCAAGAGCAGGATATGAATTTAATAAATAAAATAAAATGTGATTATACACTGGTGTCACATAATACACAAGGCTTCAGGAAAAAGAGTGCTAGAAGTGACCCCATCACTATCTGTATGAGTATTTGCTCAGCATTTGGGCATCATTTGTAAAGTGCATTCAGGAGAAAGCACCAACTGGCTGTTCTGTTGGTTTAGGAGACACAACTAGACTGTCTCTTGCCAACAGTTATGAGATCCTGGTGCCTCTAGGCTGCAGTTCAAGTTCCTAATGGGCATTTTAAGCCACAGGTAATTGCTATGTGCCATGAAATGCAATAGCAACTTTACAAAGGAAACTTGTCTTTGGATATCTGACTGTTATTTGGACCTAACAATGAGCTATAAAGACTTAAAATCTTGTAACTGATTGCTGCTTCGAGAGAACAAAATGAAGCCGTTGGTCGGATGTGGAGGTTAATTTTGAAAAGCATCACTTCATCATGTCTCTTAAATTCAAAAGGTCCTCCATTTTGGTCTTCACCCTAAAAGAAAAAACAGGATAAATGTGTAGCTCTGTTACTGTATTGTTATTTCCCCCCCACACACATCAAAAATGGATTCGATCCCCATGGTAACTCTACAAATTACACAACAACAATGAAAAATAAGCGGCGCTACTAATGTCTCTAAAGTGGAGAGGTGGAATGGTGACTCACTGTTTCTGAGCTGATACCATGTGCATGGATAAGGTCACAAATGTAGGAGGCCATAAAAGGAGAGATGAGTGTAGATCAATTCTTCATGTTGTGATCTGTTTGATTCATTGGCTCAGTCCTGAAATTCAAAGGCAACCCTGGGCATCTCACGGGTGTCCATGGAGCAACTACAGAAAACAACCAGCATGCATTTTTTTAAATCATCTGTTCTAATTGTATTTCTGTCATTAGATTTGTAGCTTTAATCTGTAAACAAGGACATCATAAGGGATACAGGTAATTACATACATTAGATTGGAGAAACCATGCCAAAGAAGATGAATTTTGTTTACCCTCTTGAATTTGGCAGGGATTGGCTTTTTGTTGAAGAGTCTCTGGAGAGCTATTGTCTTGGCCTGGAGAGGACAAGGAAAGGATTTGCTTCTTCACAGATAAGAGTGTAGCAATCAAACAGAGCAGACACAGGAAATTACAACAGATGGGGACACCTGCCCCCAAATGTAAAGAGCTAGAATAAATGTTGAGTGAATCCAGCACTTTGGGAGTTTAATCCACTCTACTGGGAGAACCTAAGAGGAAATCCTTGAAAAAACAATCACAGCTGCTTTCTTCCTTTGCTCACCTAGTCCAAACCCAAAACTGATTTCATATTCAACAAGGATGAGAAACACATTTTAGTATTTTAACCATACAAGTCCAAAGCATGTTCACTCACCCCCTCAGTCATCAGCTCAGATGCCAGTGACATCTTGAAACCAAAATCACATGACAAGATGCTTGTCCCTTCCCACTCAGGCTGCTTCGGCCACCATCTTGCGCACTTCATCACTCAGGGACTTCCTTTGCTGGATGAGTGCACTTCTTGGACAAATCAGGGGGAAAATAAGGTGCCAAAACTGCTGTGGTGCGTTTTGGCAGAAGAAAAGCCCTGGAAGTAAGTCACAGTGAGCTCTTAAGTAAGTCACACTAAGTATTGAAGCTTACTCCTAAGAAGAGATGGGACAATCTGTCAGTTTTTCTTTCACTCAGTTTCTCATTTTTTCCAGTCTTAAGTCCAGCTTTTCACATTTCCACATCAGTTTTGTTAAGCTATCATGAAAATTCATCAGCATTTTTGTATGCAGCTTTGTCCACATTTTGCAAAGCAATTTCTCTGATATAATATGTTTGTATATGCTATTTTCACTAATATGTGTATTTATAGGCATACTTTCCCCAGGCATTTACATTTTTGTACCAGGCTGGAGAAATAAATTTCAAAATTCAGAGAAGCGCGAACTTGGAAGGGTTTCTATCAGTTTGCATATTGTTTTCAAAAAATAGAGATGAGGAAAGTTCACCTTTAAATGCAAGCTGGATTGTATTTCTTCTCCATCCCCACTTCTAGGGAGTTTCAGAAGTCTATTTACTAGAGAGCTTCCCATTGAACAGAGTAAGTCAACATGCACAGGACTGTTTAGAATTGCAACGTAAGACGTATGTATATGCAGCTCACTTGGATTCAAAGGCCAGATGTTAGAAAACAGTTTCCTGATTCAGGCTTGGATCAGATAGCTCCCTCACTCCCCAGTTGTTAATCCTGCTGTGTTCCAGAAGCTGAACAGGCCTTTTTCGCTCATGTAGACTAGTTCCCACATGATTTTGAACCCTAACCTTCCAGGGATCTAAACTGTACATGGAGTCTACATGAGCAGAGAAGGCTACCTGCTTCAGTCATTTGACCAAACTCATGGGAAGCAATGAGGGTAACAACAGGGGGTGGGGCTAGTCATCCATCCCTGCAATTCTAATAACATGCAGGATTTGAACACTCAAAACAGGAGTTTAGTGGATGACCCAAAGAAGGAGTTCCTGTGAGTGGAGTAAAGGATAGGGTCTGATTGCTCCTCCAGAAGCAAGTATTTCCAAAACTACAGAAGCAAACCGTATACTGCTGTGTGCAGTAGTTCACTTGAGCCAATTAAGTGATGTCTGAAGGACACTTAATTCCAGCATTTATTTCTATGGAAGATGTCGTTAAAAATTCTGTGATCCTGTTTCTTTAAGCAGCCTACAAAATGCTCTTAAATAAATATGCCTAACTGAAAAATGCACGTTTCATACTTTCCCCTCCTTCCTTCTTTGCACTCCAAAAGCTAGCTATAATTTGCGTCATTACCGTCCGCTAGTTCAGTTTCAGGTTTTTCACTAATAGATTTTAAGACCCAACGGAATCATTATAATCTTACATTTTGACCTCCTCTCTCTCTCTGTGTGTGTGTGTGTTACATAAAGAGATACTAGTGCTTAGTGGACCATTGATTTTGGTAGTGTTTCATACACGAGGGATAAATTTAGAAAATTATGCTTATTAGTTTAATCAGGTACTTCTCCTGCTATTTGAAGAGAAGGGTAGGAAGGGAAATGGCACTTCCGTTCTTGCTAGGTGGATGACAGCATCAGAAAAATATACTGATTTTTTCTGTCATATATGCCAGTAGCATGAAAAAGAGTGCTCTGATATAGGCATAGAGCTCTCCATTCTCTTGAGCAATGGGGACAGCTCTGGGTGCTGAATGGGTAAGCAAGACACCTCTGAAGGAGAGAGGTGTCTGCACCCTTTTTGCTGCTGCCATCGCAAGACAGTAGGAAGCACTGGAGAAGAATTTGAGCCAGAATTTTTAGATTTCAGCCCAGAGCAGGCTGTAATCAAGAGTTGATTACAGATTAAAACAGTTGCTATAGGCATTCACAGCTAAGAATGCCCTCCCATGGCATACAGCGAATGACACACTTCCTGGCATCTTGGAAATTAACCACCATTAGGAGATGCTGTAAAATATTTGTGGGGAAGGAATAATGTATCAAGGGTAATCCTGGTCTCACACAATTTTGTCTCTGCGCAGACAACTGCAATGGGATGAGAGAGCACTTGGATCCATTTTAATTGTGTAAACCTAAATTTCATTGGATGTGCTTGGATGCCTCTTGCAAAATACAGACAGCCTGGAGGGGTCCATCATCTCCTGTCCCTCACCAGAGCACCTCTGCTCTTAATGCACTGCTGCCACATTGAGCATGCAGCCTCTCAGAAAAACCATCTCTGTTAACAGAGTCCATAGGCGTGCATTTGGTATTTTTTGAAGTTTGTATTTTTAAACTAAAGTTTAGTTCTTTTCTAGGGATGTGGGTGGTGCTGTGGTCTAAACCACTGAGCCTAGGGCTTGCCGATTGGAAGGTCAGTGGTTCAAAACCCCGCGACAGGGTAAGCTCTTGTTGCTCAGTCCCAGCTCCTGCCAACCTAGCAGTTCAAAAGCACGTCAAAGTGCAAGTAGATAAATAGGTACCGCTCCAGCGGGAAGGCAAACGGCATTTCCATGCACTGCTCTGGTTCGCCAGAAGCAGCTTAGTCATGCTGGCCACATGACCCAGAAGCTGTACGCCGGCTCCCTCAGCCAGTAAAGCGACATGAGTGCCGCAACCCCAGAGTCGTCCGTGACTGGACCTAATGGTCAGGGGTCCCTTTACCTTTTACTAGTTATTTTTTTAAAAAAGAAAAGGCAAAGTTCAGTAAAGTTTTGGCTTCTTCAGTTTGTTCGATAATGTCCTTTATGACTAAGCATGTATTCAGTAAATGTTTGCCTTTGAAATAAAATAAATCAAATTAAATTCACTGGGTGCACACCATAATTAAATGTGCCATGCATGCCTATGGTCTCATCCACAGCTCAGTTTAGGGCATTTAGCTGCATACTCCACCTGGCTCCTTGGCATATAACTTTTCCTCGCAGAGGCAGGTGCGGAGCAGCACACTGAGGACATGGAAAAAGTGGTCTGTTGGATGGCCATGAAGGTCCACTGGTTTTTGCAGGACAGTGGCACACTGAGCATGAAGGCTCCCTGGTGGGAAAGCCATTATAAGCCCTTTCATGTCTCCTAGAGCAGCCAAACACACCATGAATATAAATGCTAAAAGATAAGGAAGCATGTGCAGATGTGTCAATCAATGGTTTAAATCAGGTTGTAGAGATAGTAACTCAAAGGTTTATTTCTTTTATTTTATCCCATTCATACCTCACCTTTCAGGACAGCTCCTTACAAGGCAGCGTACATATTTCAAAAGCAATAAACATGACATAATCAATAAAAGCAATAGAATAGCACATAACATAAGACAGTGCTAAAATGTGGTCTTTAAGAATCACGCTGGCACATACAGATTAAAACTAAGCAAAAGGGTTTTCAAAGCATGCTTAGCCACGTAGTGAGTGGAGTGTGCTCTGGGTTTCCCAAGGAAGGGAATTCTATCAACTGTGTGTCATGGCAGAAAAAAGCCCTGTTTCTGGTACTCACCAAAGAGCCTCATTCAGCAGGAGACCAGGGAGCCTGACGTCAGATGAGGATCTTAAAACCTGGTTGGTTCATATGAGATGAAGTGGCATTTTAGATAACCAGAACCAAAACCAAATGTTTGGTTGAGATTTGTGGAAGTAGGTTCTTCTCCCCCACTGGTTCCCGAACTGTTTACAAAGATGAGGTATCCTTTGTTGCATATTAATTTTTCCAGAAGACATACAAACAGACACTGAAGAAATGATCATGGGAAGGAACTGTCTGATGGTTTTGCACAAAACCTCTGCTCAAGAGACAGGAAAATTCTAACTATTCCCAGGTGTTCCATAGAGGTTGCATGCCTAGAACCTCCTGTCTGGGTTCAAAGGACTTGGGCCTTCTGATCCGATGTTGCTTAGCACCTGTTATCATCCCTGGTATGTTAAAAGATTCGAACTTACTTTTTAGCACACAGTTGAGCGTTTTAGCCATCTCTCATCTTGTACTTAGATTTCCTACATCAGAATATTGTCATTTGGCTTTCCAGCAACTGCTAATCTCGGCTGATTCCAGCAGGATCAAGATAGCGTTCCAGCTGGCTGTAATCATTTGACACACAGGGCATATGTTTACAACAGACATTTAAGGTTGCTTAATAGTAATTTTTCTCTGCAGGTACTGTAATACAGTGAAGGCTGGTGTGTGTGTGTGTGTGTGTGTGTGCCAGGACTCTCTAATCCAGGCATAGGCAAACTTTGTCCTCCAAATGTTTTGGGACTACAACTCCCATCATCCCTAGCTAACATAATGCCCAGGATTCTTTGTGGGAAGTTATCAAAGCTAAACTGGTATAAAAGCTGCTATAAGTTTGCAGTATAGATATTACCACAGATTAGGAAAAGCAAACTTTAAAGAGATTAGAGCATAAAACCAAAACCGTGTTTATGTGTGTTTATGCACAGGACTGGATAAAAAAGAAGGCCACATGGCTTTAAGCACAAGTAGATTTTATAAGATGGGGTGCTTAAAATATCCCTTTTTATTCACCTCTGAAGGAATAAGCAGATAAAATTCAGGGGCAGGGTGCTAGCAACTGAAATCTCCCTTGGCAAGTGTTGTAGTACCTTGGCAGGGAAACTTTAGACTGCAATCAGCTCTCTCATCTTATTTTTTCAAGGGTAAAGTTCATCATCCTTTTTTTTAACCATTTACTCATGAAATATGTTGTTGTTGGTCTTTCCTGAAGACTCATTTGAAGCTTCCACTTTTATCTGACGGTCTGGATTTCAAAAAGGAATTTAGTACTCTTCAATTTATGTATTTTCTTTTTCACAGAAGAGGGTAGACCTTTTATCTCAATTCCGCAATTGTGCAGAAACAGGATAGTGTTAGGATACTATTTGGTTAAATCCTGGGCACATTCTTGCTGGATCAGGAACCAATATCAAAGGAGGTGAATGAACAGACATTCAGAGTCAAGTCACTGAAACACAATCTCTACCTACACTGTGGCATAGGATAGGGATGTGGATCGAAATCCAATTTGTCTTGAAATATAGATACAAATGAGCATCCCATTAGCTGTTTCAGGGCAATAGTTGATTATGACTCTCTTTGGACTGTGGCCTTCTCTCTGCAGGTTTTATACTATTTTATTTCTGGCATTCTGCTGTACCATCTGCCTGTTTTGCTGCATCTGTATTCACTTATGTTCAGCTTTATATCCACTTTTGAATTTATATTATACTTTGATTATCATAGCTGCAATTTTATGTTTCAGGTTTTTTTTTAATTGTATGAATACATGAGCTGGAGACTAGTAATATGTGGTGTTGTATATTGCGCTCTCTCTCTCTCTCTCTCTCTCTCTCTCTCTCTCTCTCTCTCTCTGAGAGAAACAGCTTTTGTATCTATTGAATTTGAATCCAAAAAATAGTGAAGGCTAATTCTTGGAGAGGTTAATGCAAAACTGGGGAATTTGATCAATTCATTGTGGGTCAGTAAAGTTTCAGTCTTGTTTTTTCACCACAATGGATCAGAAAGCCTAATAAGATTAGGAAATAAATTTATTTTAGCATAGAAGGTACACAAAATTATATGCAGAACAGAAATAATATACTCTAAACCAGAAAGCCAGAAAGGGAAGTTGGGGGAAGTCGGTTGGGGGGGGGGCTGAAAATGTAAAATGTAATTTGAATTTTCTGAATATGTTAAAATTTGGTGAAAAATCTCAATAAAACTTATTCCCCCCCCCAAAAAAAAAGGAAAAAAAGGGGAGGGGGAGCCTAATATGATGTTATATGACCTGTAACATTTCCAATACAGTAGAACCTCTACTTACGGACATAATCCGTTCCGGAGGTCCATTCACTGGTCGAAACAGTACACTAGAAGAGGCATCTTGTGTGTGTGCACATTCGGTGGTAGCGTGCTTCTGCGCACGTGCAGATGGCAGAAGCACCTTCTGCACATGTGCGAATCATGGCAAACCCAGTGTTTACTTCCGGGTTTGCCGCGGACGCAACTTGGAACGTCCGTGAGACGAGGTGTATGTAAGTCAAGGTTTCACTGTACTGCTGAAGACACCAATCCAGCATGTGTTCATGTAGCAGAACCAGGTTTCTGGATCTGAAAGTGGACCCCACAGTTCAATCTAAAGGGGAAAAGATAATACCAAATGCAGGAATGTTGAGAAGTGTGGAATATATTTTGGCAATTAAAACAGAGAAAAATCACTTGCCTGTGACTTACTTAGGACAATAAACCATCTTCCATACGTTGTAAAGCAGGAAGGTCATGCAATTTCCCTCTGCTTTTTTAACTGGGATATATAAGAAATTCATACACCCAAAAAATCCATTGCTATTGGATCCTTTCTCTGGGCACAACCCAGATCTAGTACAAAATGACCTCACATCTACCACAGCAAGTTCCCAGACATATTTGTTTTTGGGACAGTGCTACCAGAGCAAGAGTTGGAACCTTTATGATATTAAGCCTTGCTCATGTTTCTTCCATTTGCTAGATTCTTCTCAGGAGCAATGCTCTTTTTTATGCTATCACCTGTTCTAGGTAAAACATTACGTTTCCAGGAATGAGTCTTTCTAGTCTTTTGAGGTCTGTCTGCAGCCGTCAGCCTTGCTTCTCCATTGCTTTCCCAGCCTTCATGCAGAAACCACAGCAGCAGCCTAAAAACTGTGCAGTAGTTAAATCTAAGTTGACCCTGTCATTCTTTTGAAAAACGCTCTTTCACATGTTTGCTAGGTTAGGGCTTTCAGTGTCTGAAATGGCTGCATGCTCCTTTATTGCCTAGAAACCACACCGAGGGACTAACAGGAAATTAAAGCAGCCCTTTGGGAGTGGATGATAGGGCGTTTAATCGTGCAGTTGCTGGATGGTAGTTTGAATTAGGACTGGGAGGCAGTTTGTTGGGTTAATGCAAATAAGAATATGAGTCCTGAAGTGCTAAAAATTAATTGGACACTTTCAGGATTAGAAGCAGATTCCCCAACAGCAAGGCAGTTTATTAGCAGGATGGAAATGCTTTTTTCTTTTTCTTTTAATGTAGCTAAATTTCCCTGTGCCTCAAGCTGCTAGTAAACATTACTTCCTTTCACTTTGGAAATGAAATCAAACCAGGTCACTTTCGCTTTTTTTTTTAATTGTCAGTTTCCCTTTGTTGTGTTTTTAATAGATCCCTACAGCTACTGTTTCCTTCTCCTTCCCAGATCTAACATATAAGGTTGTTGCAAAGGGTTGCTTCATATCAAATGTTTTGTTCTTCACCTTTCTGGGGCATATTCTGGGTAATTCTTTATCCTGGATAGGTGCAGGTCGTTTTTTCCCTTCCAGTCACACTATCTCTCTTTCCTTCCTAGTCCCCACCCCACCCTCTTTACAGATTTCAATTTAAAAAGGCAAGGCTTCTGTCAGCATACCTCATAGCCTGACTGGCAACAGAAATTCTCATTCTGCTAGGAGAGATTCCTTTCATTGTGATTTGTAACAACCAGGAACTACTATTCAGTTAAGCGCTGCAAAACTCCTAAGTGTTCCTTGAGCTGTGGCAGTCAGAATTATGGTTTCTTGTCATGGTTGCAGGGACATTGCAAGAGGGGTGTGTGGGGTGCAGTCCACCCCGTGTGTCATGCCTGGGGTGTGTGTGACAAAATCCCTCTGGGTGGATCGGCGTGGGCGGTGCTCACACCCCAAGATGGGCGGATTTTCGTGATCGGTGTGATCGGCGTCGTGAAAACCTGCCCACTGACCGCGCAAATATGCCTGGCGATTAGCTTGGCACACCCACGGCTGGCGGGGATCACATGGTTTTATGTGACTGTCAGTCGGATTTGCGCAACCTGCGGGGTGTATCTGTTTCGCAGCCAAACTTCCCTAAAAAAGGTCAATTTTGGGGTAAGGTAAAGGTAAAGGGACCCCTGACCATTAGGTCCAGTCGTGACCGACTCTGGGGTTGCAGCACTCATCTCGTTTTATTGGCTGAGGGAGCCGGCGTACAGCTTCTGGGTCATGTGGCCAGCATGACTAAGCTGCTTCTGGCGAACCAGAGCAGTGCATGGAAACGCCGTTTAACCTTCCCGCCGGAGCGGTACCTATTTATCTACTTGCACTTTGATGTGCTTTTGAACTGCTAGGTTGGCAGGAGCAGGGACTGAGCAATGGGAGCTCACCCCTTCTTGGGGATTTGAACTGTGCCGACCTTCTGATTGGCAAGCCCTAGGCTCTGTGGTTTAACCCACAGTGCCACCCACATCCCATAACTTTGGGGTACCCTCCTTTAAAAAAAGCTCAACAACTCTGGGAACTCTGGGCAACGTTCCCAAAAATTGCAATGTGGGGAGGTGACATAAAATTATTCGCACCAGGTACCACCTGAGCTTGCTATGCCTCTGCGTGGTTGTCATGGTTGCTTTGAGTTGGGTGGGAAGAAGGCTACAATCTTATACTAGCTATACAAAAAGACCCCAAACCACACCAGATTGAGCCAAGGTAGTAGGCTTTCCATGTTATTCAAGAGAGAGAGAAAGGCTTTTGGACTTCATAAGACTGTAGATCTTTACTGAAGTAGATCTTTACTGCAGTAAGTTCAGCTGGTCTTGTGACAGGTGGAAGAAAAATGGTTGTGCGTTGAAGAGAAACACATTATTTTGTCATATGCAAAATGTTGTCATCTCTGCAATTTGGAAAAGCACAATTACTATCATTCCTAATTAAACTGTGCCTACACAGATTTCATTTTTAATATGCTGTGAATTGTTGATTTTGGGAGAGTGCGGATTTTTGTTCTTTAACTCTATTAATCAAATAGATAAGGCATGTGGAAGAATGAAATGAAAAGATGGAAGACTTAGATAGCCTTGATGTTGGAAACAAATTCAACTTTTTTGGGAAAATGCTGGAGCTAGAAGCTTAGGAAGGTTATACCTCTTTTGTTTCTTTTCTCTTTCTCCTTTGCCTATCTAGTCTATCAGCCCCCATGCATGTGCCCCATCATTATATAAGCAGAGATTAAATTCAATTATTTGGCAATTCATTGTCCAAGTAAAAGATAGGAAAGTTGAAGAAGCAAAAAAGACAAATGTTGGTTTGCTCAATATTTTGAAAAGCACTGTTACCATCATTATGGATATGTACAGCCAGTCTGGTCTCATTTGATTCTATTCTTCTTCTTTCTTCTTCTTTGGCAATCACTTGTAGCTGAGTAAGATTGTCTTCCATAAACACGGTTTTAACAATGAGTCCGTAAGTGACTGTGGAGGCCGATTCTGGATTCACACGTCCTTCCACTGTGCGGACATTGGTTGGTTTCCTGGCGGGAGTTGATCACGGTGTGGATTTGCCAAGCATGCCTTCCTCTTAGCACGTTTCTCCCTTGCATCCTGAGTTTGAGTGTCTTCAAAGCCCATGAAACCTTTGGTAAAGGCTGTTCTCCAATTCGAGCGCTCGCAGGCAAGTGTTTCCCAACTGTTGGTGTTTATACTACATTTTTTAAAAAATTGTCTTGAGACACTCTTTAAACCTCTTTTGCTGACCACCAGCATTAAGTATTCCATTTTTAAGTTTGGAATAGAGTAATTGCTTTGGAAGACAATCATCAGGCATCTGCACAACATGACCAGTTCAACGAAGTTGATGTTGAAGAATCATTGCTTCAACACTGGTGAGCTTTGCTTCTTCCAGTACACTGGTATTAGTTCGCCTGTCTTCCCAAGTGATGTGTAAAATTTTTCGGAGACACCATTGATGGAATCTTTCGAGGAGTTGGAGATGGCGTTTATAAGTGGTCCATGTTTCACAAGCATATAGTAAGGTTAGTAGTACAATAGCTTTGTAAACAAGCATTTTGGTTTCCCTCTGAGGGTCCCAGTCCTCAAACACTCTTCACTTCAATCGGGATAAAGCCATATTCGCAGAGCTCAGACGATGCTGGATTTTGGCATCAATGTTGGCCCTTGTGGAAAGATAACTGCCTAGGTAAGAGAAGTGATCAACATTTTCCAACATTACACCATTGAGTTGGATTTGTGGCGCTGCAGAGGGGTTAATTTGTACTTGTTGGTGCAGCTCTTTGGTTTTTTGGATGTTGAGAGATAGGCCAAGCTTTTCATTAGCTTCTGCAAAGATATTTAGGATGGTTTGGAGGTCATCCTTTTAAATAAATTTTTAAATCCTTTTAAATTTGCTGTGAGAATTATCACAATGTTGAGTGAATTATAACTGAGTTGACTAGAAAAGAAAGGCTGCTAGGTATCACCACACTAAATTTCTTGCAAACCCATTTGCAACATTTGATGCTCAGCTGCTGCTCCTTTAGGCCACCACTTCCCTTGCGTAGGTAGCAGGGTTTGTATATCCTAAAATATAGAGTCAGATCCCTTTGCTTTTAAATACCATGTACTGCCTAAGGCTTAAAAGCTACAACTTGTGTGCAGTTGGCTCAATAGACTCATTGGGAAAAATAATGTGCTGTGGGAGAGGCTGCTGTTCTAGCAAAACAGAGATAGCTTTTTCTGTCTCCCTTTACCTTTTTACCTAAGGGGGGAAACTGCTGCATTGATTTTTTTCCTTTATTAATGAAAACAGTCACACTGCAATTTTGTTTATATATGTTGCTTGGAGGCTAACAGGAAAATGCTGAAGAAAGGACTTTATGAGAGGACTTTCATATAGCAGGGCTCTGCCAACACAGAGCAATCATTTCTCAATTAAATCTCAATGTGAGGCGGTTTGATATTATTATATGCATTTGACTGATGAGTACATTGAGCCTTTAGGGAAGTTGCGTAGTTTCCCCAGGATCCAACTGCAAGGCCACGGCAAGCGCAGAACGAACAGATGGCTAAATCCAGGCCTAACCCTCCAACATTATTTCACAGATATAAATAAGGACACAGCTGTACATGACTGGCTGGGGTATTGTTTAGGGAGGTTTGTTGGGGAGTGGTTGTTGCTGATTGTTTTTAGTATATTTATTTTGGATCTTGTGATTTATGCGTAAATTGTTTTATTTGTTTATGTACTTGTTGATGTTTGATTTATTGTTTATGACTATTTTTGTTATGTTTATACTTAATGCAATTTTTTCTCTGTTGTAAGCAGCCTTGAGCATGGTTCTAACTTAGGAAAGGAGGCACACATTTACAGTGGTGCCTTGCAAGACGAAAAGAATCCGTTCTGTGATTCTCTTCGTCTAGCAGTTTTTTCGTCTTGCGAAACAAGCCCATTGAAGGATTAGCGGATTAGCACTATTAGCGCTATTAGCGGCTTTTAGCGGCTTATCTGCTGATCGGATCAGCTGATAAGCGGCTTAGCGGCTTAGAAAAGGGGGGGGGAGGAAAAAAAACCAGCAGGAACTCGCAAGACATTGTCATCTTGCGAAGCAAGCCCATAGGAGATTCGTTTTGCGAAGCACCTCCAAAACGGAAAACTCTTTCGTCTAGTGAGTTTTCTGTCTTGCGAGGCATTCGTCTTGCGGGGCACCACTGTATAATGATTGCTTGACTAGGAGCAAAATCTGGCAGCCCAGCAGCACTGCCTAGTGGACAACGTCGGGGCCAGCAGAACCCAGAATTAAATGTCCTGTAAGGAGAAACCAAAAGAGCATGGGGCAGATGGCTTCAGATGACAAAAGCAATTAAGCAAACACATATGCATAACATTGCCTATTGAAGAAGTATGGAGAAGTATGACATCTGTTTAAATCTAAGGCTTCGGCTATGAAAGAAACAAGACACTTTGGGGGTATTAATACCGTAAACTCCTCCAGTGTAGGCTCAGGTTGTGCATTTGTGTAAATAAACCATATATCAGCAAGACACCACAGTCTCTGCTGTGCCTCAGTTTCAAAAGGAAACACAAACCTTGGTAAGCTCCTGAAACTCCTGGAATCTCACACTGCCTGGAGATTGGGGTGCCATAAAACAGCATGGAGAAGGTTTCCCATATATGAGGGAATTCTTAATAGCACATAACTGACTTTTTTTTTTTTGCTTCTTTTCCTAATCTTGCTATATCAGAATGCCATGGCCTTTATTACTAAACTGTGTCAAAATGCAATGATTACACCCACACACCCCAAAAATGCTTTTGAACACTTTCTCCTCTGTTTGTCATGACTTTGGACTAAAGCCCAGACAGAGAAGGAGAAGGAGAGGGAGAGAGAGAGAGAGAGAGAGAGAGAGAGAGAGAGAGAGAGAGAGAGAGAGAGAAATTAGTGGGTGGGGAATTAATTTGGTGTAAAAGACTCTTGCAGCACTTTTTGACAACGCAGGAAGATTGATAATGAACATTAGTACAGCTAAACTGTAGTGATTTGTATATTTCCCCATGTCAACAAGCTTACCATTACAAAGATATCATAGGTTACCATGCTACAGAAAGGCTGTTCAATGCATCAAACTGATTGCTCTCATTCATTCTGTTCCTTTGGGCCAAAGATTGTTTTAAGGGGGATCTTGGATGAGTCTGGTAAACTCTGGAACTTTTCAGCTTATCTCGGTCAATGGTTTATTTTTAGCAAGCGCATGCTTTGCAAGATCTTTGTTTTTTGCTGCCAAAGCAACCCCCCCCCCATGTCTTGGTAAAATGACCGAAGAGCTGTCATACTCAGGAAAACACATACAACAAACAAAGCACAATCACCGTTTTCTTGTCAGTTGATTTGTGTGTGTGTGTGTACGTGCTTGTACAAGTGTGGATGAATTTGTGTGTGGGTGTGAGAGCTGACAGCTTAAACGTTACAGCATGCTGCATTAGAGACGGGTAAATATTGAAGCAGTGTTTGAATCTTCATTTACTGAAGTAGAAGAATCAGAAAAGGCCATATATTTCCCACATAGATTTTTTTTTTATTTCTTTGTCACGGGCTAAGTCCTTTGATCAGCCACATACCCAGAAGATGGATTGTCATGCTGCCTGACTGCTTCAAGTTCCTTATTATCTGGTTCCTGGCTGTTTCTTGAATTGCACTTCCATTGGATCCATTCACACAACACTGCTGCCCAATAATTCCTTTATGAAATGGGGTATTTCAGCTGCATGTCAAGGTGCTCATAGTGGTTTTGTTGTGCATCACCCCTCTTTCTCACCCTGAACACATGCAAAATGCCTATACAGTGGTACCTTGGGTTAAGAACTTAATTCGTTCTGGAGGTCCGTTCTTAACCTGAAACTATTCTTAACTATTCTTAACTACTTTAGCTAATGGGGCCTCCTGCTGCCGCCGCGCTGCCGCCATGCCGCCGCTGTGTGATTTCTGTTCTCATCCTGAAGTAAAGTTCTTAAGCCAAGGTACTATTTCTGGGTTAGGGGAGTCTGTAACCTGAAGCGTCTGTAACCCGAGGTAACACTGTATGTGTTTTTTAAAAAATTTCAAACAAAAACACACCTTCACTTTAAAAACAACCCAATTCCTTATTTGCCCAAGTTCCTTCAAGTAAATGTATGCATTCAATACATACCTGACTGAAGGTATGAAATGGAATGGAATGGTGATATTGAAAAAACTGGCCTCCATTGGATATTCCTATTTATCTTATTTACCCTGCTTTTTAAGAGAAAACTTCTCTCTTGTAAACTCATTTACCCACTAGCAAAGAACTTGTTGTATGATCTAGTGCAGGGGTGGCCAACTCCCAAGAGACTGCAATCTACTCACAGAGTTAAAAACTAGCAGTGATCTCCCACCTTTTGTTGAGTTTTTTTTACGGAGGGGTAAAGCCACACATTTTTGGGGGGTGCAGGGCTAAAATGTTGAGTTTCTTTGGGGGGAGCCACTGATCTACCAGCTTAGAGATATTGAGAAGTATTCTACTTACAAGTCCCATTCTGCCAAGAAGTCTCATCCACTTGCACTATGAGACTCTTCCTCTCTTTTCCACCATGTGCACCCTACATCCCAAATCTGCTCCAGAGGGTTGGAAGAATCTCTGGAACAGTTTTAGAGAGGGGCAGGGGGGAAACGGGGGAAGCATTCCATTGCACAAGCAGAAATCCTTGCACTGATTTCACCCATGAGTTTTACTTTTAGCAGACCCTTCTTTGTCTGCAACAGGGGGGATATCATACTAACAGAACACCAGCATGAATGCCCCCTAATTGAAGCATCCTACATAAACATCAGTTGTTTCTGAAGCTATTGACATACAGCTATTGTGGATGGAGCATACCTTTTGCAAACTTATTTATGTGCCATGTTGGGTCAACTCATACACATTGCATAAATCTTATATTCCATCTGTAGCTCCTGTAGTGCAGAGATGAATGATGAATTGTATACTAAGAGCTGGAATAAAGATGAAGATAAACATCTGGGTTTCTCTTTTCTCATTCCATCAACACTCTTGACTACTGATTGTTTCATCCTTTAGGCAGACATAAAAGACAACCTGTCCCTGGGTTAAAAATGGTACCATGGTTCAAACCGAAGCATTCATCATCATTAACTGAGGGGTGGAATATTTACAACACATTCTTGCTTGGACCTTCTGCTATTTAAAAAAATTGCATAAAAGCTGTTTCATACAAGTTCCAGAATCTTTCATTTTCACCAGAACTTTTGGACCATAATTTGAAAGAATTCAGGTATTTGTGCCCCATTTTAATGGGATGGGATGGGATGTGTAAGGCCTGTGTTTCATCTTTATAGGTGTGTTATTTATTGTTTGGTTATACTTAGTTTTAGTGCTTTATTGTTTTTGTACGTTGGCTTTTGTGAGGAAAGCAATCATGATGTTGTTGATGGTAATAATAATAATACTGAGGATGATAACGGCAACAGTGTGCTAGCCCCATTGCCATAAACCCATTATGTTTAATTCATAATTGCATAACTTCCTCTCTTCAGCACCTGTGAAATGAGGGATTAATGAATGCATGCATGCATGCGTGAATAATGAACTTAGTATTTTCCTTGCAGGGGACCAGGGAAGACATTAAAATTTGTACAGCATTTAAAAATATTTAAAGCACAGCGTTCATACTGTGGCAAGGCTAATGACGCAATGTGTTGTCTAAGACGATCACAGCAAAGATGGTACTGAAGTGCCACTGATTTTTAAAATTATCTCAATTTATCTGAGAAAATTTGTACATGAACCACTACTGTATCAACTCAGAACCGAGCAACCAGTCATTATTTTATGAAATGGATGTTCTTCAAAAAGTATTTGCCATTGCACCCATAAAGAAGGCACAAGAACATATAGCATGGTGAAACAGGTTATATTTCTTAAAATATAAGAGTTAGAAATAAACAAGCTAGAGGACTATGTGCACCTTAGGGATATAAATCTGACCTGTACACAATGGCCTTGGTGGCCAGCATTCACCCTGCTGCACATGCCAAACAATTTAGATTTAGATTTAGATTTAGATAAATTTATTGTCATTGTCCATATATACACAGTATACACAACATTCTCAGGAAATACAACCTCCCCTGCACCTTCCTCACAACCATATTAACATTTGCAGTCCATGAGAGGTCCTCCGAGATATAAATGCCCAGGTATTTAAAACTACCAACTCACTGGGGGAGGGGCATCTCCAAAGACCCCAATGCCAAAAGGCAATGGAAGGTGGTAAGAATGTGTCCCATAGGAGCCAACTCCTAGGGGCTGTGGGGGCTTTGGCCCCCATAATAAAATATTATGGGCCCCCAGAAAGTTGACGGGCATTCCCTTTCAACTGGTGTACACCAATGTGTCATATGATTGATTATGTGGGGTGGGGCTTACCTGGGCCCTCCAAATATTTTATTAAAGTTGGCACCCCCTGGTGTGTCCTTAACTCAATAATACCCCAAGAGTTTAAGCAAGCCTTCCTTAAATTCACTCATCCTCCCAGATCAAACACCAATAAACCTAATTCAAGGGAAACATCTCTTTATCTGCAAAACTGCTTATCTGGCTTCCCAAAGTGCAAGTCATTTCTGCTAACCAGGAAAGAGGAAGCATTAGGTGCGGGTGCAAGTGCAGTGCTGAAACAGTCAGAATGGCTCCACTGCTGTACCTGCACCACACTGCTTTGTTGTGTTCTGAATCCAAAAGGACAGAAGTTCCTTTTGGATTCAGAACGCAACAAACTCTCAGAGGGGGTGAAGGTTAAATTTTTTAATTTAATAGTTAAACAAAAGCTGCAGAACACTGCAATTATCTTATATCCCTTCCTTTGGTTGCTGGGAGCGTATTCAGCAAGAAATGCAACTCCTGGGTCTGGAGCATTGGCTGGTATGCAGCTCTTTCTGGACCTACCCTGCATTGAGGTTCTGACAAGCAGATGAGTTTTCAGGACTTATGTACTATCTAGTTTACATAAATCACATCTGGCATTTGGGCCTAGATACATTGGTGGCCTTAACAATATTTCCTTGCCAGAGCAAAGGAGTAACTAATACACACAGCTTTAAGACTAGCAGATACTGTCAGGAGCTCATCCTACACTCGAGTAGGACCCTAGCAGAGACACATGCCTGACTGGCATGTTCCCTCCCTCCTGGTCGATCATTTGGGAGCTTCAAAAGCTTTCTTCTGCCTGAACATCACAGCAATCGATGCCAACAGACATCGGCACACATAGGGATCCGTAGTGTCGTTGTGGCTTGCGTAACAGAACCCCAGCAACTCAGCATTTTGCCTAAACTACTTTATTTACATATCAACACACATGGAGCACTGCAACATGGCTCCGTCTCTCTCTAGCATCAGACAGCAAAGAGAAAAAACAAAGGACAATAGTTCCACTTCACGGAACACAGTAACACAAACATCCTGTCTCCATTACTTCCCACTCTGGGGAGTCAAAACATACCACGTCATGTGATAGACAAAAATCCCATGACTGCAATCATGGAGCAGGAATTCTAGCAGATACTAGCCTACCCTCCTCTCAGAGGTTGCTCCTATATGGCAGCAGTCTCCATATGGGGAAGGCAGGTAGTGATGCTGAGCTACCCAGCAGGCTGTGACTGCATTTGAACTTGGGATGATGGAGAAGTGGAAGACACAGTAAGGTGTGTGAGCCCCAATTGTTATGCTGCTAGGAAGCAGCAAAGCAAGCTGTGTGATTCACTCACACTTCCTGTTTCCCCTAAAAGTTTGAATGCCTGAAACCACTTAAACTAATGATTGATTATTAATTTCTCTTGCCCCGTCTCCCATTTTGGAAATTAATTGAACAGGTTAAGTGCTAGCTACAGAAAAACTGTTTCCTTAGCTTTAATGGGAACCCTGCGCTGTGCAATTACACTCTAGAAACATTATGGCTTTGTTGTTGCAATGTCCAATTAAGGTTTTATTTTTCATAATTAATATTTTATTAAATTTTAATAAAAAGAACCCTAAGCTGTAAGGCCTGATAGAGATTTGATGACACAGCCAGTTATAGCTGTTCCTTCACAAGGGCATTAGTGAACAGCTCTTATGGAGTACAGGCAAGCTTAATGCTGACTTTGGTCTTCTCCATCCACAAAATATAATTATTAGTTGAAATAATAAAGAAATATGCAGACCATTAGGCATAATTAAGAATGGATTTAGACAACCATTTCTGCCCCCACAGGTATTTTTTCAACATTATTTGGACATAATATTCCTATTGGTCTGGTACCTGCCAATACTGATTTGGTCCAGATGACAGACTATTCAGCAAACCAGGCCGGGCCCTTACAATTACCCTTTCACAGGGTAGTAAAATAAAACACATTTGCTCCTTGATTTCCAACAGGCTTCTTGCATGCCTGGCTTCTTGTCCTGTATTTTCCTTCTTTGGCAAAGAAGAAGGCAGTAAGAAATTTGATACCTCAGCTGACATTACTCATCCTCAAGGTCAGGACTCACAGTGAGCTGACAAGAATTGTTCCAGTTCTCACTTTAAAAGCTGGCCATATTGGAGACAACAGAAACACAAGAAGAATAAATGAGAACAAGCGAACATTGGTAATGTTTGGCACAAGTATGGAGGCAAACTGGCTTAGCCAGTAACAATACTGAAAAACAAGGATCGGTTACAACCGGATCTCAAGAAAGAAAGGGGAAACAATGGTTCACTGTATCCACTAGGTGTCATGGGCCAGGAATCAGCTTCACCTGATGAACAGCATCCTGAAGGGGGAGAAGCCGAAGTGACTCCACCTGCAGCTTATAAGACTCCAAGGACACAGAGATGTGCTGATGAAAACCAGCTGGCTTCAGCCTTCTTAAGCAGAGATTCCAGCAGCAGTCAAATGCTGGTAACAACACTTTTAGTTCATGGCCATGCTGTACTGCTTCCTGCTTGTCTTGACTCCATGATCATCAGTTTCCCCGACCCCCTGGACTGTCTGACCACATGGACTGCTATTCACCCAACCCATGTCTAGACCTGACTTTGGATGCTGAGTCTTCCTTCAGGCAAGTACACTTCAGAGACTCTTCTGGTTGGCTGGCCTCCCACTCCACTGAGACTACCACACTAAGAGACTTAGTATTGTAAATGGGTCATTGAAATATTTCAAACAGGTCATTGTTTTAAACTCATAGAAAGCATTATTAAAAATCAGATTGTCAAGCAAATAAAAGAACAAGTCTTGCTGAAGCAGAGCTAGTATGGCTTCTGCCAGGTAAGCCCTGTCTCACAACCCTATTCGAGTTCTTTGAAGAATGCCCACAAACACATTATGTACTTAAACTTTCAAGAATCTTTTGGTAAAGTCTCTCATTAAAGACTCCTTAGCAGTCATGGGACAAGAGGGCAGGTATTTTTATGAATCAGTAACTGGTTAAAAAACAAAGAGCAGAGACTAGGAATAAATGGACAGTTCTCCCATTGGAGGTATGCAAAGTTAGACTTCCAAGGATTGATGTAGAGAACCCACACTTTTTATTTCACATTTATCATATATGATCTATAGATAGGGGTGAGCCATGAGGAAGCCAAATTTGCTTATGATACCAGTTGTTCAGTGTGGGAATAAAAAAGGAATTGCAATGAGCTCCAAAGGATCTTTACAAACCAGGTGAATAGGAAGTAAAATAACACATACAATTCAATATAAGCTAGTGTAAAATAAGGTACATTGGTGCAAAAAATCCCAATTTCATATATATTTCATGTAATGGGGTGTGAACTAACAAGGGATCAAAGTGGATAGCTTGATGAAGATTTGACCCAGTGTGTGGCAGCTCTGAAAATTCCATCTCACGGATAATTAGGAAATGCATTGAAAATAAAACTGCCCGTACCATGTCATAATGCAAATTTAAGCTGTGATCACACTTGGAATACTGTGTACAATGCTAATCACCTCACCTTGAGACACAATGGAATTTATTTCTAAGTCGGCATACAGTGGTAGAGGTTGCGCATTGCATGCTTTTAAACTTCATTTTAATAGGGTGTGCATAGGTGCAACAAAGTGTCTGTATAAAACAAAAACAATATGCCAGCAGTGTGTCTGAGATTGTGATCTAGGTCTCTGTGGTCAGGAAAAAGCCCATAAGTTATTCAGCAGTATCTGAAGGAAGGAAACGGAGGTGTTCTGCTTAATTGAAAGCTTGACTATTGGAGTGTTTCCAGTGCACACAGGAGAAATTATACAAGCTGTACCCTAGAACAGGTCCCCAGTAGATACATTAGTAGCAAATACAGATTGATATCAATTTAACACAAATAGTGTCTTACGTGTACACTGTATTTTTTTGCACAGATATATATTTTTTGCACACTGTATTTTTTTTGCACAGATATATATATCTGCCTGGCGTGCTCTGGTCCATGGGGTCACAAAGAGTTGGACACGACTAAACGACTAAACAACAACAACATATATCTGCAGAAAATATCAAGTGTGAAGCAGACCTCAGAATCTATTTAAATAAACAATACTTTTTCTTTAAGTACACAAGATTGCATTCATGTTTGAAACAAAGTTTTAAACATAACCCTTAAGCACTAAAGCCATTGATACATTAAATGCCATATGGATGTTATGATGGATCATTCATTGAGACTAAGGTTTATAATTTTATAGCTACTCTTGAATGAAATATCCCCACACAGAATAGGTTTTCTATCTCTCATAATTGCGTGTGTTCAAGGAACAACAGATTGTGAGTACCTTTTCATAAGAGCATAAATTTTCATTGTTCACGAGCTGCAAGTGTGCAGTAAGAAGGATCCATTTTATTTTTGCTTAGCGTATTCCTTTGTTGGAGGTCTCCTGGACCTTGTACACCAACTTCTAACAGCTGGAAAATGACACTCCAGCTCTAGGTACATCTTGGCTTTACAAGCTTGGGGAGGAAAAGAGGTAATGAAAACTAAAGGAAAACTACTCACAAGCAATAAATGAGTCTCATTATAGTGTATTGTAAACCAGCATTTTCATTACAAAGACTCATTAAAACGGACAGGAAAAGAGGTAAGTGAAAAAGTTTGACTCCAGATTATCTCTGCTCTTGAGAAAACAAGGGACCTGGAGTAGAATATTGCTTACTTAATGTCCCTTTGGTTGGTTGTAAGTTGCTTTGGGTTGTCCTGGGCAAGATAAAGTGACTAACAAATTTAATTAATAATAGAAAACAGAAAAGAATAGAAAATTGTGACATAGGTCCAGTGCAATTCATTCTTGGGCCCCTGCAAATCACGGTTCACAAATCTGAAGCCAGCTTTGCAAACACACAAATACCATTCCCGAGTCCCCTCATTTCTGTATCAATCCCACCTCTCTTTTTAACTTCCATAGCAGGTTAGAAGGACACACTGTATTAGCAGCAGGAGCAGTTTAGGAATAGCACCCTCTGAAAAATTAATTGAATAAAGATGAGTGCCCATCTTTGGTCAGGGTTCAGTCTGACTCATTTTCTCCTTGTATAAGAACAAGCACAAAGGAGGTTCCCAGCCCGCTCACAGGTGCTTATAATATCAGTGGAAACAGTTGGTAACCGCCTTCAATTTTAACTTGAAGATTGCCACTTGTCCAGTTTTAATTTTAATTTGTTTGAATTAATTGTGGGATATATCTTAATTTATTGATTGCTTGTTTTTATGCATTGTCTTACTTCTATGATGTTAGCTGCTCTGAGCCCAACTTTGGCTGGGGAGGGCGGGATATAAATAAAAAATTATTATTATTATTATTATTATTATTATTATTATTATTATTATTATTATTAAGAAATCATTTGGAAGAACCCTCCAAAATCTGCTTGCTCTCCCTGATTGAGGGTGGATTTTTCATAAACACAATAATCCTAAAATTATTAGAGAGAGAGAGAGAGAGAGAGAGAGAGAGAGAGAGAGAGAGAGAACGAACCAGTCTATATTGAAGAGTTAAATATACAACTTTGTATAATAGGTGGATTTAGGCTCCACCCCTTGGACTTTCCTCTGCTTGATATTTAGTTTCAGCTTAAGTTGTAATCTCTACCCAGCTAGAAAAAAGAAGTATGTTTGCCTGTAGTAAGATGCAAGAGCTTGTTTATTCTGCAGTTATGATGATGAGTAGAGCAGCAATGGGTGCTGATTACTAAAGGGTGAAATAAAGAGATAACTTAAAGTGATCTGAAAAAGTCTACCCCTAAACCACCCTTTACTCTTTTAAAGTACTGAGCAAACTCAATCATAAAGGCTATTTCTTCTTTTTCTTGAGTAATAGATGGCAAAGGATGAAAACATCCTCAGGGGAATAAAAACACCGTTGTGTGCACTGCAGTTAGCTGGCCTGCTGCCACTTTAGACTGTAATTCAGCCCAATTTCTGATTTTCCCAGGGTGTGCATCTCAGCATGAGGCCTTTTGATAGCCAGCAATAATAAAAATAAAAGTATAATACCTTTCCACAATTAGTTTCCAATGGCTTAGTTAGTCTTTTATATAGCAAGTAGTTAAAAAGCTTTCCCTTAAATGTCCAACAGGAAGGAAAATCTAAAGGTTAGGGAGGAGGGATCCTCAAGGAGGAGTTAACAAGCACAAAGTATTTATCTTCTCTCAGCCCTTCATTAAACTTGAAGTATGCACAAGTATTTTTTGGGTGGAATCTAAAACTGAAGATACCTAGTCCAGCACCAAAGCTAAGCTCAGGAGCTCACTGTAAGTACTAGGGTAGTTCAGTTCATGAAGAATCAGAACACAGGTGAAAGAGGACTGCAGCAGTAGGCAAAGTCAAGCTTTTGAGAATGCTATTATTGGGGATCTCGTGTATTGGTGGTGTTGTGATACGTGATTAAAACTGATGTTTGGAGGAAACAAGTTCCTTCTTAGTTGTAGTACGACAACCCGTTTTGTTTTTACACCTTTTGGTGTCCCCATTGTCCACTGTATCCTTAATATCGTTTTTTTCTTTTTTTAAAAAAATGCCAGCCATTTAAATACTGGTGTTCATATACAAAATTTTCACTTGACCGTTACATAGCCCATTATGCAAGTCAATACACTCTGCGCATGTCGTAGGAGTGAGGGGAGAAGTCACTGCCTTGCTTTCCCCCCAGACTGGCACTCACATTCCTCCCCTCAGTGGCAAGGGGAGAGGGAATGGCTGGTGCTATTAACACCCCACCCCCAAAATGTCCCACCTAGAAATTCTGTTTCCCCACCTAAGAAGGCAGGCAGAGTGCAAGGCTGCTCCCAGCACCATCATTGCTGCAGCTTACATGGGTGGGGCTGGGGTGGGACATGGTGGAAATGAGGCCAGGGCTGTGTGGGTGCCCTGACAGAACCAATTCAACAAGCCCAAAGTTGAATCCCCAAGCTTTGCACTGCCCTTTTGCACCCCAGCCCCATTCATGTACACTGCAGTGACATTGGGGCCAGGAGCCCATCGCCATGGCTTTGCTTAACCTCTGCAGCCCCTACCCTTATTTGCAAATCATTGATTCCTGTGCCAATGTTAGCTTACACCTGATACTTAAAATAACTTATGAGACCAATAATGCTTAATGCCTAAAGAACGAATGGGGAGTTTTTTTGCATTAAGGTGAGCAGATTAGGGGTCTTGATCATTAATGTAAATACTGTAATATGGGCAGGTCAATAAGGTTTAATTCCTTAGAGATGGTCAATACTTGCTGTCTGTGAAGTTTCTTTTTAGTTCTAGAGAGAAATTATGACTTTGGCAGGTCATTTTTAGCCAAGAGAATGTTTTAAGAGAAATATCTGGGAAAGGGCAGAAAGCAGTACACCATTATATGAGAAATTTTATTTTCAGAATATGAAATATATTCTGGTATATCTTTTTATTTAATATGTGCACACACAGTAACATTTTAGAAGTGTTACAAATTGTTAATGTAATTTTATACCAAAAGGGGAGATGACTGAGTGCATATAATACCCCAGTTGATACTTGTTTGGGAAGCAGCAACTAAACATTCCCTTGATAGTTAACTATCAGCCACCATCCAGTTATAAATACCAATACATATTAATTCTCATATAGTTGAATTTTGAAATATCAAGCATTCAGTGAATATTCAGCACATATTTGACTATACTGAGAATATCAGTATCTGGCATATTTTACAAAGGACATTTTTAAGGATTTGGGAAGAATAAATTTGTTTAAGCTCTAGAAGAAATACAGCGATCAGGACACCCTGTTTGTAGCCTTTCATCGGCTACTTTACTTTCCACAGAGGAATACCTGCATTTGAATAAGCCAAGCATCAAACCTTTTGTTGCCATTTCGTTGTGTAAAATTGACCTGGACAGGATCTATTTGTTTCCTACACTTGCTATATTAGTCCTTTTTGTTCTTGTTGTTTGGTCAATGACATTCCATTTTAAAGCTATGCATTAAAGGAATGAAATGTGCAGAATAGCTAGGCTATAAAGGATCTCTCTTATCTTGCAAACACTTTTACATAATCCATTAATTTTAGTCCCTTTCCATGGAGGTGCAGGTTTCAGCCACAGCAAAGGTGGCATTTTTCCATCTCAGCAGTATTAAGCAGTTGGTCCCTTACCTTTCTCGCCCTGATCTGGCCACAGTGATCCATGCGACGGTCACCTCTAGGCTTGATTATTGTAACTCACTCTATGGGTGAGTTACAAGGGCTGCCCTTGAAGCTGACCCAAAAACTCCAACAGGTGCAGAATGCTGTGGTGAGGCTCCTTACGGGGTCCTTGCTGCAGGATCACATTTATCCAGTGCTTTACCAACTGCACTGGCTCCCGGTGGAGTACAGGGTCAGGTTTAAAGTACCATTTATTAATCATGACAATAAAGTATTTGAGTTACATAGGCGAATATAAGAAGTTGGCTCACCAAGCTCTTTCCTGGGTTAAATAGAAAATGGGGGTTTGTGACTTGGGGAGGGCAGCCATTCTTAAGCTTTCTAGTAATTTGGCCATTAGTCACAAGATGGTGCTTTTACGTTTATTCTTTGTGACTCTAAGAATGGCAGCCACTCCATCTGCTACAGTGGTCTCACACTGGCAAGGACCACAGCTTTGCATCAAAGTCAATGAACAGCCATTCCATTTTAATGCCCATCAGGTAAATGATGCCAGTGTTTGGACACTGGCTCTGGTTAGAAGGAGGCAAACAAGTACAATAATGGAATATATCATTGATTATGTCTTGCCATAATTTGAACTGGCTCAAGATTGAATAAGCAATGGCCACAGAAGCAGATGTAATATTTTAACCACTGGCATTTAAAACTGCCTCCAGAGTTGAACATCTTTAGTAACCAGCTGTTTAGTTTCTGTGGAAATTGCATGGTTTGGAAGGGGAGATATCTCCTGAAAGAGGAACACAAAGGTGGGAGCTGCTGGTGGCTTTTAGGATGACCATAAGACTCTCCTCTATTTGCTTCTTCATTGTCTGAGCTGCTATTGCTCCTTTGGATCTGGGCTTTGACATGTATTTAGCTGATGGGTTCAATTTCTAAATTGCCCTTTGTCAGTTATGATTCCAGGGCAGTTTACAACCCAAGCATCAATACAACAGAACAATTTTAGAAATGTGAAACCAATATTAGTTACAATTCTCAATTCACTCATCAATTCATATCTGATGTCATCGAGATTAACCTGTTTCAAGGCCTGGATGAAAGGTTATGTCTTTAACTGCCATTAGATAGAAACCAAGAAAGGAAGGTGACAGTCATATCTCTTATGAAAATGAGTTCCATAATTGAGATGCCACCACAGAGAAGTATTTTTAGACTCTTATTTTTGAGGGCCAATGCTTCTTTTCAATTGAGATGCATTTCAAAAGACATATGTCAAGATCAAATTTTTTAAAAAGTGTTTGTATATATTTCAGCTCCAACAAATATAAGAACACTGCAGTCTTATGCATGAGGATGAGTTAGTTGAGGTTTGCTGTATGGGATCAAAACATAATAAGCAAATGTGTAATTTTGGTTTTTCAGTGCATAATGCACCTGACTTCTACATTTCTTGAGCAATGCTTTTGCTGTTGTACAGGAGAATTACTCTGTAAAAGAAAATAGTAGTATCATGATCATTCTTAACAAAGAATCAACATCACTGGCTGTCTGGCATTAGGCAGTAGGATGACAACCATGATAAGTTATCTTACCTCGAATGGATCCTTTTCCTAAATTCTTGGCATGTCTGGATCTTGCAACAGCATGTGCTTGCTTATAAATATAAATAGTCTCATTGAAAAGAAACTGCCTTTTCTCAAAGCAAGGAAAGGAAGCAGAAAAGGCTTTTATGGAGAGAAGAGGAAATTGTCTTCCCTTGGTAATAGAAGAAAGCATGATAACTCTTCAAAATTTTGATGATGGTATTTCTGATAAACACACTCTTTGAAAGTTGAGTATAAATGGAAGCTGTATATGAAAATAAAAGAGGTACATATACCAGCTGTAGAACATTGTATTTAAAGTCCCATCAATATACTTCTTGAAATCATAAAGGCAGGGTTGTGTAGCAGTTAGAGCATTGAACAAAGAGGGAGAAAGGTTGTTTTCTGCTGCTCCAGAGAAGCGGACACGGAGCAATGGATCCAAACTACAAGAAAGAAGATTCCACCTAAACATTAGGAAGAACTTCCTGACAGTAAGAGCTGTTCGACAGTGGAATTTGCTGCCAAGGAGTGTGGTGGAGTCTCCTACTTTGGAGGTCTTTAAGCAGAGGCTTGACAACCATATGTCAGGAGTGCTCTGATGGTGTTTCCTGCTTGGCAGGGGGTTGGACTCGATGGCCCTTGTGGTCTCTTCCAACTCTATGATTCTATGATTCTATGATTCTATGATTCTATGACTGGGGAAAGGGCAGGGTTCAAATTGCTACCTAGCCATGAATTTCACTTAGTGATCTTGGACCAGCCAAAGTCTCTCAGCCTAACCTACCTAATATGTTTGTTGCCCTCCTCATTTTAGCATGACAACAACTCTATGTGCCAGCCACATATGCTCTATGCTGATATAATAGGGTACTGATGGTACCACAAACCCAACTTATGTTACAGAGGGCAGTTCTCTATTTATAGGAACCTTCTATTGGTTCAGAGATTATTTAAAGATGAAGAACCCAAAACTAAATAGTTTCTACTAGTGCAAGGGAGCCTCCCTTCTTTTGCCTCTCCCTGTGTCCTCCCAAAATCTGTTCCAGAGGGTGGGAAAAACCCCAGAGCAGGTTTAGGGGGTGTGAGAAGAGGAAGGGGGATTTCCTTTGCTCACTCAATCGTCCCTGCATGAGCAGATCTGTTTAGTTGCATACCACCCCTGGATAGCAGGCAGAGCAAGCACAGTCTACCCTGCTGTTTCCATCCATACAGATAAATTAACAAAGGTGAATTCTATGCAGACTTGTGTCCTCTTCTCCAATTGGATGTTTACCGAGTCCTCTCACTCCTAGCTTTCCAGCATACTGTACATTTTTCTTGGTTCCATTCGGGAATGGATTTGCTTTCGTATGTTTGTCTGATGGTTTATTTTTGACTCTCTTCTGCTGATGTATTTACTTTTATGATTATTGGCATTTTTATTGTAATCTGGTTGTTTTATGCCTATTCTCATTTCTTTTTCAGTTAGCCGTATCTGATGCCTCTTTTGTACTGAAACAGTTCTGGTTTTGTACACAATTTATGTTGGCATAAAAATGTTTCACAGTCAATATTTAAAAACAAAATTCTCAGAAACTTCTCTTTCCCCATCAGCCTCCAAATGTAATGCAGGAAGACCTAGGTCAGCTGAATGGCCAAGGCAGACTTTGATGAATAGATTCAAGCAAGACTCTGGTCTTACTTGAGGGCTAGTTGGTCACTGTGAGAACAGGACCCTGGACTATATGGCCTGATCCAGCAGATTTTTTCTCATTTTTTTAGGGAAAAATAGAAAAGAAGGTGTATGATGAGTAGGTGGACACGTCCTTATTCATCATTTCTCTTTGATTATGGCCTTCATGACTTTCAGAATGATTAGTCACTCACTACTAGGCAGCAAAGCAGGAGGCAACTCCAATTTTTCCTCTTATAAGTAGTAACTAGCATCCTTCTTGACATTTCCAAGACAACTGAAAAGCTCATAATTCAAGCAGCTGAGTGAATTTCAACAGCAGAGTGCCCATATATTAGGGAGAAAGAAGATTCTATTGTATAGGACACCTAATCATTCAGTTATCACAGATGTGCTGAATAAACTTTATTCTACTCCCAGGGAAGACAGCTGGAAAAGAATGAAGTAGGCAATGTTTGTTGATTTCAGTGATTCTGGATTGTGCTTATCCAACATAATAGGGGGAGGGGAGAAACCCCAGTCTTAATTTCCCTTTAATTTCTTGCCTTTGTTGTTCTTCCAGCAACAGCAAAAGGAAAATGTTGCCCATTTCATTCTCATTGGGGAGATGGCAATGCTAAGTGTTGGATTGCATTATTGCAATGATAAGTCTTGCTGACAGAATGAGGGGAAAACAATGCTTGGAAATGGAAGGGGCGTTCTTCGACTCATGGAGCAGACTAATTAAAAACCAAGCCAGTCAGTTAGATTAAAAAATAAAAAGGCATGTTGATTATTCATTAAAACTCTAATAACAGAGAAGCAGTTCAACTGTTCAATTAGAGTCTGGTTTAAACTAAAGAGGCCAGATTCCTGCATGATTTAATTCATGGCTGTGAAAATCTTGGACGCTGCTACTCTTATCCAAAGCCTATTGACGTACCTGTTGTATGCTCATGCATACAGAGCATATGACAACCTCACCCAAGCTACCCACCCACTTCTCTAGGAACTTGCTAAAACCTAGAGGACCATGGGAAGCTACCTTATAGCAGGCCAAAATATTCATCCATTAAGCTTTGTAATGTCTTCCCTGGGCTCCTTTGGGAATAAGAGTGGGGTAGACATTTTAATAATAATACTCTAATGCTAGATGCATTCCAACAGAGATCTTCCTAAATTCTGCCTGATCCTGGATGGTATTCAGTTAAGAGAAGACCCCCTGAAATTGATGGACCCAACTTAATTTTGTTCATTAATTACAGTGGGTCCACTTCAAGTAAAAGCTAATTGAATATCACCATCCCTTTTTTATTTTAGAATCATAGAATCATAGAGTTGGAAGAGACCACAAGGGCCATCGAGTCCAACCCCCTGCCAAGCAGGAAACACCATCAGAGCACTCCTGACATATGGTTATCAAGCCTCTGCTTAAAGACCTCCAAAGTAGGAGACTCCACCACACTCCTTGACAGCAAATTCCACTGTCGAACAGCTCTTACTGTCAGGAAGTTCTTCCTAATGTTTAGGTGGAATCTTCTTTCTTGTAGTTTGGATCCATTGCTCTGTGTCTGCTTCTCTGGAGCAGCAGAAAACAACGTTTCTCCCTCCTCTATGTGACATCCTTTTATATATTTGAACATGGCTATCATGTCACCCCTTAACCTCCTCTTCTCCAGGCTAAACATGCCCAGCTCCCTTAGCCGTTCCTCATAAGGCATCGTTTCCAGGCCTTTGACCATTTTGGTTGCCCTCCTCTGGACACGTTCCAGTTTGTCAGTGTCCTTCTTGAACTGTGGTGCCCAGAACTGGACACAGTACTCCAGGTGAGGTCTGACCAGAGCAGAATACAGTGGCACTATTACTTCCCTTGATCTAGATGCTATACTCCTATTGATGCAGCCCAGAATTGCATTGGCTTTTTTAGCTGCCGCGTCACACTGTTGGCTCATGTCAAGTTTGTGGTCAACCAAGACTCCTAGATCCTTTTCACATGTACTGCTCTCAAGCCAGGTGTCACCCATCTTGTATTTGTGCCTCTCATATTTTTTTTGCCCAAGTGCAATACTTTACATTTCTCCCTGTTGAAATTCATCTTGTTTGTTTTGGCCCAGTTCTCTAATCTGTCAAGGTTGTTTTGAAGTGTGATCCTGTCCTCTGGACACCTCTCCCAGTTTGGTGTCATCTGCAAATTTGATCAGGATGCCCTTGAGTGCATCATCCAAGTCGTTGATAAAGATGTTGAATAAGACCGGGCCCAAGACAGAACCCTGTGGCACCCCACTAGTCACTCTTCTCCAGGATGAAGAGGAACCATTGATGAGCACCCTTTGGGTTCGGTCAGTCAGCCAGTTACAAATCCACTGAGTGGTAGCATAGTCAAGACCGCATTTTACCAGCTTCTTTACAAGAATATCATGGGGCACCTTGTCAAATGCCTTGCTGAAATCAAGGTAGGCTACATCCACTGCGTTCCCTTCATCTACCAGGCTTGTAATTCTGTCAAAAAACGAGATCAGGTTAGTCTGACATGACTTATTTTTCAGAAATCCATGCTGACTATTGGTGATCACAGCATTCCTTTCTAGGTGCTCACAGACTGTTTGCTTAATGATCTGCTCCAGAATCTTCCCTGGTATTGATGTCAGACTGACTGGGCGGTAATTATTTGGGTCCTCTCTTTTCCCCTTTTTGAAAATAGGGACAACATTTGCCCTCCTCCAGTCTGCCGGACTTCGCCTGTTCTCCAGGAATTCTCAAAGATGACTGCCAGTGGTTCTGAGATCACATCTGCCAGTTCTTTTAATACTCTTGGATGCAGTTCATCTGGCCCTGGAGACTTGAATACATCTAAACTAGCCAAGTATTCCTGTACTATCTCCTTAGTTATTCTGGGCTGTGTTTCCTCTGCTGAATCATTTGCTCCAAATTCTTCAGGTTGGGCATTGTTTTCTTTATTTAAAAGACTAGAGTTGCAAGGGATTGGATCTGGGATCTTTTGTATACATGGCATGTGCTACCAAGGTAATGGGGGAATTTCTCCCAATGCAGGTTCCTCAGGACTGCAGTAAGGAAGGACAGTGTTAAATCCCTAGTCTATGGGGTATAAATAAATTTATTATTATTATTATTATTATTATTATTATTATTATTATTATTATTATTATTATTATTATTATTATGGCTGTGGCAATTCTGATAATTATAAACTCATTCTCCTTTTCCAGCCACTAAATATATTTATTCTTTTTTTAAAAGCACATTAAATGCAAAAACACATTTAATATTACATTCAATTTGGCCCACCCTCCCTCTCTCATATGCACCCACACCACACACACGGAAAGGCTTGGGGCCCCATGCCTTCCACCACTAACTCCAGTCAACACAAGTATTTTAAACCCCAGATGGGTTCTAGAGGGGTTATACGAATTCAATTAGTAAGAGTAACAAAATTAACGGGAAAGTTGTACTCTCAGGTGCTGGAAAGAAGTTGTTCCTGATGTATAATTCAGGAAAGCAAAACAATTTATTCATATATATATATACATATACATATGAACTGTGGCTGGCAGAGGTAAAGCACAGATAATACACCTACACACTGTTTCTTTTAGGTTGGCAAAAATGACAAATGTGCAGGCTTTGCATTCAAAACAACTTTTTATTTCCCTCCAGCAAGTATGGCCTGCTTCATAAAACATAAAACCAATGGAACAGCTACACTGGAAATTAGGCTTTCTATATCCCATATTAAATGTGACAAAAATGGGAGGGGATGCCGCGTGTGGAAAGTCTTATGCTTGTAAGTGTCTTAGAATTGGCTGAAACATTTGTGGGAACGGGTATGACATGCAGTTCAGGGAAAGCAGCCCACACAACCAGCATTTCCAGGTACATGGAATGCACTGTCCTCTTTTTAGACCAGGTGTGGGGAACCTTTGTCCCTTCAGATGTTGCTGAACTCTGGATAGTTTGTCAGCTATGGCTGTTCCTGGGCCTACATCCTAGTCATTCGTGTCCTAGTAACATCACAATTGGATGATCGCAATGTGCTCTCTGTGGGGCTACTCTTCAAAACTGTCCAGAAGCTGGTACACAACAAAGCTACATGTTGAGAAAGGAAGCTAAATGGAATTGTATCACCCATCTTAAAAGCACTGTGCTTAGTATACAAAGACCTAAACAACATAGGCCCAAGAGTGTCTCTTCCCATATTTGCCAACCTGGGCCTTGAGATATGTGGGGAAGACCAGGATCATGGTCGTGACAACGGATTTCACTCCTTTTGGAATTCCACTTGTCCCTTTAAGTGTTAGTATTGAGATGCCTTTTGACACATTGTTTACCCAAGCGTTAGTGGAAGGAAGAGAACTTAAAGCCCAACAATTACTATGCCTGTGATACTGTATTGTGGAAATAGGCTGACTTATTATCTTTTAGACATATTCTTTTATGTATTTTAACTATCGATTGAATGGCAGATGTTTTTATCAGATTTCTATTCTCTTTCATAATTTTCACATGCAATTTATTTTCTCATGAATTAATGAAGAATAATTCTGATGGGGGGGAGGGAAAATAGGAGATATTTTTTTTACGCAGGACTGTGTAGCTCAGATCAAAGAACAGAAGGAAACAGAAAGCTGCATAGACAGTGCTGTGAGCTGACTCCAATGTTCAAACAGCTGTTCCCTTGTTCAGCAACAGTGACTACATAACTACATTTAACTGTGAAAGAGACTCAATTTTAACCTGAAGGCTGCCATTTCTCTCAAGGAATTTCTTTTAAAAGAAATGCACACAGTTTCAAAACACCTCTTAATTCAAGTCTAATATATTTAAAATAACGTGGTCAAAGGAAATAACAAAGCTGCAATTATCAATAATTGCAAGTGATCAGAGCAGGTTCCTTTAAAAAATAATGTTTATTTCCTGTATTTCTTAAAGGTCAGCATATCAAGATGTTAATGGTATGCTAATAATAAAACACGTTACTGAGAACGCCCAATAGGGAAATTCCTATATAAGCTGACATTAAGCTGTTATCAACTGGGGAGGGGAAAAAAGCATAGTACTGTTATTCTGGGAGACCTGGGAGTAGGCTTGTTAATCACAGCTGAGGATACAGAGTTAGTGGGCTATTGCAAGATAAAAAGCTGGTACAGATTGAACATCTGAGCAGAGTTTCAGGTGATTAATCTCATTGTGTTCTTCCCCCACTCGACTTCTCCTTACTGCTACAGATTGGCTAATTAATATTATAGCAGCATTTAGAAATTTAGGGCAATAACTACCATTGAGACCCTGATTTGTAACCTGCTGTGCTGACATATTGTCAGGAACAGTTCCCATCCCAGCGTGCTAGCAAACGACACATGTGAGGAATGGGCTGGGGAGTAGGGAGGCAGGGATAGACAGGCACTCAGACAGTCTCCATATTATCCCCTAGCAGGCCAGTGAAGAGTAGCTGAGGCCTCCTGTATCTCAATTTAGGTGTTTAGCTTTGAAAGCCCCGTCCTGGTGTTTTTCAAGAGCCCAGCTGTCTATCTTCTCTTCGCTCTGCGGTGAATAATTAAAAAAGCTTGTTTAAGGAAAAAGAAAATGTCCAACCAGCCTCCCTCTGGGTGTTCGATCACTCGCTGTCTGTGGTTAAAGAGTGTTAGCCATTCTTTCATTCTTTCTTCAGAGCCAATAACATAACAATGAGAGGAGAAAAGAATCACACTAACTCACATCAATGAACAGGAAGCCCATTGTGAGTTAACAGAATATTGGAATGGATCGAGAAAGTGAACCAACAGTGACATAGTGCAGATCATGTGTCACATCCTGCATGCTCTTCATTAGAAAACAAATGTAGCAAGTTTCATAACGAGCTTGTGGAATGGGTTAACACTTTTTCTTTTGTTTTGGCTTTACCAACTGCATGGCAGGCAAAACTATAACAGGTGAAGCTTTTAATTTAATGCCACAAAGACCAGTGATAGTGCATGTGTAGAGTGCTGAGTATTATAATGCAGCTTTAAAAATTATTATTATTATTCCACCTATCTGACTGGGTGACTTCCAGAAAAATATAAAAACACAATACAGGGCTGCCTTCAGATGTCTTCTAAATCATATTGTTCTTGATCTGTCTGACATTTGAAGGGAGGGCTACTCAGAGGAAAGGTGGTAATCTAACAGTGTTACAGTTACTTTTAGAATACTGTGTGCAAGTGAGACTGTAACACACTGGTGGAATGCTCCAGTTCAGGGTTCCAGACATACCTCTTTTAAGTTCTCCAGTCCAGTATCTCTCACACTCAGTTTTCCTCCTCTCCCCTCAGCCCAACAGTCTGCATCCCATGCTGACTAACCATGTTCAATCATAATTGGCTGTGTGGTTTGTTTTCTGTTTTGTTTTATAAAGAAACATGTTCTGTATTTCTTCCAACCTTTGTTTTCCCAAGACTGTTGATACTTCTCATGTGCAGCAGTTTTGGCTGCACAAATACCTTTCCCTGGAGATTTAATGTAGGAAAGGATAAGACCTTCAGTTGAGTAATTCAACCCCAGGGATGTTAGGCTGCAATAGAGGGACCTCAGATCCACAGGTGTTGTGGAGATGCACAATAATCCATCTCATGACCCTAAAGAACAGGGGTGTCCAACTTCCAAGAGAATAAACTGGCAGTGATCTACCCATTGTTGAGCTTTTTTGTGGGGAGAATCAGCCAAAGTTGTTGAGCTATTTTTAGGGGAGAATGAGGCAAAGTTGTTGTTGTTGTGGGTTTTTTGTGTTTTTTTTGCTGGGGGGCATCAGGGCCCAGGATCAACCAGGTACATCCCATGATCAACAGGTCGATCGTGATCCTGTTGGACACCCCTGCTATAGAACATTGCTGAAGTAAGAGGATGGAATGGGGGAAGCTGCTGCTGACCCCAAAGAGCCTAGTAGTCCCCCCCCCCATGAAACCTTGTGTTTTTCCAGAGGCATCTAGCAGCCTGTATAGGCATAGACATAACTGAAGTAATTACATAAAAGGTAAAGGGACCCCTGACCATTAGGTCCAGTCGTGACCAACTCTGGGGTTGTGGTGCTCATCTCGCTTTATTGGCTGAGGGAGCTGGTGTACAGCTTCCGGGTCATGTGGCCAGCATGACTAAGCCGCTTCTGGCGAACCAGAGCAGCGAACGGAAACACCATTTACCTTCCCGCCAGAGCGGTACCTATTTATCTACTTGCACTTTGACATGCTTTCGAACTGCTAGGTTGGCAGGAGCAGGGACCGAGCAACGGGAGCTCACCCCGTCATGGGGATTCGAACCACCGACCTTCTGATTGGCAAAGTCCTAGGCTCTGTGGCTTAACCCACAGTGCCACCTGCGTCCCAAAGTAATTACATACATACATGCTTGCATATGCATAGGTTGCAAGTTCTGAAGCATTCATTGCAAGAGCAGTTTGAATCTGAAGAATTAGCAGATGAAAGTTTTCAGGGCATGAAAATAACCATGATCACCTACAATTGCTGCAGATCAGGCACATGTTAAAGGCAAATCTACAAGACAATCCTCAATGGTGAGAGGATAAGAATTAACTTCTTAGGTCATTAAGGATTGCTCATTCCCTCAGTCACCATATGTTTAAACATGTGCAGGATGGGCAGGTTTGGAAACTGGGTCCAGTGACAGCCAGTTAGAAGAGATCAGCAGTATCAGTTTCTCAATAAAGGGCAAGCAGCTGTATGCTATTCTATGACAGCACTTGGAGAGATCCACCCACATTGGCACATTATCCAAGGTCATATTTGATGGATCACTACTGGGTTCCCTTTTTCTTTACCTTAGCACTGGTGTACAAGTAGTTCTCTTCGGCAGCGAGGTCTCAATTAGCTTTAATTACAGCTGGCTCTGTAACTTTAATTAAATATAGGTGATAGCCCTTCTTCAGTAATTGTTCCCCAGAGAAATTACTTTAGCGGGTGCAATATCTTGCATGAGAAACAGCCACGGTGGATTTGTACTGATATGCAGCAAGACTGATGGTGCAACGAAAAGAAACTCATCTCTTCATTAATATTTGAACACTGTCATTCTCCTCTCTGCCATTAAATTTATAGCATTTTTTCCCCAGCTAGTGGAGAATGACACAACTTAATAGGATATGATGGGAGGTTTGGAGAACTGAATATCTATTAGGAGTCTACAGATTTATAGTTATTGATCATTACGATAACCAGTGCACCTTGAATGTTTCACAGGCATGCAGTTTTAACTGGTAGTACTAGTAGCCATGAATGAGAACCCAAATGGATTCAACAAGCTTTTTACACTACTGATTTTATGAGGGCTCCCCCTTGCCTTATTTTAGATACCACACCAAAGACCCATGCACCAGCCACCTAAGACTTGTTATCATTGTGAGATCAGTAGAAAAGAACTCTTAATTCCCTAGAATGTTTGAATCCAATGGGCTGAAACAGGACTTCACTGTTCAGAAAAGTACTGTTTTCATAAGAACCACCTAAATGTCACAGGATATCTCTGGTGACATTCTACCAATGTTAACATACTTATTACATCGTTCTAATAATTTGGTCTGGAAGAGCCCACATGCAGATGAGCCCAGCTGCTATGTTTCTGCATGGAAATATGGTACTGGACTTCTGATACTGTGCATCTTCAGTGCCCGGTGAAACCAACAGGACAATACGCTCTGTGAAATTATTCTTATTAATGACTCCAGTTGCATTGTTTGACGTGGCCATTTCCAGTGTTGGCTCTTGCGTCAATTATTTTCACAAGTGTAAATATAATGTGCATTATAGATAAAATGTGTGTATGTACTCAGCAAGGCCTGTGATAGTACAGAGAGGGACAGAGTGGTGCAATTTATATGAGGTTTATTTTTCCACTTGCAAGCTTCTGTAATAGATGTCATGAATAAGGATAGGGAACCTTAAGCCTAGGGCCTGAATGTGCCCCCACCCCAATCTCTGTCTGGCCCTTGACTCCCTCTCTGCAGGCCACACCGGTAACCAGCTCTGCTTCAAACGCTTCATGAATGTTCTTTCAGGTTGAAATGTGTTTTTTGACTTTGATAAAGCCTCTTGCTTGCCTGAATGCAGGATAGAGAGGTGTGTGCATGTAGAAACTAGCCTACTATACAAAGACAAAAATTACATCCATTGCTCCACTAATTTTTGCCACTGGCCCCACCTGAATCGAACTTTTGCCTCTGCCCACCCCCATGCTATGCATAATGACTTGGGAATAACCCCTATTTAGCACAGTGGGATCTAGGGTGGCCATAAGTCCTATTTTACAGGAGCACTGTCCTCCTGTATGAAAATGTGTCCAGTATGAATCCAGTTCAAAGATACAGAACCATAAGCAGAGAAGGCAGTTGCCCATCTGCAGCTAGTTCCCTTGTACAGCAGGATGAGCTGTCACAAATGCCATCTGGTCACAGTCTTCTCCACTATGGTCAGGTGTATTTCTGTTTAAATTATTGGAATCATTTCTAAATTTGCTAGCTATACATATAAACTGGTATATGCACATTTTATGAAAATCCATGTCCTGGTGATGCATGTGGCCGCCCTAGTAGGATTTCTGAGTTATCAGGTTATAAATATGCTTAAATTCCAAGTAGAAACGGAAACCTGTAGAACTGAGTCCATGCCACTTTGTTTGATGTTGGAAACAAAGGTGAGGATGGGCACGTTGAACCTAAATTTTAGACCTGTTCCATTGTTTGACACCATTCTTGATATTTTTGTTGTTGCAGAACTATATATGTATAAGGAAAACAAAGAGAGGAAAATGTTCTTAAAGTATGTGCACTGCAGTCCACTTTAATTATTCAAACTTCCCTTTTCCTCTTTTCATACTCCATCTCTCTCTCTCTCTCTCTCTCTCTCTCTCTCTCTCTCTCTCTCTCTCCTCCCTCTCTCTCTCTGCCCCCCTCTCCCCTTTTCCGTTTTCTTTTAAAGTCTACTCTGATCAGCTACACTAGCGTTCAAAGACAAGATTTCCCTCCCTGCAACCCCATGATGATAAATCTTCTTGGCATCTATGTAACAATTTTATCTTCAAAGTGTTGCATGCAGTAAATAATTCATTCCCTTGTTCCCACATATGAGGCAGGTAGGGGAGCCCCGCTAGGTCCATTTCACAGCTGCAAAAGAAGCTGGCAAACGGTAGGGGTGCTCAGAGTTAGCGCATAACATTTTAAAGTGATCCTTCCTTATCTTCCTCTTACCCCTCAATAAAATCAGCCCAGACAGGCTTCTCATTTATATCTAATGATGGAGAAGATAACTTAGGTGGATTTGGGGGAAATCCTTTTGGACCCAGGGATGGAATGATAACTCATGGTATAAGAGCACTTACCAATTTCTGCTGCCAACTGAGGTAACTCATTACTTAACAGAAAATACAGCAGTGTGGAATGGCACTAATGCCAAAATCCAGGAAAAGCCCCCCATGCAGGATAATAGATCAGTTTTGAAGTCAATGGGACCTTTATGGTGATATCGTGGAAGGTCTCTCTACACCTGATATTGGGTGTATCTATTGTCCCTCAGCATTTTCCTGTTTCACAGCTTAGAAGAGGTTCTGACACTCTGGGAAGGGGACTACAGGAGGTGTAGGGAGGAAGAAAGATGGCTCAACTTTTGGATTTAACTCATTAGTGTTTTTGATGAACCAATTCTGCTTATATATACTGCACTCAATTCAAAATGCAACTGGGATACATCAAAAACATTATTATTATTTGTACAGTGGTACCTTGGTTGTCAAACTTAATCCATTCTGGGAGTCTGTTCGACTCCCAAAACCATTCAAAAACCAAGGCACGGCTTCCAATTGGCTGCAGGAGCTTCCTGCACTCAAGCAGAAGCCATGTTGGATGTTCGGCTTCCAAAAAACATTTGCAAACTGGAACACTTGTGGGTTTGCAGTGTTCGGGAGCTGATTTGTTCAGGAGCCAAGCTATTTGAGTACCAAGGTATCACTGTAATTGTAGTATGTCGTCCTTCATACGTAGATCTCAGGGCAGTTTGAACATCAAATTACAATATAAAAACCACATATAAAAAGGCCTGTTCTCGTGTTAACACCCTCTGGACCTCTTGTACATGAAGAAGAGCCCCAGAGGATGATCTTCATATGGAGAGATGCGGTCCTTGAGGTATTGCACTCCTGAACCATTTAAGGCTTTGTAGGTTAAAACCAGCACTTTGAATTGAGTTGGGAAACTAATGGGCAGCCAATGCTGTTGGGCAAGGATTGGTGTAATATGCTCAAACCTTCTTGCCCCAATGAACAACCTGCCACTGAATTTTGCACCAGCTGAAGTTTCTGAACCGTCTCTAGAGGCAGTCCTACATATAATGCATTGCAGTAATCTAACCTAGAGGTTACCAGGCATAGACAACAGTAGCTTGGCTGTCCCTGTCCAGATAGGGGTGCAACTAGGCCACCACCTGAACCTGATGGAAGGCCACTGACCCTCAAGAGACAGCAATGGATACAGAAGTACCCCCACTACTTCAGAGGGAGTGTTACTAGGCAACCTCCCAGGCATCTGGTCTAGGAAACCACCCACTTACAGTGCCTCAGTCTTATCTGGATTGAACTTCAGTTTGCTGCTTCTCATCCAGTCCATTAGTGAGACAAGACAATTGTCCAGCACATCCACTGCCTCACCTGCAGATCTAAAGGAGAAGAAGAGTTGTGTGTCATCAGCATATTGCGGACAACGTACTCCAAACTTCTTGATAATATCACTCAGCAGTTTCATGCAGATGTTGAACAGCATAGGGGATAAAACTGAACCCTGAAAACCCCACATTGTAGGCGCTATGGGGCTGAATAATTCTCCCCAAATTAGAAAAAGCACATTTTTACAGCTCTGCCCCACTATCTTAGGCATGCCTAATCAAAAGTAAATGCCACTGGGTTCAATGGAACTTATTTTCAGGTAAGTGGATATGGGATTGCTGGCTTAGACTGTCATCCACAGAACATGCTCCCTGGTCTACTTCCACCTCCCACCCCAAGAAAGGGCTTATTCCTATTAACTTTATTTCAGAATAGTTTCATTTGAAGATCCTTTCAAAATCAATAGGACTCATCTAGAATAAGATTGGTGCTTTTTGGCTTCTAATGGCCTATTCCAAAGTAATCTTACTGATAAATTTAGGGCCTGGATGACTTCTGAAAATAGGTCTTAAATCCTATTCTACAAATACATTAGTCAGTGTGAGGATGCAAACTGATTCAGGCTGCATTCCTAAGTTCAATTTACTTTTAGGCAAGCCCCTCTGAACATAACGGAGCACAGGAATGAGTGGGCCAAACCAGTTCAACTATTACTTTATCAACTGTCTTCCTTAATTGGTTTGTGGAATTGATTATTAGATTCCTTAAGTCCCCATATCTTAATTAGAATGTTCTGTTCATTCCTGTTAAACTTTAGCCATACTTGCAAATATAAATACATTTAGGATTGGAGTTGGCTGCCTCACTCCTGAATGCATTATCAGAAGCAAACAGTTTTAAATAAATTGAGTTGTAGAGCTTGCACCCTCATATGTACTTTTGTCTTTTTAAAAGGCACAGCAAAATGATGCAACCATGTATTTCCCTGTCTGCCGCTGCTCAGTCCCCTTTTCCCACCAGGTGCAGAAAGTAGAAATTATTTTTCCCCCACAGCAGGCAAGAGGTGCAAGGTGGATGAAGGGACTGAAGATGCATTGGGTATGAACCTGTAAAGAGGAACTCATGAGCTCTGAGCCTGATTGTGCCCAATCTCTATGCAGCTCCAGCCATCCAGAGTTGCGGTCTAGCAACATCTGGAGGGCCATGAGTTCCCTGCTTCTGCTCCATGCGGTAGAAGCAATTTTAAGGGAGAACAGATTTGTGTTGTTCTTACCTATGTGCACTGGAGTATGTGAATGGAGACCAGAATGTAGGCATATCATTCAACCTGTGAACACTGAGCACACCAAGAGGACCTACCAACGTGATCACAACCCTTCCCAAACAACTACAACTGCAAGTAATTACTTATACCCTGCCCATCTGACTGGGTTTCCCCAGCCACTCTGGGCGGCTTCCAACAATAAATTTAAATACATTAAAACATCAGTCATTAAAACTTCCCTAAAGAGGGCTGCTTGGGAAAGATTGAGGGCACAAGAAGGGGACAACAGAGGACGAGATGGTTGGACAGTGTTCTCGAAGCTACCAGCATGAGTTTGACCAAACTGTGGGAGGCAGTGGAAGACAGGAGTGCCTGGTGTGCTCTGGTCCATGGGGTCATGAAGAGTCAGACATGACTAAACAACAAAGAGGGCTGCCTTCATATGTCTTCTAAACGTCACATAGTTATTTATATCCTTGACATCTGATGGGTGGGCATTCCACAGGGCGTGTGCCACTACCAGGGAGGCCCTCTGCCTGGTTCCCTATAACTGCTTCTTGCAGTGAGGGAATCGCCAGAAGGCCCTCGGCGCTGGACCTCAGTGTCCAGGCAGAACGAGGGGAGGGGTGGAGATGCTCCTTCAGGTATACTGAGCCGAGGTCATTTAGGGCTTTAAAGGTCAGCAGCAACACTTTGAATTGTGCTCAGAAATGTACTGGGAGCCAATGTAGGTGTTTCAAGACCGGTGTTATGTGTTGTGTTATATGTACCATATGAAGGGCAGGGAATCTTTTTTTCAGCCTGAGGGCCACATTCCCTCATGGGCAATTTCCTGTGAGCTGCAACTTGGTGGGCAGGGGCAGAAGCAAATGGGGATGGAGCAAAGGAGGTGTACAGTAGGCTATGTACATTCCAGCCAAGCAAAGACTGAGGTTTCTATGCCTACACCTCTGTCCCTCAAGGCATCAGGAGGGTATGAAGTAGAGCCATTGACAAGCATGATTTGGGCAACCAGCAGAACTTACTTCCTAGTAAACATTTAGGAATAGGTATGATCCGCTGTCTCAAATTAGTTATTTTCCTAATTTTTATCCCATCTTTCTTCTGTTATGGAATCCATGGTAGACACCATCTAGGCACTGACTAGCCCCAAGCCTGCTTAGCTTTAGCAGGGTGGTAAAGCCAACCCACTTACTTCACTGCTCAATGCAGATGGTATGAAACACCTATGTTCTGTCTCCACAGTAGGAGTCAGTAATATCAGTAGCTGCAAACCTTAGGAGGGGAGAATGCTCTTTATGCTTGTATCCTGCTTGCAGGTTTCCCAGGCATCTGGGTGGGCACTGGGGCCAAGGTATCTCACTCACCTGGAGTTGTGGGACTTAAGTGGGGTGCCAAGCATGACTCCTTCAACACCTGAGGAGGTCTGGTCAGTTGAGGATTGGGGTAGCAATCATAAAATCAAAGGATTATAGGGTTGGGAGGGACCCCCGTGAGTCAACTAATCCAACCTCCTGCAATGCAGGAATCTCAAGTGAAGCATCAATGACAGATGGCCATGCAACCTACTTGTGCCTTCTATACAGGGGCATATATGCACTCACCTTAATTTGAAGCAGAGGTGGCTGCTAGGGAGCTCCCACATTAGTAATATCTCACATTGGTGTTAGGATTGTTGTCAATGCTGTTAGGTTAAAATAAAGATACCCGAACTAATTTATGACATGTGTCTCATCTTGTTATTCTGGATGTGATTGCAGTCATTTTCTCTCCAAATTCAGACTCGACTCTACTCTTATTTGGATTATGATACAAAAGCTTCATAAACTGTACTAGAGAGACTAATAACACACTTTTATAATTCTTATAATTCGGTCACACAAAAGTAAAAATTCAAGAAAGTGGATCATAACTTACAACTCATATTGTAACTCTAAATTCATGCATGAATTGAACTGTAGGCAGTTTGTTCTGCTTTGGATATAAAAACCTAGTAGCTTCATAATGGAGACTGCAGCAAACAGTGTCAAATACATAGGCCAGCTTCATCAATCCCTCTTTCCAACAGTTTTATATTTCTGTTTAATACAACTGAATGTTGGGTGGTGTGAAATGTTATGAGCATTCTAGACCTTCAAGCAGAGATATCTTACACAAATATAGTTGACACAGCTGCTGCCTGGAATGCTGTTTCATGCCTCTCTGGGGACATTTTGTTATAAAATGGTAAATAAATAATAAAATGCTGGTCAGATTCAGAGTTTTCTGGTGGCCTTAGGCTGCAGCCCTGTATCTATCTACCTGGAAGTAAAACTTCATTGAACTTTCTTCTGAGTAGGGCTGGGCAGCTAATTCTGTTCATTTTTTTTGTCTGTCTCATAGGTCTATTCCACCCCATTGTATGCCTATGCACCCCATTCAATCTCATCAAAAGCATATTTTGCCTTTCTCTCTCTATATATATCAATATTACACACCTTTATGTAAAATATACACTTTTCAATGAATGCACCTTTAATATACACATGTCTCCATGCACTTTTAGAGGTGAGCTACAAATGTTTGTGCACACTTTTTGTGCACTGGAAAAGCAGTGCAAAATCTGGAGGACTGTGTAATCTGAATGGAGTTGTGTTCCCATCAGCAAGCAAGTTTCAAAGTGTTGTATTTAGTCAAATCATTGCAAAAAGCAGACTAAACTTCTGAATAAACATGTAGAGGATTGTACTGTTTGTCATATGCAATATGTAATCTGCAATAGGATCTTTGACTCTTCCAAACCCCTCTGTCCTCAGAATATTCTACCATACTGTTTGAACAGCTGTTGATGATGATTTATTTTATACCCAACCAATCTCTGTGCTCTGCAGGAGGGCCTTTTACAGATAAAAATATCACCAGGAGATCCCCTCCAAATGATGTTAGAACCTCTATATGATGTACCACCTACATCTCAGAATGTCCTCCTGTTATATATCAGGCATGAACTCTAATGTTTTCGGGTCGGGGGTGCCTATTTAAGAGACTCCTTTTTCAACCAAAACTTTTAAGTTGAGATTTTCATCTTAGTCTGCATCAGTATTGGACTTGAAATCATTTTTATATGTCTTTATTTCTAATCACTTTGGGATGCTTCACAGGAAGCAATTCATGAATGAAATTCATAATAATATAAGATTTTTATTCTTCCCTTTCTCTGAAAGGAGGCCAGGGTGGCAAACAACAGCTAATAAAAATAATATTGCCATTTAAACAAAAGATTTTACAGCAAGCTAAATATCCCGCCAGCTAATAATTCCAAAAACAATGACTTTCAGTTACCAAATACCTATGTGAACAGGAATATTTTTTAAATTCTGCCTAAAGGCTAATAATGAGGACGACTGATGCATCTCACCAGGGAGGACATTCTTTGAGAAGGGACTGGTTGCAGGTCTGTACCAGCAAGAGAGCATTCATTGGTGGCACCACCAATAGTAATGAACCAAGGTTAGGCCTGCACTATCCCATCACACTCATGTTACCCTTTTGACATATTATCCCAGTCCCCATCAGCCAACTAAAAGTTCTATCCACAAAGGCTACTAGCCCATGAAAACAGTTACCCTATATATTTTTACCATTCATTGGTGGAATAAAAGGGGGGGGGGGGAGAACCAGTGCTTGTAAAGCTTCCATGCAACAGTTCCCGTATGTTCCAAAAATTTTATTAGTTTTCACAATATTATAAACAAACAAACACACACACACACACACACACACAAAAGACAAACAAACATAAATCATAGCCTTATTAAAAATTACAGTTATTAACTTTGTTAAGTGACTTCCTCACTTCCCCTTGGTTGAATTTCATTGCATGTCCTTTTAACGGTTTTCCAAATCCCAATTTTTTGAAATTTAACTTAAACATTAACATCCTTAGATCTTCACCTTATAGAATTAAACATATTAATTCATCACTTAACATAAATAAAATCCTAAGCCCATTAAGTAGCTGCAAGCTATTTTCAGTTAGCCATGCAACAGTTCTCAGTCTTCGGAGACTTTGTGTAGTACTGCCAAGCCATGAACATAGAAGTATTTCACTCACCCAAATATTATTCTTGTATTCCAACCTTTTACATACCACTTAAGTACAGTCATATCTAAGCAGTCCACAGAAAACCCAATACATTGAAAATACGAATGAGTTAGAACCATAAAATCAGAATTCAATTTTAAAAGCTGCTGGAATGATAAAAATGAAAACCTTCAATAAGCCCTAGAAGTTCACATTGTCATCTTTATTTCACAAAAACAACAGCAGTAGAAGCTTATTAGCCATGTCCCTTGATTTGCAGTGATACTTGCACAGGGCACTGGGGATGGTGTCTCAGCTATTATCACACATTAGCCATTCAGCATGGTCTACAGTCCCAAAAATAGGACCCAAGGAAGCTGCCTTATACCAGGCCAGACTTTTTGTCTATCTGGCCCAGAACTGCCTGTTTTGATGGGCAGCAACTTGCTAGAACTTAGGTAGAGACTTTCCATATCACCTGTTATATGCTTTTTTAAATCATAGAAGCAAGGGGCTAAACCCCAGGCATTTTTGCATGCAAGGTGTGTGCTCAACTGTCGAACAGTCCTTGCTTTCACACAAAACGTGCTATGGTGGTATGTGGAAGACAGAATAATGGCAGCAGGGAGAATTTCATACAATATTCTACCATTCTTTTAGAGCGTCTGTTGCCACATTTCCATTAAAGATCTGAGATAGGAGAAGTTTTATATCAGTGGCCCAATGTGGGGTTGAGATCTTGATGGATCTCCATCAGAACTCTTAAAATATAGACATGGATAAAAACAGCAAGAGAGAAAGAATACATTCTACAAGAGAAAATTTCAGTAATTTTCAATAACATAAAAAATTGTAAATCCTCCCTTTTCTGCAAATGGGTTCTCCATTATAATTTTCAATTTCAATCTTACTGAGATAAGCTACACTTTTCTATGTGGATTATCTTCTAAACTGCTCACCTTTTCACTAGTTTCTTGAAAGCTTCTGTCTCCTTTGAAAATCTGCTAACATTCCTGCCAAAATCTGTCTGGCCAGATATAAAAACACTAAGTAAGAGACAATAAACCTCAACTAACTGCTTTTTTGTTGCATGGAAAAAAAAATTGGGAGGGAAATGAGGCATTGTGTGGGGAAATTGCAACTGCCTTTTTTCACAGCATCACTGAACACAGCAAGACTGGATTTGTTACTTGTCACTGAAAAGGCATCATTATAATTTAGTAATGGATTTGTTTTATGCCTCATTTTCAATGCATTTTATAAAGCCACCAATTTCTTGCTCTTTTTTTTATTACTTGTTTATATATAAACATGCAAGTATGAAGAAATAGCAAAAACATAACATATAACCAAACATGTTATTTACAACACTAAACCTTATGCTACTAACCATTATTTCTAATCATTACCAATGTTTCTTACATATGCTGGTTTATACATTGTTGTTCTTTCCCAATCCAGAGGGATGTTTGTCAAATTGGTGGCTACTTGATACATCATTCATATACACAATGAATAGGGAAAATGTATGAAATTGTCCCTCTTTACTTAGCCCTCTGATCAAGCAACTCTGTTACTTTGTTGTTAGATGTTTTTATACCCTTCCTTTCCTCTAATCCAGAGCACATAGTGGCTTCAGATGAGGATTTTTAAAACAAGCATCTACAATAAACAGATATGATGCTTCATTTTTGGCTAGTATAATCTACCAAACCTGGGTGATCTAACTATATACTGTGTCCAGATACCAACTTCCTTTTTCCTTTTTTTTTCCTGCCTAGATTCTTGCTGCTGTGAGCATGGAGATGGATATTTCTTTATTGCAATATTTGACTATCCACAAATACAACAATAAAACTAATTTGATAGTCAGGAATTGTTGTTTAGTTGTGTCCAGTAACCGCATTGCTCTGCCAAGTTGGAGCTGACACTAATTATGTGAGGGGTATGCCTCTTAAATACCCAGCAAATAAAACACATTTCAACAAATGAAAATTAGTAGTGTGTAGCCTCAGAGATAGACAACCTCTCCTTTTGAGATACTTTGTACTTCTAAGGGTCAAACTAGACTGGACCCTTAATGTGCCATTCACAACCAGATCAGTAATAATAATATAATAGGGAAACAGAAGGAAAATTTAATCAGAACTGCAGCACACAGACACAGGAGGTTTAACTCTCTGCAAGTGTGATTCCAACAAAGATTGCCCTCTATGCCACTATTGGCCTGAAGGTGGTGGCAGAAGCTCCCATTGACACCAATGAGACCCTTTCCCCTCTAAGGCTAATAGTGTGTGTGTGTTGAGGATATCTTTTTCTTTTTTGTAAAGACTGCGGCTGGGGAGAGCAGGGTTTAACCACCCCTCCTCAAACACTGTAATAGAGATTAAAATTGTCGCTGTGCCTAAATACTGAGTGGCAACCTTAATGTAACTGCTCATGACATGATTAGTGTCAAGTATAGTCTGGGATTTATATACTGCTCAATTTATTGTGTGGTGGAGAAGACCTAGCAATGACAAATAATTTCTCATTGCTATATACCTCCAATAGTGTTCAGAGACTAGTGAAGGAAGATCTATATAACCCCAAATTCCTACCAAAGAAAATTATCTTGTCTCACTTCCACAAAGTTCCATCATAGAATGCAAAGGCTGGGAGGGATGACTAGTCTTGCTCAGTGCTTTTTTATTTTAAGGATGATCAAATTAGCACTGAAATTGGATCGTGCCTGTGGGTGTTTTCCCATTCCATCATCAGTTTTAGTCAGTTAGATTTGTCAAGAGAGATGTGTTGTAGCTTAATGGCAAAAGCAATATAACTGTCCTTCAACCTTAGGTTCCCAAATGTTGTTGTATTACAATGCTCAGAATCCTGAGCCAGTCTAGCTGTTTTCCAAAGGTTCTAATAAAATAATTGTTATAACATCCTTTTAAAATTTCACCGTCACCTTATTTTTGAAAACCATAGTACCAAAACCTTATGGAAGTATTGCTTTCAACCTCAAAATGGTGTGTGTTTGTTTGTTTTTAAAGAGTGCAGCTATTACCTGTTTCAAAACAAAGGGGGTGAAAAGGGCCTCTTCATCAGGGGTGTTCCGTGAATCTGGAGAGCATGCTTATATCAGGACGTCAGGGTTGAATGTATTGTTCTTTAAATGTTACGATGACTAGTTCATGCAAGTTTCTCCCCCGAAAAGGTTGTTATGTACAGTGGTACCTCGGGTTAAGTACTTAATTCATTCCGGAGGTCCATTCAGGTTCTTAACCTGAAGACCACTTTAGCTAATGAGACCTCCTGCTGCCGCCACACTGCCGGAGCACGATTTCTGTTCTCATCCTGAAGCAAAGTTCTTAACCTGAGGTACTATTTCTGGGTTAGCGGAGTCTGTAACCTGAAGCGTATATAATCTGAGGTACCACTGTATAAAAATCCTTGGTGGGAGATCAGGAGTAGGCTGACTCTTGAGTCCAGTATGGTTCAGAACTTTCCCAGGTGAAATTATGAACATAAATGTTGGGGTGCTGCTTGTGGGCTTCCCTTAGGCAACTGCTAAGGACCATAAGTACATAAGAAGAGCCACTGCATGAGGCCAATGGCCCATCTAATCCACCATCATGTTCTCACAGAGGCCAGTCACATGCCCATGGGAAGCCTGCAAGCAGGACATGAGTGCAACAGTACTCTGTGCTTCTCAGCAACTGGCATTCAGATGCATGCTGCCTCCAATGGTGGAGGTAAAACATAGCCATCACAGTTAGCAGCCATTCATAGACTTATACTCCACAAATGTGTCCAAGCCTCTACTAAAGCCATGCAACTTTGTGGCCTATGACTACTTCTTGTGGTAGGATGCTGTGAGAACACAATGTTAGACTAGATGGGCCTTTGGCCTCTCCGTGACCTTTGAGTTTCTTCGGTGCTTTAGAAAAACAAAGTACAAAAATGAGAGGTAAAAAATAAAATCAGAGGAGGGAAATTAAATCTAGGGAATGGTTTGGGGGAGGAAAACATCATGAGTGGAAGGCTAAGAGGACCAAAACACCAATTTTAGGCATTCCTGTTATAGGTTTGGTTATGCGAGGGAGGAGTTTTTCCTAAAACAAAGTGATGGTGGGATTTTTTCCACCTCTACTATAGGAACTGAGAGCAAAAGAGGTTTTGTGTGCATTTTGGGGTGAAGGCTCCTAACTTCAGTTAATGTGTTTTCCAATGGTTTTCACAGTGGCATGTGTGTTGATTCCCTATCCAGGAATGAGGGCACCAACCAATGGATATACCCCAGTGTTCAGTTTCGGTTTCAGTTAATTGGTTCTCGTGAGAAACTTGCAGATTCTAGCTTCACCAATTAACTCCAGCTGGTGGCAATTTACTCTTGGCAGAAAGCCCAGGTCTGCTTGACCTAGAAACTACTCACTCTGATTGGTTAACGAGCAGCACTCAACTCTGTTATCTAGGGATTGCTAGCACAGTTTGATGTGAGGTGTATTAGGAGTTAGAAGTGCTGTGTATGGTTATGAGAGAGAGTGAGAAAGAGAGGGTTTATTTTGCTTTTATTTGTATGCAGAAACTCTGCTGGTTTTATTTTTCCTTTTAATAAATCCTGTAAATAGTTATTCTGAGTCTAGCTGACTAGTCATTACCGCCGCAACTAGCTTCCTCGCTGTGCAGGAAAACTCTGCTACGTTTGGGCTAAAGCCAATAGGGCTATGCCTGACACTCCAAAGTTCCATGAGGTTATGGGCATTGTGCTGCCAGCCTGAGTTGTGGTGGTGTCAGCATCAACGGCGTTGGTTCCAGTAGTTCCAGAAGTTGTTGTTCCTGGCTGGTTCCTGACCGTGGTGAGCTGGTGACGCAGCGGACTCAAGGACAACAGCTGCAGCGTGTGAGTGCTGGGTGCTGTGGTTCCTGTTTTCTCTCTCGGTGGTCGTGAGTAGCTGGTTCCGGGTTCCAGGGACATCGCTCTCAAGATGACCTCACAACCAGTTCAGATGGCTTTTGAGCGTCTGAATGACTCCAATTACTTGCTGTGGTCGGAACGCATGCAGGCAGTGCTGCAGAGGGATCGTCTCTGGCAAGTGGTGAGTAAGTTTCCTACGAAGCCTGATGATGAAGACCTCGATAAAGACCAAAGAGCAAGGGCCACAATTGTCTTGGGGCTGGAAGATTCCCAGTTGCCGTATGTGAGGGGAATCAAGACAGCTAGAGGTGTGTGGCAAGCACTTAAAGAACTCCATGTGCGTGAGACAGCGGTTTCCAAGCTGTTCATTCGCAAGGCATTGTACAAGGCAATGTTACAGCCTGGGGTTACAATGCAGGAACACCTACACAGTTTACAGTTAAAGTTTTCTGCGCTACAGGAAAGAGACTGTGCATTAGACCAGCAGGAGAAGGTGGCTATTATTTTGAGTTCTCTCCCGGAAAGCTGGGATAATTTAGTTTTGTCTCTAGAAGGCATGCAGGAGCATGATTTATCAGTCAGTTACGTTACTGGGCGTTTGATTGAAGAATGGCAGAAGAGGCAAGAAAGGTCGTTGGCTGCAGAGGCTTCTACAGGTGGGCGGTTTGGAAAGAGTTCTCATGCCGTGCCAGAGGTGAAGCAAAAGCAGCGTACCGGTGAGGAGTCAGCGTTTGCTGTTAGGCGTTGTTTCCGATGTGGGTCTTCAGCGCATCTAAAACGACAATGTCCGGAGTTGGTCAAGTCTCAGTGGCCGGTGCAGGAGCAGAGACGAGATCAGCAGCAGCAGCAGCGTAAAAGGAAATTCTTCAAACAAAAACAGTCGGCTCAGCTGGTGACCGGCGAGGTCAAGATTGCTGATGAGAAACAAGCGGTCTGGGTGGTCGATTCGGGAGCGTCTCGCCATATCGTGAATTCAGATGAATTGTTTGTTTCCAAGAACTCAGCACAGCGCAGCCAGGTGGCTCTAGCAGACGGAAGTACTTCCGAAGTGATTTCGGGGGGTGCAGTTTTTGTTCCTTGTCTTCGTGAATGCCTGCAAAATGTACTTTGTGTGCCGTCATTAAGGAGCAATCTGATGTCTGTAGATTGTTTGCTAAAAGCTGGGTTTAAAGTGTATTTTGAAGGAGACAGTTGCATTATTAAGAAGGCTGGTGAGATTTTAGGCACTGCTAAGTCAGAGGGAGGCTTGTTTTGGTTTAAAGCAGGATCTCAAGTTGCAGCAGTAGTCAGTAAACCTCAGCCTGCAGTGAATAACAAAGCTATACATGACAACTGTGTGCACTTATTGCATAGGAAAATGGGGCATGCTTGCTGGAAAAGTGTACTAAAAATGTCTGAATTGGCTGATGGGGGTAATTTAAAGAGTTGTAACAAGTACCTTGATTGTAATGTCTGTAAAAAGGTTAAAACCCACAGAGTCTCTTACCCCAGAAGTGACAGAGTTAGTGAGTCACCGCTACAGCTGGTTCACATGGACGTAATTGGTCCATTTGCTGTAAGCAGGGGTGGATCGCGTTTTTCACTAACAATTGTGGATGACGCCACACGTTATTCTTGGGTTTTTCCCATGAAGAATAAGGGTGACGTGTTCACTAAGTTTAAAGGCTGGGTGGCATCTGTGGAAAGATTTCTGTCCATTAAACTCAAAAGGATTCAGACGGACAGAGGTGGCGAATTTATGTCAAATGCCTTTAAAGATTGGTTACAAAAGCGTGGCATTGGGCATAGAAAAACGAACGTTTTTTCCCCAGAGGAGAATGGCGTTGCAGAGCGAAAAAACAGATCTTTACAAGATATGATGTTTGCCATGCTTGATGATGCTGTTTTGCCCATGTCTTATTGGGGGGAGAGCATGCTCACCGCGTGTTATCTCCAAAACAGGCTCTTTCATCAAACAATAGGTACAACCCCGTACTTTAAATTGTTTCAGAAAAAACCTAAAATTGACCATTTGCATGTGTTTGGATCAAAAGCCTGGGTATTAATTCCGAAACAAATGAGAAAGAAGGGAGATCCTAAGACCAAACAGCTAGTGTTTGTGGGTTACCAGGAGCTGGGAAAAGGTTTCCGCTTTGCTGAAGGGACAAATGGCATTGTGATCTCCAGGAATGCCAGTTTTTGTGAACATAGTGGCTGGGAGAGACTACATGCCAATACTGAGGTTTGGTTTGAACCTTCCCAGGAGCTTCATGACTCTGAAGGTAGACACAGAGAGTCAGAGTCTGAGGGGGAGGAAAGTTCAGATAAGAGCTCTCAAGAAAGTGAAATTAGCCAGAGCCCAGTTGCTAAGCAACAAAAGAGAGGTCGTAGTTCTGAGGAGGAAAGTGGGTCAGAAGAAAAATTTTCTCCCAGAAGATCTAAAAGACAAAACAAAGGAGTGCCTCCGGTGCGTTTTTTCTCCTGATACTGCAAATGTGTTTAGTGTAAGTGCAGAGCCCAAGAGTTTTCAGGAGGTGCTAAAGTTACCAAAAGAGGAGGCAGAGCGCTGGAAACAGGCAATGGAGGAAGAGATGTCCTCTCTGAATGAGCACAAGGTCTTTACACCAGTAGCAGCGCCTGAGGGGGCAAAGATTGTAGGCTGCAGGTGGGTGTACAAAAGACTTAGGTCCGGTTAGGACATATCTAGGGTTGGAAGTGTGCTGGGCCCAAGATGGCAGCTGCCTAATTAGTCAGCAGAACAAAGTTAAACAACTACTGACTACATACAGGATGCAGGATTGCAAAGGGGCAGCGGTGCCTATGGATCCAGGTTTCATAAAAACACTTCATATAGATGAGGGTCCTGAGTTTGAACATCCTGATGTATATCACTCTGTAATTGGAAGTTTATTGTATATAGCACAGTGGTCCAGACCTGATATTAGCTATGCAGTAGGCATATTAAGTAGATTGGTCTCAAAACCCACACTAAATGCCTGGAAAGGGGTAAAACAAGTTCTGAGATATCTCAAACAGACAATTGGCTATATGTTACAATTAAATTCTTCAGAGGATGAAATGTTGAGTTGCTACTGTGATAGTGACTGGGGAAATTTGCCAGATAGAAAATCTGTCACAGGACTAGTCATAATGGTCGGTGGAGCTTTAATCAGCTGGCGGTCACGCAAGCAAGACGTTGTAAGTGTGTCATCAACGGAATCAGAGTACGCCGCATTGAGTGAATTGTGCAACGAGGTGATTTATTTCAAGCATTTGTTGGCAGATTTAAATGTGAATTGTGGAGAACCAGTACAAGTTTACATTGATAATCAAGCTTGTATAACCTTAAGTAAAACAGAGGGTTTCAAATCGCGTTCCAAACATATCTCTGTAAAATACCAAAATGTACGTTGCTGTGTACAAGACAATGTAATCACCTGTACTTATGTGTCAAGTGAAGAAAATGTAGCAGGTGTGTTAACTAAACCATTGGCAAAGGTAAAGAACAAGCGAATGTGCAAGGGTTTAGGTTTGCTGGAAAAATAATCTCCTACATAGGTGTATTTGGTGTTAATTGTTCAGCAGAATCTGTGAGGGGGTGTTCAGTTTCGGTTTCAGTTAATTGGTTCTCGTGAGAAACTTGCAGATTCTAGCTTCACCAATTAACTCCAGTTGGTGGCAATTTACTCTTGGCAGAAAGCCCAGGTCTGCTTGACCTAGAAACTACTCACTCTGATTGGTTAACGAGCAGCACTCAACTCTGTTATCTAGGGATTGCTAGCACAGTTTGATGTGAGGTGTATTAGGAGTTAGAAGTGCTGTGTATGGTTATGAGAGAGAGTGAGAAAGAGAGGGTTTATTTTGCTTTTATTTGTATGCAGAAACTCTGCTGGTTTTATTTTTCCTTTTAATAAATCCTGTAAATAGTTATTCTGAGTCTAGCTGACTAGTCATTACTGCCGCAACTAGCTTCTTCGCTGTGCAGGAAAACTCTGCTACGTTTGGGCTAAAGCCAATAGGGCTATGCCTGACACTCCAAAGTTCCATGAACTTTGGGAACTTAGCAGAGATCCATGGCCTGCTGAATAGAGGCAGAAACAGTGTCTCTGTTGGAAAACAGCCAGTGTATACCGTATTTTTTGCTCTATAACACGCACCCAACCATAACACGCACATAATTTTTAGAGGAGGAAAACAGGGAAGAAAAATATTCTAAACGAAACAGTGGATGTATGATTTTTGTGGTTCATGCTGTGGCCACAGACATGTGATCTGACGGTGAGTTTGGGGTAGCCCAATACAAAAATCCTGAGGATCCATGTGGATCCATGCTTTGTAACCACGTTTTTGCACCACTGCGGCCCCAGGCAACAGTGGGTGCGTGATTTTTTTGGTGCAGGCTGTAGCCATGGACATGCTATGTGATCTGATGGTGAATTTGGGTTGACCCAGCGCAAAAATCCTGAGGATCCATGTGGATCCGTGCTTTGTAACCACGTTTTAAGTGGGGAGGGAAGGAAAAGCACTCAAGGGGCAAGGAACACGCGTGGGGTGGGTGGAGAAGGATGTTGCTAATAATGCAGAAGAGGGGTATAAGGGGAGCAGGCTCCTCTCCTCTCCTGCTTTGCTCCTTTAAAGGCTCTGCTTCTCTCCTTCCTCCCCGGCTCGCTGAAAAACTTTGCTGCTATTTAGCCAGCTGAGTGGGGAGAAGAGAGGGACAGAGAGCCTGCTTGCGAAAAACTTTGCTGCTATTTAGCGAGCTGTTCTCCCTCCTCCCCGGCTCACTGAAAAAAACAGCTCTGGACTCGTGTAAGCGGCTCCTCTCCTCTCCCGCTTTGCTCCTTTAAAGAAGCAGGCTCTCTGTCCCTCTCTCCTCCCCACTCAGTGGCTCTTCTCCCACTTTGCTGTTTCAAAACGAGCCACGGAGGAGGGAAGGAAGAGGAACCATGGATCCTCTGCTCACGACTGCAGCAGATCCCCCCGCCATCCATAGGCATTCACTCCATAACACGCACAGACATTTCCCCTTGCTTTCTGGGAGGAAAAAAGTGAGTGTTATGCTGCAAAAAATACGGTATTTGCTGCTTTCTTGCCCTAAGTGTCTAATTCTCAATTATATTCTTCCCAGGCAAAACAGGGATTCTGGGAGAAAGATGCTCAGAGAAATATTTGAAATAGCTGCTGGGCCTGCTCTCTTGGTACCGATTGGTTCACCCTCTGCCTTGATGCCCATTTCTGTGTGCCAAAGTTCAAAAATGAAGACTTGCACATTCCTTTGGAGTTTTGCAGTTTGAGAAGTGCAATCCCAGTCTTCCAAACCTGTTCTAAACTTGGAAGGGTGCTAATCTGGAAAGCCTTTGTGGGCTGACCTTTGCCAAATCTTTCAGGGACATCTTTGGAATCTGTTTTCAAGCGAACGTTTTGGGAAAGACTTGAAGGAAAAGGAGAGGGAAATATTTATAAAAGAGATTTGCTGCTGATTATATCAGCGTTGGCATTTGCAGGAGCACTTCTAAGGAGCTGATATGAAGTTAAGCACAGCAAAGGAGGCAACAAAGTGGAGGATGCTGTGATTGCCTGGGTCATGAACTCATGTTCTCCAGTGAGACAGAAAAAGAGAATCTTTAGAGAGCCATTGAATACACTTGAGCTTCTGTCTAAGCAAACACATATAGCACTGGTCCGCACATTCATTTTTAGAAGTTTTTCTTCTTTCTCAACATTTATTAAGCATAGTCTTTTAAATCAGTTAAACCTCGAAGAGGAAAGGTCTGGGTCAGTTCTTGGTTTTCAGATGAGATGGGAGGCAGGATAATTAAACACCAATGGGAGGTTGCTGCAAGAGTCCTTGCAACAGAAGGGCGAAAGAGCAAATGACAAAGTGAGGGAAGTCTGATAAGCCCTTCTTCTGGATGACACTTCTGGCAGCTGGAACTGCTTTTCAGCTCGGCAAGGTTTCTCAATCAATATTTCTACACTCCATTGATCTAGTGGAATGTACTATAAAACAGCAGCAAGATTACATCCAAGCCTCCAATTTTCTCTGCCTGTAACTCACAGGATTGCTGATGGACCAAACGTGAGCCTGTGCCATAAAAATTAACATCATGAGATATGGCTTTTACATTTCAAAACTGGGGAGGTAGATCACCTTGGAGGTGTTAAAGCCGTATGTGTTTAATTTCATTAATACACCTTTGGAATAAATGCTCTAAAATACAGAATAGTTTCTTCTGTGCTCTCAGACAGTGTGGCTGGGAGATAAGCCATGATTATCTTTCTTTATCAATAGATAACAATGGAGCTCTAAAATAATACACTCTCTGCATGTGGGAGCTACGTTAATATCCTTCTTAGGTAGCATTTGTTTATACTTTGAGTTTCGGTTTGTAGAACTTTGTGACAGGTGCAGTATTTTTACTTTCCCGAATGCACAATTCAGTGACAGAGAAAGGGCATTCAGAGGTACCCTTTATATTTAAGGCTCTTTTCTGATTTTACTTGGCAATTCAGTATGCATGAGTCTTGTTAGCTCATCAGATGCAAAGAACGGAAAATTGTCACGGGTCAAAAAAGGAGTTTAGAAGAGTGAACAAAGACATGTAATGGGAATTTATCCAGCAGGTTCCAACAAAATTTCCATGGGCATTTTCAAGCAAAGTCCAATTAGAATAAATCTGAAAAGCCAAAAACTGATATCGGGAATCAGCCTAATATCCCAATGGATATAAAAAAGTAATAGCCACACCAACATTTTTCCCCCTTAATGTTGATTGTTGTTGTTTAGTCGTTTAGTTGTGTCCGACTCTTCGTGACCCCATGGACCAGAGCACGCCAGGCACTACTGTCTTCCACTGCCCCCCCCCCACAGTTTGGTCAAACTCATGTTGGTAGCTTCAAGAACACTGTCCAACCATCTCGTCCTCTGTCGTCCCCTTCTCCTTGTGCCCTCAATATTGAGGTGTGATTTAATTGCTTCCTAACTGCTGCCAACTATAGCATTTGCTTATTTCTTCTAAGCTATTAGGAATGTCATTGACAAGCTGCCTGAAGCCATGGTATATGAATAGTTAAGCATTGTCCAGTTTGATATCTTGTCATGTTTCATTGACTCCAACTAGGATATATTAATGACTATATATGTGCTCTCGTGATGGTATGCTGTTACATCAGCTGGTAGGGGAGGTTGGAATGGTTCTAACTTCTTGAGTCCAACTCTCCCACAAGCCGCTAAATGCAGTGGGTGGAAGACAGAAACAGTCATTAAAATTACTCTTACAGACTGCTGTAAAACATTGGGATATATTTTTTTTTTATTCATGCTGAGTCCGGAGATGATATCTCCAGAAGCAGACAGACCAATGCCCCCAAATAGGCAGAGTCATGTCAAAGGGACATTAGGTCTGTCATGTTGATTCATATGGTGTCCAGATCCCAACATCAACAAAAAGTGCCGCCCTCACCTCAGGAACCCTTGTGCTGAGTTTGGCGACAATATCTTGAGAGGCAGTCAATCCTATACAGAACAAAAGGATGGACAGAAAAGCCACTTTCCAAAATATATAGTAGATATAAAAATATCAACAGGTACTGGAATATATTGATGTTTGTATAGATCTGCTAAAAGACAATGTTATGTAAGAAACAATAAATAGACTATTGATTTTAATGGGAGTTACTCAGAGATAAAAGCAATGGCAAACCTAGACAGCATCTTAAAAGTAGACACATCACCTTGCCAACAAAGGTCCGTATAGTAAAAGCTATGGTTTTCCCAGTAGTGATGTATGGAAGTGAGAGCTGGACCATAAAGAAGGCTGATCACCGAAGAATTGATGCTTTTGAATTATGGTGCTCGAGAGTCCCAAGGACTGCAAGAAGAACAAACGTATCCATTCTTAAGGAAATCAGCCCTGAGTGCTCACTGGAAGGACAGATCGTGAAGCTGAGGCTCCAGTACTTTGGCCACCTCATGAGAAGAAAAGACTCCCTGGAAAAGACCCTGATGCTGGGAAAGATGGAGGGCAGAAGGAGAAGGGGACGACAGAGGACGAGATGGTTGGATGGTGTTCTCGAAGCTACCAGCATGAATTTGACTAAACTGCGGGAGGCAGTAGAAGACAGAAGTGCCTGGCGTGCTCTGGTCCATGGGGTCACAAAGAGTCAGACACGACTAAACAACTAAACAACAACAACAACTCTGAGATAAGCATGTATAGGATTTCAGCCTTAGGTGATCCAAGTACCGTATTTTTCGCCCTATGAGACACACCGGCCCATAAGACGCACCTAGTTTTTTGGGGGGGAAATAAAGGGGAAAAAAATTTATTTTCCCCCCAGGTGCGCTGCGCTAATCCCGAAGCTTGGGGCGTGTGGAGCTCAGCACGCCCCAAGCTTCTGGGTGCCGGCAAGGTCTCCGCTAGCCGTGGGAGAGCCGCGCGGTTCTCCCAGGGCTAGCGGACCACTGCGCTAATCCCGAAGCTTGGGGCGTGCGGAGCTCAGCGCGCCCCAAGCTTCTGGGTGCCGGCAAGCAGTCCGCTAGCCCTGGGAGAGCCGCGCGGCTCTCCCAGGGCTAGCGGACCACTGCGCTAATCCTGAAGCTTGGGGCGCGCGGAGCTCAGCATGCCCCAAGCTTCTGGGTGCAGGCAAGCTCTCCGCTAGCCCTGGGAGAGCTGGGTCTCCCACAGCTAGCGGATAGCTTCCTGAAGCCTGGAGAGCGAGAGGGGTCGGTGCGTACCGACCCCCCTCGCTCTCCAGGCTTCAGCGAAAGCCTGCATTCGCCCCATAAGATGCACACACATTTCCCCTTCATTTTTGGAGGGGAAAAAGTGCGTCTTATAGGGCGAAAAATACGGTAAGTAAACGGATGTTGACAGTGCTGTCACAACCCTGCTCCAAAGGTGTAGCTTTATGTGGGAAGTTACATTGAAGTTATTCATGAGATCCCTTCTCTAAGCACCTATCTTTTTAACTCTTGGCTATAAGTTCTCAATGAAGGAGGCAGTGCAAAAGAAGGAACAGTAGACAAAATTAAATCACATTCTTTTTCCAATAGCAAACCGTTAAGCAGAATGGGAAATGGTAAGATCTTGAACTGTCTCCTTAGTTCTGAATAGGTTCAAAGGCAGCTAAGGACTGGCCAGGAGGTTCACAACTGCAGGTTGAATTAGTTATAGAACTTAGTAATGGCATGACCTACCCGTTTGCTGCTCCTTGTATCACTGTGAGCCTGAGCATCTAAGTTCCCACCATCTGCTGAGTTCAAGTTTAAACTTGAATGGCAATTTTTGGCTCTGTTAGAAGCCTCAAAAGTAAATGACCATCTGCTGCCTTCTATCCAGGTTTGTCCTAAGCAGAAAAATATCTAGTATCTGAACAAAATAATATCTGATGAAATGAGAATCTTGCCCTGCTCAGCAGCTCTGTGATGAATCAGAATTTGCTATTTAAATGTTCTTATACTTAAGAGACTATAATAGTTGCTTAAAAGAGCATTACGTAATTTGGATATGTTGTGGTGATTGGTTTGACTTGGCATTGACTATGTGCTTTGATTTAGTCCACCTCAGTTTATAATGTTGGCACATGCACATGTTGGTGATATTGCTGTGTGCATACATGTACGTGACTCCATTTCCCCTGGAAACTAGTTTTTGTGCCACACGTGTCCTTGAAATTGTTGTGAATGCAAATGCTGCAGTGCTGTGGCTCTGGCAATATTTGCTTACACTTCATGGTTTTGTTCTGTAAATTGCACACCCATTTTAAAAGTCCACATTATTTCAGAGCAAGAGGTTCATATACAATAAAATCAGGAGATGTGTAGTGGCAGAATTGCTTGTGCAGTATCCTGCTTTTAGTGTACAGTGGTACCTCAGGTTAAGTACTTAATTTGTTCCGGAGGTCCGTTCTTAACTTGAAACTGTTCTTAACCTGAAGCACCACTTTAGCTAATGGGGCCTCCCACTGCTGCCATGCCGCTGGAGCATGATTTCTGTTCTCATCTTGAAGCAAAGTTCTTAACTCGAGGTACTATTTCTATTATTATTATTTCTACTATTACTGGGAGGTGGACAAATATTGTAAAGAAATCCGTTCAAATGTCTCATTCAGATATCCATTCCAATGGCATCACACAACAGTGAGAATGGCAGTGATATCTTAAAACCATCATGTAGGTAGATGGTTTGCTGCATACTAATGACAGTCAGAAAATCTTCCTGTATATTATAAAAATAATATTTTAATGTATTACGGGCTAGAAATTGCAAAAGGTCAGCTGCTGTTCAGCATGGGATAAGCTGAGCATTTGGTTAGTGGTCTGAAAGAATAAAAATATTATGTAGGGAAATTCAGAGTAAGACAGGTTCTAGAATTAAGGAACTGATTGGAAGTTTTGGGACCTCAAAGTAGTTCCTTTGTTACAGACAAATCCCTTATTTGATTGAAATGAAAATGTTGGAGGCCATTAAAAATTAACTATGTGTTTAAATAATAGAAGGAATATCAACTCACAGGCTCTGAACAGGCACCCGACCAGGAGAAAACACATGTTCAGCATGAAAAGAAAAGCCGAGAAACAAAAGTAAGTGAGGGAACACAATGAAGCACAATTAGGAAAGTGCAGAGACATTGCTATGAACTAGAAAAGGCAAAGAATCAAATATGTTAAAGTGTAAAACTTCAAAAGAGCCAAAATGTCTCCTGTTTTCATTGGGAGAAATAAGCATCTTTCTCTTCTTACATTTCCCACCTTTGCATTGAAATCAGGTATGGACGATGCAAAATTGTCCTTGGAAAAGTGTATCTTTCAAAAGATCTTAGAATCTGAGCTCATCGCTGATCTCTCACAAGCTTCATTGGTGGGAAAGGACTTCTGTATTTAGCTGTGGGTTTGCTCTGATCTTCTCCATTCCCTGCTCTAGAGAGTACTCATAGAGTTGTAGAACTGGAAGGGACCACAAGGGTCATCTAGTCCAACCCCCTGCAATGCAGAAATCTTTTTCCCAATGTGAGGCTCAAACCCATGACCCTGAGATTAAGAGTCTCACGCTCTACTGACTGAGCTATCCAGTTGCCCCAACAACCAAAGTAGTTGAAAATGATTGGGATACAAATACACCATTGTACTACTGTAGTGGTGTGTGTGAGTAAAGGAGAGAGAGAAAGAGATGAATACTTCCCAGTCCAGACTTATCAATCATTTGATGGATTCAGTGTTTGGAACTGTAGCTCTTAATTCTGAAAGTTCACTAACTGAGGACTGCTCTGGATCAGCAGCTTCTTGAGTGTTTATTCTGATTTACTAGCACAAAATTTTCACACAGGGTCTTTCATACCTGGTCTTTCCTGAGCATTCATTCTGATTTGTTTGTGGGGCAGTTATATGGCAATGAGCATTCATCCTGATTTGCTTGTGGAGTGTTTATAGGTTTCCCCATTTGTCATTCCTTCCTTCCACACTTTTCAAAGCATTTCCTCCTAATTTTCAAAACTGCAAAATGTCGAATTCTTTTTTAAAAAGTGGATTTGTTGCACTAAGCAACAGAGTCCTTTAATTCACTTCACAAACATACATTTTCTGGTATGCAGTTGAATCCCTGCCACAAAAAAATAACAGTCTGGAGGAACCCTCAGAATATTTTCCTCAACACGCACTGGAGTCTCAATGGTACCCTTCTGGATTTGTGATAAATAGACATTGGTTTCCCAAATGCATACTCGTGATAAAATAAATGCTGGCGCTGTATTTTATTTACAGTGGCATATACATTTTTCGGATATAGAGATTATCTTTCTGCAAGTTAAATATCATAATTTAAATAGCCCTTAAAACTGTTGCATTTTCCAGGTAGAGTTGCCAGCTGGTTCACAGAACCTGCTCTTTGACATGCAGAAATTTAGCAGTCAGAGCTTTTCCTGGCATGGATGTAAGGTGATGGGGAAAGCTTCATTTGCTTAATTCCTCCGCTTTAGGCTGCTATTTAAAGCACAAGAGGAGGGGAAATTTGAAAGAAAAGAGAGACTGGTAAATCTATTTGAAGGTATATTTGCTTTTGAAGTATGACACTTCCCCTTTCAATAGATTAGTTACCCTGCCACTAAATTTACTGATTTGGTGTAATCTCTTGCTTTGCTAATCAGGGTTTATCAGTTCCACCAACAGTGCTTACTTTAAGCAGGTATGGGCTTGGTCAGCAGCCAGAATAATGGCCACCTGTGAACCACCTGCACAGCCACATGAATAAAGGTGCACAAGAGATAGGTAAGAAATAAATAAGAAATAAAAACAAGGCCAATCCCCTCAAAATAAAGACTGCACAGTGTCATCAGTTTCTTAATGTTCTGTTATACATTTTCTGACAAAGAGCCTAGGGCTTTTTCCATGTTGCCTAAGGAATCGTCTGTCCATTCTCTGCTCAAACCCAGTTACTATTCTTGGGTAGGTGGAGGAAGGTCAGTTTGTGTCACTGCTATACCTCTGTGCTGCATGGCTGAACGGTATACCAACTCAAACACTAGGGTTTTCCTACCTAGTAGTTATTTCCCCCAAAACTTTAGTTTTTATATTAAGCAATATATTTTTATACAGAAATACAGAAATAAATACATTAAAAAAATTAGTGGAAGAAGCCTCAGGTGTCCATTTCTTCTTTCCATCAAGTGAACTAGTTCCTGTGGTCATGAACAAATGTCCCAGAGAGTACAGACTACACAATACTGGTTCACCTTCGTCCAGCGCACATTCATGAAACCAAACTAAGGGCTTCACTGGCTGCATCAAGTCCTGAAGAAGCACACACTATATGCACTTTGTTACAGGTTTTGAATGTTTCTCCTTGGGAGAAACATACCAATGGCGAGCCAACAGCCGGTGCACAAAATAGATTTAGAATCCAAATGGATAAGGAAAGCATTGGGCTGGAAAAGAGCAGGAAAGTGAAATCAAAGGTCAGTGGCAGGATTAGGTTTGGAATCCGTGCTCGCTGGCTGCTATTACAAGCCCTTGGCCTACACTCCACTGGATCTGCCAACATGCGATAAGACAGTTGAACATTTTCACAGCCTTTCTGTGAAACTAATACTCCAGCCAGCATTCAGCCCAAATTATGATGATCCTTTCTAAACCAATTTCAATGAGTTTGGAGAACATTGCCACTTCCCTGCCTGCAGTTGCTTTGACAGACAGGATGAGAAGGAAGACGTGCAACCTATATACAGCAAAGAAAGAAACAATGAAAAGATATGCCATAAAAATATGAAAGCTGTCTCTGAAATCCCGTAATATTTTATTGCATAATTAACAGCTCTTGCTGACATGCTCTCCCTCCTGACTCCCTTTAACTTGCAGCATCTGGATGGGGTGATACAAGGAGCCCGGTTCCGTTTTCCCCATACAGCAGTATTCTGATTAATTAATCATTGTGAGTGTTTGAATAATACATTAAAGATAAACTTCAATGCTTGGTGGGGGGGGGGGGACAAAAGAGAAAATATTGCTCTTGTTACAGAAAAGATGTGGTCCCCAAACAGCAAGCAAGATGTAAAGGTAAATACGGTCTAGTGCTCCTTGTTTGCACAAGGAACCCGTACTCGGCTTCGTGACAGAATAATTTCCACCAAAGCTAGTTGCCAAACTGCTCAAGGGTTATTCTTTTTTTGTGGGGGTGGGTGTGAGGTCGGGTGAAATGAAGAGGAAAGCTAACACAATGGCTGATCATGAATTTTTGAGTCAACAAATAGTCTTCCATGAAGGAAGGCGGATGGGAAGATAAAAATACTTCTTATGTTTCTGTTTCGATGTTCCCAAACTCACAAATGTAAACTTTAGAAACCTGCCAACTTGTGTAACTTCCCATGATCTCACGTGTCTCTTTTATCTGTTTCTGAATTTTCTGTCACAGCTATGTAGCTATGTAGCTGTTGCTTGTTGATGCCTTCTTTGTAGATTCTCAATGGGCGAGAGGAAGGCAAGGCAGTGGGAGGCTTTGAATGCCTATTTTGGAAGATTAGAACCAAAACACTGCTTGAGATGCTGCCTTGGTCCTAATCGTGATAATCCTATGTTTCAGGTAAAGTAAAGGTAAGGGACCCCTGACTGTTAGGTCCAGTCATGGATGACTCTCGGGTTGTGGCACTCATCTTGCTTTACTGGCTGAGGGAGCTGGCATACAGCTTCCAGGTCATGTGGCCAGCATGATTAAGGCACTTCTTGTGAACCAGAGCAGTGCACAGAAATGCCGTTTACCTTCCTACCGGAGCGGTACCTATTTAACTATTTGCACTTTGACATGCTTTCAAACTGCTAGGTTGGCAGGAGTAGGGACCGAGCAATGGGAGCGCATTCCGTCGCGGGAATTTGAACCGCCAACCTTCTGATTGGCAAGCCCCAGGCTCTGTGGTTTAGACCACAGTGCCAGCCGCATCCCTGTTTCAGGTAGGGTGGTGTATATATTGCTTTTCAATTAATCAGGTTTCTAAATGTCATTGATAGGAATACCATTTAATTTCACATAAATGTGTTCTGGAGTGTAAGAAAACATGTGAAACCCAGCATTAGCAAAGCATCATGATTCAGTCCTGTGTGCTTACTCACATTAAGGAACTGTTTTTGCAGCTCTGAAACAGGGAGATTGGAACATGCTGAATGACTATGTGCTCATACAAGCTCTTACATGACTATATGTCATTTCAAGAGAGGCAGTCAGTGGTAACACTCTTGAGCAGAGCCAGGACAGTTTTCTGCATGGATCTCTTGAAGGTATCAATGTAGGCTGTGCTATACTGCAGCCTTCAACATGACAGACTGGGGGTGTAGTAGATCAGTTGGGGAAGTCAGATTAATTCCAGCCAATTTATACAGTTTGTGATCCTGACCAAGAGCAATTTAGGAACGTGCTCTATTTATTTATTTTCAAAGTTTTGTTCCCTTTTATTATGAAATGCATTCATTCATTTATGTGCAAATGTGTTACATTATACCTGATACCTTAGAGATAACTGCATGGTGGACTTTTTGCACCAACCCACCTCTTTCTTTAGATATAGGTCTGATGTTATTGTCAGCTCCCCTGCCCACCGCCCTTTCTCCATTCCCAAGGCTTGCCATGCCTCATGTTTACACAGCGGGCCAGTGGGAAAAGGTCAGGTTTATTTCTCTGACCTTTTACAGTTTTGTAAGCATTGACAGCTGGAGGTCCTCATTGCCCACATGTCAGTTACAATGAAGCATTCTTTCAGGTAATGATATGCAAGCGGAAAGGCGCTGAGAAGATCCACCAGTGCTCTTCACGGGGAAACACAGAGTCTCTGTTTTCTTTCTGGCAAAAAGAATGTAGTAGCTCATCAGCCTCTGTGCCCTCGTCGTCTTCAAAAGATTTGTATTCTGAGGCTACATTCACATATAATTTTATCTTGAAAACCAGACAATGTACGATATGGAACACGAGGCACCGCCAGACTGGATAGTTGTTTGCTTGCTGATCCAGTGTCAAATTGTTCGGTTGTAAAAGGGGAACCATAAATTGAGAATGTGAGAAATAACTAGAATTTTGCAGAGCCATGTGGTGGTGACACATGCCTGGCATCAAGGTGACAGCAAGAGAGTCACAAACCAGTTACATTCCTAGGACTGTCAAAGAAGGATTGCACCCAGTGCTGGTCTGGAGAGTTGCTTCATATTTGTTAATAAATGAGAGATTGTCAGGATGTAGCAAAATCCTGTGTCGTATTAATCAGTCCAGAAAATGTTTGTGAAGTGTGGGGTTATTATAGTATTAGGTTGGCTATGTGCATTGTGGGTTTGCTTATTCAGACAACTGGGAGGAAGCATTGAAGTAAAATTTGGTGCATTATCAACTGGAGTTTATAATTTAATATGGAACTACTTAAGTTTATATATGTGCATATATACATATATATGGTGGGGTTCAGGGAGCCGCTAAATCTGGACAATCAGAAATATGGCTACATGTCAGCATAATTGTGAACAAATTCCCTCTGGAGAGATTAGTCACTTCCAATCCTACATAAGTTATGGCTGACACCTTCCATTCTACCTGGGGCTGGTTTTCTCTAGCTGGTAATTGAGTCCTGCATTATATACCATTGGGAATGTGCTTTGTGATTCCCACAGTGACAGATAGCACACCACATAATCAAGGAGATGTTATTACTCATTAATACTGACTAGCTAGGTCACCCTCATGCATTATGCAGGGAATACACCTCTGCTTTGCTTTAGCCCAAGGGAAGCATTAATGGTCAGGTTCCAAATCTTAAACCAAAGACCTAGCAGGTAGTTAACTAGACATGTTGACATCTCTGTTAACTTTAGTGGCACTCTTGGGCATCTCTGTTCTAATGCGTACAAGTTCTTTTGTCTCTTGCTAATATCTCATTTTGGTTGCTGAATATTTTAAATCGGGATCTGACAGTTACATGCTGTGATCATTCCCATCAGCTGTATGAACAATGTTCTTTTTCTAGGAGAAGGGTTATTTTGTTTTGCAAAGATAAAAGGAAAGATCAAATGGTCTGAGATTTATGTTTAAAATAATGGGAAACAATGGGGGGGGGAATTGCAATCAGTAACCTATAGAGTGGAATTTATTACTGTGACTGACATATAAAAGGAGGGAAGTATATCCAATAACCCTTACTCTTAGTGTGCCTGGTGTTTCAGCAGATATACCAAAATGGAGTGGACAACTGGGCTTAATTCTACGCATTGTTTAAAGACCATGTGCATAGAGACATTAGGGTCCAAAGTTAACAGAGAAAGTCCGCCTTTCATTAATGATTCAAAACATGAAGATCAATTCTAAAAGATTTAGCACTTGCCCAGGAAGCTGAAAGTTTTTAGCACCCTTTTTTGTTTTTTTGAGGAACAGAAGGTGAGGAGGTTGATGCCTTCCACTGCAAAAGGAAAAAGTAATATCCCTGTGCTTTTGCTTTGAATGAAAGCATAAATGAATGCCAACTACCTTCTGCTTATCATGCCAGGCAAACTATCCTTCCCATCTGCCCCTCACCATTCATATATTAAGTACCTTGACAGTTATTATCTGGCATAATTAAATGTGAAATAAAACAAGAAATTGCTCCTAAGATTTGAGCATAGGCTTCAGGAGTATATTAACATGGCAGCTTGGGAAGCAGCATGGAATCTTTTTAATAAATTTAACAACACACACATTTGATTGTGTTAGATGTTCTGGCTTGTGTTTCAAAGTTGCATGGCTTAATTTCTCTGGGGAGAAGATGGGTTCTTTAAACATCTTCCTTTCTCTCTCTGATAGCCCATTTACTCTCACACACCCTGTGCCCTTCCTCGCTTCTTACCCACGAGGCATCCTGCTTTCTCCTCCCTGACACCTTTTTTGTGGTCGCTTGACTTTCCCTCCTCTTTCTGCAGTCACTCTGCTCCCCTTCATCCAGCTTTCTCTTCCTCTCTGCAGTTGGTCCACTCCCCCCCTCCATATTGTTCAAGGTGACTTTCTCCTTTTCCTTTCACCCTTTCCTTTCAATGTACTTCATCTCTACTATGTCTGATGCGAATGGGTGCTAGAGACATTTCTATATGGAAGTTGTTCAGCTTCTGTCCTCCTGAGGCAGCAGCCATGTTCGAATCCACAAAATGCAGTGCTGGAAACTGAGTGGTTCCCATACAGATCTGCCACAGTCCAGTGAGGACATCCAGGCAGGTGGGGGTACAAGCGAGAGACTTGCAGGTGCAGGGGCATGGCTCCGCGGGTGCCTTCACACTGGGGATTCCTACCCTACATTAAGATAGGCCTCTGTGGGAAAGCTTCCTCGGAAAGGGGGGAAATATTAAGAAAATGTCACCGCTTTTCCTGCTCCTACACTCAAAACTTTTAGGCCTGCTTTTGTCATGAATGCAAATAAAATGGAGTCCCACAGATTTCATGTGAAAGTTATGCTTAAACCTCTCCAGTTGAAATCAGTGATACTTAAAACTGCTATACGTTGGTTGCCTCATGTTTCCAGTTAGAAACCTGTTGCGAAGTTCTGTGGCATAATTTATGCATTTCTCTTTCCTTTCCCACAATGTTTTGATAGCCACATACAATTCAAGATATGTGGATCTGATTCAGTGGGAAAAAACTGTATTTTTCCAGAGTTTGTTAAGGCTATCTGATGTTTATAAAATATTTGTTTTTTATTAACAGTTTGCATTTTATATGTACATTTCTCACAAAATTGTAACAGCAACTTGGCTACCCTTAAAAAAAAATGAAGCGCTTTGAAACCTAAAGTCCCTCAGCACTGGATCAATTCATTTGATAATTCCCTAAGCTCGAATATAAATGTTACACCGTGATTAGCTGGCTTTACAACACTTCAAAGCTTCACTAAAGCCAGTCAATGCAATAAATAAATATCTAATGAGCTTTTTCTCTGCCAAGTAAAAGGGTCCAAACAGCAGGTGATACTTTCAATCAGTCAGCACAAACCCTGCCTTAGCTCTATGAAATCTTTTTAATATGGAGATTGGGATGATGAAACACACTGCTTAAAGAATGAGGGGTGGAGGTGGGGAGCCTCACAGTGATTAGCTTTCTTGCAGGTAATAGTTAAATGTCACCCAGTAAAGTACAGCATGGTGGTTTGATTCTTCCTCCATGTTAATGCATGAGTACAGCTCTGAAGTCTTTCCCCTCTACGGTCAGAGGCAGTATGCCTCTGAAGGCCGGTTGCTGGAAATCACAAATGAGCAAGAGCCTTGTTGCTCTCAGGTCTTGCTTCCTTGCTTCTCATAGGTTTCTAATCAGCCACTGTGAGAACTAACTGTGCCTTTGGCCTGATCTGGCAGGGTTCCTTTTATGTTCTAATGTTCTGCTTCCCAAGTTTTTAAAACACCATTGAAGATAGCAGTTTATTTTTTCTTCGTTTTCATGTTAACTCATGGGATGGCCATACTGAGCCCAACCCAGGCATGTGAAACTTGACCGGCTACAGAAAAGCACCTGGGAGAGCAGATTATAATACTTTCACCTGAAATCTGGCTGCTGCTCACCACAGATTCCTCAGCATCTTTCTTAGGGACTTCTATTGGTGAGGAGCAGGACCTTTGGGATTCCTCCAGTTCTAAGAGTCCTGTGAGCCAAAAAGAAACCTACCAGTTCAAACTCAATTCTAGCTATGGCTTTATTTTTTGCAAAGGCAATAGTTCCTTATTTATAATTCCCCCCCCCCAAGCTGTAGAACTGGTATCAGCAGCCAGTGCAAGGACTCAGAGCCGTCTTTCCCATTGGGTTTACTGGTGTGTTATGCCAGGCCACCAGCATCTCAGGGGCGCCCCAGCGAGTGGGGGAGCTGTGCAGCTTTGTCGGCGGCCTCCCCTTTCCCTCCTGCACACCCGCCAGCTGCGCCCCAACAACCATATGGCTGGCAGAGGTGCAGTTTCCTTCCCAAGCCTCCGCGGGAGAAGAGTGATCCCTGCAGAGGCTTGGGAAAAGGTTGACAACTCTGAGAAATGGGGGGTGGGGCGCCAGAGGGATCTTTGCACCACGGCACCGGATACTTAGGATGGCCCTGCCTTTGGTATTCCTCAGTTCTAAGAGTCCCGTGAGCCAAAAAGAAACCTACCAGTTCAATCTCAATTTGAATTATGGCTTTATCTTTTACAAAGGCCATAGTTCCTTATTTATAAATTTCCCTTCTAAACCTGTTTTACTGGTATCAGCAGCCAGGGCAAGGACTCCTGCTGGCACAGTAGGGTTCTCTCCCACCCTCTGCCCCCAGCATGCCTGCTGCTCCTCCCCGAAATCCACTCTGGGAGGCCAGGAGAACTTGCAGAACAGTGTAGGGGGTAAGGAAAGAGGAAATCATTTTGCCGGCAAGCAGAAATGCTTGCACCGACAGAATTATCTCTTTAGCGAAGCACTGAATTCTACCCTGTGTGTTGCAATATTCCATGTTGTGAGGTGAAGCTCTTCCATTGAATACATGACTGTACTAATCCTTGGGCACTTGAACTTAACACCAATAAAGCTTGAACACAATTCACTTATTGAAACAGTTATTCCACAAACATTTGCATGTGGGTTGTAGATGGCAATAGGTATGAATATAAATGAAAGCTGTGCTTTTCTGAATGATATGATTGAAAGGCATCTCATCTTGGCTGACTGCTACTTCTCAGCTCTTCCAAGTGCCCTTTTGAATCTTTCTTTTATGATATTTTACCCTTCTTCAGGGCTTGCTGAGTTGAGAGAAGGGTGAGTTAATTGTTTTATAATTGTGTATCATGTTTCTCCCAGACAAGCCAAGTGATTTATGCCCTGCCTTTGCGTTGCTTGCTTTCCTCCGTAAATCATTATCTTAGGCGGCACATACCCTGCTGACTCAGTCACTGCTCTACTCGTCATGAAAGCGTTCCTCCTGCTAGCCCAAATGAATGAGGAAAATCAAAGCCAATCATCTTCAAGTGAATGGAAACCATTTTGAGAAGTCATACAGAATCAACTCAAAGTGGAAAGCAACATAACCTGATCCAAACTAAACACAGAGGCCTAGGAAAAACTAATGTCCAGCTGAGGTCCATGGAGTCATAATCCCTTGCTCCCCTTTGAATCCTGACTAATCAAGTGAACAGTCTTGAACTCTTTCCATCTAATGCTGATTATGTGAAAAGAAGGCGGGACTGTTGAGGTAATTAATGTTGCCCATATGGATGCAGTTGAATGAATAAAAACTGACTCTTCTTTGAAATAAAAATTATCCAGGCGAAAAATATGGTTCAAAAGGTTTACTTACAGAAATTTAACTCCAGAAACTTGAAACAAATAAGGTGCATAATTTCTTATATTGATCCCAGCGTAGGTATACATATATTAGATATCTTGTGTCCTAAGCTAAAAATCAAAGCTGAATCTCTCTCCCAGACACCCTCCATTTAGCCTGAAGCTGCTTTCCTGGAGAGATTAACACGTCTATTCTCTTCAGTAGTTGGAAAACAAAGGCTCACTCCACCCAAGATGGATGCCTATAGATTAGCATATGCATGGGCCTGTAACGGTATATTTTGCAGGTGACTGAGCCCTCAGAGATGCAGTCCCATGACACCGCCCAATTACCTGTTAGGCACTACATATAGGCTCTGCTTCAGCTTCAATGGAAATTTCCATGCCATGCTTCATAGTACCCTATACAAATACATTTTATAATTATTTTCCATTTCAATATACCATACATTAAACAATTTTACTTAACAGGGATGCACCATTCAAGACAGTGCCCTAGGCTGTCCTTATAATGACAGTCATTCCCTCCACCCTTTGAATCCATGGTGACTGCTCCTTGCTCATCTTACTTATTCACTTCAGGCAAGACTTGCAATTTTGCAAACCACCTCAAGGTTACTTGTGTGTAGCTTGCAACATTTCAGTTTCCATCCAGTGAGAAAGTCTGAGTAGCTCATTTGTCATGAACAAGCTTCATTCATACAGCTCATGAGTAAAGGCAGCCTTTACCCAAAGATACACACCAGGACTCAGATTTCTAAGCTGGGTTCTGATTTCCTTATTTCAGTAATTTAAAGCTCAATAATGAGCTTTAAAATTATATCCCATTTAAAGTAATATTGATCTCGTTTTGTGAACCTGACCATGTTGTTGTGAATATACACTGCTTTTTTCTACACCATCCTTTCCCAAGCTGACTAAGTAAGGCTAAGAATAAATCTTTTGCCTAAACAGAAAACTCTCAAGCACAGCCCAATGTTTATGTAGGACAAAGTTTGTATTTCCTATTTATAGCCCAGCATAGTTCTCTGAGTCTGACAGCCTCCTACCTGAAGTGACTAGTCAAAGCTTTTATGTTTGAAACCTATGGTGACCATCTAGCTAACAGACATATGATGCAGCTCTCATAAAGCAAACATGTGCTATTCTCAAAAAAAAAAAGGGTCAATAAAGAAACGGGACATTTTTTATTTTATTTTTTTGCCTAGAGATTCTGAGAGAATATTGTTAAATGATATATTTTGGACTTCCATACACAAACTAATTCACAATTCCATTAAGAAAGCTAAACTAAGGGTTAACCTGGAGGAAAGAGGAGAATATTGAATGTAAAAACTCTAATGCCCTTGGTGTACATGTTTAATACATCAGGTCTGAGCCACTGTTCCAGTTTCTGATGCTGTCCTTGAGAAGAGATGTCATGCAGATGCTTGAAGAATGGATATAATAGTTTATGATTCCAGCACCTGAAGTCCTATCATACCATGAGCTCCCTAGAGATGATAATCATGCAAACCTAATATTACTTAGCTAACGATAATGTCATGCTGCCACGCTGAGTTACATGGATTGCTTTATTCTTGCCACCATGAATGTCTGGCCAATTAATTCTGATTCAACGTAAATAGAAATGATGTCAAGGATCTTGCAAAATAAAAATGGATAGACATTAGCTGAGACCCAAGGAGCAGTATGATACAGATGTGTCCTTCAGATGGTATCACAACTGTAATATACAATGCCATACTTGCCTGTCGAGGCATCACAATGTGTGGAAATCCCCTTGATGAAAATTAATGTCTTTCCCATTGAATTGAAGGTTGGATTAAGCTTTTAGTTGACTTCACACAGGTGTGCATCTCAAGGCATTAGAACAAATGCAACTCCTGTCAAAGCAGGTGATCACAACATCTTGTGGGAGATTTATCTGCTGAAATTGAATGAGCCAGGATGCTTTTGCAAATAAATAGAAAGGGACACAATCTTTTTAAAAGTGTTGTGTGGCATTTAGGATGCATGCAAATTAGAATTATTTGTACTTGGACAATTAAGACAGCAACTTCCCGAGAGTGGGTACAGAGTCACTAGATGGTCACAAAAACTTTTGGAACTGATTGCCAGGCTGTCAAAAAATAGAAGTAATTCAACATAAAGAGAGCAAATGAAAGAGAGGTTTATAGATTCAGGGTTGGATCCAGCACTGGGGAAGTCCTGTTACGAAAGCACACAACATTGGATACAACCCTCAGTACTGATTGTAAGACTTCTGGGCATTTTTCTTTCAAGTATCACACTTAGCACTCTGTTGATCACCCAGGGCTGCCTAATAGAAGTGATAACAACCCTCCAAGGTTTCTCGTGGATAGGTCACCCTAGCAAGATGTTTGCTAGGAATGAGAACAAACTAGGCAAAATATGGAATTTAGAGCCTTTTGCACCCCCAGTTTGGTAGTGACTGTGGTGGTGGTGACAATCATTCATTGAATTTCTGACCCACTCTTTACCATAAGTTTCAGGGCAGGTTACAATAATATAAAAATACAATATTAAAATCAGTTAAAATGATATTCCATCCAGTTAAAATGATATCCAGTAATATATGTACTGGGTTGTACTACATAATTTTTTATCAGGAGCACATGGTGGATATACTTATATATACTTACATATTTACATTTGTATCCCATTCTTCTTCCCCAAGTAGCAACAAAACATCAAATCAATCTATCATAGATATTTTTAATTATATATATATAAAACAATATTAAAAAAGTTACATAGTCTCACAACAAATAATGGGAAGATTGCCATGTACAGCAGATTTCAGGCATCAAATGCCTAGGTGAACAGGGACGTTTTAAAATTCTTCCTGAAATTTAATGAGGGAAACAGGGGAGAGAGAGATGGAGGGGATAGCCATCATTGGCTACAGCCTTCAGGCATTTGGAGATTCACTTCTTCATTTCACACACACACACACACACACACACACACACACACACGTTCAAGCAAGATACTACATGAATGTAAAGTGTTTCATGGTTCAGAATACTGGGAAGCCTTAGGAAGTGACCCAGGTAACTCCCTTATAGGCTTTTTGATATGAACTGACATTTCATATCTTATCGTATGAAACCTAGACCCACTGGTGGGTTTTCCTCTTTCTTGTCTCATTCTTATTTGATACTATTGATCCAGCTATCTGTTTTTCATCTGGGAAACGCGAAAGTAAAGGTCGAGAGTCTTGATAATGGAGATTCTAATAATGACAACCTTGAAGGATCATTAGAGTGACCGTTTCCTTCAGTGTCGGCTTTGTTATTGGGATCTGAAATGTGTATGGGGCCTCTGACATTTTCCCAGAGGAAAAATTATCCCAGTCAATGCAAAGTTGCTCCTGGGCACAGTGGTGCCTCGCAAGACGAAATTAATTCATTCCGCGAGTTTTTTCGTCTAGCGAATTTTTCGTCTTGCGAAGCACGGTGTTGGGAAAGTTTTGGAAAAGCTTCAAAAATCACCAAAGTCTTCAAAAACCTCAAAAAAGGCTACCACACCGCGTTCTATGAGTTGCTCCTCGAAGTCAAGTCGCAACTGTATTAACGGTGTTAAGAAAAAGGAAACAAACTTGCAAGACGTTTTCGTCTTGCGAAGCAAGCCCATAGGGAAAATCGTCTTGCAAAGCAGCTCAAAAAACGCAAAACCCTTTCGTCTAGCGAGTTTTTCTTCTTGCGAGGCATTCGTCTTGCGGGGCACCACTGTACTTTTTGTAAGTGAAACCCAGACAGTTTTTGACTGGTAAGAGGCGAGACAGAGAAAATGTTGGATTTGAAGGTACATTGAGATATTTACAGTCTTAGAGCACTTTTGTTGCATGTGGAGTTCAATGTCTGGCATCTTCAGGTAGGATGGGGACAGGTTTTCTGCCTGAAACCATGGAGAGCCACTGCCCATCTAGCTACATGGGACAATGGTCTTACGTCTGACTCAGTTATAAGGCATCTTTCTATTTTCCCAGTGGGGAAATGTCATGTTTGGGGAAGGGCCATAGCTCAGTGCTGGAGCAGCAACTTAGTATGAAGAAGGTCCCAGATTCATTCTCTTGCTTTTCCAAGAAGACTTAGAAAAGAACCCCGTCGAAAAGCCCAGAGAGTTGCAGTCAGTCAGTGTAGGTAATGCGGAGCTCAACAAACTAATAGTTTAACTTGGTATAAGGCAAGTTCCTATGTTCTTAGAAAATGGTCTGCATTTTCCTACTTCCATTCTTTCCTGGCATGTACTACCAGCTGACTTCCCCAATAATTCTGGGAATTATGTCCTCCATTTTCCCTTCCTCTCTTCCTGCGTCTACCCCCTTTTCAGCTGCCTCTAATAAAATCTATCACATCTTTCCATTCAAATGTCTTCAGTAGTTGCACTTTCACAATTGAAATCAGAATCCGACCCCGAGCGAACTTCTTTGATGATGAGTCTCTTGTTCCATCTTTTTATTATTATTATAATTGTGGCGAGGTGGGAGCAGGGCATATCAAATAGCATTAAAACCTGCATTAGCAAAGTCAGAAGAATCAGCAGCCTATTTAAGCTGGCTGCTTTTGTTGCCCTAAGTAACAGAAGCATTATTCTCATTTGTGTTTCATTTCAGTTACCATTGCCTAAAAAGCTGTATTTTATTTAATCATTTCAGCCTTTGGAGACATATTAAAGTGCCTAATAGGGCAAAGATAATACATTAGCAAACAGAAGAAGTGTAGTCTTGCTTCGTGACATGGGCTTGTGCTGGGGATAGATGAATCAGTCTGTCTCCTCTCACCAAGAAGTCTACCTCATCCTGTTTTTTCATTCATCCGTGATTTATTTTTATTTTTAAAAATCTTCACACAAAAAATCAAATATTTATTTCAGCACATACTTTTGAACTCATTTTCTTTCAAAGCACACAAGTATATCCCATGATACATATATCCACACATTTTTGAGCTGTTAACTGCATCATCATGGCATTAGGGAAAATGCACATCAGGTTGGTTTGTATTAGAATTTCTGAATACTGAATTGCTCAAGCATCCCATCTCCTACTGTACGCACATCTTAAATGATTACAGAAATGACTGAGTCTGATCTCACCTATAACCAAAACGATCAAGGGGGTAGCACAGCTCCCCTGTGTGGAAAGGCTGCAGCATTTGGGACTTCTTAGTAGTTTATAAAATTATGCATGTCATGGAGAAAGCAGATAGAGAAAAGTTGTTCTCCCTCTCTCATAACACTGGAACTCATGGACTGTCAACATGCAGAGGGCCGGGAAGCCAGCTGGAAGCCCCAGCTGGGCCATCTCCTTCTATTGGCCAGTGCTCTGACGTAAATCAGCGACCAGGACTTCAGAAGCCAGGGCACACTATTAGCAGATAGAACTGCACACACAGAATAGGTGTGAGGCTTGTGAAGTCATACTATAACTACAGATTTATTATACATAAGTCAGAACAAAGTAACGTGTCGTCTCTCTCTCATGTCTCAGAGAGAACGGCTAAAGCAAAAGCTATACACAAACGGAAGTTCCCAGCATACCGTGCTGGAATGTAAACGGACATGTGACATGTAAGAATTCCACACTTCTGTTCCTTAAGGTGGAACAGAATTCTCAACATGGACATCCAATGGTGCTGAATGTTAGAAGATTCAGGACAGATAGAAGAAAGTACTTTTCCCACAGTGCAGTAGTGGACTTTGGGCTCTCATATTTCAGCAGCGCTCTGTGCAATGCTAAAATTCTGTGCCCCCTGCCTCTCGCACTCCATTCTACATCATTGTTGCTGCGCTCCCTGCAGCACAATGTGACTGAATATTATTATTATTATTATTATTAATTATCTTTATATACCACCCTGTACCCAGAGGTCTCAGAGTGGTTCACATAAAAGGATCACAGTATATAAAATAAAAATAAAAGGAATAACCCAATCAACCAAAGGCTTGGTTAAAAAGGAACGTTTTTTACCTGGCACCTAAAGGTGTATAATGAAGGCGCCAGGCAAACTTCCCTGGAGAGAGCATTCCACAGATGGGGAGCCACTGTAGAGAAGGCCCATTCTCGTGTTGCCACCCTCCAGACCTCTCGAGGAACTGGCCATGCTACCCTAAAGCCGCCTCTGCACCGCCCATAGTTAAACTAGGGAACTTGCTCCCACAGGAGGCAGTAATGGCCACCAACTTGGATGGCTTTAGAAGAGGATTGGAAAGATTCATGAAGGATAAGGCTATCATTAGCTACCAGTCACGATGGCTATGCTCTGCCTCCCTGGTAATACTTGTGAATACCAGTTGCTGGAAAACGCAGGAGGAGAGGGTGCTTTTGTACTTGAATACTGTTTGGCAGCTTCCCACAGGCATTTGGTTGGCCACTGTGAGCTCAGGATGACCCTGTTCTACCTGGTCTGAGGATCTCATCATGCACTTAAAAAAAAAGCATCTTCCTGTAATGGCTGGATAAGGACTAGAGGATGTGACATTTTTACTGACTGCAACAACCAGCTGCTTTAAATCAGCCCTGGAGCCTTTTTTAAATGAAACAACACTTCTAACTGACTCACATATTACCTAGTGGCATGGGGGCAGCTTCCCTGATATGGGAAGTATTGTGGTGTGGATGTTCTAAAGAGATGGAAGTATGCAAGGTTGTGTGCTTCTTCTGGTAGAGTGTCCACAGGGTGAGGAAAGCTCATGTAATCCCTAGGGTGGTCATGTGTCCTACTTTACAAAGCTATGAGAGGACAGTCCTCTGTTTGAAGGAGTGTTGTGCTTGAAGGGCTGCCCAACCAAGTCTTGTTAAAAAGAAAGACTCAAAAGAAGGGAGGGCAGGTGCCTTGAAGCTGCACTTGAACAGTCGTCACCTAGACAGAAGGCAGACTGAGGAGGCTCACAGATCACCTGGTCTTAGGTTTCCTTCCTATAATGAAATATGCTGCATTTCTATCTAAGTTATGGCAATTATTTGCATGCATATTGGCCTATGCAAATTTAAACAAATCTGTTCCTTCATACACCCTTGCCAATGCACAAGTTGCCACCCTAGAAATCACCCTTGTGTGTTTGGAATAATTACACACACTCTCCAGCAACAGGGATCTGCACTATGGGAAATTTTATTCCATTCTGTCTGGCATTTATGTGTGTGGCTGAAGTGTGGCCCCTGGTAAATAATAACAATAATAAAATGGTATGCACAATGTCCCCCAAGTTATACAAACTATTTATATATATATATAATTGGAAGTGTCTTGTGTTCTAGAATTATAATTTTGTGCTATAATTCTGGAGAGTGGGAGCAGAAAAATTAATGAATCTGTCTAAGAAAATCTTCATTACCCTGTGGGCTTAAAGCTATTATATCTTTTCGATTTTATTTTGTTGAAGTTGTATGCTATTTAAACCCATGCAATGTATATAATAATGAATCTGAGTATTCTGTTTTTGGGGAATGTATATACACACACATACTTCCTTACACCAGCTTATTTTGGCAATAATTTAAAATTTCCAGGATTAGACATTAAATCCAGACTCAAAAATATTTAGTCCTGATTGATTTTTCTTAGCCATGAAAACCACTAACATTTTTTTTCTAGAGGTTGAAAAAATATATATTTTAAAATTCAGTTTTGCATTACCAGAATAAGCTATGCTGTGCATCTCTCATTCAGTAAAATTCTGCTCTGGAAAAAGATAGTGTTGTGCTTCTTTCCCCCCTGCCCATGCCTCCCCTCCCCCATGATACAATTACTAGCATATCCATGTGAACAGAAATGGCAATAACAAGACTATATTCATTCTGCTTGTTTACATTGGACTTTCTTTGTGTAGGCAAACTATCATTCTCCCACCTGCAATCTACTGCTGCCCTCTTTTGCAAAGTTCCCTTTGTGATTGCAGGTGGAAAGTGGTAATGTGAAGGGTAAATATGCTGCAGTGATTGGAATCAGAATGAAGCTCAGTCTGCCTCCACTTTGCAGTAGATGCTTCAGGGCTTGTTGTATTATAAATCAATTCAGTAAATAAGTTGTGAAATATTTAATGCCAACAGACCTTAACGGGTAGGGAAGGATTTAATACAATACAAAACATAAACTTAATTATTTGTGCAATCAGCACTAAGCTATTTTACAGTAATAATATATTAAACTCTGCCAAATTTAAATGAAAAGAAGTCACTGTTCTGGGGTTCTGTACACAGAAACATGGGAAGCTGCCTTAAATTGAATCAAACAATTGTCCATTTAGCTTGGTATTGTTTACACTAACAACAGCTCTCCAGGATTTGAGGCACCAGTATATTCCAGTCTTATCTGGAGAGCCCAGGGATTAAAGCTGGGACCTTCTGCATGAAAACAGATGTTCTACCACTCAGCTACAGAAAACAGATGTTTTACCAACCCTTCTAAATTACTCCTAAATGAAGTTGAGAGTATGACATCTCAAGAAAGGTTTTTTTCCACAGGAGAAGTACATAGAGAAGTTGAAGCAAAAATGTGGAAACGTTCTCCCCCTTCTCCAGCACAAAGTGTTTGAGAATTAGCCATTTCTTCAGGAGCAAGTACAATCAAGCCTGTCTGTGACTATTTGCTGAACACCTTGCTGAATGAGTGATCCAAACAAAATGAATGTTTTCTAAATGAAGGGTGACTTTTAGGGTTTTCCAACATACAACCTAGGGTTGCCTTTTGGAGCATTAGGTACGCCCACAAGTAAAGCAGGACTCTAAGTGGTGTGTTTTTGGTCCATTAGCATTCTTCTGGAAAGCCTTGGGAGACAGGGTTTCCTGACTCTAGATTGTCAAAGTTCCTTGAGCCATCTGGAACTATCTGATAAGCATTTACAAGATTGCTTGTGGTATTCTGGTCTTTGTGTTCATATCCAATTTGCAGGCATCCTAGAGGCATCTGGTCGGCCACTGTGAGAACAGCATACTGGAATAGATAGGTCATTGGTCTGATCCAACAGGCTCATCTTATGCCTTTTGTTCCTATGACTGCATAAGCTGATCTTTGATAGACTCATTGATGAAAGCTTCAGGGCTACAATCCTATGTTCTTTGATTCAAGCATATTCCATACACACCTAACATCTTAGGGATGTGAAAGAGGGAGAAATCATAGAAGTTTGAAATACTCTCCAAATTTCTTGTGCAAATTTGACAGACATGGGCACTCAAGCATTTTTCATAGTCTACTGGTGGTTCTGAGAGTATAAACCAGAGGTAGCTTGTTTGGTTTTCCGAGGACTCCTGGGAATAAATAGTACTCTAATCTTGGTATGGACTTTATTTTTAAAAAATAACCATAGAATAAATTTAGATTGTAAAGAAAAGAATTTCTAGGCTTCAATAAATATTCTTAAGAAGCTTCTTTCCTTCCTGTCCCACCACTTAATTACAGTGTGTAAATATGCATATGGCCCTATTACTGATGTTAATCCTAGAGCTGATAAGGTGGGGTAGGAGAGAATGGAAATGAATTGGAATATGGATAAGCACACAGCTTTCATTAGTCTACCTAAAAGTAATCACAGATCCACGACTGGTAATATACATCTTCCAGATACACGGCACTAATTACTTTGGCAAAGTAGTGCTCTGTCATGCCTATCTCTGCATTGTATTCCTTCAGTGCACCAAGTACTCATATATCCTGGATTTTTCTTTTTCAGTTGGGGGAATAGTGGGGGCTTATCAGTCGTTCTTGCTGAAGTTGCAAACAGGCAATGTTTCATGGAGCTTGACAGGATTGTGGAAGCATTCCTTCTTTTTCATTTTGATTTGCTTACCCATACAGTAAACAAGGAAGAACAACCAAAGGTTCAATTTGCAATTAGGCAAAATATTTTGTGTCACTTTGTCTGATAATCACCGAATGCAACAGGTAAAACTAGCTCTCTCTCTCTCTCTTTTTAAAGTGCTGTTCATAGAATAACTTTTATTTGGTAGATTGACTTAGAACAAAAATAAACAGTATGAGCTACTTTCAAATCCAAGGAATTTTATATGCATTGCAAAAAAACAACAAGATGCTATTCTCTTTCATTTTTACAAGTAAATCAAATTGAATTATTCATCAGCACAAAATGTTTCCTGTACTCCTTTCCCCCCTCCCAGATCTTTTTATGTTTTAAGTCATTCTCAGACACAGACTTTACACAGAGGAACTGTTAAGTTCTTTGTACTTCTTCTAAGTCTGTGCATGTCACTTTTCCATTCTGACTTTTATCAGTGGACAATGCCCAGGTGTTTCAAAACTGGAAACAGCTACACAAATGTACAGCTGTATAAACAGGTCAGAGTTCCACAGTACACTTACTGGTAGGACTTAAGAGCTGTTCATAGTGCAAAGGTGAGCATTTCCATGACCACTGGCATTATGTTCCCTTCTATCAAGGAAATCTTTTTCTTCCTGGTTCCAGTAGTAGATAGGTAGCCGTGTTGGTCTGCCATAGTCAAAATAAAAAAATTCCTTCCAGTAGCACCTTAAAGACCAACTAAGTTAGTTCTTGGTATGAGCTTTCGTGTGCATGCACACTTCTTCAGATATCTGGTCTTTAAGGTGCTACTGGAAGGAATTTTTTTATTTTGACTATGGCAGACCAACACGGCTACCTATCTACTACTGGAACCATGGAAGGCACCACATTGAGCCACATGAAATGGAAGTCCATCAACCTCACCAAGAAACTTGCACAGGTACAGACTGATATCTTCTTTCTTACTAAATGCAAGAACCTGGACATTATACCCAAGGGTCTTAGAATTAAGAACCCTCTCCAATCCACGTATCCCACTGAATATGCATTTTTTGTTATCTGAAGAAGTGTGCATACACACGAAAGCTCATACCAAGAACTAACTTAGTTGGTCTTTAAGGTGCTACTGGAAGGAATTTTTTAATTTTTCTTCCTGGGTCTTTGATTATGGCCAGGGAGTTTTTTTAAACTGGAAATCACCAGAACTCAGTTCTGGCACCAGTCAGTTCCGTACCGTGGCCATTATAAGAGAACAAGGGAGGTGTTCACTGCGAGTTCCATCACCTCTTTTTCTAGAAAAAATAGCACTGATTATGGCTGAAGCTTCCCAGTGATAAACTCCCTGTGGTTTTTTAGGTTGAATCATAGCTCCTCTATGATTACTCCCATGAAAACACAGCTGTGCATATATGGTTTTAACAGTCCCATCAAGGGCCTGACAGGGTTGCTGTTGCAAATACTGCCTTTAGACCAGGAATTCCAGTTCATCCAGTTTGGTTTTCAAGCCTTTTGTCAGGGTCTGGGCAGAGGAGGAATGGTGGAAAGAAGACAGTTCAGAATTACAACAGGGGTTTGAGGGAACATCAGCTCAGAGGCAGATGAAGGGAAAAGCTGGGAAATAGTGGAGAAGAGGAGGAAGAGGAAGAACCAGAAGGGCAACAGCTGATGGACACAGTGTCTTTAGAAAGCATTCAAGACCCCCCTCCTCTCCCAGAACCCAGGAAGCCTTGAAAGTAGCAGAGCAGAGGACTCAGAAGCAAAGGATCCTCAGTGCCACCCACAGAAGAGATGATGAATGAGGAAGTGGGAGAAAAAGGGTTTGGAGAGTCACTCGGGACAACACCATTATTCCAAGTGGCTGCATCCCAAGCCTCTCTCTGTAAATATTGAATAAAAAGCAGATGGTAAGGACTTTTCCTTGTCTTATCCATTCCTAGCAACCCGCCATGGGGGGGTGTGTGTTTCTTCTGCCACCTGACACTGTTTCAGCACAATTCAAAGTTTCACAGTGGGAACTCGTGAAAGTGGTATGAAACTCATATAACTTTGTAGTATGAACAAATGCAACCAGAATCTTCCTGCTTATCCTTTGCTTCACATTGGAACCACCAGGGACAAAAGAATAACTCTCTTCACAAAACCATGCAATGTGTTTGAAACAGTGAGAGACATGCTTTCAGTGGGCACTCCAAAGCTCTGGGAAACTATTTGAAGAGTTGTCAAAGCCCAATACTTTTGTCATTATCCAACAGCAGTGGAATTCCTCTCTGTTTGGACTAGCAGTTGGTGGCCTGGTGTTAAACCATTATAAAATGTAATCTTAGCAATATTATTGCTAGTCACCCCCTTCTGTTTTCTATATTTCCTTTTGTTTTACACATTACAACAATGTAGCATGTATAGACTTGGTCCAGCCACTTCAGTGTAAGCATTGTGGATACTTTCTCAGTCTTGGTTATGTCATGTCTACACAATTGTGCTTAGGGAAGTCAGAATGGTGCTAGCTAGTTAAAGAAGTGTCTTGCTTCACTCTTAGGTTAGTGCTTGTCTGCTGTATTGGAAGTGTGTGTGTGTGTGTGTGTGTGTGTGCAGGGCATACAAAGAGTGGGGCCTTTAAATACAAATACAAATACAAATTAATATTATTGTTCATTGTATCACCCATACCTTAGAGAAGGGCTGGGGAATGGGGTAACCACATGCTCTACTGTACTTAGAATCATTTCTAAGTTTGCATCTATACATACGCAGCTGTGAAGAAAATGGGAGTACCAATATCATTATTAGAGTAAATAACTAGAATTGTATTTCTTCCCATAAAGAAGCACTCTGATTAGTATGCATGCTAAACAGAAAGCTTAACTCTCTTATTATGCAGTCTACACTGAAGTCAGAAAGAAAACAGCATCAGTATGAAACAGTGGTAAATTCACAGATTATTCTGTATCACTGCTTCCATAGTAATCTGCCTTGAGATACAAACACCTCCTTTTAAAAATCCTACCCATTAGCCTGTCATGCTATATCTGAAGATGATAACCTAGATATGAACTGCTCTGAGAAGAAAAAGTGAGCAAGCAAACTAGACTGCTGAATGCTTGCCAAGTATGAGTTCCTTCAGCTGGGCAGATGACTTTATAAGTATATATATAAAACATCCTGTAAAGGTCCCTGTGCACTGATGCTGCTGTGTAAACAAATACAAACACTGACAATGAGCCAGTTCATATGTAACTCTAAGCCAAACTAAGCGAGTGTGGGCTCCAACAACAGAGATTGCAGCCGCTTTTCACTGCTTCTGGTCCTGCTGTTGCTGCACTGTTGTGACCTAACCCATGGTCTGGCTCAGCATCTTATACAAACCTGGGCTTGTGGGTTGTCTCACTCCAGGCAAATAATGAGTTGTAAACAAGGTTTGCTCCTGAGTTTACAGTCCATGGTTTATCTGGAGAAGACAACCCATGAGCCCATGTTCAGATGATATGCTAAGCCAAACCATGGCTAAGATCACAGTGCTACAGCAGGGGGAGGATGTAGGGAGCACTGCAGCAAGCCACAAACACCTTTCCAGAAAATTCCACACTCATGCATTCACACTAACTCATAGTATGCCTTAGTGGTACACGCAAACCAGCTCCATAAAAGGGAAAAGCTCCAGCCACCATCTTCACCACAGCCTCATCAATCCAGCACTGGCAAAGCGAAAGTTGTTCTTTCAGCCTACATGGATCCTCAGGATTTATGCACTGGGTCACCCCAAATTCACCATCAGATCACATATCATGTCCATGGCTACAGCCTGCACTAAAAGAAATCACGCACCCACTGTTGCGTGGATCCACAATGGCGCAAAAATGTGGTTACAAAGAATGGATCCACATGGATCCTCAGGATTTTTGCATTGGGTCACCCCAAATTCACCACCAGATCACATGTCTGTGGCCACAGCATGAACCACAAAAATCATACATCCACTGTTTCATTCAGAATATTTTTTTTCTTGTTTTCCTCCTCTAAAAACTAGGTGCATCTTATGGTCAGGTGCGTCTTATGGAGCGGAAAATACGGTAATTGTTTTTCATTTTTTCAAGCACTGTTCCCATTGATCAAGAAGAATAACATGAAGTGCTCCTCAAAAAAAGCAATCTATCTAATATATGGCTTTTCACTCCATCCTTTGTCATTTGCTAGTTTGATATGAGCACATTGTTTTGCACATACACATATATACATATCTGGGGAAAGCAGTGGTGGAAATGTGGGGTGGGGTGCACTTGACTTCATGTCTCTTCTTACTAAGATAGCTAACAAAGAAGATAGAAAGTTGTTTTCTTTCCATCTAGATCTTCCAGAAAACTGTTCTGCTTCATTTCATGGCACAACATTACTCTTACGTTTGTTTGAAACTTTGCATGGTGTTTCACCAGGGAAGTAGCATTAAATAACATGTTTTCTTCCAAAGCTTGCTATTAAAGCCACAGGGCTTGTTCTCTGACTGGAGACTGTATAATGCAAGCTATTATTTTCCCCCATCAGAAATGCTTTAATTGTCTGTTAAAATTCTAGGCTGCTCTGTTCTCAGAACTGGATTGCTTGAAGAGCATTTTCAGTGGATCCATTTATTGGCTTAACAACACATCAGTCACCTTAATCTTCAGTTGTCATTTATGTAGCATAATCCTTCCAGAAGTTTATCAACCTGATATCATGCTGAGCTGAATTTTATTTTTGGGTTGTTGCAAGGAAAGGCTTTGAGACAGGTATTTTGTTCACATCAGCCTACACAGGGAATGTTAAATTTCATTTTGGACATCATTGCTGAACTGAAACTTGGGTTGAGAAGAATATGGAACAACTTTGCCACAAGCAAAATTTTAAGATAAGCAGAGTGAGTCTGCCTTTTGGCACTTAAATTCTATATTTCACCTTGATAGAGTTTTTACAGTATCAGAACTCAATATGTACTGACTTTCTTTCCTTCTTTCTGCCATTTGCCGCAACTGTGAATATTTCATTTCTGATCCTTCATATTCGCAATTGTCACTCTCATATCGCCAAATGGGTTTTCTTTTTTTCTTTTTTGTTGTTGTTTACCATTAACCTATATGAAAAACACGATAAAAAGTCTTAATTTTGAGGGTTTTTTCTTCAAAGAAAAATCATCACTGATAATATGAAAAATAGATGGTTTGGCATGAACCATTATAATTTAGTACACAGAGTGCTGGACTTACACTTCAAATTTTTACTCAATCTTAATTTTGCTGGGTGACCTTTTCCCAGGTATTTTTTTTGTTTCCCCATTTTTTCAGATATCTTAAAATTTAGTATCTTAGAAATAAACTTATTTTATACGGATTTTTTTTTTTTAATCTCCACTTTGGCTTTGAAAATTTTATTTAAAATACTCTAAATTTTCATAGTTCTGAGACTTGACAGACTCCACATGCAGCTGCTGGGTGACCGTGGGCCAGTCACACTTCTTTGAAGTCTCTCAGCCCCACTCACCTCACAGAGTGTTTGTTGTGGGGGAGGAAGGGAAAGGAGAATGTTAGCCGCTTTGAGACTCCTTAAAGGGAGTGAAAGGCGGGATATCAAATCCAAACTCCTCCTCCTCCTTAATGGTATAATGAGATTCATCATTTGCAAAGAATATAGTGGAATTTAGGGATGCTGATCATTCTCTGGATTGTGACAAATGGTTTGGACTGTGAAGTAGATGGTGAAACTCATTTTGTGGAAATGTTCAATTGGTCTTTAGGATGATCATCCTAGAAATAGATTATGGCCCTCACATTGTGAGAGGTCTACAAGGAGAAAAAGTGTGTGTTGCTAAGGGCCATGGCAGAGGGAGAACCAAGAAGGATGTTAGCCTTTCAGAAAATTAAGAGGAATTTATTTTTTCTTTCTGTTTTGCTTAGGAGAACAGATATACACAACACAACACAACACAACACACATAAATGACTCACAATTACTCTCTCCCTAGGAACAGGTGCTGAACAAGCATCAGGGAAGGTAGGGAAAATAGGTATATGTTTCCCTGGAGGCAGACATGTCAAAAGTTAGCCGTAAGTCAAAGGGAATGGAATATAAAACTACATTCCATACCTGCTCTTTGACAAATAGCTGACCATAAGTGTAAGTCAAATTAGTCTAGTACATGGCTCACTGAACTGGTGACAAGGCAGCAGGTTTCCCTGAGAAATAATTCAAAAGGCCTCTGTTCCATTATAAATGAACACAGTTGCAGAGATGTTAACCCTTCCATTGCACCACAAACGTAATCCTATAACTGCTGGTACTCAGAGAAGCAAGGAGGCTTGAAGATCTGAACTTTCCTGAGCAGCGCTGAGCTGTGGGCTCCCGTTTTGATTGTAGCATGGCAGCATTACTGCTGCTAAGGATGCCACGACCCCCTTATTCCATTTTTGTACTTGTTTAGCATCTTAGTTCTTTTTGCAGGAGTTTAAAAGGACTTGGATAAACATGGCTGAATATTTACCTGGTCTTTGAGGAAGGGGAAAAAGAAAAGAAAAGTGCAAATGGGAATTTTAGAGGACAAATACTAGCTTAATCTTCATTCAAAGGTCACCAGTCCGATAGAACAACTTTCTTGTCTCGGCAAATTCTGAAAAAAGCCTGCAGGGTATAAGCAAAAGCCAACACAGATCTGTGGCCCATCAGGCATTAGAATCTTGGTTGGCACTATCAGATGCAGTTAATAAGATTTGAAATATTGTGCATTGCTTTATAATATGCTTTGACTTGCCCCTCTGTTTCAGTTAAGCAATTTGTGGCTGAGAAGTGTGCCAAGGGAAAATAGATGATGCTCTTCAAATGGGGCTCATGTTACTGTTCAGTGTAAAATTGCATGGGATTTGCATGCAGTTGTTTCACACTGGTCTCCCTGTGTTATATGCCCTCATTTATGGTTGTCAGATGAAATCTACCAACTCCCCTCCCCCCCTCCCACCACGAGAAGCTGTAATGTTTTGTAGGGAATATGATAGGAAGAAAAAAGTGACAACCCTTCAGAACAGTGATGACCAAACTTGGCCCTCCAGCTGTTTTGGGACTACAACTCCCATCATCTCTAGCTAACAGGACCAGTGGTCAGGGATGATGGGAATTGTAGTCTCAAAGGAGCTGGAGGGCCAAGTTTGGCCATCACTGCTTTAGAATAAGAGACATCTGGCAACCCAGCCTTAGTGTGTCAAACATGGCTAAATGAGTCCATTACATACTGTTAGCTGCTAGCTCTTAAAAAACAAGGTTATCGGTGCTGGAGATTGTTGCTGCATTCTTCAGTTTAGATACCACCTCCTATGTTGTCTTTCATAAAAAGAAAGAAGGCTTGTAGTGAATTATGGAAATATAAGCAGCAGCTTGAACAGGACTGGAGCCTTGTACATGTGTCCGAGGGTGCCAAAATTGATAAATCCTTAAGAAGACCACCAGCATTTAAGCAGAAATTTAATACACACACATAGGGCCTGCTCACCCCACTTCCTGGTATGGATTTAGTAACTCATAAGATTGCATACCCCTCAACTGCCCCAATTAAATTTGGGGATCTGTGCTCTGGTGTGAGAGCATGAAGAGGAGGGTTTTTTTATTTTATAGCAATGCTTTCTGGGATTGTGGCACATTTTCCCAATTTTTGTAGCCATGGGATGTGCTGGATGCTGAAATTGTGCTGGTTCCAGCAATGTAGTTCCTTGAAGGTACTTGGAAAGCCATTTTTCGTTTACTGTGTGAAAATATGTGAATAGGTTGGTATGCCGAGCATGGGTTGAGTGGATCTGTGCAGTATTAAGCAGGTTATGAAGTATCTATGTGACTTCTTTACCACATGATCTGCTTAAAACTCAGCTCACGCTTATGTGGGCAATGCTCAACTCTCTTTCAGAATTTTTGCCCTGCTTATGATGGGTTGAGTTCAAGGTGTGTGGATGCAAAAGGAAACCATTGGCTTAATCATATGCCTCAAACTCCACACACATAACCAGTCAACTCACCTTCTGAACATGTCAAATTGGTCATGACTGGTCTTTGTCATTGTGAAGTTCTTAGATTCTCAGGATATTCTTTGATACTGCTGGTTGATGGAAGTTTCCCAAAAGATATATGTCAAAAGTAGGGACATGGGGAAAATTCAATTTGGTCAGCATTTTAATGTGAAACTCTCCAATTCACACTTTCTGAAACAATATGTGAACCGACACACAGACATACTTTGAAATTAACACTTCTCCTGGTTTTGAAAGACAGGTTTCCAAACAAACAATGTCTACAAAAATGTGTAAATTAGGGGGAAGTGTCCCTTAAAATGCATATGGGAGACAAAATAACATGCAAATATGCATCATGTTAGACTAAACTGCTTGCGAAAAATGTGCATTTGGGGGCAATTGCATAAAAATGTTTATATTAGGAGAAATTCACCCTATTATTTTATTTTACTTTTTTTTAAAAAAAATCAAACTGATGCAGAAATGTAGAGAACAGAACTTAGTAATGCAACGAGTAACTTAAAAAGAAGAGAGAAATTGACATATTTATCCATTCCTAGCCCAAATGCAAGATTAAATTGAACTGAATGTAGGCTACTTTTATAGGAGAAAAGAGAACCAAACTCTAGACTGATGCAGAATGGACAATTTACTAAGTTGATAAATTTTCTATTTGGCACCTGTTTATGGTGCACCCCCCCCCCACCACTCTATCCTTTCTACGCCTCTGTTTTTGCCTCTTTGAATGTAGACACCTCAGAAATGTATTCACATGGGAGACTTATTGGCAAGTTTTGATACTTTAAACATTGACATTCTTCATCTTTGGGGAAATTCATTGAAAATGTTTTGATTTTAGGGTTCATTATAACGGCATTGTTACTTTCAGCATCTTGAAGCACACAGGGCTAACATCTCAATTGAAGGTTGACAGTTTTAGCAGACACTAAATTGGCTCCATTAAGATGTAGGAATGATTGCTTCTATTATGAAATTCCTACTCAGTCCCTATATCGGTGGATGAAAGCTTCCTAGATATTTGGTGTTGATAATGCAATCTCTAGCACACCAGGTATATTTCTCTTGAAAAGTAAATGTGTCCCTTCCCTTTTGTGTTCAACATACACAACAAAGGAAAGATACTACTGCTTTAGACAAAACATTCTTATTTCTTAGGAACATGTTTCTGTTATGATGCTCATTGAGTAAAGTGGGTTACTCCACTTACCTAAAGCAAGTCCGTTTTGATATAAGCACATAAATGCTTCCACTGAAACCTTGGAATAAGTAACCCCCATAGCAATTGAATTGTTTGCCAGATTCTACATTGTACTTTCCATAGCATGACTACACCACATTTCACAATGCTGGTTGATGCTGGTGTGGCAGAACTAGCTGCCAATCCAAACTGCTTTGTCAATATTACATCAAGGCGGAATTTGGTTACCGAGTCAATGCCATGATACTTGTGCAGCCATTCTTCTGTTTTCCATCGTATTGTTTATTTACTGGCACCAACATTTATACAATCGGACACAGATGTATCCAAGACAAAAGGACTGTGTGCTAGATGTGAATTATTCAGATTAACCAACCTTGGGGATGGATAGAGGGAAGGGATCCAGCCTTTTTTATCAGTGTGAATTTGCTGATTTCAGAAATAGCTGCTTTCCTGAAACTTGCAGAACTAGAGGTAATAAAGCATTTCAACCAGGTACTAATTAGATTTCCCAAAGGGGGAAGGGAATTCCATTTTTGGTCACATACTAGGCACCTCATTACACAAAATGTGTAATTCTGTCATTTGTTACATGTAAACAGCTTCTATTGATTTCACTGGGACTTTTCCATGATTAACTAGTGACAGGATTATATCCAAATAGATAAATCTTAAAGTAGTGGCTTGAAATAGTCTCTTGCACATAGAGCTTTTCATCTCAGCCTTTGTTCAGCCTCTGAGAAAAAAGAATATCTTTTTTTTTAATGCCGGCAGCACTACCAACAGGCTGCATGGAATATAGGAGCCCAGCGGGAATAGACCTTTAGCAGGAATTCATATCTGTACTCTGAAACATGCACTTTTTATTGGTTACATCCCCTAAGGACTTGTTAAGGCATTAGTTACATTTTACCACCCTAAATGTCTTTACCATAAACAAATGAAACTTTGGAATCCAAGTTCAAGGAATAAACTCAAATGAAATGCAATTTAACCACTCTTTGGGGATAAAGACTTAAGTGGGGAAGAATGAAGAATTGATAGCCTATTACGACTTGTAATTTTCCACCTTGAATTATTGACAACCTGTGACATTACACCCTTACAAATTACAATCTATAAACAGCTTGGAAAATATGACCTTTGCATTACAATTGGTCTCCAGATGCCTCTGAGCTTATTTTCAGGCAGCTGGCAGAGGGTTATTTTCACTGAGGCTGAGTAGGTGTGAGAATGCAAGTAAGTGGAGAACTTTATTATACACTCAAGCCAAGCTTTCTTTCTTCCCCCCTTTCCCCCTCTGCAGGAGAACTTGAAAACCTGATGGATTATGGGTGGCATGACTTTTTTTAAGGTTGAGGATGAGGGAAGTAAAAGTCATTAGAATTTTTTGGCAGTAATTGATTAGCAGTCATGGAATAAATAGAACTAATTAGCTAGAGTTTGTTGACTTAGCACTTTAACAAAATTGAAGGTGAGAAATACGGTGCATTCATGTATGTGTGTGTTTTTTAAAAGGGAAAACTGTTCTTTGGGAACAGTTCCTCAGGAATGAGTGGGCAGATTGGAAGGCATTGTTTAAGTGGAAATGAATGGGCTTACATTCCAGCCCTCCTTTTTGGCATCTGTCCCACACAAGGTCATGTCTTATGAGACAGTATAAGATTGTTGGGCTTTGAACTTTACTCATAAGCAACTGGCAGGAGCTCATTTATGCTGCCAAGACCCTGTTTAGTCAGTTCATTTGTCCAAGTTTAAGGACAGTAGCTTGTCAGATTTAATTATGACCTCTGTAAATTGCTGGTGACGTTCCATAAATGTTAATAGATTTTTCCAACAATATAATATATTCATTATATTATAATGTGATAGAATATCTTTCTTTCATAAAGCTATTGTAGTTAACAAGACATAAAGACTTGTACGGGAAAGAATCTTTGTGAAACAGGTGAAGGGAACCTCTTTCTTTTTCAGTAACCTCCTGAGGACCACATGCCAGTGATGGGTGGGACCATAGGGGGAAAATGTTCAAAGCTATGCATGCAGATTTTACCTCTGCAAAATAGGCAAGTTTGTACACACACCCTCTATTGCCTTTGAAGCATCTGAGGACTGGAAGAGAGGCGGGTCTGAGTAAAGCAGGGGTGGAATGACATGGAGACAAGAAAGGTGGTGGTTTTAAACAATAACAGTGACATGAATAAAGTGAGGAGGGGGAGACAACAGAGAGGAGGGAAGTTGTGGTTTAAAGGAAGGTTTGGGTACAGTGAGAAGGATGCTGAAGCTTTGTTGTGTTAGCTTTCAGGTGCTGGCTTCTCTGTTGTACCCATCTCTACTTTTTCTCCCTGTTATTTTTTTAAAAAATCCTCAGTATTTCCCCTTCCTAATCTAGCCAGACCTCCCCAATTGTTTTAAGCCACTTTCTTAGGACTAAGAAGGATTTCCCCTTCTTAGGACTAATCCACACTCCCCTTTTGCTCCGTGCTTTCAAGGCAGAGATCCATGTTTTCCCAGTCCATGAGACACCACACAACCTTCATTGGGGGCCGTACAATGATGATCTAGTGCAAATGTAGTATTGAGAGAAATGGGGAAGCAGTATCACAATACTGGCAGAGCAAATGTCTGTACTTACCTTGAGGAAAGCTAAGTTATGAAACACCTTGCCTCTGGGGAAACGCTGTGGCAAATAATTTCGCAAATGCCATAGAGGGATCAGCTATTACTTGAAAGTGGCACCAGTAATTTCCAGCTGATTATGTCAGTCTCTGCCTTCATTTTGCAACTGGTTTTGCAGCTGGAATACCATTCTGTGATTGGCGGACCTTAGTAATTTTCAGCCATCTCAAGTAGACCTTGGCAGCACCAGGTTTGAGAAGGCCCACTTTAACTAATAGTACATGCCCATCAGGTTTATCAGACATAAGCCCCATTGTCTTCTAGGTGATTTATGATATCATTAATTAAATTTATGAAGTTTTAGGGAAGTGTACATAAAACTATACTGATGAGCTTGCTTCTGTTGTCCTGTCCCAAACATAAATATTTTGTAAGGTATGCCTTCCCCTCTAACTCTGGGGTTGTCCAGTTACTCAAGGGCACTCCACTCCTTTATCTTTGTTGCATTTTCCTTGTGACCATGCAGCTCAATTCAATAACTCTGTCATGGTATCTTTTTTCCTTCTGACAGGGAGCTAAACAGTGATTTATTGCTTGAATGCCTATCCCTTTCATGAAAGCCATTCGTTTAAACATCAGTAAAGCACGAAATTAATTATTCATTGCATGCTAATTTTTCACTTTTATCTGCTTTAGAAAGCCTCAGAATAAGCTGACTGCTAGGTGTTCAGATATATATAAATATGTCACATTATTTCTAGCTAGCAGTTCTGGAGTCTGGGATTTTGTGTTTTAATTATTTCCCTCCCCACAATCTAGTGATTCTATTCCAAGGAAGGTTTTCCACACCAACCTTTCCTCCTCTCTTTGCAACATTTTCTCATTCTCCTTTAGAAAGTGGCTTACAAATGGTCAGTTCATATGGCTACAACTTCTGGCTAGAAAGATTTGTGTTTGGGGTTTATAGGATCTATTATAACTGCAATCGTAAATATACCCTGCAGGACACCATCTAGTAAATGAGGTTTGGTGTGTGTGTGTGGTGCTAATATACTGAGGTGATTTTGATATAAGATTTGTTGGGTGCTTCTGGGTAGTGCAAGATCATAACTTTGTTTAAATTTGTGCAGGACGTGTGTGTGTGTGTGTGATTTTTCCCATCACATGAGTTCATGGGACAGTAATTATTTTTGTTTGTTTGTTTGCTATTTGTACCCCATCCATCTGACTGGGTTGTCCCAGCCACCCTGGGAGGCTTCCAACACATATAAAAACATAATAAAATATTAAACCTTAAAAAGATGTCTTCTAAAAGTTATGTAGTTACTCATCTCCTTGATATCTGATGGGAGGGTGTTCCACAGGGAGGGTGCCACTACAGTAAGCCCTGTTCAAGTTTGCAATCCACTTCATAGCTGTGAAACCAGGAACCATCTTCCTCAGTTTATCATTTCATATGAAGTGTGATAGTCGCATGAGGGCTATTCCAAATGAACAGCCCTCCACAAGAAAATGGTGGAAGTGCCATACCTCTTCAAATGTGTATTTGACTTGCTCATAAAATCATGTAGCAAAGGTATAGACCAGTGATGGGAAACCTGAGGCCCTCTAGATGCTCCTAGACTGCAGCTCTAATAATACCTGAGCATTGGCTATGCTGGCTAGGGTTAATGGGCAGTCCAACAACACTCAGAGGACCATAGTCTCTCCATCTCTGCTTTAGACCAATATTTATTGCTGCCCAACTGTCTCTGGACAGTTTTTCTGTGTGTTTACAAATGAGCTGACAGATGGCAGCCATTTTGTGTGAGAGAGGGGAACTAATCAGTCTAGAAAAAGCTATGTGTTTACCACAAGAGGGACAGCTTGTTGGAGCAAGCAGTCTTGCTTGTTAAATTAATTCTGTCATGGCCAATTGAGAAGTCAAATTTTTGTCACGGTTTTTTTTTTGGGGGGGGGTGAGGTGTCTTCTGACATATCCAAGATTGTCACAGTTGGAAGTGAAATATCAGATGGATAAAGGTTTGGTATTAGAAGGCTTAAATAGTATTATCTTCATTTTCTTTCTCCATATTTGCTTTCACTCATAAAGCATCAACTATATATTTATATATGGTACATATGTAGGAAATCCAAACATTTTGGGCAGGGGGATCAGACTTGAGAATGCAACAACATCCATCACTTCCATGTTTCATCTCCCCATCCCTACCGCCATCCCAAATGCTGTGAGGTAAGTTCAAACTATTCAGCACAGTTCCTCTGGCAGATTTGCTGCATGAAAAGTATTTGTGTTTATTTGTTATATTTGAAAAAGGGATTTGTTTCTTTTCCCTATACAGTTTGGAACAGCTCACTTCTGTGAGCTGTCTGTATTACCTAGAGGGGAGACGAGTGCTTTGTTTACCCATAAGGAAGCTTGCTTAAGAAGCAGTTTTACTTGTAAAAGCAAGTAAGTCATAGCCAATTGGCTGGCTGGGACTTTTGACATGACACAATCTGCTTGTACATGCCCTCACTTTGTTATGGATAATATGAGTGAATCTATCAGATATGAGGCTTGAATACAGAGAGTGCCATATAAACTCAGAGAGAGAGAGCATTGTATTGGATGTCACAATCCGTGTTCCTTGTTTCATGCTGCCTAGGTTGCTGAGCAGAGGTAAACAATGGTTTGATGTATGAAGGAATGAGTGAAAATTAGCCATATTAAAAGTAATATAGCACCATGTTCTTGTAAACAACTCCAGGGCCATTAGTCCTTGAAAGCAGAAAACTAGATCTGAACTGAATTTTTATGAATGTTTACTTTTGTGCTCTAATGCACACATTTGATGAGGGATTTTTTTTGTCAGTTAAGAAGTCATGCCAAAACAGAAAATATAACTCTACTTCTTGTGCAAATATTCTCTGCTCAGAGGGAAGACTGCAAAAGCCTCCAAAGTTTGATTCTGAAAGTTCCAGGGAATTGTACATTCCCTGAATAAGGGACAAAGACACCCTTGTATGGACCAGCACACACATTTAAATGTGACAGATAATGTCTACACAGGGTAAGCAGTTTAACCATGGTCCATGATGCATGTAAGTTGGAAGTTATTTGCCAGCCAGTCTGATGTGAGATGGGCTTGGTGATAGCTTCATTTAATGAAGACAAATCAGTGGTGGCCAAAGTTTCTGACATGTGTGCCAAAAGTCTAGTCCGAAGTATTGAATGTTGTTTCTTTGTTGTGCACTGTAGTCCATATGCCAGTTTTTCATTCTCTATGCCAGTGGTTTTCAATCAGTGTGCCGTGTAGCCCTGAATGGTGTACCACAGGTAGCACCAACCTCAATCCCTCCTTCCTTCTCTCTCTCATCTGATAATGACAATCAGACCTCAGTAAAGAAAGTGCACTCCTGTTGGTTGGGACCACTAACATGGTGCATTACTATTGGACAGGCTGTATCAGGTACTGTCCAGGGGCTACTTGGAGGAGGACAAGAAGAAGAGGGAGGGAGAGAGCTGGTGAGTTGAAGGGAGGAGACAGTAAAGGCAGAGATGAACATAGGGAGTAGATTGATTGATTTGCGATGAGGGTACTTATTAGTTTGTTTGCCTGAGAAAGGCAAGAAGCCCAAGGAAGGGAGGGAAGGAGGAGTCAGAGGTGATATCCTAGAGGGGTTAAAGTGGGGCACAAAGCAGGTGGGGCTTCTATGCCAAGGGGGCAGCCAGCCAGCTGGTATTGAGTGGGATGCACCTGGCAGATTGGGGGGCTCGGATGGAGGAGAGTACCAGTGGGTGAGAGGGGACGAACTTGTGAATAGGATCAAGTGGGGTTGGATAAAGAAACAAGCAGAAGACCACAGTGGGGCAGATATTTGTGGCAGGGGCACTGTTGGTAAGGGGGCTGGAGGAGCCCCACAGAACTGGAGAGAAATTAGGGAGCAGAAACAGATTCAGATAAGGCCTTTGAAGGGGAAGTAGGGCAGAGTCAGAGGTGGAAGTCAAAAAGGCTGAAAATCTCTATGCAGTACCTTTGAGTGAGTTTGCTTTTAGATCACTGAAACAGGGAATGGGCAGAATCATTACATAGAAAAGCAGGCGTAAGTTAAGTCTATGACTTACCTTGGACTTTTGTTTTTCTGGTCTAAGTGTTTTTGAGCAATGATGGAAGTGAGCAAACATTACACGTTCATTGGGGGAGAGACAGGTCTCTTGCAGATGTCTTGCCTCGAGGCTCACAAAATTCTCAATCCAGCCCTGAGGTTATAAATCGAAAGAACCAAATCACTTGGAATTATAGCAGAAGCATGTTTTTATTAGGTTGATTTATTTGCCTCTCTTTGAAGAACTCCATCCCCAATGAAGTGATAAAAGCTATTTGCTTGACTTTAGCATCTTATTGTACTGGGGGAAAATGGAAATAATTTGTAGGTAGGAAGCCTGGTGATTCATAAGATACTAAAATATTTTCAGGTGGAAAGATTGAGTTCCTACAGATAGGTTGTTTTGTGTTAGAAATAGCTGTGCAATCAGAAATTGCTCCCTATAATGTATTTACAAAAGAAAACAACCTTGTTTTCTTCCCCCAAACACAAAGATCAGATATGAATCTGTGGTCTTATGCTTGCAGATCCTTATGATAGTTAGTGGTGTTTTTTTCTGGGGGGACGCGGGGGGACACATAGTGTGTTCTCCGTCATGGAGAGCACGTGTTGCGGTGGGGGCCGCCAGGACACTCCAAAGTTGGGGACGGGCTAATTGACTGTTGGCCACTGATACAATTGCGCTTCCCTTGTTGTTGGGAAGAAGTTGATGTTGCCATTTGTTGACTGACAGCCAGAAATGCTAAAACTACTTGCACAAGGCTAGGGCTTCCTCTTTTTGCTCGTGCAACGAATTGCCCGTCCCCCCTCCCTAGAATTAGGGTTATTCACGTTGACCTTGCTGTGCCTGTCATGGGGTCGTCTGCTCTTGGGGCAGGGACCCGGTAGGAATTTTGTCCATCTGGCTGATTGGCTGGTGCCATTTGGTTTTTGCCTACTGCGTAGCAAATCGTCACAACTTGTAAGGTTGTGGTTAGGCATTGGTTTATGGTTTGGTTGGTTGAGGGCATGGATTGGCTGTGCCTGCCCCTCTAATGCTGCTGCTGCAAGGGATTCCATTAAAGGAATCAGGGGCTAACTATTGCTTGTCCACCCTGTCAAGGGGGCTCGGGCCACTGCAAGAGCTCCTGGCTGCATTTGGGGTGGGCTGAGGGCAGGTTCCCTGCTCCATCGCTAGCCCCAAGTGTATTCCCCTTTTCTGACTTTTGCAGGCGTGTGGAATGTCAGACTGTCCCCCACGGTGAGGGCAGCTAGTCACAACCAATGCCTAAGCAACCACTCACTTGTTTGTATTTTAATAAAGTTGTGGCCAAAATAATGCCAAAAACCTTAAACAAAAATTCCGTGTGATGTGTGAGTTATTGGGGTGGCCCTGGGGACCTCGACACGCAAACCCCTAAACATTTTGTGACTCTAAGTTTGGCCTCATTGAGGCACAGCATTTCAATATGAGTAGGAAAATGAGAGTACCCCTAAACATTTTTTTAAGAAAAAAAAAGCAGTGGTGATAGTTAATACAATTCAGAATCACATGCAAACATCCCAACATCACAAAGCTGCTTTTCAGTAGGCTTTGCCTGTCTTCTGTTTCAGAACATGGGTATAACAAAGCAACATCAGAAGTGGCTCACGCCATGCATATTGTTGCTAGGGCGACCCTGTGTTTGTGGGCCTTCTGGTCTTTTATGCATAGAACCATCCCAGCTATACCTTAAAGGTTGCTCAATCTATTCCTTAGCACAATTGATGCCTCTTCCAAACCACATGGAAAAAGAACAGGGTTATAGTGACTAATCTTTCTAGATAAATGTCAGTGTAAAAGTGGCCAGAGTAGCTGCCAGGGGAAAAGAGCATTAGTGTCAGGGAAGCTTAGCCAAGCGATTAAGTGACACTATATTGGCTTGATATGGTATCCATGTTTTTGAAAGTTGTGTCAAAATAGTTGGATCCCTTGGGCATAGAGTGGAAAGTAATACGAGTCTTCTAGGAACATCACACAAAGTTGCATCCCTGTAATTCATAAAACATAGCTGTAGGATTTCTTTCACTATATTCTTTATGGAAAACATGAATACAGCATCCCAGAGGCCTTTGGTCCCCTGGCTGAAGACAGAGGCCAGAGTTTGTTTCAAATGACTTGACACTGCCAACACTTTCAAAGGGGCAAGTATTGGATTTTGTGGCTTGCATTGGAACTGAAAGGCACAAGCCTTGAGATAATTATCTTCCAAAGGCACAGATTCTCATTCCCTAAAGACTTGTGGAAACAAGTAGCTTGTGCCTGTTTTGACAGCTGCCTTTTGTGATGCCTGGGGAGCTTGAAATCATAAGCTGATCATGGCTATGCATGCAACTTTGGCTCATCCTAGATCAGTTACTGCAGTTGGAGGTTGAGATCTCTCTCTTGGTCTGATGGGGAGGCCTAGCAGATGTACTTTGTGCTAAGGTTAGCACAGTGTAAACTGCTCTGCTTGGATCTGTGTTTATGAATATTCATGTGTCATGGAACCTTGCAGATCACTTCCGGCTAGGAATTCTTCATCTGGAGGACATCATTGCTCTATGCCATCATCTGCCCCTGTTTCCTCCCCTTCCCTTTTCATCATATTATGATTTAAATAATGGCATTGTTCTGAAATACCTGCCTCTAAATGGCAGGTAACCACCAGGTTTCTCTCTAGAAACCATGTTGATCTCAGACATCAAATTATACATTATATGAGAAATCAATGCTTTGAACTTCCTATTAATTTTCTTAATGACAGCTGCTAGGGAAAGGGGAAGATTTGAACCTAGGCCAAAGGTTGCGTGGTGAAAGTAAAGATCCCTCCACCTTTGCACTGCAGCTGCAGTCCAAAACATTTCCCACCATACTGCTTTTAGGAGAGAAAATTGCACATGAAAATCTATCTAGGAATCTCCCATGTTTTGCTACTTTGGGCTTACAATGTCCTCTTAGTATTTGCATCATCTGTGCATGACATGTGGATAGCCAAGACACTGAAACAGTCCTTGTTGTTTGCTGGTGCATTATACTTCAGCGCCTTTTCTATAAAGATGTGCCAAAACGCGAACACAAGCATCTTCAGGAGAATTGTAAAAACTGGGCTGTTTTTGGTTGCAAAACTGGCAAATGTGGAAACACTTCTGAACGCTTGAATTTTAGCGCATTTCTCACACTGCCATTTTATATACACTTCCCTTGGAATTAGTACCATTGAACTCAATAGGGTTTGCTTACAAGGGCTAGGTGGTAAAATTTTGTCTAACACATAAAATGCCATTATCTTGTTTTTAAAAAATGATTATTCACAGATGGCATTCTTAATAGTGCACCTTCTTTTGATCTGGGTAACTGTGATAGATTATAAGGAAGGAAGCATTATATATAGTATGTTGAACAGTGGAAATGAGAGCACTTGATATGTTAGGGGGAAATAATTAAATTCAAATTGCTTGAATGGAAAACATTGCAGGGAGTGGGAAATGTTAAAGGACAACTACCGTATATACTCGAGTATAAGACGACCCAAATATAAGCCAAAGCACCTAATTTTACCACAAAAAACTGGGAAAATTTATTGACTCGAGTATAAGCCGGTTCACCACACCACAAACCTGGTGGTGGTGGCAGTGGTGGAGGAAGAACAAGCAGGCCTAAAAGGCTGCTTTCGGGCTGCTCGTTCCTTCTCCTCCGCCACCGACAGCAGCAAAGGCGGAGGAGGAGTAAGGAGCAGCCCGAAAGGACCCTCACTTGAGTATAAGCCAAGGGGGGCTTTTTGAGCATTAAAAATGTGCTGAAAAAGTTGTCTTATACTCAAGTATATACTGTACTTCTATTAGTTGCTTACATTAAGTTGTTCCCCTCGCTTCTGCAACATGACTACAGAAGCCCCTCAAAGACCAGGGGATATGTAAGCAAAGCTTACATTCACTTTTCTTTACTTCTTCTATAGCTAGTTGTGTTGTTTGATGAAATTACTGTAGATGAGAGGAATAGAAACAAAGAGAAAAAAGGGCAATGCATTATTTTTCATTACATTACCAAATTCCTTTACACCCATATTTTGACATTTAGAACAACATAATATGCATGTCTTTGTTCATTAGGGTCTTCAGATTAGCTAGCAACAGCCAGGGAGAGAGAAAAAGAATGTTAAATGTAAACTAACCTTTTACAGGCTAAACAACAAAGAAGCGGAAGTAAGAATGAAAGAATAAATATTTTACATGATGGGTCCACATAGCTTTTTTTTACTAACAATACACAAAATGAGAGACCCTTAATGCAAACATGCATTTTGTTATCCTGTTTGCACTTTTGTCTTTGTATCAAAAAATATGTACTTTATCAGAAAAAGTAATTGGAAAAGAAAGGTTATCGCACCATAGAAATAAAGTAAAAGGGGTATTATGAAAAGGGGTGCATTAAAATGAAAGATGAGGGGATTACCTAATAGTTATTCAGTTTACATATTTTTAAAGATCACTGTATATTGCTTTAACATAGAAGTGGTTTAAATATGAGTAAAGCCCAAGATTTACTGGTAATCTCTCTAGGAATATTTATTCTTAGGTTGGGTCATTAGTATCACTTCATACAGCCAAAAAAGCATTGAAGTGATGTAGACTGCGTTGTCCTCAGCTGTTTTTCTGCAAACAGCTGTGCAGAACCAGAACTGGGTGACATCTCCCAGGGATCTAGGGAAGTCATTGGACCCTAATAAATAGCCCTTTTTTCTGGGAGCTGACCCCATGGGAAAGCTGTAGCTTCAGGACACCTGACATGCCCTAACTGATCACAGCTCCTTACCCTTGACACAGCCTTCCACAATTTCTACCAGGATCCTAGGAACAGAAAGTGTGGTGAGTGTCTCTTAGTTAGGCTAGGAACAAAAATCAAGTCTGGGAGAATAAAACTAATCACTGAGACCTACTCAGGAGGGGGAAACAGTATCTTATAAGTCCTCTGGAACAGAGTCTTGCTAATGTTCCAGGAAGGAGTGGGGTATCCAGGGTAGCTATAAAATTGCTTAGTTGGTTTCTAACTGATCACTAGACAGAATGCTGGGCATTGCATGAGTCCAAACGAAATGTAACTAAGTGCAAAATAGCACACTGAGAAGAGCTTCTGAAGATGTCTTCAGAAGCCCCCTCAAAGTGTTATTTTCTGCAGCACTCTGATCAGAGGTTCTGAAGATCTGATTTTCAATCATCTGATTTTCAGATCTTCAGAAACTCAGTTCAAAGTGTTGCACAAAATAGCAGTTTGAAAGAGGCTTCTAAAGACCCCGTGGGCAAAAAGGTCACCTGATAAAATTTTGACATCAGATGATGGACAGGTGTGAAGCTCCACCCACCTGTGAAACTTGGCCTACAAGGGGCAGGAGAGATAATTCAGGCTAGAAAAGTTCCTTACCTCTGAACTAAGACATGTGTCACCTTGGCTCAGTCTGATATTTCCAGGAATGGCACAGTTTGTAAACTTAGCTCTCTGGAAATGCTCCTTATCACTACCAAGATCAAAGCTCCCACCTGTGGACTACACCCAAAATGTGAACCTAAATCTTCAAGAGGACTGAAACTGAAATTCAGTATAGGTTGAAACACTATCCCCCACTCTGTCTTTCTGCTGAAACTTTTTGCAACCCGGCCTGATTTATTTTTTTCAGTACAAACTTTATCTTAGCTGCTTGATAAAATGCTATTTCAAACTTGATTTTAAAGTAGTTAAATTGATGTAGCTTTAGTTGCTACTTGTTTGATTATGGACTAAGTGCTGTTTTTGCTTTTGTCTGTAAGCTGTTCTGAGGGCTCGATGGGAGCCATGTGGTTGGTAAATAAATCATAATAAATGATTGGTTCATATGGGGTTATTGGCACAATGGCAGCTGAAACAATATGGTGCCAAGCATGTAGTCGCGCACAGCAGAGATGAACAGCTAATTGCAGCTGGAAATCGCTAGTCATTCTGCTGTCCTCCATTTTCCAAACTCTGATCTACTGAAAGTTGATGACTCACTTTCATTTTAATTTCACTTTTTTTAGAGAGAACCTGAGCTTGTGCTAGGTGTCAGGCTGCCTACCACCCTGTCAGATGGCATTCCCACAGCGGGTGCGTATGCCTGACAAAGACATGTGCCAATTAAGGCTTGGAAAGTGCTAAATTTCAATCACCGCCCTCCCAGGAAAGCTTATCAGTGGCAGCAGGGCGGCTGTTTGTTGAAGATACAGAATTATGTTGCCGCTCCGCTCCCTGAATAGACCTATAAATCCCCCACTACGAAAATGGGGAAGGGAGGGGCATTTGCACATAAAGCATTTCTGGTAGTTGCTCTCCTGATACAAGACGGCAGTAAACCAAATAATGAAGTCAGGCTAGCAGTGTGCCAGGTCTCGCATCCATCTGTAACAGGAATTAAGGGCACTGTCAGCAACTGGACCTGTTAACCCGAAAAGCAGCTTAACAAAACCTCCAACAGAGATAGTACTTAAAGTATGTCCATAGTTTTGGGGGGCACCACTGTTTTCTATATGTTTTGGTGGTTTTACAAGGGCATGGTGAAATTACTAGAGCATGTACTACCCCATATAAATGATATTCCATTGAGTGTTATCTACACCAGGGGTGTCCAGGACTTTTTTTCAGCTGAAACTCACAGGAACTCAGTTCTGGCGCCTCTCAGGGTGGTGCCATTGCCATTATAAGAGAACAAGGGAGGTGTTCATGGTGAATTCTGGCACCTCTTTTCCTAGAAAAATAGCATTGGAGGTGTCTAACCTGTAGCCCTCCGGTTAGACTCCTGCTCCCACCAGTCTTAGGCAGCATGGCCAATGGCCTGGAATAATGAGAGCTGTAGTTCATCAATGTATGGAGGACTACATGTTATCCACCCTTGCTATACATGACCACAATGCCAATAAGGTGGATATGTGGCTGTGGGGGTTGGGGTGGGGGGAATCTGGCCTACCACAATGAATGAATGAATGAATGAATGAATGAATGAATGACTTTACAGTAACTAGCATGGAAGCCACAAGCACACTTTGATTAAGTAATGCCAGAAGCACATCTGCACTGAAAAATTATGTAATGCAGCTTTCCCTTAAAATTTCATTTAAGACTAATCTCTTTCTCGCTCTCTTTTAATTGGATCGGTAAACCCAATTAATGGGATGCTGTGGGTGTAATTCATCTTGTTTTAAGCAAAGCATTTGACAACATGCCCCATATTTCGCTCCATGAACTGGTTAAATTTGGGTTAGATGATAATGCCATCAAATGGATTTCCAGCTGGTTGGAAAATGGTACTCCTGGAGGGCTCATCATTGGTTGCCTTTAGGGTGCTGCAAGGCTCTGTTCCAGGTCTGGTATTCTTTGTACATTGGGATCAACGCCTTAGAAGTGAAGGCAATCCTTGCTAAATGTGTGGATAATCGGGGAGAAATAGCAAACATCTCAAAAGATAGGAATAAAATTCAAAATGACCCTGATAGAATGGGAAATGGCTGAAATTAACAAAAGGAAATTTGATACAGACAAATGCAAAGTTCATCATTTAGGGCAAACAAACAAAACATCAAATGGGCAGGTATAAAGTGGACAATATATGTACTTTTGTTTGTTTGTTAAACAAGAAAAACTTTAATAAAAAGTTTCCAGATCATAAAATGTAACAGCTGCCATTTTAAAAGGATATAAACTAATTGAAAAAAGGTACAGAGGGGGGCAACAAAGGTAGTTAGGGGTATGGATGACAAGTCCATAAGCTAAACATGTTTAGCTGGATGATAATACTCTTGAGAGGCCTCAAGGGCTATCACACAGAAATGAATGGTTATGTGCTGCCCCGGAGAGTATGGCTACATCCATTAACAGATTTCAGCTAAAGTTCAGGAGAAGCATTTTATCCATAAGAGCAGTCCTATAACTGAACCAATTACAAACAGGCATTGTGGGTTCCCTTGGCAAAGGTCTTCAAGCAGCTATTGGAAAGCCATCCTTTGTTCTGCATTTCCAGCATTGTACAGGGTGTTGGACCTACAAGATCCTGTCCAACTCTATGACTCTATACTATTTAGAAGAATATACTATACTATGGGTCTTTATTAAAGTCTGTGGTTTATCTATCAGTGTTGTACAATGTGAGGGCTTATTTCTGGAGGCAGGGGGTAACTGCCAGAGTAGAAGATCTTGACTATTAATTCACATGGAGCCCCTGCATCAGGTCTAGAAAAATAGTTTTAATCTGGCTCACACCATGTTGATGTTTCACCTTTATCATGTGCTTTGAGTGATAAAGCAGATGACCCTTCCCTTTTTTCTGAGAGAAGTTGCCACATGCGGCAGACACTGGTGAGAGGAATTCCGATGTCTGCGGACGTCTCTGCAGACACTTCCATATCAGTTAAGCAAATGCTTGAGCAATTCATTTAATTATGTTAAGCACCCATTAACAGCAGTCTAAGTCCTCCCCTGGGTCATATCAGTTCTATGAGATTCTAATTGTTAGAGAGTAACCATGATTTCCTTCTTGTGCCTGCAGGTGATTTTAATTCTGACAAAGCTGTATGACTACAACCTGGGGAGTATCACAGAGAGCTCACTGTGGAGGTATGTAGATAAGCTGAGTTAATAATTACCAACTTACTTAACAATTTGGACACTGTGGTACAGTCCTTTCATTAGATTTAATTGGATTTCTTACATGATGGAAGGTTTGCAGGTCTCTCAGAGTGGTCATTTATGGCTCTGCTCATTCTTCACACGTGGAGATGTCAGAATTGAGCCATCCTCTTCAGCTACAGTACATGATGTACTGCTGCTTTCATGTATCTGCTAATTAAAAATGAAAATTTGATTTAAAAACTGAAAGCGAAACCTAATGTTGTTCCAATTTGTAGTAATAATTTATTTCTTACAATGTGGTGAGTAGTGCATTAACAAGCTCTTTTTCCAATAGAATAATAGAATCCTAGAATGTTAGAGTTGGAAGGGACCCAAGGGTCATCTAGTCCAGCCCCCTGCAAGGCAGGAATCTCAGCTAAAGCATCCATGACAGATGGCCATCCAACCTCTGTTTAAAAACCTCCAAGGAAGTATAGCCCACCACCTCTTGTGGGAGTCTGTTCCACAATATTAGTTAATTTCCATTTCAAGCTTAGCAGTGATATTTTCTTTCTATTCATGCTTTTCTATTCACACTGCCTCTGCTACACACACACAATCTCTCTCTCTTAACATTATATATAATATTTAACTCAACTCTTACTCTTTGCTTAGAAAGCTTACATGGAGCTTTTAATGGACTCCTGTTTAGTCACCCATTATACCTAGAGTTGCTTAACGTCAACAACAATGTAGCAATGTGTGTCCCAAACTAATTCATATAAAAATACTGTACGTATTTCCTTTGTGCATTCTCCCATCCCATGTTGGGAAGAAACATGCTGGTCATCTAATATTCTCTTGCATTGAGTAAAGGAATCTGAAGGATAGCAACTTGAAAACAAATTCTACTATTTTTGTCAAGAAGACAGACGTTCCAAGTGTTTGCTTTTCCTCCGTTTTCCTTTGCATTTATAAATTACTACATGGTTACAGTATTAATAATAAATATGCCTACGTTTATTATATCATAAATAGAAAACACAATACAGTATAAATCTAAAAGCATGAACTTCTCCACCATCTCACCCCTTCGGTAGATGGCAGTGCTGCTGCTGGGAGACAAGCTTCTAATGGTGGAGAATAGTACAGATGAGGTTTGGCTTGGGGCATTAGATCTTTGCACTGAGAGGGGATCTCTTCTCTTTAATTTCACCATAAACTACCAGTAGATGTGTTGCAAAGTTCTTTCTATGAGACAACAAAAAGTGATATTAGGAAGTTTTTAAAGAGTTTAGCAATAGGCTATTGGGTGCTATTTCTATTTGCCTTGTGACATTAGTGTAGACCTTGGTGTTTCTTCCTTAAAAATATCAAACAGTAAATAGAAATAAAATGAAAAGAGCAACCTTTTGCAACCTTGAATGTTCCAAGCTTTTCCAGGTATGATGTCAATGAATGAAATAATGTATTCTCTTGCAAATGAGTGTTTTGATCTTGTTTGCCTATAAATGACATCCAGTTTCTGAAGGCTGAAGAGAGCAAGGACTCCCCTCATCCCTCTTAGGTTCAATATAGTGATATTTTCTCATTTTCCTTAAACTTTTAGAATGATGCAGGTTAAAAATAAAGCAGTAGCTAAGTCCTATGGCCAATTTTTCATGTGACATTTGCAGGTAGAATTAGTTCTTTGATTCATAAAATTTGGCACATGTGAGCATGTCCTCATATTTATTTTGGATATTGGTCATTGTTTTGCAGAATCAATTGAATCAAGTCTTTAATATAAGTGGTCATATTGATATTTTTACATGTTACATTTAAGAAGCATATTGACAAGTTGGAACATGTACAGAAGAGGGTAACCAAGATGATTGGGGTTTGGAAACCAAGGCTTATGAGAAGCGCTTGAGTGAATTGGGTATGTTTAGCCTGGCTAAGAGGAGGTTGAGAGGAGATATGATAACCATCTTCAAATACAGTGGTGCCTCCCAAGACGAAAATAATTCGTTCCGTGAGTCTTTTCGTCTTGCGATGTTTTTCGTCTTGCAAAGCACGGTCCGTCGCAACTGCGCCTCTTCAAGCGGCTTTAAAAAAAAAGTGCAAGATGTTTTCGTCTTGCGACGCAAGCCCATAGGGAAATTCGTCTAGCGAAGCAACGCAAAACCGAAAAACCCTTTCGCCTAGCGAGTTTTTCGTCTTGCGAGGCATTCGTCTTGCGGGGCAACACTGTACCTAAAGGGCTGCCACATAGAAGATGGAGCAAGCTTGTTTTCTCCTGCCCTGAAGGGTAGGATGCAAACCAATGGCTTCAAGTTATGGGAAAGGAGATTCCCTCAAAAGGTGGTGAACTGTTTTCCTTGGATATTTCTAAGCAGAGATTGGATGGCATCTGTCATGCATTCTTTAGCTGAGAGGAAATTGAAGAGAAGCACTTTTGCCTGGTGCCTAAAAATATATAATGAAAGCACCAGGCGAACCTCCCTAGGAAGAGCATTCCACCAATGGGGAGCCACTACAGAAAAGACCCGTTCTCAAGGACAAAATTGGAAGTATCTACTTCCTGTTTTACACTAACCAGAGGCTTCCTGTTATTTTTTAACTTGGGAACTATGGTTAGTTGAAACTGTAGTTAGTGAACAAGCAGGAGAATGCACCATGGTTTGATCCTAGGTTGCTTGAACTAACCATCATTTATGGGGAGCTGTGGTGAGTCTCATTCTTGTGACTGTTCCATATGGAGGGGTGAGATCGTGCAGAGTCATTTAAGTAAAACCATACCATTGTAGACCTTTATATCAATAAATGCACTAATTAAGCATGGTTCCTTCCGGGTCTGGGTTTAAGGAGAAATAATGAAGCTTTTCTTCCATCATTTTTTCAGTAAATTTTCAGTAATGTGATTACTTGCCAGGTTTGGATCTTTCTTTCAATCACCTAGCTCTGGAAATTTAACTAAAGTGATTTTTAAAATTGTATTAAAATTAATAAAGTGATCCACATGAGGCCCTAGGCGTCAGAAGACTTTCTGCTGCTACTACACAGTGTGTAAGAGGCAGAGAAGTCGATAGGCAGCTGAGCTTTTCATGCACCAGTCTCAGTGGATCAACAGGCTCCGAGTTACAAGGGTGATTCCACTTTTGAAATGAGTTATTGAGATTTCTCCCCAGCTAGACTTGGCATTAATTACACTATAATCCTCTAGGTAGACTCTGCCTTCCTTGTGCTTTTGATTTCTCTCTCTCTCTCTCTTAAAAAAAAGCATTTATTTTTCTTCAAGAAAGGGAGTAAAGGTAAGAAATAGCTTGTGTGACACAGAACAATTAGTCAAGTTGGATTTGTTTATATATATTTTCTTCTTCCAATGCTCTCCCAGATATCTCCTAGATCACAAAAGGGATTAAGCTTTGATACTCTGGAGAAAACAGTGGTTTCTGCTACTAAATAAAGATAAGCTTAAGTTTAAGATAAGTAAAATGTCAGAATAAAAGATACCATATCTGCAGGGAATTGGTGGTGGTGGCAAGGAGACGGAGGGAGGAAATAATCTCCACATTTGTAATGTGATTGAAACTGTGTGGAGACAAACATTAAAGAACTGTGATTAACCTTATCCTTTAAGGCTTTGAATGCCAACCAGTGATGCGCTCTCAATGGAACACAGCTGCAAGTGGCTAGAATGATATTTTTTACACTGCCCATTCCTTTCCTTGAAAGTGTGAGCAAGTTCTGTCTTAAATTCACCTCGACACTTTCAAGCTAAAGGTAAGTTATCACATGCCTGCTTTTCATCTGATGGCTGCAGTTAAAGCAATGGCTTATATGGATGGGACAGCCACCATAGGTCAGGCACAGAGAGAACTATTCAGGGTGGTATTTTTAAATTGAGTTTTCAAGTTTGATTTTGACTTGGCCAACTCAAATTTTCCCCCATTTCCCGAGACTCCCTATTTATTTAACTCTCTCACTCTTCCTGCAAGACGAACCTTCTTCCTTAGGGAAAGGGAACAAATGGCGAAGGGATGGAGAATAGGCCAAGTCCTCTCTAAGGTGGTAAAAGATGCTAAGCACACAATGATCTCATCAAGCCACATGTTCCAGTGGGAAAGTATGAGTACATTCCATTTGACACCATGCCCCCTCCTGGGTTCCCGCCTTCTCCCCTCTGCTGCATAATACCCTCTTCCCCAAGACTTTTATTCTTCTTGGAGAAGAGTAGGTAGACTGACTGGTAATACAGAGGAGTAAAAGGGACGCAGGTGATGCTGTAGTCTAAACCACTGAGGCCCTTGTGCTTGCTGATCAGAAGGTCAGCAGTTCAAATCCCCACGACGGAGTGAGGCCGTTGCTCTGTCCGAGCTTCTGCCAACCTAGCAGTTCAAAAGCATGCCAGTGCAAGTAGATAAATAGGTACTGCTGCAGCAGGAAGGTAAACGGCGTTTCCGTGCACTCTGGCTTCTGTCACAGTGTTCCTTTGCACCAGAAGTCGTTTAGTCATGCTGGCCACATGACCTGGAAAGCTGTCTGTGGACAAACGCCGGCTCCCTCGACATAAAAGTGAGATGAGCGCTGTATCCCATAGTTGCCTTTGACTGTACTTAATCGTCCAGGGGTCCTTTACCTTTACCTTACAGAGGAGTTGGATGGGATAGGATGCAATTCTTGTTTTGAATTGAGAAGTTGGATCCACCTTGTAATGGGATTCATATATTCTAGCTGTGTGTGTGTTTTACCCCTTCTCCTCAGTCACCCCATTCTAGTTGACAGTGGCAGTGGTAAGACTTTATTGTGTCGAAAAGCCCAGAGTCAGTTCCGTGGAAGCTTACATTGTTGCCTGTTGTAACTAAGCTAGCCTAACATCAAATGTTACTGTTATTTCTGAATGAGATCAATTTGGGAAAGTGCTTTTCTGTGTGTATAAAGTTGGTTGGTAACAAGGGCCACAATCTTCCAGGAAGTTTTCACATGCAGACTTCACTGAAATGAAATGTTCAGTTCCCAGTGGATTGTCTTCAGGATTTTTCTTCATGTAAGATAAATGTTGAAATGCTCTGACATTCTGAATTAGGATGAACTTTTGTTGCTTCCATTTTCTCCCTCTGCTGAGATCATTGTACCCATGAGCACATTTCAAGAACTATAGCTACTTAAATTTTTTTCCCTCAGTTTTAAAAATATAAAAAAGGAAAGTGTTAAGCAAATTGCAGAATGTTGAGATTTCTCTGTGTCATACCTGCATCTGTCATAATGGCTTTGCTTCTGTGAATCCAAAGTAAAAGAGATATAACCAGCATATAATGGATGACCTCCAGTCCATTCACATTTCCCTCATATCCTATGAAAAGTTTGTCCAAAAGTATTTTAGGTGTAGAAAGAAAGCCGAATCCCAAAAGGTGGTGAAATGCTTGCTTTTAATTTGCATCTTACATTTAGAGTGTGCATCTCACATATATAGTGTGGGGTCTCACAGGTCTCTGAATGTTATCCCATGTTTTACAGCAAGATTCTTTGGCACTTTCTGATCATCATCAATGAGGCCATAACCTTTGCTTCATTGATGTGGTTTTATTGACATGGATACCATGGATTACAGTTTGCAGGAGCAAACAGGAGCAAATTGATCCAAGATAGAAAGGCATTTACATTTCTCACTTTCTAAGCAGCTAATGGGGCTGAGAAAAGTCGCTCAAAAATTGTTACTGGAAATGGTTAACACCTTAACTCACTTTAGGCATTCAGTTTGTGTGTACAAAGGGGAAGCAGGGGTGTGCAGAATGAGTCCCACCACTGCAGTGACTCTCTGTATGCTAACCTATTGTCTTTGAGATGTTGTTGGACTCAACTCCCATCAGTCTCAGCCAGCATGGCAAGTTAGGGAAAATGGGAGTCATAGTCCAGAAACATCTAGCTGCGTTTGCCACCCCTGCAATAGGCTAAGAACTTTAGTTTAGAAAACAGCATTTCAATTATTTTTGAAAAATGAATTATTACCTCTTATGCAGACATATAGCTGTGTATGTTCAGTTTTCCTAGTAAACCTGAGGGTTTGACCTGACCTGAGGGTAGAGGTCTGAATTTGAAAGCAAACTCTGCATATTTACTCAGAAGTCAGTGCTGATGTGGTCAATGGGACTTACTGTGTTCAGCACTGGTGTCTGATGTTTATTTTTGTGCATCGCTTCTGGTCTCTGTTAAGCCTAAATGCAAATCCTTTCATAAAATCAACCTTTTAAAGACCTCTCTCCCTGTATCAACAGCATTGAATTGAATGAGACTGGAGCCAGTGATTAACCAACTTATTGAACAGGGGTCATAAAACTTGGGTTGAAATCAATTTAATACTTTAAAATTCTCCTTGGGGCTCTTAAGGTAGATTCTAAGGCTAGATGTTCAAATCTGAATATTCAGCAGTTCCCTTTGTCTTTCAAAGTGAATTGAAATACAAATTTAGGTGGTGATATCTGTTTATCAGACTTTCAGCCATGAGTCTGAAACATCAGAGAATGTGCATATTCAATGCAAATGCACTTAGTAATGGGAATTGGGCAATTCTCTCTGTAGATGCTCTGATATTATTCAGTATATGGCTTAAAGGCAGAAATACCTGTTTCATATAACTCAATAAGAATTTTCCTTTATTTGATTGTATTCTTTGTCTTGCAGCAAATCACTCTATTGAAAAATAACTTTTTGAGACCCCAGGCTCACTTATTTAAAATAACTTTTGAAACAAAAAAAGGAACAGAAATGAAGAAACATTCTTTTAATATTTCCACACTGAAACTTTGCACCTTGATGTGGCGTGTCTCCCCCTGCATCTCCGAAACATTTTATTAGCAAAAGGAATGGATAGCAGATTAACAAAGATATGAAAACAAAAGGAGGATGTATCTGCTGCCAAGGAGCACCAACCACCACTGTTTCCATTGTTAAGATTTTATTTCATGGCAGGAGTGTGCTGGGAAGGGTAGTAATTAGGCAGAAGTAGCTCACTGGGTGAAGTAGAACCATTAACACTAGCTTCCCAGCTGTCACTTATGGGGAGGAAGGAGTTCCCAAGGTGTTGGAGAGGTCAGTACAAAACCAATTCAGAACTCTCCACTACTTTCCCATTCCCGTTCTCTCACCTGGCAAACAACATCTGCCAGGAAGCAAGTCTCTTTTTTTTTTTTTAAAAAAAAAATAATATTTATTAGAAGGTTTAAGAATTACAGAAAAAAGAAGAAAAGAAAACAACAAAAAATTGACAAAACATACAATACATAAAAGGAAAAGCATAAAAAACAATACAACAATACAGCAAAAAACCCCCAATAACATTAAAACACACTTCCAATGTTCCATATCTTTATCTTTCATTTACTTGTTTCATCGACCTCCTCACACCTCCCTTTTTGTATTCTAATTTAATTAATTGTTTCAGCAAATTCTTTCCATCTTTCTCAATTTTTGTTATATAATTTATCTTGACGATCTAACCTATTAATTAACTCAGCAAATCCTTTCCATCTTTCACTATATTCTGTCATTCAATTTACCTTAATTTATTTAACCTTATCTTACCATAAAAAACCTTAAAACTTAATACTTGTTTGTACATGACTCCTTATATCATTTCTACTAAAGCCAAATAGTTTCATTCCAACATTTTTCCTAATACTTGTTAATTTTACACTAATTCTCAAAATAAATTTTTAAAAACTTTCTTCCAATCTTCATCCAACGTCTCTTCTTCCTGGTCTCGGGTTTTGTCAGTCCTTCTTATCCATTCCATCTAGTCCATCAACCTGGTGATCTTATGTCCGAGGCTCTTAAGTCTCTTCCATGTCCCTTCTGCAGATCTTCTTCTTGTTTATACCTGCACTTTACTTTGTCTTTTGTTGATCTTTTTCTTAATTTCTTTCCTTTCTCATTGGGGGGTAGGTCTCGGGAGGACTCCAATCCAAAAATATCTCCATCTCCCCTCAGCAGATCAGCCCATTCCCCACAGTCCCATTCCCCACAGTCAACACTGTAATCCAGAAAGTATTTAAAAGCATGTTCCAAAGTCCTTCCAAAATTAAGAGCCCTCACAACTCCAGACCTCCCCGGTCCACTCCAGATTCAAACTTCAAGAACAGCGGCTTATGCTCCTGCAAGGCCTCGATTCTCTCCATTTGTGTTACTTGAGGTTCAACAGCAACCTCCTCCATTATCTTCTGCACTTGCCCTTGCCCTGTCAAAACAGGTTCCTGGGTTGGTTCCTGAATGATTTCTATATGGGTATTCGCCGTTTGTCCAACGTTTTTAACTGCAACAGTCATCAAATCCATCTTCTCATGCATCTGCTCTAGCAAAGCGCTTGTCTTGCAAAAAGCAAGCACCAAAACTTCTTCTAAACACATTTTTATTCAAGGTCAGAGTCTGGTCAGAGTCTGGTCTCATGATCCTAATCTTCACAGCTGTGAAATCCCCAGCTCGACTCCAGCAACAATTTAACAAGCTCCCTCTAGAGGAGACAATTTCTATTTGTATCCATCTTTTAAAAGCAGGACCAACAAAAGAAATTACTTTCATTTTTCAAATATTTTGTTTCTTTTGAATGCAAAAGGCAACATTGGAATCAATTTGTTTCTCTTTTTTAACTATCTGTCAAAAGACGATTCATTCACAGTCAATGAACTTCCCCATAAATTTCTGTCTCTGACATCCCGTTCCCAGGTTTGAGACGGTGGAAATTTATCTTTCTTTACTCTCTCTCCTGCAGGCTTTAACAGTCAAAGATTCCCCCCCCCCCTTTTCTCCTGCTTCCAAGAGGGGTTTTGGTGGTAATAACTGAAGGAAATTTAGACCTTTATATACGACTTTCCAGACTTTAGCTTGCAGAATTTTTGCTTCAATCTATTTACAAAAATGGGAGTCGGACTTCCTGTTTAGAACCTTCCCGCTTCAGTGCCAAATTAAAATGTTTCTTAATCCAATTTTCCGTTCTACTCACGGGTACTTGTTTAGAGTCCAATTGTCCACAGGAAAAAGTCAGCGCTCTCCGGCAACGGCTGTGCGGCTTCACTCCGTAAAAGTAGCGGTTGATTCAAAATATGTCGCTTCGGGTCCCCGAAAAAGGGTTTCCCTGCGAGTAGGGGAGGTGCTCCTGCCAGGAAGCAAGTCTCATTGGTTTTGCAACTAGAGTAGTGCAAACAGTGCCCCAGACTCAGGTGTGACAGTCGGGGTAAGTGCAATCTCAGAATAGGAGTGGAGGTGTTACTGAGAAATAACATAATATAGCCTGAGTCTAGTTTCACTTTTATATGCCTGTTGTCTCTGTCCATGGAGTTTTCTTGGCAGGGATACTGGAGTGGCTTGCTGGTTCCTGCTCCAGGTGGAGCACGTTTAATCCAAACTTCCACTATGACTTGTCCATCTTGGGTGGCCCTGCACGGCATAACTCATAGCTTCTCTGGGTTGTTCAAGCCCCTTCCCCACGACAAGGCAGTGATCCATGAAGGAATGAAGGAAGAAATGGAGGCAGTGAGAGATTTTACTTTCTTGGGCTCCATGATCACTGCAGATGGTGACAGCAGTCACGAAATTAAAAGATGCCTGACATCACCTTGCCAACAAAGGTCTGTATAGTTAAAGCTATGGTTTTCCCAGTAGTGATGCATGGAAGTGAGAGCTGGACCATCAAGAAGGCTGATCGCTGAAGAATTGATGCTTTTGAATTAAGGTGCTGGAGGAGACTCTTGAGAGTCCCATGGACTGCAAGAAGATAGCGCTGAGTGCTCACTGGAAGGACAGATCGTGAAGCTGAGGCTCCAATACTTTGGCCACCTCATGAGAAGAGAAGACTCCCTGGAAAAGACCCTGATGTTGGGACAGATTGAGGGAACAAGGAGAAGGGGACGACAGAGGACAAGATGGTTGGACAGTGTTCTCGAAGCTACCAGCATGAGTTTGCCAGACTTTAGAGTTCTTTCATATCCACTTATTGGTGATGAATAATGCCACAAGACTGCCCCTCATATGTTTAATAGAAATCTATACCCTAAGAAGGCCTAAATCCCAAAATTAAAGATGAACTTCTATTTCTAAAGAAATTTCCTCACATCCAAATGTACAAAAATTTTTTGTTAGATTTGTATCCCACTTCCCCTCCCCCCTCCCAAAAATGTGCAAGGTGGCTAAAAGGTTTATTTTCCTCACAACTAATCTCCACAGACTCTTTTGAATACATTGATTTCTTCTGCACATATACCATATCAAAGTCATTCAGATGAGTATCGCAAGAACCATATTCTAGATTCCAAGGAATCTGGCTTGACTCAGAATTCACTTCAGTGCATTCTCCTTTGGTTGGCTGGTCTTTATAAGACATTCCGCATTAATTAGGAAGCCAATTTATTATGCACATTAAAAGTGCATTCTGTCTTGCATCCAGTCATGAAATGTAGTATTGCTGCCATGCAAATCAAGGGAACCTTGTTCCATTTGCAACAGAGGAGTCGGCATGTAAATCAGAAATATGAATATTAATACTGACATTTAGTAGTCAGATACTGTAAATTGCAGGTGTGCATTGCTCATACAGTTTTTCAGTTCTATAATGTTTTAAAAGTTTGTTGATTCTGTTTTCAAAATGGAGCTAATAAGTCAGGTATTGCCATTACATTTTACCTATGTGTTGATATTTTGCACAGCTGCATCATTAGAGTTTGCTAGGCGAACCTTATGTGGTCCTTTAAGGTGTGTGGAGCAGGGCTTGCCCTATTCTCACTAGTACAGTGGTACCTCGGGTTACATACGCTTCAAGTTACAGACGCTTCAGGTTACAGACTCCGCTAACCCAGAAATAGTACCTCAGGTTAAGAACTTTGTTTCAGGATGAGAACGGAAATCATGTGGCGGCTATAGCTGTCAACATTTCCCTTTTTAAAAGGGAAATTCCCTTATTCTGAATAGGATTCCTTGTAAGAAAAAGGAAAAATTGACAGCTATGGTGGCGGTGGTGTGGCGGCATTGGGAGACCCCATTAGCTAAAGTGGTACCTCAGGTTAAGAGCAGTTTCAGGTTAAGAACGGACCTCCAGAACGAATTAAGTTCTTAACCCGAGGTACCACTGTACTTGGAAATCTCCTTTCCATGTATTCTCATTGTGTGTGGTGAGCATTTCATGCCATCCAAAAAAAACCCCCTCTTGCTTACTCCTAGCTATCTTTGTGAATTGTAACTCTATCAAACTTTGCATCGTATCAAGTTCCCTGATGGCTGTTCACATTTGTCTGTTCCAGTTTTTTCCCTCCTACTCTATGGTTTCCCCTAGTGAGGAAAGTTTGCAGCATTTGAGGCTTTTCGTTTTGAGAAAATGCAAGTAAGGGGAGACCTGACAGAAGCAAGGAAAACTATGCATAGTATGGAGAAGGCGGAGAGAGAAAAGATTTTCTCACTCTGCCATAGCTCTACGACGTGTGGACATCCAGTGAGGCTGAATGTTGAAAGATTAAGAACAAGAGAGACAACTTGTTCAAACAGTTCAGAGGTGAGCTAAGGAGCTTTCTCCCACAAATTGGAGCAAAGCTGGCCACCAACGTGGGTGGCTTTAGAACTGGATTAGACAAATTTATGGAAGACAATGCTACTAGCTACAGTGGTTATATTTTCCTCCACTCTTGGAGGGAGTATGCTCCATAAGTGGAGTTGATGGGAATCACAAGTGGAGAGAGTGCTATTGCACTCCACTCTTCCTTTTGGGCTTCCCATTGACATCTGGTTGGCCACTATGTGAACGGCATGCTGAACCGCATGGAGCTTTGTCCTGATCCATGAGGTTGTTCCTACATTCTTATGATCCTAACTAAACAAGGATCACATAATATAACAACAACAACAACAACAACAACAACAACAACAACAACAACAAATTTATTTATACCCTGCCCATCTGGTTTCCCTAGCCACTCTGGGCGGCTTCCAACAAAATATTAAAATACAATAATCTGTTAAACATTAAAAGCTTCCCTAAACAGGGCTGCCTTCAAATGTCTTCTAAAAGTCTGGTAGTTATTTTTCTCTTTGACATCTGGTCAAATGCCCCAACATTGTCATCTAATTGGTTATGCAGTGATGTGAAAAATAGATGTGAAAAATATAGTGTTGCCCAGGGAGTAGGGATGGTCCAATATTTCCATTTCGTTCTCTCGGTTTCTCATTTTTTTTCCAGTTTTAAGCTCAGTTCTCCACATTCCACATTGTGATTTTTTAAATAAAAAAAGCAGATCCTTGTGAAAATTTAGCAGCATTTTAGAATTCATCCTAATATACACATCTTTGCGTGTAATTTTACCTGATTTACACATTTTTGCAAAGCCTCATCCAACAAATTTGTATTATTTCCACCAATGCATGCATTTTTGTGCACACTTTACCCCACTATATGCATTTTTGAACACATTATTTGTCTGGAGAACTGCATTGCGAGATTTTGTAGGGTGGCTGTGTTTCAGCTGACATAATGTTTTTGCAAATCAGGTAGTTTTGCATATAAATGCAAATAGGATGGAATCACCCTCTGCCACTACATTGCCGCAAAATGGGAAGAGAGACAGCGTATCTATAGTTGCCTAGGCAATAGGTTGTGCAAGTGTGTTTCCTCTTTCTTCCTGTTCTGCAGTGCGGTGGGTTCTTTAGCTACCCTTGCAGTGCCTCACCTATGAGCCTCGCTTAGGCAATGGAGAGGCATATAGTTTCTTCCTGTTCACAGTGTGTGAAATTTGCCTGTCTGCAGCCCCTGGAATGATCAACAAAGGAGCAGAGTGTGGCATTTTGGCTCTGAACCTGAGCACTATGTGACCATTCGATAGATGCATGTGTTTTGAAAACTCTTAGAGCAACATAGGCCAAATGTCTTCACTTATTTCCAGATAAGCAAACAATTGTGTAACAGCTGGTGACAGCCTGAAGCCTGTTTTATCTTTCCTGTGCCTTCCAATTTCTGTTGGCAGGAAAAAAGAAATGTTCAGCATATTTGAATGAGGATACTTCCAGAATCCACTAGTATTTTGTCCAAACAAGTAAAAGGAACTGTGTCAGGTTAGTCCAGTAATTTCCAGACTGTGTGGTAGTGCTCACTAGTGTGTTATGAAAAATGAACTAAAGGTTTGTGAGCTCAAATCATCCATTCACAGAGCAGGCTGCTCACTGTTTCTGTTCACTACTTCTGCCTACCTCTTGTCAGCCAGCTTTTCCAGGCCCATGCAATTTTTCGTATCTCTCTATTAGATCAGTCAACCACTCCTTATTTTGATGCATCTGAGTTCCCTGCCTTTTGATCTCTTCATGAACATTGGGCCTACCTCCCTTTCAAAATGACTTAAGCAGAAATAAAAGGATGGGTTCCTTTGAAAGTGTTTAATATTCCCACGTCAACCTTTAAAAATAAACCTGATTGGGTGTAAGTGTGAACTGTACTTCCAGTTATAACTGGGGAGGGGAGACAGAGTGTGGCACAGCTATGAAAAGGTAGGGAAACCTTCAGGCTATTCCATTCGAAGCATGTACTTTTTTTTCTTCATGTGCAGGATCTGTCCTTTTACCAAATCCACCAAATCAGTGGGGCCCCTTTTATGGCAATGCAGAAAGTTTGAGTGGCCATGTTAATTAAAAGTATATATTAGCACTCTCGTTGAGCAGGGGCTCCCTGCACTTTTCATTGTGCATAGAACATTCCTTGATATATATATATAAAAGTCAGAGACAGCTCCTGCTCTCATTAAGCTTTGTCGTGCATTGGTGGCCCAACATACATCTTGCGACCAGTAGATTGGAAGTGTAGGGCACAGGGCGGACAAGGTGGTGGTGGTGGGTGTTCTGCACTGGGTGTCACCTCTGAAGGGGGTGACAGAATTCTGTGTGGCACTCACCATCTGTGAGAGACGCTGTGGCTTTGGCGTTTTGACATTGCCAAAACAGTCCACCCGCTGCCTCCCCCTCAGCTGTAGGGCGGTAGGCAGACTCACTCCCCCCCCCCAAAAAAAAAGTTGGCTCTGCGAAAAAGAAAAAAAGAAAAGCTTTGGTCAATCCAATGGGTAGATCACTGCCAGTCGATCACAGTCTCTTGGGAGTTGGACATGCCTTCTATAAATAAAATAACATAAGCCAAAACACAACCCACCCTGTAGATTTAAGTATCTATCCACAGTCGCCTGCTTGTTATCAGAGGCCCAGAGTCCACATTCCTTTGTCAGAAGATGTGAAATAAAGTCAAACCATTTTTGAAGGCAATAAATAAATAAATAGTTTCAGTGTTTGTGCGTGTTGGGGGGATGGCAAGAATTTTTTCGCACCAGGTACCACCTGCCCTTGCTACGCCACTGGTAGGGCATGCCATATTTTTATTTGTTTTCCTAAACTCTTGTCTTCATTTACTGAAACTCATGCTGTGGTCCTGCTGCCAATTGCATGCACGTTGATAGCCACAATCCCTGAAGCAATGTCTCCCAACTCTCCCCCCCCCCCATGGACAACTTGACAATTGCTAATGGTCTTGACAGACTACTGAATGATTTTGGTGCCTGTTGTAGCAATTTCAATGCATTGTACTACGTGGGTTATAATGTGTTTTAATTATTTCTTTTGTTTATATTATACTTTATTGTATTAAATTTTGCATTCCATAGAATAAAGCAATAATTTTTTTTTAAAAAATCAATATTAATGTTTTATGCAGACATATCACAGACCACCCGAATGAAGCTCCTGGATCACTGCTGGTCCATGGAGCACAATTTGGGAAGCCCTGCCCTAAAGCATCATCACTCATTGCAGGATTATATTCAAAGGCTGACTGACACCATAGACTCCTCTTAATGTATCATGCTCCCGCTGAGCATATTTTTTCACAACCTGTGCATGGATGAAATAAAAGGTACTTATACAAAGTCACCTTCTGCTTCCATTGAACTAGATGTGTATATTGAAACCCTAATATGCACCCTGCTGTCACTACATGGGGAAGTGAGACGTAATTAAGACTGAGTTTAGCACGTTTGTAATGTAATTGAAAACATGTAATTGACACAATTAATTGTGTACTCCCCTGTCCCTGCCTGCACTGCTCCCACAGAGCGTAAAACACTCCTCCCAGATTGTCTGATCTGTGCACATATTCTGACAATAAACTTAGATGTGTATGGGTTTGTTTTTTAAAGATTTGATCTTAGGAAGCAGCTTTAATGGAACTAAAAATGTGCAAAATTTATAAGTAGCACTCAAGCCAATATTTGAGGAAAGTGTTGAATTCAATGACCCTGACAGAGCGAAATGGAAAGCAAATTTGTGTACACCTTTGTTTGCAAACTTTTGCATAGCAATTGAGGTCAAAGTACTTTTTGTTAAGAAGATCATGACTTGAAGTGTCACCAAAGGACATAATGAAAGCAGCTTTGAGGCCTTGAGCTTGTGAAAGAATCCCACTCCCTAAGAAGAAAAGAACCCATTTACTTATTTATTTATGTACCTGACGCTGAAGGGGCAATTTATTTGAAAGGATAAGCAAAATTGTATAGAGCTACATTTTTCATCATGGTTAAAAAAGAGAAAATTCTTTAACTAAATTAAGACAAATGGCACAGATGACGTTGACTTGAACTGAACAACAGGCTAAGCAGCAGATCTAAGCAACTAGCTTATAATTAAATATTAACAACTAAAGCAGCACTTTTATGCCATTACCCAATGAGCTGCAGCACTGAGGAAATGCTGGTTCTATGACCAACCCCACAATGCCATCAGAGTCATTGGCACAAAGCCACACCTCCCAACATTTCCCTTTTCTTCCCTTTGCAGCAAGATCCAGTTCACCATATCCCATGTTCCTCTCTGCCTGGGAGTAGAGATGATGGATGATTTTGGTTCACTCCATATTTTAGACTGAATCTCCTGTTCCACATCTGGTGGACTTTTGCTAGACTGGAATGTAAAAATGCATATAAAGTTGTATACCTAAGAACCTTTCCAACCTGGTCTACTCCAAATTACTACTTCTTTTCTTTTTGCAAGGTAGTCTGGGGGCTCCCCTAATTCTTTCTTATTTATTTATTTATTTATTTATTTATTATTATTATTATTATTATTATTATTATTATTATTAGTAGTAGTAGTAGTAGTAGTAGTAGTATTTTTATCATCATCATCGCTTTTTGCTTTTAAACCACTCCTAGCTCCTTGCAGCAGCTAGAAAGAGCTGTGCTTGCTGTGCTTGTTCAAAACCTTTCAGTAAAAAGCACCTGAAAGTGACAGTCCATTATGATGTGCCACCCCCACCTGGGTAATCGTATGGAGAAAAAGATGACTGCCCCACGTAGCTAATTGTACAGCCAACCTTTTCTCTGCACAATTACCCAGGAAGGGAGGGCACGTCATAACATTCCTCCGTTTCCAGGGGCTTTTTGCTCAAACACTGCAGCAAACACTACAATTTCTATCTGCTGTGAGCAGATAAGAACTGCTTAAAAGCATGCAAGAAAGAACCGGGGAGCCGTCAGACCACCCCATACACACTTCTAAATAAATTTTTGAAGTGCAAGGGTCAAATTGGATTGGCCCCTTGTTGGATGCTATGTACTATGCCATTCTTAAGTTAGGTTCCTTTTAGTCTGGTAATGGACTGAAAACCAGAAATAACTACCGGTAACTAACTAACTAACTAACTAACTAACTAACTAACTAACTAAGCAAGCCAGCTATATTCCAGCATGCAGTTGCAAACACTTATACAGTAGAAGCCAGTAGTACATACTTAGTTGGGTTTTGAAACCTATGATCTCATTTCCTAGGGCTTTTTTTTGTACAATTTGTATTGCAATGTTCATTCAATTCTGTTTGTAAGACACCAATGCAACTGAGATTTAGAAGACTGCATGAATGCTGGACACAATCCATCCATAGGGTGTACTGTGCGTGTCACATGGCAATGAAAGGGTCCTGCAAAAACCATGTGAAGCTTTTGTTGCCCATGGGCCTTGCACAGGTAAAATACAAGTAAGGTGTTCCCAGTGTGTGTCCAACAGATTGTTCACTGTTGTTCTGTTCATAGGCTTCTTTTTGTTAAAATGAGATAGCACCACAGCCCTTGTGATTAAATCTTAATGCCTTTAACATGTGCATCTTCAATATTTTTCTGTGATGAGATGGCATGACAGTTAAACATCAAATTTTGCAAACAATTAGTGTTCAGCTATTTGGATCAGATATGTGTCATTTATTTGTCATTTTAACCATGATTTTTCTTCTTCCTAAAGTATAATTGTTCATCCTTTTACAGTCATATGTGTTTGATTTTCTTAAAGAAGCAGAGGTTCTTTTTTCATTAATGAGTCTCCGCCAGTGGTGGCTGGTAGCCCCTGGGCCTGGTAGAGTGGCCTGTGTCCAAGGAGGTCATGTGGGCAGGACCAAAAGTGGGGCCAAATTGCTCTTCTTTTCTTCCTATCTTTACCCCTGGCAAAGGTGTGGATTGATAAATCACAACCAGGTGCATTATGACTGTACCTCCTTGCTTCCTGTTATGATCAGGCTATGGTTCTGCCATTAGTGCTTGGATGCGCAAGGCAAACTTGCAGACTGGATTGCAAACACAGTTGAAAGCTGAGGCTGCAAGACTGCATTAAGTAGATAGAAGGTTGGCTGCCAGATATTAGTCATGCTGAAATCCGTCATGCTTCAGGGCTCTAAGTAGAACATATTTTTTTTTAGACCAATCTATCACTTTCCATCTGGGAAAACTCCCATTCAAAATCTAGAAGCTATAATCTTTCATTTCCTTTTTTAAAACTCATCAAGTCTATGATGCCTAAAGGAAGACTCTGTATAATTAATACTAGGCAGGTGGTGTGTCTTCATTATGTGGGCTGATTAGTTATGAATTGTGTACACAGCAACACTATGTTTGTATCCTGCTTTTTAAAAAACACACACAATAAGCACCCCCAGCCTATCTTAAATTTTTATTCCACTCATGTTGTTTCTTCTAACCTACAGTCAGAGAAGATGGTGTAATAGTATTATGTGGATGTAATTAAGGTTATACTCATGAACAACCTAGCTTTACATTTCCGTAAAATCTTAGGTCTAATTGAACTGTCTATGTGGGCTTTTGGTTTGAAGCCAGTCGCTGATGGTATATGAATGCTAGCACTGGTATGTGGGGACAGCCATCTTTGTGTCTTATAAGGTGAAGATCTGGGGGTGCTTGAAGCATAGCAGGGACAAAAAGAGGGGGAAGCAGCAAAATAACCACAGCAGGAGCTGGACCAGTGTTTCAACTCTGCACAAAACCTAGATAGCCCCATTTGCCATTGATGGGAAGTTGGAGCTGCTGTGGCACTGTAGTTTTGTTGCACTGTAGTAAACAGAAAAAAAGAAGCAATCCATATTAGTATTATATTTCTATTACTAAAGCATAATCATAAACTTATTTATTTAGATGTATGGCTCACTGAGTTCAATGAGACTCATTTCCAAGAAAACACAATTAGTGACAGATTACTGTTAATCTCTTTTCTCAGCACAGAGCGTATTTTGATGAAACATGTTACAGATAAATTTCTCCAGGTGTATTGATTTGGTCTTTGTTGTTATGGTTGCTTTTGTGCATAGAATTTGTTGTTCTCATTGGCAGCTTTGCATTGACTACCCGGACATTCACTTTCAATGTTGAAATTGATATAATCATTATGTATTATTAGAGCCGCAATGATTATGAAGTGCTTGGAACTGGTGAGAGATGATGACAGACAGAATTGGTATGTTTCTCTGATAGAGAACATGACACCATTTCAGTTTTCAGATATTTGAAACAATATTAGAAAGAGCAAGGCACCTAAGGGAAGGCCTAGAAGCAATGACTGTTTGGCAAATCAAAAATAGGCTGGCAATGCAGATCAGTAGTTCAGTCAAACAAATTGCCAGGAACATAGGAAGCTGCCTAATACTGAATCAGACCATCACTTCATCTGGCCAGTATTTTTGACACTGACTTTCAGTGGCTGTCCAGAGTTTCAGTCAGGGCTCCCCAGAGAAATCAAGAAATGCATTTAAATGTAGAGATTCTAATAAAAGGCCAGAAGTCTAGCGGAATCATCCTGTTGTCGAGAAGTGGTCTTGATGATCCAAATTTCTCTGTTAAAGCGACAAAAGTTAATTTCAAGGGCCAAATAACAGCTGAAATTGATGTTTGAATTTTGGCTATGAAACAGTACAGCTTCAAATATCCACTTCAGGGATTTCAAGACGTATTTAAAATGTAATGTTCAAATGTAGTGTTTTCCTTACTCCATCCTACAGACAGGAATGCCACAGTCTTATAGTCACTGAGTTTGTCTTCATAGATCTCCCCTATGTGGAAGAATAATTTCCCAGATAACCCTTTAAAAATATCTGGCATCTACTTTCATGGGAGTAGCCAGGATTTTTGTTGGGGGTAGGAAGCCAAAGTTTTTGAGCAAGTTTTTTTTTTGGGGGGCGGGCATCTCCTGGGGGGGGGCAGAACCTCAAATAATTGAGTACTTTCAATGATTTTTCTGTAGTTTTGTGGATGGGGGAGGGGCAGCAGGGCAGCTCCTGACTGCTCTCATGCCAAGGCTTCAAGTTAATTACTGGTTTTCTGAAGACAATCAATTTACAAAAGAAATGCAGAATAGGGGCCACATGTATAAGAACATCCAAATCTTCCACTATCCACACATAGAGTCAGAGAAGACAATGTAATGGAATTATGTGGAAACATCTTAGGCTATAACATGCAGAAGATAACAAGTAATGTAATAAACCATCAAGGGAAGATGGGGGGAGTCAATGGGAGGGTGGGGATTGTAAAATATAAAATTTGGATACAGTGGTACCTTGGGTTAAGAACTTAATTCATTCTGGAGGTCTGTTCTTAACTTGAAACTGTTCTTAACATGAAGCACCAATTTAGCTAATGGGGCCTCCCGCTGCTGCCACACCGCCGGGGCACGATTTCTGTTCTCATCCTGAAGCAAAGTTCTTAACCCGAGGTACTATTTCTGGGTTAGTGGAGTCTGTAACCTGAAGCGTCTGTAACCTGAAGCATATGTAAGCCGAGGTACCACTGTAATTGTATTTGCAATTTGTTATAAAAAGAAACTCAATAAAAAACGTTTTGGTTTTTTTTTAAAAGAAACATCTTAGGCTATAGTCACATACAGTCATATCTAGGGTTGAAGTAGCTTCGGGATGAATATTTTCGGGTTGCACTCCACGGCGACCCGGAAGTAACGGAGCGTGTTACTTCCGTGTTTTGCTGCTCGTGCATGTGCAGATGCTCAAAATGACATCACACGCATGCGCGGAAGCGGCAAAACGCAACCCGCACACGTGCAGACACGCAGTCACGTCTTACGTTTACTTCAAGATGTGAACAGGGCTCTGGAACAGATCCAATTCGTATCCAGAGGTACCACTGTACAAACCTTTCATAAAACCTATCATGGCAAGAAGTCCATCCTTTATCTATTTGCCCTCCTTTCATTCATAAATTTTCCTGACAGTGACAGAACTGTTAGCTGATGGGTGTCAAACATGAAGAAGATGTACAATGTTTCTAGGTCTATCTTACAGGACTGCAGTCTCCTGTTAGAGGACACATTAGACATCATGCTGGTCCTTTACTTAATGTTATACAAATTGTTCTATCTCTATGATCATAACCTTGCAGTGAGATGCTAATCCCAGTGATTTGTCTGTCTTCGCTTTGTCCTAGCACCCGAAGAGTAATTCGCTGTAACTGGGAAGAGTGAAATAATGATAATAACAATAATGAAAACATGATAAATTGGATTAAACTCTCAGTGTTAATGAGATCTGGCTATCTCATTCCAGAGACATGGAATGTGGTTCTGCCAGCCATCAATAGGTTCAGAACATCAAATGTTTTCTTGGCAGGAGGCTTCTCAAGCCTGGGAAGTACAAAGCACAACCACCATCCAATATCCTTCTGTAAAGCCTGTCATGCAGACTCTTGCAAGGCTTCAAACTTACCAATAAGCGTAGGGTTTGTCGGAAGGCTGTAGCAGTTAACAACTCTGCTCATAAGTTTTAGTATGTCATGTTCATTTTGTGCTTCAGAAGATGCCAGGGTCATTAGATAAAACAGAAGTTTAATAGTTGCTACTGTTCAGAAAAACGCTAAAATGAGCAAGGTATATGAAGCATGATGTATCATGTGGGAGGCTGCCAAGTGACTATTTCCAAGTTCAAAGTGAGAGATTGATTTTAATCATCTTACTGCAAAGCTTCCCAAACTGGGTGTTGCAACACGTTAGTGTGTTGGCTGCTGTGTGTGTAGGTGTGTCATGCGCCATGCTCCTCCTGGGGCTGGAAAGGGTTTTGTTCAACCTCTGGTTTGCTAGTGAAACTGAATTACTGTGTCGTGAAATGATGCGTGTCTAAAAAAGTGTTTCACCACCATGAAGTTTGGAAAGCTGTGTCTTACTGCTTGCAGAACAGTCTAGCAAATAGCAAAGATCTAGCGTAGCAGTTAAGGAAACAGGTGTCATGCTTAATTTTAAGCGAAAGTTGACAAGTAGCTGTGGGCAGGGCTGGTCCTGGAGCTCATCTAATTACAGACCGAGCTCAATGTTTGGAAGAGGATTTAGCTCAGCTCATGATTAGACCCATTTGAAAGTTTGTCTCTGAAATACTCAGTTGTGAACTCCAGCTGCATAATTACTCATCCCATGCTTTGAATGACAGCAATGTGATTAACAACTTTTCCAAGGGCTCATTGGTCACCTGGATGCAGTATTCTCATTCCCAAGGCATTAATGTGTGCAGGTGAAATGGTTGATGTAGCTGGGAAGAAGATTGAGAGATCGTTCACTGTTAAGTTTTTATAGGCTGGGGAGCTCAGAAAGATTCCAGGGAAAGGGTACATGAAAAAATGTATTATGATGGAATTTAATATTCATGCTTATGGAACCATTACAAATATATGCATAATATTGATTTTAATATGTATTGGTTTTTATTGTTCCTGTTTGAATAGGGGGGGAAATGGTGCCAATGATTGGCCAGTATTCCTTATATATAGACAGAACTGAAGTGAGTGAGTGGAATAAGAGTCTGAGGAGAGAAAGAGTAAGAGCCACATCAAAACTTGGACCTGCTGTCCGTCTTAACTGGCAGCAGCTCCCCAAAGACTAGAGAAGTGGTTTTTCCCAGACATGCTACCTTAATTTGAGGGATAGGATGTGGGGTGTTTTATACGCCACAGACATGCTCTATTTTGTATTTATTTATTTACTGTTTATTAAATTTGTGCATCATGCGCACCAAGGCTCTGAGTGACTTTCAACATATGAAATGGCTGGGTTATGATTATTATTATTTTTAAAAGTACACAAAAATATTAAGAAGTCACCCTTCTGTTATGCAAAGTTACACACACACGCTTCTGTATCCAAAACGACAGAAATAAAAACTCAGCTGGAAGAACCATGTTTGCGAAACCTGAAAATCACCAGTGTTAAAGCTAATGCTGTAGTTGTGTCCCTGAGCTATGGCCTTTTTCCAAATGGCCAACATTTTTCTTGGCAGAATAATAGCATTAGTTTGTTACTGTTTAGTGTGGGGATAGTATTGCTGTTATAGTTGCAGCTTGGATTTCTGGAGGTCATACATACCAAAGGATGCAGGAGCACTAAAATTGCTTGCTTTTACCTTTCTGCAATTTCAGATGATGCCTTCAGCCTATTTAGAAGGGAAATGTGTCAAACTCCCCGTGAGTTGTAGCTTATGTATTTGTGACATGGGAGAACTGGGGGACATTGTGCACTATGTATTACTCTTTATATTCTTCCCCTAGGAAGAATTAAGTAAAGGAGTCCTTGACAGCATTTTATTTTTAAATGATGATGAAAACATCATTTGTTTGGGATCTGATGGGGATAAATATGTAATTAATGCAAAAAGTTACTGTGTTTACCCTAGGGGTCCAAAGAATTAAAGATAAATTTGTCTAATAAAATGTGGTACGTCACTGGAATCCTCTATGATGAACTGCAGCGCTATAGGCTTTTTGTGCTATACAAGCCACAGAGTGGTTTTTCTTCCTATTTGCCAATAATAGTGGTTTTTAGCAAATAAAACTTGACATGCTTAGTTGTATCTCACTATTTTACTTGAGCTAATATTTTACTCCATCCCAGAGGTTCAGCGATAGTAACAATGTGCTATTACAATAATGTATAGTGCGTAATACTGTGTGCTTCTGTAATATAGCTCCATTATAATAAAGCTCAATTGCTTGCTTAATTCTGGTCACCAAATACCTGTCAAAAAAGCGATGTCTTTATCAGCTAAAGAAACTTGGTTTAGGATAGTGGTTGGATAAAATAACTTGTGGAAGTCGCTCAGTGAACATTGAAAAGCTATTGCAATTAATGGGCCCCTTCAGACACCCCTCTTCAGATTGAATCAAAAGTGGGCAGGACTCTTGACCTAACCCTCAGGGGGGTACTTACTCTATCTATCTATCTATCTATCTATCTATCTATCTATCTATCTATCTATCATCTATCTATCATCTATATCTATCACCCTTCCAAAGGAGCTCAGGGCAGGATGTCAGCAGTGGGCATAGCTGCCCAACCTCTTTCTTTTACATATGTACCTCCACACATATAACCTCTTCATCTGATCCATGCTTAAAGGGCTTTTTTACAGCAGCATACATCTTTTGTTAAATAAAAATTGTTGACATAAACACAGATCATTTGAGGAGAGGGGATATTGCCTCTCTGCTAATCTAGAACCTCATCAAAGCCTAAATCTCTTCTGCCTATCCTAGCACCTACCCTCAATTGGTGGTGTTTTTCCCCCTATCACCAGCATGTGCAGAGGTGTCGAAGGCACAGAAAAAATTAGGCTAACTACCTCCATTCTGGATAATCTCTTTCCTTCAAGAATGTCTGGCACTGACCAGACACCTTGCCCAAGAAGAGGTTGTTAGTGTTTGGGTGGGAGTTCTCACACACTTCTGAGTCCAAGGAGGTCATCTTCAGTACTAGCACTTTGAAGGCAAGCGATACCACCCCCTGATTAAAAAAAGACATTCAATATTCCCTAGACCCAACCTGCTGGTTCTTATCAGCTCAAGATCTGATTTGGTCAAGTGTATAACCTAGACAGGCACGCGGGTGGCGCTGTGGGTACAACCTCAGTGCCTAGGACTTGCCGATCGCATGGTCGGCGGTTCGAATCCCCGCGGCGGGGTGCGCTCCCGTCGTTCGGTCCCAGCGCCTGCCAACCTAGCAGTTTGAAAGCACCCCCGGGTGCAAGTAGATAAATAGGGACCACTTACCAGCGGGAAGGTAAACGGGCAGGGGTACCTTTACCTTTATAACCTAGACAGCATCTTAAAAAGTAGAGACATCACCTTGCCAACAAAGGTCCGTATAGTAAAAGCTATGGTTTTCCCAGTAGTGATGTATGGAAGTGAGAGCTGGACCATAAAGAAGGCTGATCGCCGAAGAATTGATGCTTTTGAATTATGGTGCTGGAGGAGACTCTTGAGAGTCCCATGGACTGCAAGAAGATCAAACGTATCCATTCTTAAGGAAATCAGCCCTGAGTGCTCACTGGAAGGACAGATCGTGAAGCTGAGGCTCCAATACTTTGGCCACCTCATGAGAAGAGAAGACTCCCTGGAAAAGACCCTGATATTGGGAAAGATGGAGGGCACAAGGAGAAGGGGACGACAGAAGATGAGATGGTTGGATGGTGTTCTTGAAGCTACCAGCATGAGTTTGATCAAACTGCGGGAGGCAGTGGAGGACAGAAGTGCCTGGCGTGCTCTGTCCATGGGGTCACGAAGAGTCGGACACGACTAAACGACTAAACAACAACAACAACAACAACCTTGATAAGAGGGTGTACTTGCTCACTTGATTGAGTTTAGAGGGGTACAGTGGAATATAGGGAGATATACTGTAAAATATGGAGGGGTAGTGTTCTAAAGTGTTTTGTAAGTTATGTATTGAATGAAGCTGGAAGTGTCTACAGTGTCAGGGTATACTGGATCAACAGGATCTACTGCCCCAATGAACCCTGCTGCCTGAAGTGGTTACCTCACCTTGCCTCATATGTGGGCCAGCCCTTCCTGGTTGTGGAATGAGTGGCTTGACATGCTGGTGTCATGCCACTTATTTAATTGCTACACACTGAGAGAGAACTAGGAACAGGACTACACCACATTAGGAAGAAACATTAGGAAGAACTTCCTGAGAGTAAGAGCTGTTCGACAGTGGAATTTGCTGCCAAGGAGTGTGGTGGAGTCTCCTTCTTTGGAGGTCTTTAAGCAGAGGCTTGACAACCATATGTCAGGAGTGCTCTGATGGTGTTTCCTGCTTGGCAGGGGGTTGGACTCGATGGCCCTTGTGGTCTCTTCCAACTCTATGATTCTATGATTCTATGATTCTACATGGTGCCAGCCTTTTGTTTTTGTTGCAGGTTTACTTTTAATATGTGATGTTTTATGATAATCCCAGAAATAGGCTACAGTGGATTTTTTAAGCACTCAATGTGCTGGACATTTCTCAGTTATTTCAGTGGATATCTGCAGGGAATATTGGTTTATTTTTGTTCAAGTACAGTGGTATCTCAGGTTAAGAACTTAATTCATTCTGGAGGTCCGTTCTTAACCTGAAACTGTTCATAACCTGAGGTACCACTTTAGCTAATGGGGCCTCCCACCGCCACTGTGCGATTTCTGTTCTCATCCTGAAGCAAAGTTCTTAACCCGGGGTACTATTTCTGGGTTAGTGGAGTCTGTAACCCGAAGTGTTCGTAACTCGAGGTGCCACTGTATAGCCTTTTGGGTTTGTAACTCTTCTTATTGTGCAGTGGAACCCAGGTTTTCTTGATTAAATTGGTAAAGTAGGTGGTGCCTGAGGCCTTGCAATTGTGTCTTGTAAAATACTACAAAAGTGTTATATAATACATAAGCATCCTAGAATACTATGTAGAAAATAAAAGACTTCTGAAATTGCCTTTTGACAGAATCTCCTTTTCTCCCCTGTCAAACTATACTGTGGTTTTCATTGCTTGAGGGGTTGGCAATGCTATCATTTTTTTCATTGCGTGATTTAGGCTCAAATAATTTTTATAGCATAGGAAAAATACGAACTGAACCTCAGTGTGTGAAGGAAACAGGTAGTGACTGATTATCCTGCCATTCTCTGTCTCCCATATTGAAAGAAGTGCAGTCTGATGAAAAGGACAAACTGATATTACTGTCTGATATTATGACTACAGCAGCGCCCCCAAACCCCCAGTAATTAAAAACCTCTCAACCCTTTCCAGCTCTTAACTGCATTTGTGAGATTCCCCCCACCCTTAGTAAATCACAGGCTTTTAAAATGGTCTCCATCCTCTGACAAATCTTTGAGTGGCATGGCCGTAAGGGAGCAAGGAAATGATTTTGTTAGAAGACAAACTGGACAAGAAAAGTTGTATGGATTGATTGGTTTTAAAGTATGTTGTGTTTCACTCTACACTTTCCCCCAGATTAGAGTGGATAGAGAAAAGGAAGCTTGAGCTGGGAGATGGAGGAGGTGTACATGTGACTACTGAGTTAGGGACAGAGGGACAGAATAGGAATGGACTGACCCCCTTTCTCTTCCTCTGGCTGAGGTGTTATTTTCCTCTTTGGATGACAGAAAAGGGGTAGTAAGCAGATGAGAGCTGCCATGAACCCTATGAGCATTAAAGCTGAACATTAGAGAACTGGTTTACTTGACTTCATTTGATACCTGAACGGTACAAACAATTTGGTGCTCTCCTAACGCTAAGCAAATCTTCCATTTTCTTGCATTGCTATCATTCTTTCAATGCATTTTTAGCATGATCATTGTAGCATTGTGAGGTCAAAACCAGAAATGAATCAGCTTTCCCATAACTTATTCCGCTTCCACAAATGGAAGTTCCAGGATCTGTTGCATTCTCATAAATTTAGAGCTAATCAGCACCCAGTGCTTGTGATCTGCTCTTTCCAATAGCGTTCTCACTGGGCACATTTATTCCAATGCCCTTCTTGGAAATAAATAATACCTTACACCAGGGATAACCAATGTGGTGACCTCCAGAAATTCTTGGACTATAATCCCTGACTATTGGCTGTGCTGGGTAATAAAAAGTGTATTCCAACAGCATGTTGGTAGGTAGTCTGGGCTGGATCTATCCTATGGCTTGTTCCTGTCTGGCCTACTGCCTCTCCTCCTTATCCCTACTTCCTTCCTGAGCTGTGAGCACATGGCCCGCTGCATTTCCTTGATGACAGGGAGGTAGAGAAGCTTCTTTTCCCTTGTGCAATGAAGAAGCTAGGCAAGGAGCTACAGCTGGGACAGAATATGCACCCGTCCCATAGCTCACCTGCTGCATTTCCTTGCTGGGTGAGGCCAGGGTGCGGTTTCTAGGATGGAGATCAAAAGAGAAAGAAAGGGAGAAAGAGAGAGGGAGAAGGAAATGGCACACACACAGAGAGAGAATTAATCCACCTTTTTTTTGGGACATTGGCTCCATTCATCACTGCCTCGGGCACTGCCAACCAGCAGTATCCACAGAGGAACACAGCTTTTTATACTCTTCATAGACTTCAGGAGTATGTAAAAAGTGCCTGTATTTTCCTTTGAAAACCAACAAGGATGCAAAACTTTTAACTTCCACTTGGAAAATACCACCACCAGCAGCGTGGGTGTGTCAAAATCCACATACACTGAATCTCATGTGACTGTATGGTATTACAAAGCAGCCCTTCTATGAAACTCGTGAGTGATTAGTTTTTGCACTACATTGATTTTAAACTTTTAAAACTGTCTTTAAGGAAAACACTCATCTAATTCTTTGATTTCCTAAAAGAAGTAAGTTAGTTCTTTGCAGCCTTTCTTGATGCATGGTTTATCATCTGTATACTCAATCGTTTGTGTGTTTGGGAGGCGGGAGAACATAGTGTGCTACATTTCATTTCTAGGCCTAGAAAACAATAGCAAAAGTGACATGTTTTGTGTGAAAACCCAGCATATCCCTTCCCTGCAATTCACTCCCACAGTCCTCATGCACAGACCATAAATTGCAGGAGTTTGTGCATTACTCAGGGATGTGAGTTTGATGTCAGAAGTGTTTTAATAGCTTTTGATTTACTTTCTTAAGTGCTTATTAGGATGATCGATGATAACATTTTGAAGCCAGTTCCAAGCTTGGGAGACACTTACTCTAGTCATTAGCCTTCCAATGTGTCCCCCTCCCTCTAATAATTTCTGTGCATGAGATGGAGAGGACCTGAATGAATCACATCATTTCTTTCCTATATTTTTGTCTCTGTTGACACTGCTTGCCTTTCACATGGTCACCTGAATAACTATTGTTGCTGTGGAAAAAAGCAAAACGAAAGACTACTTGACTGAATAGAACTGAAGCTGCCACAAAACATCTACTATGGGATGGCTAGGCATTTTGCCAAGAAGGCATTACTGGCACTGACTGATGTGAGCCTTAAAACTCCTGACTGTGTTTCTGATGAATGAAATGTGTGATAAGAATGAGACTTAATGAGTAAATCTCTAGATTTGCATCTAAATACTTAAGCATTGGTTTTCTTATGTGACATATGCCTTTGGTTGGGATACATTGTGATTCTTCTTCTTTATATATCCCAAAATAAATTAAGCACACACAGCATTTATAGTAAACACAGCACATGTAGGCTTCAGTCCTGCACAAAGTTTCATTTAGTTCAATGAAGTTTAGCTCAAAGTAGTAAACTCCATGAACTCATTGGGCTTTATTTCAAAGTATGCATTCGCTGTCCGTTCATCCCTCTTTTCATGTTTTATTGCTCAGTGTGACTGACTTGTTGATTCTACTCTGTTTATTGGAATGCTCACAGTCTACCCTTCTAACAATATGAATGAACTGTTCAGTATGGGGCTCAGTCGATACTTTGGACTGGTGACTACTGAGGTGCTTTCTAAGTTTTCGCTTACATTGACCTAATCCAGAGCTTCTCTGTATGTGCCTTTGGCTCTTGTATACATTAATCCTTCTACTGGTATCAATGGTTCATGCAGCACTCTGCATCCAAAAGAACAGAACTGCCCTGTGCACTGAAATCCATTAGAAACTTTTTTTAAAATTATGCCACGCACTGCTTCATAATTCCTACTTCTGTGTGAAACCAGCAACTGTACTTTTTGCAGCTCTACATGCACAACTTTGCTACATAAATGAAATAGGGGGAAAGAAATATTACAGTCATAAGGATCATTCAGCCAAGGGTTCAATTACAAAATAATACCGGTCAGCTTCCTAAAATGTAGAACTCCATGCCACAAGCTCTCTCTTAATGAATTTGGCAAAGAATTAAAAAGCCATTTGAATTTTCATATATTGTTCCCCAAAGTCCTGCTGAGGCGCATTGCTATTGGGAAAGTAGAATAAAAACAAATGATTGCTAATTTGAAGGATTCTCCATCCCCACAAAATGGTTATGCAATGAAGTTAACAGGAACATAATAACCAGGTGGTGTGTTGTGTACTCTAATTACATGCTGGGTGTACAATGCCTCTTGAGATGCCAATACACAATTGGCAGCTTCTACTGTGGGATACAATTCCACACCAGATGTATCAGCCAGGCTGTGTTGACTCAAATAACAGCCTCTCTTAGAAAAATAAAATAAACTCTGCTTAGCAGCAAATAAATCTTTATGTTTCTCCAGATTTTTATAGCAGCATAGTTTGAAATCATTAAGAGTTTCAAGGTTTTGTTTTTTTCAGAAGATGGCAGGGTTATGTGATTTTCCTAATAAAGAAGTCCCTCCTTTTAGAGCCAATCTCATTTTAAGTATCCAAATCTTTTATTTTACTAGAAGGTATAAAACGATGGAACGAAAATGCATAGTCCCTTCAATTGCCAGCATAACTGCTTTGATTTGGGCAGCAGAACAACAGGGGCAAGAGCAGATCTAGCCCCCGCCGCCCCCCCCCCCAACAAAATAGAGAAAAATAAAGCAGTAGCATCATCAAATCCTAGAATTCTAGAGTTGGGAGGTCCAACCCCTGTAGTGCAGAAATCACATCTAGTAGTGGGCAGAAATGAGGTCAAGCAGCATGTACTACTAGCTGTAGTAGCATGTTGTCCAGAGACAAAATTTTGCCTTTAAAAATATATACTCTCTCTAGGTAGAAAAATGTGACACATGAAATCATTTTAAAATGAGAAGTCCCAATAAAATATTGCTGTGCAGAGTTCCTTCACTGCAGGTATGCAGTGCCCTTTTTCTTTCTCTCTCAGATCCCTCTTCATAATTTTTTTTTATGTTAACTGTTGGCTTTCTGTGCTATCCTTTATTTGTCTGTTCAGAACTAAGCCCTACTGAGTTCAATGGAGTCTACTCTCAGGTATCCATTAATCTGATTCCACAATATAATGTAATCCAACCTGCCACCACCTCAAAATGCATCCAATTTCATTTGCCCATCTTCATCCCATGCATCTCTTCCTCCTTCTCTTCATTTGTATTGTTTAAAGTTAGATATATAGATATATAGATATATATAGATATAGATATAGATATAGATATAGAGAGAGAGATAGATATAGATATAGATATAGATATAGATATAGATATAGATATAGATATAGATATAGATATAGATATAGATGATATAGATATAGATGATATAGATATAGATATAGATATAGATATAGATATAGATATAGATATAGATATAGATATAGATATAGATATAGATATATGAGAGATTGTATACTCCTTGAGAGTAGGGATTTCTCTCAAGTGAAACCATTTAAAGTTCTATTTACACTGCATGCAGAAGGTCTCAGATTCCATCTCTAGCTAGGCCTGGGAAATTCTCTGGAGAGCCACTGTCAGTCCAATACCAGATGGACCAATAGTCTGGTGTCCTATAGGGCAGCTACCTTTATTCCTATGACATGCAAACAGAATGTATCCCAATCAGCACCAAAATCTCCTGATGCCAGTATGGGCCAGTTAAACAACAGGCTACAGAGGCTTTTCAAAAGGAAGCTCAAGTGTGAAACTGCTTTTACAATTCATCAAGAAGTTATATTCATTTAGGTCTGAATAGATGCGGTTTCTTTTCCCACTACAGAACAAGTTGATTGTTCTATCACCTAACACTGCTGTTTTAAAGGGTCGCTGGGCTTACTTTGCATGCATTCAAGCTCTAATTGAATTGTCACTCTTTGTGCTTCTGTTTTATTTCTGTCTGAAACAACCCTCCTTTACAACTATGTGCCCATATACCTAGAAATGATGACTGGGCCTCATGCATCTGATGAAGTTTACTCCGACAATACTCAAAAGCCTATACCATAACAAAAATGTATTAGTCTTTAAGATACCACAATACTTTGTTGTTGCTTTCATTCAACAGGTTAATCATTAGAGTGCTCAGTATGTTCCTGAAAGCATTTATTTGTCAAAATTCTAATTTTGCTGAATGGATACCAAGGACAAGCCAGAAAGTTCACGTGATGTAGAAATTTAGTTGTGGAATAACATAGTGCACAGGACACATATTCTATGCTTTGGAGCTTTGAGTTGACATGCAGTCTCTTCTTAGGCACAGTTTGTGCACCTGCATTTCCTAAGATATCATGTCTCCTCAATTCTGGAGAATTAAAACCATCTAGATTATGGGTGGAGAATGGAGATATGAGTTCTGAGGTTACCAGATTTTATTCAATGAATCCAGCGACACTTTAAATAAATAAATACTATACGTTCAGGACGTTGATGCTTCAGCGATGGTGGTAGCAGAGGGGTGGCCGCTGCCTTGACCTCAACCACCATGTTTCCCCTTCCTCCGAGGCTTCTGTCTCCTTTCTCCATGAGCCTGGGCAGCCCCTGAGTTGTTGGTTCTTTGGTGGTGGGGGTGGGGAAGCGATGCACGGTGGGTCAGGCATGGAAGCAGCGAAGGAGGGCCGAGAGTGGCGGTGGCGAGGCTCAGGCAGCGCGATGCCTCCCTTTCCATCGGAGCAGCCCCAATCCCATTCCTATTTGCATGCAAGCAGGAGGGGCAGAAATCCCTCAGCTGGGAAGGGAGGCTTCCCATTGCCTAACTGAGAGATCCCTGCCCCCTCCTGCTTGCACGCAAGTAGGAGTTGGGAGGCTACCCCAATAGACAGCATGAAGCCTCCCTTCACAGCTTAGTTGCTGGGTGCCAGGGAAGGTGGAGGCAGCCCGGAAGCGGCATCTTACAGCCCCTGCACCACCATCATATGGGGACTTCCAAGCAGCTCCTGAAGCCAGCCAGAGCCAACAGGCTGCTGAGACTGCCGCTGCTGCATTTCCTTGGACCATTAGATGAAATCCGGGGACATTCCAGGGATGGAAATTTCCCAGGGACTTATTTGCAAATCTGGGGACTGTCCCCGGGAAACAGGGACATCTGGTAACCCTAGACTAGATCATTTTGCTAACACTGATGGTATGCTACTGTCTGCATTTTAGGAATCAAGGTCTCCTTGTGATCCTGACTGCACTATAAGCTTATTTGAATTCTATCCCAAGTTTAAGTTTTTTTACTCCTCAGAATCTTGGGAACTGTACTTTAGTGAGATATAGCAAAATTCCCCTCGTACAGTAATACATTTATAAGTCTTTAAGAGAACAGAAAGACTACAAACTATGCATGGTTTGTATCTACAAACCAGATACAGTTTGTATTTCAGTCTTTCAGGTATTTTTGCTAGAACATTTTTACAATGTCCAGGATTTCATCTTTCACAAGACAATGTGACCCTCATCGTTCAGAGTCCCTATTTGCTGTTCCAAATACAAGACTGTTCATAGTGATGTATCACTCTGTTTACATAAACAAAACCTGGCTTTGATGCTGGTGATGTATTGTTTGCATTTTCTTTTATTGTAGGGCATTATGATCTCTTGACTCTGTGGGTAAATGAGGGAGAGTGCCTAATGCATGGATCATTCCTTGAGGCAGATAATTGAGTCCCTTCTGGCTATATGAGCAAGGTCCAGATCTGCAATAATGGCCAAGACTGAACAGATTGGGGTTGGATTTGCTTTTAGACAGTTGGTACATTGTTTTTGCTAATCCAGCCTGGAAATCTTTCACAGGCAAGCTTTCTTTTAGCCTGCGCTTGGGCCAAAAGCACAAAAATATCCTTTGTGTGTGATTCTGGCAGTTGTAGTTGATGTCTGGGGGTAGCTGAGTGCCCCAAGAATTTGGAAGCAAACACCTGGTTCATTTTGAATTTGAACAGAGTTCTGGGCTTTTTGGTCCTTGATTTGAATGCCTCCCATAGCTAGGGACAATTGTTGTTGCCGTTGTTTCACCTCCCCGATTCTGTTCACAACAGTGCTTCTCGATTTTTCTTAGGAAAGGACCTAGTGGGGAAAAAATAGATTGGACAGTCTCTGCCTCAAACATTTCACAATGGGTTCATGCTGAAATGAATAGATACTAATGTTGATACAACAAGCCTGCAATCTTACCTGCATAAACCTAGAAGCAAGCTGCAAAGGAACTTAATTTTGAATAGATTTGCATAGGATTATAAAGGGGCATGAAAGCACAGGAGCTCTTGATACACACCGAAACCCCCACAGTGTCAGTAGGTATGGATTAAATGCTAGAAGTCCATCAATGTCACCTCTCACTTCTGTCTCTTGATTTGAGTCAAGAGCAGAGTTCATAGTCTGGAGAGGAAATGTTGTTGTTTTTTCTTGAAACAGAGAGATCTTACTGCACAGGAAGATGTTTTCTTAATGGTGAAGTTAAACATAAATCAAATCATTTTTGCTTCCCCCTTTCCCAAACTGGACCCCTTTTAACAACCCCCCCCCTTCTATCTAAAATACAAAAAAATACTGATAGAATAGGAATGTGAAATAGAGCAAGTAAAGGAGCATATGGTTTATTGGGCTCAAGATACAAGGTGCTTTTTGCAGATGACAAAATATTTAATCAAAAGCACACACACTATACTTGCTCATTCCTAATTCTAATGCACTCCCCTTCCTGCTGTCAGGGAACTGACATCGGAGCCAGAGGTGGAGGCAAGGCTCTCAAGCGATGCTCGAGAAGGGCCCAGCAGGGAGAGAGGCAGCTCATCAGCTGGGGAAGGAAACCAGCGTAACACCAGGGATAAAGGGGGGCAGATGGGGGAATTGGCGAGGGGGCTCCAAGACTCCTCGCCGGAGACCAGCGGGGAGAGCACGGGTCCTCCACTACCCACACCCTCCCTGCGCAGAAGACTTCCGCGCAGAGAGAGTAGGAGGAGACTGGGTGTCAAACAGCTTTTATGCTGGAAAATGTTTAAGAAACACCCACTGACGGGTTCTGCTAGCTACTGAGGCAGCCACGAAGTGAAGGACTGTCCAGACAGAAAAGGTTTAACAAGGCAACATAGCCAGGAGTGGTGGCAACTTATGCACGAGCAACCCCTATATTCATTACACCTGCTGTGCTAATTTTCTACTTGCAGTTTCCCCCCCTCCAGTGTAGGATCATTATGCACCCAGCAGTGCCCTCTGGGCCCAGCATTTTAAAAAGTCTTGTTCTGCATATGAATCTACTTGTTCAGGAAAGTATAGTTCACAAATGGGGATGACAACAGAATGCTGCAGTGGGGTGTTCTTGTTCAGGTTTCCAGTCAGCCAGCCAGCAGCATTCTTAATTTCAATATATTCCATTCCTATCCTGCCTTGTATTTTTCAGTTCCCACATCTCCAAATAGTTATTCATGTTCTGCATTCATGGAGCATGCCTTCTCCTTGGGTTCACTCCAAGTTTCTTTTTTCATGTTCTGCAAACTTTGGGGTTCTCCAAAGCCTGCGGATACAAACATTCCTTCCAGTCAATTGCTGGACAAGGGGTGGGGGATGAATTATCTACTAATTGCTTCAGATTTGGTTGCCTCTTGAAGTATTTAATTTAACAAAACAAAAAAAAAAAAGACAAGAAATTTTCTTATAGCTTTCAACACAGAGGGAGGCAGGAAGTTCTATAAGAGAGTCAATGAGTAAAGCCTGTTCCTTTCACTTTATTATCTACATATGAGTTAGATTCAGAGACAGAATTCATTCATTCTGCTTTAAAGCAGCCCTTCATCAAACAGAGATTCCCGGGTACTTTAGTCTCATAATTTAGTGTCTTCTTATTTACTACCAGCCCTATGTGCGATTTCACTGATAAGCTATTCTATAAATCATATTCAAATTAAATAGATAATTATTAATTGAATTATCTACTAGTTTTCTATCCACTGCAATCCACATTGGGATCTTGGGGTGGAGGGGGGGGGATTCCATTCATGCAAATGGAAGCTTTATTTTGTATGCCTGATTGCCATGCAGGATGGAGGGGGAAAGGAGGTCTTAGGCTGAATCCAGTGGTGTCATGGGCCACATCCAGGCCATAGCCCAATAGTTTTTCATCCCTGACCTGTAAGTTATTTGCAACTGGGTTAAAGTGGAATTGTAGTTCATGGTGGCTTACATGTTAGAGTAAAAGAATCACACCATACTATCATACCTAAGAGCGCAAGCTCAACTTTCCATTTCCATCAGTGATAGCTATACAGGAGTGGACAGCACAGTTCACTTCCACTGTTAACCTGACCTCCCACCAGCCAAGTTGCTGCAGCATATGGAGGAAGGACAGCAGAGGCAGCAGAAAGATTGATGCACTGGATTGGCTCTGCTGGTGTGTTTGCACTATGCCAACCATGCCACCCCCTTCTGCTTCCCTCTCTCCATCCTGCAACAACGACTCAGCTGGAAGGAGGTCATACAAGCAGTGCAGTCCTACTATGCTGTCTACTAATGTTGCTTTTTTATATAGAGGTTTCATACCACCTATCATGTGGACTTCCCTAAACATGTGTCATGCTGAATCGCACCAAAAATCCATCTAGACCATCACTCTTTCTCTAGTGATGTGCAGCAGGATGCCTTTGGGAAGGTCACAAACAAGGCATGATAGAAATAGCCAACTCCATTCCCTGTTCTCTGTCTTCAGCATCTGGCAGCCAGAATTATACTGTCTCCAAATAAGATGGTTTCTCTTTTAGCTATCATGGCTAATAGCCAATGATAGATGTAGTCTCCATTAATTTGTCTAATACTTTTAAAACACATCTAAGTTAATGACCATCATGAAATTCTGTGGCAATCAATTTTATAATGCTCCATTTGTTTGTCTTGAAACCGTTCCAGTCAATTTCATTGGATGCCCAATTTTTAATGTTTTGACAAAATGTAATTCATTCCCATTCATTCCCCAATAGTGTTCAGAACAATGTAACATTTTGTCACATACCATTGCAATTAAATATTCTTTTTTGCTAACTGAGAAAGGTCCCGTCCCCCTCCCCAAGTGACATGCTCCAGCCCTCTGATTTATAGTTGCTTTAGGATGTCTGGTGCCAGAGCTTACAATTACATAGTTCTGAAGAACATTGATTACACTGGTCAACAACAAATTTGTTGTCTGCGTTTTTTCAGCTGATTTAGGACAAATCTGATGCGCTGAATCCAAAAATCACATTGGTTTTGCTCAATCAGGTCAAGTTTTTGAGCTGTGGCCACATGCTTCACTTACTTGTGCCAGGCTTTTCCAGGATTGACCATGGAGAAGTTGAAAGCTGGCATCTTTGACGGTCCTCAGATCCGTCAGCTCATCAGAGATCCAGAGTTTGGAAACTCAATGAATGAAGTGGAACTGGAAGCGTGGAAGGCATTTGTTCTGGTAGTGAAGAACTGTCTTGGCAACAATAAGGCCAGAAACTACGCAGAACTTGTCAACAACATGCTGACTGCTTTCAGAAACCTGGGCTGAAACATGAGCATCAAGATGCACTACCTATTTTCACATATGGACCGGTTTCCTGAGAACCTGGGTTCAATGAGTGACGAGCAGGAGGAGAGATTCCATCAGGGCATGAAAGAGATGGAGACCAGGTATCAGGGTCGCTGGGACGCAGTCGTGATGGCTGACTACTGCTGGACTCTGAAGAGAGACCTCCCCGCTGCTGAGCATTCCAGGAGTTCCAAGAAACGGAAGTTCAAGCCCTGAAGTTTGAAAAATGGTGAAGCAACATGCAATTTACGTGTACTTACCTTTATCAATGCCCACCATTCAGTTTACAGTAAACCTGACCTGGTGGAGAGAAACGGATGCCATTTCCTGATTCAGCAGTGCAAAAATACCCTAAATCAGTTGTAGAAATCTAGACAAGATTCAAAAAGTAAAAAATTGTTGCCCAGTGTTATGAAGAGTATTTATATGGAGGGGATTCATGCAAGCATTTGGATAAGAGGAGGAGCCTAGGACTTCCGGTTCAGCGCGTCTCCAGCTCAGGCGGGGATTTCTTCCTTGCGGAGGATCCTGAGCTTCCCGGAGAAAATAGGGGTTCCACAGGGCGCCGTGGTCCCCTGAAAAGTGTCTGGAGGGTGTCCAGACACACAGGTTCCCGCAGAGCCACAACGCGGACCTCCCGGCCGTCAGGTAACTCCGTTTGCGGAGCGAAGAGTACGGCGGGGGGAGAAGCGGGCGGAGGGAAACCATGGCTGTCTCCGGGTAAGGCGAAGCCCCGTGCCTGTAGGAGAAGTGCTTGAATTCTCAAAAAGAAGAAACCCGAGCCTAAAAGGAAAGAAAGAACTTGGATACTACCAAAGGAAAGGCTGGGTAAATAAGGAAGCCGAAATGAGCACAACTCTTACCTAGAATCATTACGAACGCAAGGAATAGACAAAGCGGAGAGAAATGTGAGTGACGCTAGCGGACAAAGTTCTTCTCTCCCTTCTAACTTTCTTTCTTTGCACGGAGGGATACTAAATAACCAATAGAAAAAGGAATTTAGAGGGAGAGCAAAGAGGCAATACTTTGCTACTTTTGGCACTTCTCAGCCCTCCTGGGGACGGGGAAAGGAGCTGGAACTGAATCTCACTTGGGAAGTTTTGCACAACAGAGGTCTCCATTTCGTGAAAGTTTGGTCTCCATTTCGTGAGTTTGGTCTCCATTATAAGTTCTACGAATTACCAGCGAAAGGAGAAAGGGGATACCTTCTTTGTTAAGTTTGAATCTCCACCCTTGAGAACTTCAGTCAAGTTTAATAACTTTATAAAAGCCATTGTCTGTTGGGGATAAAACTAAAAAACTAAAAAAAGGAATTGTGGAGAAAATAAAAGAGAAGCTGTTCCTTTGCTGTTTCCTTTCTTTTTGCCGCTCCTCCATTAACTGGCTGTTAGACCCCTGGTGGACGGGTGAGAAATTATAATAGACGCCTACTCCTCTCTTCTTTTTGTTTTGTTTTTTTGGCAGCTCGGAATTTTTGGGATTTAGCCCAATTGAGGGCAAGAAGATTAAGAAGTGGACCCAAAATAATTAATGGAATAGATAATTTCATAAGGAATAGCCCATTTGGGGGCAGGAAGAATCGAGCCGCTTGCTTATTAGAGCTAAAATAATGAAGTCTTTGGAAGGACTATAAATTATATATATATAATTTGGAAGGACTATAAATTTATATATATATATTTTCCTTTTTCTTTTCTTTTTTCTTTTCTTTTTTTTTTCTCTCCCTTGACCTCCCTAGGTCCCTCGTTTGGATTGGTGGATTATTATATTTGGTGAAGTAGACTAATTGGTGATAACAAGAGGAGAAAAGGAGAATACCAAATCCTTATTTAATTCTATCTAAGACTACTCAATACATGCTACTATAAACTTATTAGTATATCTTTAAGGAATTGGAAGGTACTGATAGGCTTGTTAATGCCAGATATTGCTTTAAGTTTTGAAAAATATTGTAAAATTGTAAAATTGATTGCTGCGCCTCGACTGGGGAAGGTTAATTTTAAACATCGGAATAGGTTGTTGGCGTAACAAGATATATTTGTACAAAATGTCTCATGTACCAAAGAAAGGCGGGAACGGGGGGACACCAGTGGAAAGGAAGGGGTCCAAGCAAGAAACAGATTTTAGAGCTGAAATACTAAAGATGTTCGCAGAGATTAGACAAAGTGAAAAAAATCTGGAAACAAAAATTGAACAGGTAGATGCTAAGATTGGAAAAATGGATAAGAAAATAGATGAAACCGTTAGTGAACTGAAAGGACAAATTAAAGAGGTATCCAAAAGAACTCAAGTGTTAGAAGAAGGAATGAAAAGGACAAAATTGGAAATGAAGGAGTTAAAGCGTGAGGATGATAAAATTAGAGTAGGACTTCTAGAAACTAACAAAACACAAGAGGAAATGTGGGATGCGATCTCCATGAATGAACTTCGACAGCGGGAAGTTAATTTAAGATTCAGGGGGGTACCAGAGCATCAAGGTGAGAATATCAGGCAAAAACTGATAATAGAACTAGCACAATGGTTGGAGTTTCAAGTAGAGGAGATGGCGAGTACAATACAGAATGCCTTTAGATTAAAAGTGAAGACGACGAAGGCAAGGAAATTTCCAGGGGATTGTCTTATAGCTTTCAAAGATAGAGACATAAGGAGCATGGTGCTTCAAAAAAATAGAGAGAAAAGATTATGTATTGATGGTAGCTACATAGTCATCTTTAAAGATATACCAATTAGACTGTTGAAACGGAGAGACCCCTATAAGCCACTGGCACAAATCCTTAAAAAAAACAATATAGAATTCAAATGGGAGTTCCCGGAAGGAATTTCATTCACTTATAAAAATAAGAGACATAGATTAACTAGCCCAGAAGAAATAGGTAAATTTCAAAGGAAGTATAAAGAGTTGTTAACGGAAGAGGAAGAAGAGGTCAGGGGGGCAGTGGGAGGGGTGGAGGTAAAAGGACTGAAAGATATGGAGGAGAGGAGGAAGGTGGGGGGAGGACTAGAGGAGGAGGGGGAAGAGGAGGAGGGGGAGGGAGGAGAGGAGGAAGAGGAAGAATTAAAAGAAAATTAACCAAAGAAAAAGATACTCCTAGAAATTAAAAAAAAAAAAAAAGAGCAATATGGCATTAAAATTATGGAATTGGAATATAAATGGGCTGAATGATAAAAAAAAAAGGAATAAGGTAGAACAATTCCTAAGGAAAAAAAATTTAGATATTATATGCCTACAAGAAACACACGTGGCAAAAAGACATAGGAGAGTTTTAATAAATAGAAGACTTGGAAACGAATTCATATCTTCAGACAAAGGAAAGAAAAGAGGAGTAATCCTATATATAAAAAACAAAATAGAAGCCCACCAAATCTTTAAGGACGAAGAAGGAAGAATTATTGCTGTTCAAATTAATTGGCAAGGTGAAAAAATAATAATTGTTGGAATCTATGCACCTAACGGGAATAAAGCTGACTTTTTTAAGAACCTGGAGGAAAAATTGATGGAATATGTGGATCAAAAAATAATTATGATGGGAGACATGAATGGGGTGGTCTCAATTGAAATGGATAGACTGAGGGAGAGTGGATCAAAAGAAGGTAAATTACCTAAATCATTTTTCGAAATGATCCAAAACTGTAATTTGATAGATATATGGAGATTAAGACACCCACAGGAGAAACAATTTACATATCATTCAGAACCAAACCAATCTATGTCGAGAATTGATCAAATTTGGATTTCGAACGAGTTAACCTTAAGAATCCTCCAGGTAGAAATAGAACCAAGAGTAATTTCAGACCATAGCCCGATTAAACTGGAGATTAAAGGTTCCGAAGAAAGAACGTTTAGATGGAGGATGAATGATAGCCTTTTTGATGATCATAAATTTGTACAACAGGCACAGAAGAAAATGAAGGAATACTTTATGGATAACTGTAACAAAGGTACAAAAATGAGCATAGTTTGGGATGCAAGCAAGGCAGTGATGCGTGGACTTTATATACAACAAAATTCAATTAAAAGGAAGAATAGAGAGAAAGGAAAGAAAGAAATCTTAAAACAAATTATGGAATATGAGCAAAAATTAATTGAAAATCCGAACAATATGAAAGTTAGACAAAGCATCAAGGCCTTGCAAACTCAGTTTGCTATGATAATAAACAAGGAGGTGGAATGGAACATTAAAAGATTAAGACAAAAGGATTTTGAATTTGCAAATAAATCAGGAAAATGGTTGGCTTGGCAGACTAAGAAAAGGAAAGAACAAAGTATAATAAATAAAATTAGAGTGAAGGATGAGGAGATAACTAGCCCTAAAGGTATTAGGAAAGGATTTTTGGACTTTTACAGTCAATTGTATAGGAAGAAAGAAAAGAATAATATTAGGAAAATAGAGAGATATCTAAAAGAGAAAAAGGTGCAAAAGATTCCAATAGAAACAAGAGATAGGCTGAACGCCCCGATAGATGAAGAGGAAATTAAGGTGGTTATATCAGAGCTGAAAAATGGGAAGGCCCCAGGACCGGACGGCTTTACAGCAAGGTACTACAAAGAATTGAAATTAACTTTGATAACACCGTTGAAAGAAACAATGAATAATATTTTAAAGGAGAGGGAGATTCCAGAGACTTGGAAGGAAGCGTATATAACTTTCATTCCAAAAGAAGGTGTGGATTTAACACAAGTAAAGAATTATAGACCAATTTCTTTGCTAAATACCGATTATAAAATTTTTTCAGGAATAATAGCAAAGAGACTGAAAAAGGTTTTGCAAGGAATTATTCATGAAGATCAAACAGGTTTTCTCCCACGAAGACAGATGAGAGATAATGTGAGAAATATAATAAATATCTTGGAGTACCTGACAGCTAGTAATGAGAGAAGAGCAATGCTAATGTTTGTTGATGCCGAAAAGGCGTTCGACAATATATCATGGGACTTTATGTTAAAAAATATGGAATACATGGAGATGGGGAACGAGCTCTTTAATGGAATAAGGGCAATATATACGGAACAAAGGGCAAAACTGTTAGTAAACAATGTGATAACAGAAGAAATTAAAATATCAAAAGGCACTAGACAGGGATGCCCACTCTCGCCATTGTTGTTCATCATGGTTCTGGAGATTCTCCTGAATTCAATTAGAGAAAATAAAAAGATAAGGGGGGTGAGGTTAGGCCGTAATGAATACAAAGTCAGAGCCTTTGCGGACGATTTGGTTATAATGGTGGAGGACCCGATAGAAAGTGCAACTGAGGTGATAGAGGAAATTGAAAAATTTGGTGAGGTGGCTGGGTTTATGTTAAATAGGGGAAAGACAAAGATCTTAACAAAAAATATGGATCCAACAATGCGGGAGAGGTTACAACAACAAACAGGTATCGAAATTGTTAAAAAGGTTAAATACTTGGGTATTTGGATAACAACCAAAAATATCGACCTATTTCAAAACAATTATGTACCGGTATGGCTTGGAATCAAGAAAGACTTGGAGAGTTGGGGAAGGTTAAAACTATCCTTCTGGGGCAGAATAGCAATGATCAAAATGAACGTGTTGCCAAAAATGATATTCTTATTTCAGATGATCCCAGTATTAAGAGGAGTGAAGATCTTTAAGGAATGGCAAAGATTGATATCAAGATACATCTGGCAGGGCAAAAAACCAAGAATTAAATATAAATTGTTGACGGATGTAAAGGAAAGAGGAGGATTTGCCCTGCCAGACTTGAGGTTGTATTACGAGGCATCATGTCTTTGCTGGGTGAAAGAATGGATAAAACTGAAAGACACAAAACTATTGGACTTAGAAGGTTTTGATAATAGATCCGGGTGGCACGTGTATTTATGGGAAGAGAAAAAAAAGGGCCACAAATCATTTGGAAATCATATTTTCCGGAAATCGCTAATTGAAGTATGGGATAGATATAAAAATATATTAGAAAGGGGGGTCCCACATTGGCTCTCTCCAGTAGAGGCCATGGCAATTAAGAAAATCAATATGGAGAGTAATTGGGCAACGTATGGGGATTTGGTCATGAAAGAAGGCGATAAATGGAGAATAAAACCATATGAGCAAGTAAAAGAACACGTCAATGTTTGGTGGCAACACCTTCAGATAAGTGATATGTTTAAAAAGGAGATAAAAGATCGAAGATATAATGAAAAAGACTCAAAATTTCAAATAGAAATTATTAATAATGATTACAAGATAATATCTAAAATGTACAAAATTTTACTGGAATGGCAAACGATGGATGAAGAGATGAAAGAGGTGATGATTCATTGGGCAAGGGATCTGGGGTATAGTATAGAGTTAGAGGAATGGCAAAAAATATGGGTTGAAAATTTGAACTTCACGGCATGTATCACGTTGAAAGAAAACACTATGAAGATGGTATACAGATGGTATATGACACCGGTGAGGCTTGCAAAAATGTACAAAACTTGTAATAAATGTTGGAAGTGCAAAGAGAAGGAGGGCACATTTATGCACATGTGGTGGGAATGCAAAAAGGTAAAGGGGTTTTGGGAAATAATATATAGTGAGTTAAAGAAAATATTGAAGTATAACTTTGTAAAGAGACCAGAGTCTTTTTTGCTGGGAATAACTAGAAATGCAATAAATAAGAGGGACAAAAAACTTTTCCAATATGCAATAACGGCAGCGAGAACCCTGCTGGCTCAAAGATGGAAACAAGAAGAGACACCAACTTTGGAGGAATGGAGAGCAAAGTTAACGGACTATGCGGAACTGGACAAATTAACGGGAAAGATCAGATATCAAAAAGACCATAAGTTTTTGGAGGACTGGGGAAAATTTAGGGAGTATTTGGAAACTCTATGTGAGGATCATACAACGCTAGTGTGTTTTAAAGAAGCTTTGTGAAACAAATCAGAAATATTGCAAGAAAGAAAATGTAGATAGCAAATTTATTTAAAGGTGATATAATAATTAAGAAATGCGTAGGTAGAGGAATAATCACGGAAGATTACTAGGGGAATTGTGGGAGGTCCAATAAGTGAACTATGTGATGTGCAGATTGAATGTTTGGAGATTATAAGGAAAAACCTTTAATAAAAAATATTTGGAAAAAAAAAAAGAGTCCCCATATAAATTTGCTGGTGCCTTACTTTGTTCATGCTACCACTTTTATTGGGAATGAAACTACACCAGATTCTATTATAGATGTTGCCACTACATTTGCTTCCTAACCACTCTTTCAGCACCATCTTCGGCATGACATAACTGACTCTCTTTAGCAGCATTTGCATCTAGAGGGCTTAGATGAAAGACCTTGGGATGCCTGGGGCCTTGGCTTCAGAATTGACCTGTATAGTATTTAATTCTATGCACATACAGCTGCAGTAGGACCTTGTTTGCTCGTTAATTAGCATTAAGGTCATAAGGAGAGTTTGCAGTTGCTTTCCTCCCTTGTTGTTGAGTAAATTAATTCAGTTGTGGGAGGATATTTCAGTCCCAATTTAGTCAGAGTGCTAAGCTCAGGAGGCCAATATGAAAGGTGTGGTGTATCAAAGAATGGAAAGGTGGGAGAGGTCACAACCAGAACAGCTCTCATGCTGCAAACTTGAAGTGATGCAGATGGTAATTTTGTAGGAGCAATGGGAGTTCCTTCCCATTGCTCAAGGTCTGATCTCACATTTGGGACTGGATAATCAGTCAGAGAAAATAGATGGGAACAGGGGTCTACCTGCAAACACACACACACACACACACACACACACACACAAACTTAAAATGAGGGGCGTCATCATATAGGCATGCATCCTGTGAAGAAAGAGAAGCTTGGCATTTCTACAGGGGAAGGAAGTAGAATTTGTCCTGCTCTCCATTTTCTGTTCCAAATAATAGTAAAGAATGGGATGACTATTTGGCCTGGGCTGATAACACTGCTGTAGTTATTATGAGCTGTAAATAATAAGCAACCACAAGAAACAGTCTTCAAAAGCATGTGAACTTTGGTTGTTGTAAATCTCAAATCCATGTAACCTTCTTCCTGCCATGCCTGGTTTTGCACTGAGTGTAGTATTACCAGATCAATTGATGATAGATCTACATTAATATTACTCACTTAGAACTCATGAAACCTTACTTGTTTTAAAATTGACACGGGGGCTGAAATTCAACAGATTAAGTCTTTTCAAGTATGAAAATACAATTATGTGGGAAGCTTCACCTGTTGACATTCTGCCTGTCAGGCATCTTATGACATACGTATAGCAAAAGAAGATACAAATTTGCATACAGCCCAAAGCAAATGCAAATTTTTATGTAAATTTGTATCCCTTTTGCAAGTGGTATAAGGCCGCCCAATCTACATGCAGTGTAATGGTCATCAATAGTTCTGTTAATGTCCCTTGGCAACACATCATGTTTTCATTGCAGTAAATATGCTATAAGAACATAAGAGCCTGCTGGATCAGGTGATTGGTCCATCTAGTTCAACATCCTGTTCTCACAGTAGCCAATCAGATCCTTGTGGAAAACCCACAAGAGTACTCTCCACTCCTGAGTTTCCAGCAACTTTTATTCCAATGCATTACTGCCTCTGACCGTGGCAGCAGAACATAGCCGTTGATAGTCTTGCCTTCCATGAATTTGTCTAATCCTCTTTTAAAACCTTCCAAAAGTTGGTGGCAACCACAGCCTCCTGTTGGAACAAGTTGCATAGTTTAACTGTGTGCTGCGTGAACAAGTATTTTCTTTTTTTCTGTCCTGAATAACTCTAGAGTTATTTGACAACAAGAAAAACTTCTCTCTATCCACTTTCTTCAGGCCATGCACAGTTTTATAAACCTACCTCATTTCACCTGTCAAACTTTGTGTCATAAGCTTTGGAGCTGTACACTGAAATCGAAAACCAATTGAAGTTAGTGAGGACTCAGCTACATTAGTCAAGTTACAACATTATAAGTGCAACACCAGATGGCACTGTGGAGCTGAAATCACAAGTCAATGATATTTTCCACTGTGAGCTTTACAACAGTTTTTTTCAGAGCATTTTTTATAGCTGTGTAGATCTAGCCAGAGATTCCTCTCATATATGGAAAGTGATGTTTTTGGGAAGTTTGCTGAGGATGGCCCAATGTAAGACTAGTAACGAAACATCTTTGCAGAAGCTTGCGAAAAGCTTGACCTATCATTCAACATCCAAAAAACCGAAGTGCTGCACCAACAAGTACAAAACAACCCCTCTGCAGCGCCACAGATCCAACTCAATGGTGTAATGTAGGTAAGTGTTGATCACTTCTCCTACCTGTGCAGTTATCTTTCCACATGGGCCGACATTGATGCCAAAATCCAGCATTGGCTGAGCTCTGTGAGTGCAGCTTTCTACCAATTGAAGTGCAGATTGTTTGAGGACTGGGAGATTCGCAGGGAAACCAAAATGCTTGCTGACAAAGCTATTGTACTAGGAACTTTACTGTATGCTCGTGAAACATGGACCACTTACAAATGCCATCTCCAACTCCTCGAAAGATTCCATCAATGGTGTCTCTGAAAAAAATACGTATCACTTGGGAAAACAGGCAAACTAATGCCAGTGTACTGGAAGAAACAAAGACCACCAGTGTCGAAGCGATGATTCTTCAACATCAACTTTGTTGGACTGGTCATGTTGTTCAGATTCCTGATTATCATCTTCCAAAGCAACTACTCTATTCCAAACTTAAAAATGGAAAGCGTAATGCTGGTGGTCAACAAAAGAGGTTTAAAGACTCTCTCAAGGCAAATATTAAAAAAGTAATATAAACAATGACAACTGGGAAACAGTGGTATGTGAGTGCTCCAGTTGGAGAACCGCCTTTACCAAAGGTGTCATGGGCTTTGACGATGCCCAAACTCAGGATGAAAAGGAGTAATGCACGAAGAGGAAGACACACTTGGCAACTTCAACCTGGAAACTATGTCCCCACTGTGGAAGGATGTGTAGATCCAGAATTGTCCTCCACAGTCACTTATGGACTCACTGTTAAGGCCATGCTCATGGAAGACAATCTTACTCGGCTACGAGTGATCGCCAAAGAAGAAAGATTAACCACAGAATCACTAGTCACCACAATTGTTAGTAGTTTGCTGTGTTCTAGTGTAATATGAAATTTGGGCACAGTATAAAAGTGTTACAGACATTCTAATTCTATTTCTATTTTGTGGGTTATCAGTCCCACTGTTTCCACATCTTCTCATTACTTCTGAGCGTACATGTGTGTGCAATAAACCCTCACTCACATACCATGCTTATAATGATTTCCACTCTAATCCATGGAAGCTTGAACCACCGGGGGGGGGGAGTTTCATTTTTAAGGTGCTACAGGACTTTTTGTTGCTTTATATTTTACCAGGAAGCTTTTTTTGGGGGGGGGGGGAGAGACAATAACAACAGTGCTGAAATAAGTGTAAGTGAAGCAGTTGGGTCTTCGGCATATAAAACTGGATGGATAATTCTGCCCTTGCTTTGGCAACAGCATCTGGCACACTAGGAATTATAATGTTCCCTTGAGTGCCCATTAATAAGCCTACATTTCCATCAAGGGAACAGGCGGGTGATGCACAGATCGTCACTATCCTAAAATGAAATTAGAGGCATAATTTATGTATACATTTGTCATACATTTATAATCATTATAATGCAAGTGCCTAAAAATAATTTCTAGATCTCTATTGGATAACTCCGTCTCCCCACCTCCACCACATTCAAACTCCAAGGCAGACATATCTTTTCAAGCAGAGAGAGAGCTCTATGTGTAGTTCTAACTGGGATGTATTTGAAACCTTAAGGGTTTAAAATAATAGGGATCAGTTTATGTGAGTCAGACACAGAAACTTAATGGTGAATGTGGATGATGATGCAAGATCAAGTAAGGGTGAAGATGATAGCCTTATTCAGTTGTTTGCCTGAATGTGTGTGGACCAAGAGTACAGAAAAGGTGTGGGGTGTCCACAGAATCCTAATCAGGTTTCTTGATCACAATGAGGATTCCAAGCATATTCAACCCTTTTGTGCTTGAAAGTCCCCTTCACATCATTCACCTCAACAGCAGAAGATCTGAAATTCAGCTGGCATGGAAGGGGATGTGGGTTAGGGCATGCGTGTGTGTCCCTGCTACCGCTCCAGTATGAGCCCATTTGTATTCAGGTGAACATCCACATAAGGCTAGACAAGCACCCTAAATTTGGTAGAAGTGATCTGAATACGCATTTTGAAACAGAAAAGGGAAAGAAGGGCCTTACTTTGCTTTGGAGCAAATACATTTTCAAACCATTTGCATCCTACTTAAATATGTTAAATCTATATTCAGCATAAGAGAATTTAAACAAGTGCCTCAAACTCTGAACGATTTGAATTGCAAAGTTTCTCTGCGAGCATTTCAGAAAAGGTCCTCTGATTTTCTAAGAGTTCTCTTTTGACTTATAGGTGTTTCCAGACAAGTGTTTATTGTTGGATCACTGCTCCTCTTGCCTGTAAGGTTTTCTTTTTCTTTTTCAGCATCAGTGTAAAATCATTTTCATCAAAATGCAAGCCTATGTTTTAAAGAACTGTTGGCAGTGATTGATTTACAATGTCTCAGTGATCTCTTTACAGTTTAAGCCCTTGCCTAGATGCACCCATACTGCTAGCACATGTGCTCTGAAGGTGCTACATTAGGGATGGGGGAGAACTTTGATTCAGTTTGAATTTAAAGCTGAATCTATCACATTTGCTCCTTCCAAATCAACATGAGAACTGAAACAGAGCCACCTTCCAGAATTTTCACTTAGCCAGATTTTGTGATGCAGTTCTTCAACCAAAGTTCACAAAAACTACATAATGAGGGGAAACAAAGCATAAAAAGTAATATATCAGTAGAGTTGTCTATGAGGGGGTTGCTTTCCTGAGTGCTCCCTCCAAGCTGCTAACCAATCACATGCAGGCACCAAACGGGTTACCAGGCTTTATTTGCTTCTTTTCTGGTACCAGCTACAAAACAGCAAGTCTAAACCATGGCATGTTCTCTCCCCCATCCACCCAACAAACAGGTTAACTTGTAGGTTTATAGGGGCTGAGGGATGCTGGCAACTAGCCAGCCCCATCACATGCTCCCACTTTGAGAGACTAATTGTTACAACCTGCCTGAGGGGCGCCACCCAGCAGTACCAGTGCATTATTTTCAGAGAAATTGCTTGCAGGAATGTGCACATTAGTCAAAACCACAGACAGTAATGTGTTTATTGAGAGAAATTCACTCTAAAATGCTTAACATTTTTAATGGGGATTTTTGTTTTTTTTTTTTGCAAATTTCCTCAGAAATGCGAAGAGTGGCCTCATTTCAGTTCTTTCAGGTATAACCTCCTGACCAAGTCAACAGAGAAGGCTAAATTGTTGGGCAATACTTTTATTGGGACTAACCAAGCTTTCATGTTTTGTGGAACTCTCCACCAGACAAAATATAACACGAAGCAGTGGCTGAGGGTGACAAGAGAAAACGAACAAATAAGCAGAACACCCCAAATTTGGTCAGCTTGTAAACTCAGTTCCAAAGTGAAAACTGGAGGCTGAATGAGTCCCTCCCAGGCTATACACCTAGGATTCTGGGAGAAAGAAGCAATGGCTGCCCCCCATCTCTAAGAAATTAAAGTCTTGCTTTTAGGCCCGATCTGTATTGGCCAGTTTATTAATATACACTATGTTAACATATATTGATTGACTATATATTAATATATATTAATGGAACACATGGAAATAATAGAAGAGGAAACTGCTATATCATTGTCTATGAGAAGATAACTAGGATTTGTGGTTGCCAGCCTTTATGAAGAAGAAGCAGCAATGTGTAGCATTTAAGAAGAAGTCTGGAAACTTAGATGATGGTGGCATGAATATGGCTCACTCTATCCCACCTTTACAGAACAATATATATATCTATATTCTTTTTTAGACCACAGCTGCAGGCCCACTTGTTCCTTTGGTTCACATAACCTCGGCCTTTAACTGTGGGGTTTGGCACAACCGCTCAGTTTTTGCCACATAAGCTTGAAGTTAGGTATCCCGTGTCTCTTTTGTAGTGATAAGGACAAAATCCATAAGCCAGTAGACACTTAGCTTTAATCTTCTGCAGTTGCCACGGCTGCTCTTTTCTCAGGGCTAATAATATTTTTTTGTCACCAAGCAGCTATATTTCAGCTCTTAAAATGAGCCGAGGATGTTATGCAAGAGGGAGCACGTTTTTCCCAGGTGCTGGCAAGGCGCCGGCGCAATCGCAGGCTGCCTCTGCCTTTTGATTGACAGCACTGTTTTATCTGACGCAAGGAGTGTGTTTTCACTCAAGACAAGTGGAACAAAATCTAATTTGTCTGGAATGGACTCTACTGTGAAATGTTAAACTGACCTTTTCAAGAGAAATTTACTTGATAGTTCCAAGTGAAGCCCCGGCTTTAAGCTAAACCTGTCACCGAGACGTGATTAAATTCCCTTAAATGTACAGCAGTTGCACATATTATTAATGGAAATTGAAATTGGCCTAAATGGTAACCATAAATTTCAAAAGGTGGGTGGGAGGGAAGAATGATGTGAAGGTTAAGGTGCCTTAGACACCCTAGGATTCATCACAATGGATTGAAAACATTGTTCCAGTGCCATGGAACAGCACAGCCTGTCTTCCTTGAATTTACGTGGCCTTTCCCCCCTTTTTCATTACTCTCTTCTTTTCCACAGATCCACCAAGGAGCCACATAGTTATGAGTATATATGAGTATTAGTGAAGCAATCTGGCCATCTTCTGTACAAAACACTCCCCCCCCCCCCATGTAATTAATCAGAGAGATTGTCTGTTGCATCAACATTCAATTTCTATACCTGGCTATGCACATCGAAGCATATATTACATACACAAACCCTAATCAAGTGTGAAAGGTCTGTGTGTGCATATAAAATTAGAAACATGTATCTTAAAAACCTCAGTAGCAGAAGCAGCCTAATCATTACTTGGTGCAGTAAAGATGAAAAGTAAAGAGATTAATTCAACATGCATTTGCCTCGACACATTTGTTTATCTATTACGGTACATTTGTATGCCACCCATATAATTGAGTTCTTACAGCAGTTTACAGACCACTGAAAACACTCCACTCCAACTCCCCCCTACCCACAAAAATTGGAAGAATACTAAAACCAGATAAAAATCAGGACAAATGCTGCAGCTAAAAACAATTTGAAACCAGTATAAACCCATCAAGGGGAATAACTTAGTGCAAAGCTTTAAAAGCATTAAAATGTCTATTATAATTGAAAGGCCTGGGAGAAAAATAGCATCTTTACACGGCACTTAAAAGAACATAGTGTGGTCATCAGATGAGCTTCTGTGGAATATAGTTCTTAAGTGTGATTGGGCATGCATGTATCTTGTGTTTTTATGAAGATTAATAGCTCATACGTAGGGTCAAGACGTTTGACTGCACACTCTAGTTAAATGAGCAGGAACAAAACATTGCAATATTCCTGTGAGGGTTTGATTAGCTGCTTGTGCGTGAAAACGTGCTCCCTCAGAGTTTGTGCGCCCCCACAAACCTCCGTGTGTGACGGAGCTCCTCAGACATGTCTGCTCTAGTCACTAGTAGAGTCCGACAGTGGCTGTCTGCGGAAGCGTTTCCAGCAAAGAAGTTCCTTAACGGAAACGCGTCTCCTGGACTCACGGCGTGACAGTTTCCTGCGAGGTATGGGTCTCCCTATGGGAGACTCCGATACCTCCCCACTGTTCTCGCTGGAAGCCTCCCTGAGCCCTCCCTCCTGCTCGCATTCCCTCAGAGACCCACTCCTCCCCCTGCTGGTCCCTGCTTCAGCAGTTGAGTCTCTTTCATCCTGCCTGAGTCCCTCCACCACCTGATGCTCTGATGGCAGTTCCCTGACATCCACCTCCCCTCCAGGGCCCCCCTCACCCCCTCCCAATTCCTCCCCCCTGGGAGGTGAAGGGCTAAAACCCCGAAACGAATCTTCCTCATCTTCTGACGTCTCGAACAATTCTCTCCATCGATCGTCGTCCTGGCCAGCTGAATCCTCCTCCTCTTCAGAATCTGGGAACCCCTCCAACTCCTCTTCCTCGTCGGTGGTGGCAAAGTATTCCCTTCGGAACCTCGCTACAGGCTGAGGTTTACGTGGGAACCTCTGATGAAAAGTCTCTATTAAAACCTCGTCATTGACATCCTCTGCCCTAACCCAGGTGTTTTCCGACTCCGGTTCCCCTTCCCACATTACCAAATACTCTACTTGATCTCCCTTCCACCTGGAATCGAGGATCTCCGCTACATGGTAGCTGTGTTCCTTCTCCTCCATTGCTGGTCCCCTAGTGACCCTCCCCTCACTGTCTCCTCTATACGGTGACAGCAACGACCTGTGAAAAACTGGGTGCAGCTTCATGTGGTTCGGTAACCGGAGCCTGAAAGCCACTGGATTGACCTGCTGTATGACTTCAAACGGACCCAGCCTTTTGGGTCTTAATTTCTTACAACCTCCTTTGAATGGCAACCCTTGGGTTGACAGCCACACCTGGTCCCCCACCCTGATGCTTTCACCTTCCCTTCTGTTTTTGTCTGCTTGCCTCTTATATTCCTCCTTAGCCCTGTTTAAGTTGAGTTGGAGCTGGCGATGGATCGCTTCCATTTCTTCCACGAACTGTTCTGCAGCTGGAACGCTCCAGTTCTCCCCCTCCCCCCCTGGGAAGGCTCTGGGATGGCACCCGTGATTAGCCAAAAAGGGGCTCATCCCCGTGGACACGTTCTCTGCATTGTTGTAGGCAAATTCTGCCAACGCCAGCTTCTCCACCCAATCATTCTCTCTGTCATTAACATAACACCTCAAATATTGTTGGAGAACCCCATTTGCTCTTTCCGCCTGCCCGTTGGTTTCAGGATGACGGGCCGTCGAGAAATTAACCTCTACATGCAGTAAGCTCATGAGCTTCCTCCAGAACCTGGAAGTAAATTGTTTCCCTCGGTCTGAAACCACCCTCAAGGGGGCGCCATGCAACCTAAACACATTCTCTACAAACAATTTGGCGGTTTCTTCTGCTGTAACCGCATGTGAGCAGGCTATGAAGTGGGCCATTTTAGTTAACAGGTCTACTACAACCATGATGGCTGTTTTCCCTCTAGACCTTGGCAGATCAGTCATGAAATCTATTGCCACTGCTTCCCACGGTCTCTCAGGTGTGGGCAGTGGTTCTAATAAACCAGCCGGCGCCTGCCTCTCCCCCTTGGCTCTTTGGCATTGTTCACACCCTCTCACATACTCCCGCACATCTTCCCTGACCTTGGGCCACCAAAATTCCCTGGTAACCAGCCACATGGTTTTGTGTTGCCCAAAGTGCCCTGCTGTGGGGCTATCGTGCAGCTGCTTGAGTACTTTCTCCCTCAATTCCCCTTCAGGTATATATAACGCTCCCTTATAATACAATGCCCCATTTCTCTCCTCAAAACCACCGGGTTTGTCTTCCTCCCCTCTGAGATCCCTGAGTTTCCCCTGGGCGTATGCATCCTGCACCGTACCCTCTACCAATTCCCTTTGCCCCACCAAAGTCGCCCCACACACCCAGCGGTCCTCTGGAATGATATGGGTTTCTTCGGGTGCTCCCTCCCCCTCCAAATATTCAGGTTTGCGTGAGAGAGCGTCCGCCCTAACATTCTCTGGGCCTGGCACATAACAAATCTCAAAGTTAAATTTGGAGAACTCTTGGGCCCATCTCAACTGCCTTTGGTTGAGCACTCGCGCCGTTCTCCAGTACTCTAGATTTTTATGGTCCGTGCACACTTGCACTTTATGTTGTGCACCAACTAGCAGATGCCTCCATCTCCGGAACGCCTCATGAATAGCAAGCAGTTCTCGGTCGTACACCGTGTAGTTCCTCTCGGATTTGTTCAGCTTCCGCGAGAAGAAGGCACACGGACGCCACTCCGACTCCTCCTTCCCCGGCTGCAGAAGAAGCACCGCCCCTATGGCTCTGTCAGATGCGTCTGTTTCAACCCTTAGCTTCTTTCGTAAATCCACATGCAGAAGTTGTTCTTCAGAGGCGAAGGCCCTTTTCAGTTCCTCAAACGCTCGCTCCGCCTCCGCCGTCCATACAAACTTCTTCTTACTGCTGAGACAGTCAGTGATGGGCGCCGTCAGATGGGCGAAGTTGCGGATGAACTTACGATAAAAGTTTCCAAACCCTAGGAACCTCTGCACATCCTTCTTGGTTTTGGGTGTTTTCCATTCCAGCACTGCCTGTACCTTGCCGGGATCCATGGCCAATCCCTTGTCTGACAGGCGGTACCCCAGGAATTCCACCTCCTTGGTATGGAACCGACACTTCTCCAGTTTGACCCACAGCCTGTTGGCTTGCAGTCTGCTCAACACTTCTCTGACGTCTCTCACATGTTGCTCCTCATTCTCAGAATACACCAACACATCATCTAGAAAGGCAACGCAATTCTTGTAGAGCAAAGGGCCCAGCACGTGGTTCATAAAAGATTGAAAACACGCGGAGCCTGCTTGTAATCCAAATGGCATAACGAGGTATTCAAACGCCCCCAAAGGGGTAAACATGGTGGTTTTCCATTCATCCCCTTTCCTTATGCGTATCAGGTTGTACGCCCCCCTTAGATCCAGCTTTGTGAAAATCTTTCCCTTCCTCACCATGGTCAAAATATCATCAATTCTGGGCATAGGGAACGCCACCGGTTCAGTCACTGCATTCAGCCGCCTAAAATCACATACAAGTCTCGGCTTGTCCGCATTTTTTTTGTCCACAAAGAACACTGGGCTCCCCCCTGCTGCTTTGGACTCTCTGATGAAGCCTCTCTTCAGGTTCTTGTCAATGAACCCTCGCAACTCCTGCATTTCCCTGTCTGACATGGCATACAACTTGCCCACGGGAAGCTGTGCTCCAGGGAGTAAATTGATCTGACAATCAAAGGGTCTATGAGGTGGTAGTTGGTCAGCTTCCTTCTCGCTGAACACGTCGCTGAGATCTGCATACTGTGGTGGTACCTTCACCTTCCCCATTACTTCAGTCCCTGCTAGGGTGGCTTGGGCCCCTACTGAACCCTTCTCCCCTTTGCAGTGTTCTAGGCAATGTGCTGAACCAAAGGACACCACTCGTTGATGCCAGCCAACCAGCGGATCATGTAGAGCTAGCCAGCTCATTCCCAAAATAATGGGAGCGCCTCCCAGGGTGGCCACATTAAACGCTATCAGTTCTGTGTGCCTTGCCACCCTCATTATCATTGGGACAGTCTGCAAGCGGACTCCTCCTCCCAACAACTCCCTGCCATCAATCGTGGTCACCTGCAGGGGGTTGCTTAAAGGGATGGTCTGTATCTGGTGTTCAGCAGCAAACTCCTTGCTCATAAAATTGCAGGAGCTGCCTGAGTCCAATAGCGCCTTTATTTTTAGGGGGTGCCCATTCTGCAGCTCTAGCGACACTTCAATCACTAGAGCAGGTCGAGGAGCTTCTGGCACGGGCACTTTCACTGCTCTTTGGCCTGGCTGCAGTGCCCCAATTGTGGCAACCAGGCGTTGGCTTTTACCTGCTCCGCTCCCCCTTCTTCTCCCCCCTCAACAGCTCCCACCATCCCTTGCCATTCCTTCCTCTGGGGGCAGACTCTGGCAAAGTGGCCTGGCTGTTGGCAGAGATAGCATTTCCGGGGGCCCTTTCCCTCCTTCTTAGCTCCCTCGCTGGTTTTTGAAAATGCGCGCGCGCGCGCTGTTCCGATTTCCATCGGCTCTGCCGGCGGGAAAGCTGGCTCAGGAATGTCTGGAATGCGGAACTCCTTCCAACGTTCCCCTCTCCCTTCCCGCCTCTCCAAGGCTCTTGCCTCCTGCCGCGCTCCTATGGTCAGCGCAGATTTGGTCAGCTGATCCATAGACTCCGCCCTGGGGCTCCGTGCCAGCTCGTCTTTCACCCCCGAAGAAAGACCTTCTTCAAATAGCATTTGAACGGGTGCCGCCGATAAATCCCAACTCAGTCTGTGAATCAGCATGGTAAACTCAGTCCAATATTCACGGACAGATCGACTCCCCTGCTTACAAGCCATTAGCTGTCTGCGCACCACCCCTTCCTCAATATCGCTGGAAAACATGATATCCATTGCACGAAAGAACTTCATTGTGTCCTTTAGTATGTCATTGTGCGTTGCCATTAGGGGTCGAACCCAGTCTCTAGCCCCTTTCTCAAGATGCCCAATTACAAAAGCAACTCGCGATTCCTCATCAGGGAACTCATCGAACTGCACATTAAGGGCATATTGCATCTCTGTCCTAAAAGCATGGTAGTCCTTGGGGTCCCCCCCAAATTTCTGCACCAATCCTGGTACCTTTCTGGGGAATTGAGTGGCTCTCCCCTTCTTGTCTGCATCCTGAGCCCTTCTCTCCTCCAGCCTCGCCGTCTGCAGGGCCAGTTGAACCTCCAACGCTCGGTATCTATCTTCCAAGCTTGGACCAGCTCCAGCCCCTGCTCCTCCGGTTCCGGTTGGTTCGCTCATGATGCCTTCTCTTGCACAGGCAGCGTACAAAGACTGTCGGACTGCTGTGAGGGTTTGATTAGCTGCTTGTGCGTGAAAACGTGCTCCCTCAGAGTTTGTGCGCCCCCACAAACCTCCGTGTGTGACGGAGCTCCTCAGACATGTCTGCTCTAGTCACTAGTAGAGTCCGACAGTGGCTGTCTGCGGAAGCGTTTCCAGCAAAGAAGTTCCTTAACGGAAACGCGTCTCCTGGACTCACGGCGTGACAGTTTCCTGCGAGGTATGGGTCTCCCTATGGGAGACTCCGATACCTCCCCACTGTTCTCGCTGGAAGCCTCCCTGAGCCCTCCCTCCTGCTCGCATTCCCTCAGAGACCCACTCCTCCCCCTGCTGGTCCCTGCTTCAGCAGTTGAGTCTCTTTCATCCTGCCTGAGTCCCTCCACCACCTGATGCTCTGATGGCAGTTCCCTGACAATTCCCTTTTATTAAAGCATGTGAATACTGAAAACTCTATCGTAAAGTATGACCAAATGGTAAATGGATCTTCTCGCAAACGATTTATTTTTGCCATGGAATCTATGCCCAATTTTCCTTGTGCTCCATTATGTTATGACGGCCTAAAAATAAGACACCATTTGATCTGTTACAGGCATTGAACTACAAAAATCGTTTTGGAAACATGGAACAGCTCATTTCAAAAACATCAGGCTATGTCTCCATGACACGCAAACACCAGTGTATCAGTTCATTAATAGACTGCTTGAACACTTCACCTTGGCCGCAGCACACTGTTGTATGCTTGATACATAATGTGTGCTCTTGACCATTTTTCTTCAGCACATTTTTTCTTCAGGCCTCAGAAACTATATTAATCTTCTGCTGTATGCTTTCATTTCATTTCCTGTAAAAATACATCTTCCACTGCTGGAATTGACCTCAGGTTAGGTGTCAAGGGAACAAATTACCACTCCATATCCCAGGAGAAGCTATAAATAGACTGCTTTATAACCAAGTTGATCCCCTAGATATATTGTAATAAATATACTGCTAATGACACAAAGGGCTCAGATGCTTCTTAACTTAGTGTACTAAATTTTAGAGACACAGAAGATTCAGGGTAAGTTTTAATGCACCAATTTTAATGCATTGATTTTCATCTGTGCCCGGTAAGGGAAAGACAAGGTCGATATTTGACATCTATTCTCGGCTGTGGTCTTCCCTCCAACCAGGGGGCCCACAGTTGCCTTACCAACCAGTCCTTGGGCCTAGTGGGGTTGTTCTGAATGCCAAGTCAATCCAGAAGAAAATCTGTCTTGTCTATGATTTATCAACCTGGTCCACACAAATGTTTGGGAACCCAGAGAGCAGCTCACATCCACTTGCAACGTTTCTGTATGTAACTGTGTATTTTAGTAATGTTTTCCTTAAGTTGCCTGTTGTTGCTTCAGTTTTTTTGTACACTGTTTAGAGATATTTCTAGTTATTAAGTGGTATAGAAATTTTAAAAATCACAAGCAAGTCATTTTGCTCCTGCTTGGTGTTTTTTGCTGCTATGCAGGGGGAGTGCACCGCCCCTGGCAGCATGATCCCAGTGGGGTGCCATTGCGGCTGCCCCCATGTGCTGGGCACCCCGCCTCCACAGGCAGTGCACCACGCCCCCAGGACACGTGCCACGGCCCCAGGACGCACGCCAGCCATGCCCCCATCTGCTCTCCACCCTGCCCGTTGGAGCTTGAAGCTCCGCCACTGTGCCTCATTAAGCTAAGCCAAGCTTTGGCTTAGTATGTAGTCTGAACCAGGATTTGTTTTTAAGCTTTCTCCTCACTCACCACACATTCTAACCAAGAACGTTTTGGAAGCATGGAACATCTCATTTTGAAACTTATGGAATAAAGCCAGGTATTACACTCGAGTGCCCTGTGCGTTTGGTTTGAATCCTTAAGAACTGAAACCTATAAACTATCAAATAAATGTAATAGTTCTACAGTGGTTTATGATAGCAAGACATGGGCAACTTACACCCACCAGGAGCAACTCCTCAATGCCTTCCATATGTGCTACGTCAGGAAGATTTTGGGCATCACATGGCAGGACAGAATCTCGATCGAAGATGTGCTCTCTCAAGCCCGCATTCCCACCATGTTTGCATTCCTGTCTTAGCAACATCTATGCTGGCTTGGTCATGTAGGCAGGATCTCCAAAGACATGGTCTACAGGGAGCTGACTTCAGGCAGACTAACTATGTGTTACAAAGATTTCTGCAAATGTGACATAAAGGCTGCCAACATGAACCCTGCCATGTGGAAATCTCTTGTGGATGACCACAACATCTGGAGAGTGAGGTCATGTATGCATAGCAGTGACCACAGGAGGAACGACCTCTGGGAGCAGCGCAGAAAAAAGAAATGCCATGGTACACCGGCATGAGCACAACCAAATGCCTTCGTCTGCCCCAGCTGCAACAAAACATATCTCTCTCTTATTGGTCTGTCTGCAACCACAGCAGGCAGTGTAACTCTCTACTGGTTTATCCCCAAAGGCACACTCTTCCATTATCTCCCAAGACAGACAGATGCCAACCATGCTGTGTCAAGAATATTAGTGCAGATTTAAAAAACCCCGCATGCTTTACAAATTCTCTACCTGCAGGAGTTGGTATGGTAACACCTGTGTCAACTGCCTTTGAAAGGCAAAATTCCTTTCAACTCTACTGAAACCTGTCAGAGGCAGTATGCTTCTGAGTACCAGTTTCTGGAAACTGCAGGAGAGGAGAGTGTCCTGCTTGTGGGCTTCCCATAGGTATCTGGTTAGCCTGGGAGAACAAGATTCTGTACTGGATGAGCCACTGACCTGATCAAGTAGCCTATTCTTTGTAGTACCTGTTTTCTTCTAGCCCAAAGCACTGTGGTTTTCAGAAACCTCCTTCCATGTCAAACTTTTGCTATGGTTTTTCTAACACAAAGTTGTGATCTGTGTGGGTGATGGGGAAGATCATATCATGTCAGCCCCCTTTGATAGATGGTGAGGAGCCACCTGCTGTTTGCTCCCAAGTGCAAAACTCATTTGCCACCCACCAAGCCTGCATGATATTCTGGCTATTTACATCCATTGGAAATCTAATCGTTTGCTGATGATTCTATCATTTGGGGGAGCCAAATGTAGTTATTAATGTGATATATAGCAAAAGTTGGTGACAGAGGCAAAACAAGAAAATGAACTCCATAATACCCAAGTGCTTAGGGAACGGGATTGAACAGATGAAGTCACTTTTCACATTCTAAGATAAGCCATATGGTTGTGACAAATGATTTTAAGCTGTACTTTTCTGGAAGGGTGGCATTTATGGGTTCCTAGAAACTTGTTTAATTTTCAGCCAAGGGAAGCAGTAAACAAACATAAAGCAGTAGCTGTGAAGAGACTCTTGTCATTATGCTTGGGGCTGACAGTAACTTGGAATTGGGGCATAACATGAGCTGCGTGTCCTCTGATAATCTTCAGCGTGACCTTCATGAAGGCCCCCGTTGTAAAATTTTGCTGCCTTTCCAATGCTCCCCCATGCCCATACCCATGCACTGTCTTGTACCCGAGTAAATTAAACTTCCTCCAGCCCACCCAAACTGACAGGGAGAACAGTGCATGGGGAGGGTTAACCTTGAGTGTGTTTTCATGAGTGAGTGCATATAGGTGAGTAGGAGTAAGTGTATGTGTGAGAAAGTTTGTGTAAATGCCTCCACTAGCCCCACTCCACTAGCTGACACAAAGCCAGTAGTCCCATCTCTCCACCCCTGCATATGGCTCTCAGTGACTCATAGGCAGCTCACCCCTGTGGCATAAGAGTGAGGAACATACAGTGGTGCCCCGCAAGACGAATGCCTTGCAAGACGGAAAACCCGCTAGACGAAAGGGTTTTCCGTTTTGGAGGTGCTTCGCAAAACGAATCTCCTATGGGCTTGCTTCGCAAGATGACAATGTCTTTCGAGTTCCTGCTGGTTTTTTTCCCCTTCCCCCCCTTTTTCTAAGCCGCTAAGCCGCTTATCAGCTGATCCGATCAGCAGATAAGCCGCTAAAAGCCGCTAAAAGCCACTAATAGCGCTAATAGCGCTAATCCGTCAATGGGCTTGCTTCGCAAGACGAAAAAACCGCTAGACGAAGAGACTCACAGAACAGATTCTTTTCATCTTGCGAGGCACCACTGTAGCTGGTTGAATGTTATTTTGGTCCTGGGTGAAGAAACTTACAATAGGCTTTCCTGTCAGCATGAATACATGAGTTGCATCAGTTTTTCATTCCTGAATCTATTTTCCTGGTTGAGCTTCCAAGTGCTCAAAGACATAGGTAGTGTTGGAAGAAGGGGAGGGAGTATGAACTTCCATCAGCTGCAGCTTGTTCAGTAGCACCCTCCTCTTTAGAGTACCTCTGAAGAGAAAGACAACCCTTAGCATAAGAATGTAGGATGAGTTTTTCTGGATGAGACTAAAGGCCCACCCAGCCCAGCATTCTGTTCTCACAGGGGCCAATCGGATGCCTATGGGACGCCTGCAAGCGGGACCTGAACATATTTAACTTAACTCCATCAAAATCAGTAGAACTTCTGAGAAAACATGTCCAGTGGTGCCTCAGGTTAAGTACTTAATTCGTTCCAGAGGTCTGTTCCTAACCTGAAACTGTTCTTAACCTGAAGCACCACTTTAGCTAATGGGGTCTCCTGCTGCTGCCGCGCCACTGAAGCACGATTCTGTTCTCATCCTGAAGCAAAGTTCTTAACCTGAAGCACTATTTTTTGGGTTAGCGGAGTCTGTAACCTGAAGCATATGTAACCTGAAGCGTATGTAACCCGAGGTACCACTGTATCGGGTTGCTGCCAGACTGCACTCTGTTTACTGAAGGGATTCACACACATTCTGTAAGTTTAGGTTTGTACATGTAAAGCGGATTAAAGTGCTCTGGCTCCCTAGCACAACAAATCCACTTTACAAAACCACAGGCTTTTTGCAGCTAGAAAAGTGACAGGAAAATACACTGAAAAGTGTGGGATGAACAAATGACCAATGGGAAGATCTGTAAACACTCCACAATCAAATCAATATGAACATTTATTGCCATGTAACCACCCCATTAAAAAAAAAAAAACCTGAATGAATGCTGAATATGGGTCTGACATAGCCCAACACCATGTAAGTTTCGTGCAGCCAAATCAGAATAAATACTGAATTAACAGGTCATTTGGAGAAGCACTGATGTGAAATACACTGTTCTTTCTCTTTCAAAATTCTGATATGGAACCAACCTTCCTACCACCTCCCCAAGGGCATTTTTTAAAAGTTAACTATAGACCATATTTCTGGACAAATTCTCCCTAGGTGGTAACTTAAAATGTCACTCATCCTGACTTAAAATGTACTACTGCAAGATATTTTCACGTGGTGAGAGGGAGCTGCTGAGTCACCCTCCCACCCAGGCCACTTTTGCTTCCCTGGACACGCCTGGGGTGCAGCAAGGCAGTGCCATGATCAGGGAAACCTACTCCCCTCCAGTTGAGATGAACAACAGTGACACCACTGCTGGGAGGGCAGCTCCACAACTCTGTCCATACACACATGCTACTACGTACTGGACTTTGTAGGGGAAACCATCTACAGTGGTACCTCAGGTTACAAACACTTTAGGTTACAGACTCCGCTAACCCAGAAATAGTACCTCAGGTTAAGAACTTTACGTCAGGATGAGAACAGAAATTGTGTGGCGGCACAGCAGCAGCGAGAGGCCCCATTAGCTAAAGTGGTACCTCAGGTTAAGAACGGTTTCAGGTTAAGTGCGGACCTCCAGAATGAATTAAGTTCGTAACCAGAGGTACCACTGTACTTTTGTCCTGTGCAGTGAATCATAGGGTCAAATGTATAGGCTGATTTTAATCAAAGCATAAGCTTAGAGACAGAAAAAGTCAACCTGCAATTCTGAAATAGCCACATACTTGTCCACAGAAGGAACAAATGAGCTCTTGCTTTAGAGCTGGTATTGTTAGAGTAGCTTCAGGTGACTGCTTTGTGCACCGTAAGGTGTCCTTGTTTGCCTCCCTCGTATCAGCAACAGGAAGCTCTTTTTAAATCATGGATGCAACGTGTGTTTTGATCTGCACATGTAACATTCTGAACAGTATTCAATAATCCATCCTCATATTGGTTTCAGTTTTTGAAACCAAAACTGGTTTCATGGTGAGGTCAGGGAGGAAACGGTCTATAATCCAGTCCTCTTTACAATACTAATTACCAGGGCTGTAGCTGTTGTAAGGCCATCGAACAGAACAGCACCCTTGAACTGGTCTTTTTGAACTTTCTGAAAGAAGTTTTCTGAAGTCTTTGAGCCAGCCTGTCTTTGAAGTGAATGCTCCATATGTTAAGACAGGTGGTACATAGCATCTGAATGAATGTAAAGGGAAATGTCCACCCCAATATACAAAGAAGAAGTAGAAGAAGTCATAAACGAACTGAAAAGAGGGAAGGCACCGGGCCCGGACGGGTTTACATCCAGTTATTACAAAGAAATGAAAGATACGTTGATGGTCCCGTTGATCGAAGTAATGAACAACATTCTAAAAGAAAGGGACATTCCAGAAACATGGAAAGAAGCATTCATTACAATAATTCCAAAACAAGACTCGGACCTAACCCAAGTTAAGAACTACAGGCCTATCTTGCTATTAAATACAGATTATAAGATCTTTGCGGGAATTCTAGCTAAGAGATTGAAAAAGATATTAATAAAAATTATACATAAAGACCAAGCTGGTTTCCTACCGGGCAGACAAATAAGAAACAATATAAGAAATATAATTAATGTTATTGAATATTTGTCCCATAGGTGTGATAAACAAGCAAGCTTAATATTCGTGGACGCGGAGAAAGCCTTCGATAATGTAATTTGGGAGTTTATGTTGAAAAATTTAGAATTTATGGAGGTGGGCCAAGAGTTCTTTAATGGTATAAAGGCAATTTACACTGAACAGAAAGCAAAACTGATAGTGAATAACGTTATTACCGAAGATATAAAAATTTCTAAAGGAACAAGGCAGGGATGCCCACTTTCGCCATTACTATTTATAGTGGTCCTGGAAGTCTTACTAAATGCAATCAGACAAAATAAGCAAATAAAAGGGGTAACATTAGGTCTAAACGAGTATAAAGTTAAAGCCTTCGCAGACGATGTGGTTTTGACTGTGGAAGAACCTATAGAAAGTATAAAGGAGGTTTTGGATGAGATGGAGCAATTTGGAAAGATAGCAGGATTCAGACTGAATAAGAGAAAGACCAAAATGATTGTAAAAAATATGGATCAAGATAAGATTGAATTAATACAGCAACGAACAGAGATTGAGGTGGTAAAAAAGGTCAAATATTTGGGAATCTGGCTATCAAACAAGAATATTGACTTATATCAAAATAATTATATCCCAGTCTGGAAAGGAATAAAGAAAGATCTGGAGGTGTGGGCCAGAATGAGATTATCATTCTGGGGAAGAATATCTATGGTAAAAATGATGGTGCTACCTAAGTTGTTATTTTTATTTCAAACTATACCCATAATAAAGGGTACAGGAATCTTTAAAGAATGGCAAAAGGTGATCTCAAGATATGTCTGGGAAGGGAAGAAGCCTAGAATTAAATTTAAGTTGCTAACAGATGCGAAGGAAAGAGGCGGCTTCGCCCTACCAGACATGAGACTGTATTACGAGGCAGCATGTTTGTGCTGGTTAAAAGAATGGGTAAAGTTAGAAAACAAGGAATTATTAGACCTGGAAGGCTTTAATAACAAATTTGGGTGGCACGCGTACCTATGGTGCGACAAAAAGAGGGTCCACAAAGGATTTGGTAATCACATCTTCAGAGGTCCACTAATAGAGGTTTGGGACAGATATAAAAACATACTGGAACCAAAAGTCCCGCACTGGTTATCCCCGCTAGAGATAATGAATGTTAAGAATATTAATATGAGAGGAAAGTGGGGAACATATGGAGAAATGGTAACCAATGAAGGAGGGAAATGGAAAGTAAAACCATATGACCAAGTTAAAGTGTACACATATGACTGGCTGCATTATTTTCAGGTAAACGAAATGTTTAAAAAAGAGTTGAAGGAAAAAGGTTATGTGGAAAAAGAATCAAATTTCCAAAAAGACATCATAAATAATGAGTGCAAAAATCTGTCAAAAATGTATACAATACTGTTGGAGTGGTATACGAAGGATGAGGAAGTGAAATCGGTGATGGTACAGTGGGCAAGGGATTTTGGATACAATGTTCAACTTGAGGATTGGGAAAGGTTGTGGAGAGAGAATATAAAATTTACGGCATGTACGTTATTGAAGGAAAATATGATGAAAATGCTCTACAGATGGTACATGACACCCGTAAAATTGGCAAAGATGTACAAGGTTGATAACAAATGCTGGAAATGCAAATATAAAGAAGGGACGTTCTTTCATCAGTGGTGGGAGTGTAAGAAAGTAAAAAGCTTTTGGGAAGAGATTTACAATGAAATGAAAAAAATGTTAAGATATACTTTTGTGAAAAAACCAGAAGCTTTTCTATTAGGTATTGTAGGAAAGGACATTAGAAGAAAGGACTGCAAACTTTTTCAATACGCCGTAACGGCAGCCAGAATCGTGTTGGCCCAGAAGTGGAAGCAGGAGGAAATTCCAATGGTAGAAGAGTGGAAAGTAAAACTGACAGAATATGCAGAACTGGACAAATTAATGGGGAAAATTAGATATACTAAAGATCAAAAGTTTATTGAGGACTGGGGAAAATTTGTGGGTTATCTGGAAAATAGCTGTGGTGTAAATACAACGCTAGTGGGGTTTAAAGAGGCACTGTAAAGAATCAATAAGTATTGTTTATTAGAAATAATGAAGGAAGGGAGGAACAAATGGCAATATGAAAGAAGGAAATGTGTACTAAAGTTATAACTACGAATGATTGTCAGTGATGTTGAAGGAAGTCTAAAATGGCTATGATTTGTTGTATCATGGATAAAATGTATAACTAGATGGAAATCAATAACAAATTTATTAAAAAAAAAAAGTAAAGGGAAATGTCCAAGACATAAATGTAGAAAAAGCCAATTAATGATCAAAACACTACTGACTGCAAAAGACCTTGGAAAATTAGACATGCATCGTAGCTAGAGATGTCACTATGTTTGTTTCCTTGGCCTAGAATATGAACCTGTGTAACTGTTAAAGCCATCACAAACACGAGAAAAGCAATATAGCTTTAGAGCAGCCTTCCTCAACCTGATAGTTTCCAGATTTATTACACTACAATGCCCATCAGCCCCATTAAGCACAGTCAAGAGACAGGTGTAATGGGTATTGTAGTTCAGACTACACCAACTTGGCAGTTACCAAGCTGGAGACTGCTGCTCAAGAGTTATTCTCTCACTTGTACATTATTTTAAGTGAGAGATTAACTTACTGTATTTTTCGCTCTATAACACACACCCGACCATAACACGCACGTAGTTTTTAGAGGAGGAAAACAAGAAAAAATATATTTTAAACGAAACAGTGGATGTATGATTTTTGTGGTTCATGCTGTGGCCACAGACATGTGATCTGACAGTGAGTTTGGAGTAGCCCAATGCAAAAATCCTGAGGATCCATGTGGATCCATGCTTTGTAACCACGTTTTTGCACCACTGTGGCCCCAGGCAACAGTGGGTGTGTGATTTTTTTGGTGCAAGATGTAGCCATGGACATGCTGTGTTATCTGATGGTGAATTTGGGGTGGCCCAGTGCAAAAATCCTGAGGATCCATGTGGATTCGTGCTTTGTAACCACGTTTTAAGTGGTGAGGGAAGGAAAAGCACTCAAGGGACAAGGAGCGCGTGTGGGGTGTGTGGAGAAGTATGCTGCTAATAATGAAGAAGAGGGGGTTAAGGGGAGAAGACTCCCCTCCTCTCCCGCTTTGCTCCTTTAAAGTAAGCAGGCTCTGTGTCCCTCTCTCCTCCCCACTCAGCAGCTCTTCTCCCGCTTTGCTGTTTCAAAGCGAGCCACGGAGGAGGGAAGGAAGGGGAACCATGGATCCTCTGCTCACAACTGCAGCAGATCCCCCCGCCATCCGTAGGCATTCGTTCCATAACATGCACAGACATTTCCCCTTACTTTCTATGAGGAAAAAAGTGAGTGTTATGGTGCAAAAAATAGGGTAATTCCTCTCTCTCAACCACTTTAGTTTGTTCATTTGGCATTCTATTTGTTTGTCAGTCTGCCTTTTTTATTTGTTTTTTACATGGTGCTAAGATATCACCATGTCACAGGGGATATCACAGGGGACGCGGGTGGCGCTGTGGGTAAAACCTCAGCGCCTAGGACTTGCTGATCGTCAGGTCAGCGGTTCGAATCCCAGCGGCGGGGTGCGCTCCCATTGCTCAGTCCCAGCACCTGCCAACCTAGCAGTTCGAAAGCACCCTTAAAGTGCAAGTAGATAAATAGGGACCGCTTACTAGCGGGAAGGTAAACGGCGTTTCCGTGTGCTGCACTGGCTCGCCAGATGCAGCTTGTCACACTGGCCACGTGACCCGGAAGTGTCTGCGGACAGTGCTGGCTCCCGGCCTATAGAGTGCACAACCCTAGAGTCTGTCAAGACTGGCCCGTATGGGCAGGGGTACCTTTACCTTTACCTTTAAGATATCAGAACAGAGAACAATACCTTTGTTTAAAAACTGAAATGACTTAAAAAGTTAAATGTAATTAAATAGACATTTGGTGTTTCTCTGTGGAGGGGGGTTGTAAAAAAAAATCAGCTGAGCATGATCATTTCTTATGACTGATATGTATTGCAAATACATAGTGAGGGGGGAAATATATCAGAATAAAATCTTTAGGAACATAGGAAGCTGCCTTTTACAGAGTCAGACTATTGGTCCATCTAGCTCAGAACTGTCTGCCCTCATCTAGGGTTTGATGATCTCTCCCAGCCTCCTCTGAGATGCTAGGTATTGAACCTGGAACCTTATGCAGAATGCACTATCACTGATCTACAGCACAATGCTACATTTTAACTTCAAAAACCAATTTGATTCCCGGTACATTTTCAAAGGGGGTGGGATGTAAAAGGCAAGACAGTGAAATAGCTTTCTTGAAGACTGACAGAAGCTTTCTATGTATGTTCAGAATCACATTATGTGTTTCAACACTGAGCTGTCTACCCAAACGCCTCCCATACCTGTTTTTAAGGTGGTCAATAAAAAAATAGGGTGGAAGAATTTAAAATACATTGCTGTGCCATTCATATCGGGATAAAAGTTGTTCAGGGTAAAAATTAAAAAAATCATGATGAAACCTATCCCAGTTGCTGCAGACATTTTAAAGATCTAGGAAACACACAAAAAATGGGGACTCTGCTTGACCAGTAACAAATTGTTATTTTTCATGCACAAGAGGCAACTCACTAGAGCTTGTTTTTTTAGTTGCTTTACTGCCTGTGGAAAGTCAGTGTTGCACATGTGTGTGCTTAGTTCTTTATTCATGGAATACCAGTTCTTCTGCTTAATCACTTGGGCCCTGTGGCTGAAGCCTGATCTTCCCCAATGCCTGACAGTGGCGTAGCGTGGGGGGTGCAGGGGGGGCCGGCCGCACCGGGCGCAACATCTGGGGGTTAGGGTTACGGGCGCAAATCCACGGGTTAGGGGGCGCAAATCCACGGGTTAGGGGGCGCAAATTACTTGCCTTGCCCCGGGTGCTGACAACCCACGCTACGCCACTGATGCCTGATCTTCCCCAATGCAAGTCTTGCCAACTAACTCTTCTCTCCTGCTGAGTGTCAGGTGATAAACTGACTGGATGTTGCTGCTTTCTTGTTTCCAGATATTTCTGTCCAAAAGGGGAACAAGACAATTGTTGAATAGAATTGTTGGGAGCTGAGAACAGAGGCAAATTGAGGGGAGTGCAACTGTTTTGGTCACACTGGGCACGGAGCTTCAGGGGCACTGCAGGGGATGCCCCAACTATTCTTTAGAATGAAGCACAAGAATTATGGGGAGCCGCTCAAATTGATGACCCCAAGGTCTACCACTGCTCCCAATCTTGATGCACACAAGTCATTACCAATGATACCTGGCAGTCAAAACAAGCTGCAAACAACCAGGTCCTGAGCTCAGAAATTCCCTGTGCACACAAGTTCTGAGTTCATCATTTTGAATGATTGCTTATGAGATCTGGGCGCTCCAGTCATGTTTATTATTTGCTCTCCCCCTCCCCCCGTGGTACAGGTAGTTCAGACATCACACCTGTTCACAGGTGCATCCATGAAGTCAACAATAGCCTGCAGCCATGGACATTTTCTGTCTGTGTCATCCATGTATCCTTAATACAAGTACATTTTTTCTGCATTTGAACTAGACACCTGTTATTTGGGAGATTTCAGGGAAATGCAAGAACAGAGTTTCAAATGTGCAAGAGCTCAAGTAAAACAAGTCACACTTTTCTGATCAGGGAAATAAAAAAACATGCCATTAAGCAATATAGTGAAATGTTGCATTGCACCCGGCAGCCTCAAACATTCCTGTGTACAATGCTTAAGAAACAGGTGACAATTTCCTTAGGGTTCATGTATTCAGTGGATGCAGATTGCCTATTATCATTCTGAAATACTGCGAGGAGCAAATTGAGATATTGTCCTGACAGTGGGCGGACTAATGGAATCTGGTGACTTTAAATAAAGTGTGCAAGTTATTTTGTTATAATACCATAATAGAAATGTCATATGTCTGACAGAAGAAAAAAGGAGGAGAGAGTGTGAGAGAGCAACTGTCAATGAATAATAATGAAGTTATTTAAATGCCAAGATCTTTGGGAGGGGAAAAACATGGTACAAAATAAAAATTATTCTGGGTATGTATAACAAGGTTTGAGCTAAATTTATCAGGCAGGAGCTGGGTGGGTGGAGAGCAAGGTTAGCGCTGGTATAGTTTGATAAACCATAAGGGATGGGAAGATCAGGAAGTCATTATTCTCATTGTTTTATTTCCCCTTGGAAACACTCCCGAAATAATGTTGAATCACAGGTATAAATGTTAAATTTGTGGTTTAAATTTATCCCTCTCTCATTATTAGATTTGTAATTTGCTCTATGCACACCAGTTTTAAATGAAACAGATGGATTTTATGTCCCTCAATAGGCCAATGATAAACACAAAAATCATAAATGAGCCTAAGGAACAAAATGAGGAGACCTGCAAAATGCAGGGTTTAAAATTATTGTTCTTAAGATCCACAGACCAATCCTGTGCCTGTCCAGAATCAAATTCCTCATGGTCCAATTAACTGTGCAGCAGCATTCTCCAACATGGCGCTTGCAGGCATAGCACCCAAAACACACACCATGGCACCCACGTAACACCAATTCTTGCCTAGACGCATTGTCTGCCATTTTATTTCTGAGCCGAAATCAAGTCACAGTGTGTATGAGTGCAGGTGTGTGATTATTAGCAAGTTTTATTAGGCAAAGGTAAAGGGACCCCTGACCATTAGGTCCAGTCATGGCCGACTCTGGGGTTGCACACTCATCTTGGTCTATAGGCCGAGGGAGCCGGCATTTGTCTGCAGTCAGCTTCCAGGTCATGTGGCCAGCATGACTAAGCCGCTTCTGGTGAACCAGAGCAGCACATGGAACGCCGTTTACCTTCCCGCTGGAGCGGTCCCTATTTATCTACTTGCACTTTGACGTGCTTTTGAACTGCTCGGTTGGCAGGAGCAGGGACCGAGCAACGGGAGCTCACCCTGTCACGGGGATTCGAACCGCCAACCTTCTGATTGGCAAGTCCTAGGCTCTGTGGTTTAACCCACAGCACCACCCGCATCCCTATAGCAAGTTTTATTAGCTATTATTAAAAGCATAATGTGTGCAGGTGTGTGCCTTTTAGGTATTTAGGATAAAAATATTGAAATTATTGAAATCCATAGAAGCATTCCTGATCTTATGACTGCTGATGAGGTCATGTTAAAAATATCTCTCTGAAACACTTCTAACATCCCAATGCCCATCAAAACCTAATTCTTAACTATAGCAAAGATGCACTAAATAAGTATTCGGCTATTAATAATTAATTGATTGATTGATTGATTGATTGATTAAATTTATATCCCAACCTTTGCCTCAAAGGTACCCAGGGTAGCAAACACAGAAAAAAGTAAAACAATACAATTAAAAATAAAATAAAAATTATATTTTAAACATTTAAAAACAATTAAAAAATTATAAATACTTTTAATACTGTTGCGTTGAAAATTCATTGGAGTAGGGATAGCTGGCAATTCTGAACCAGGTTCTTAGTTGATCTGATGATCTTGGAACTTTTCTAAATGTCTGATTTTTTGCTGGCAATTATTTCTGAATTTAATGTACGCCACTGTTCACTCAGATGTATGCCAGATACCTAGCATCTGTGTCTAGACGCTTTCAATATGTGAGTTTCTCCCACTGCTTAATTTCTAAAAAGCAGTGGTAATAGGATTCAGGGGTGTCTAGATGCCATGTTCTCATCCTAGGAAACATTTCTATCTCAAATGTGTGCAAATTGGTGTTTTTAATTAGGGATCTCTTAACTTTGGACACAATTTCAGCATCCAAATGGCTATGTAGCCCCCAAATAGGCAGAATATAAATACTGTGAATAGTCCCAAATCCAATGTATTATGGAGGGCAAAACCAAGGCCTTTTAATAATTCTACATGCCCAGTGCATTTTGAGGGAGAATCCTCCTTATTGGCACCTATAAGGTATACAGTATTAAACTATGCAGGTTTCCGTCGGGGGGAAAAACATGCTTTAATTCAGATACCCACACTCCATCTTCATATTTAAATATACACAGCAAGATGAATCAAATCATGGATGTCAGTCATTTGGCACTTAGCAAGATATCTATTGTCTTGGTTAGCCAACTCTGTAATAATCATAGTCTTATGAACAGTCATTGAATAGACAGCGAAATGACCTGCAAAAATAGAACAATGAAGTAGTTGCTAAGCTGTCATGATATCATTTTCTTTTTCCAATATGAGCAAGCATTTTCTTTACTGAGCAAACATCTTGAATTGTAGCACTTGGCTTGAGTGGAATAAATCCGCTATGCTATCTCAACATGATCTTAAGGCTGAGATTGGTATCTGGCAAAGAAGTAACTCAGTCTCTTGTTGTCATGACACTTGGCATTTACGACAAACATTACCACCACCTCTTAGAACTAGATTAACATTTCTTATTGTAGGCGTTTATGTTGGAATGGCATCGGGAGGATGCAATTTTAATTTTTCCTAATCCAATTTAAATGCAAATGTTAACCACTCACATGATGGCATGTGTACATAATTAAGTGTCATTATATACTACACGAATCACTCAGAAAGCTCCAGAGAGCTATTTTGCTGCATGTCTAAACTTGGAAACAAGCCAAACAGTTTACATCTTAGTTTTGCTTTGGTGTTTATGCTTACTAAAGTTTTCTTAAATTACAGGTCAACAGATTATGGGACAACGTATGAAAAACTGAATGACAAAGTGGGTCTGAAGACCATTCTTAGCTACCTCTATGTCTGCCCAACTAATAAGCGCAAGGTAAGTGGCAACATATGATTGGTTTAACCCTGACAGAAAATTTACATTGATTGTTAGTTAATATTTACATAGTGTCACCAATGTTCCTGAATAACAAACAAACAAAAACAAGTAGTTTACAATTTAGATGGTCTTGTGCGTTCTTTTAAATGTTCATTGCATCCTGGTTCTTATGCTGCTTTTTGATGAATGGCAATCTTTCATAATACTATATAGCCCTTTTTAATCATTCAGTGAATGCATGGATAGGGAGAATGTTATCTCTTCCCTTATCTTCACTCCCATCTCCTTGTATTACCTGTCCATGTATTCAAGTGAAGGTGAGAACAGAGACCTACAGGTGTATAACATATGCACATTCGGGAACCATGCAAATGGCCAGGTCCCTGATCATAAATATGAAATATTCATATGTACGTGCGTCTGCACCTGCATAGAGCTCTGTGCGCAAATGCAGATGAGCATGTGGCAGGGGAAGAAAGCAGCATTGCAATCCCGCTCCGTACACATTTAGTGTATGAGTGGAAAAGATGTAGACATGGCCATGCTTTCTTCCAGCCTGAAGCTTTCGTCTTGGTGTTCTACTGAAATGGCATGAGAAACATCCTAGTGAGACTATAGGATGGGAAGTGATTTCATAGATCCAGCCAATGAGGAGCTGCATAGGGAACCCCTGAACTGTCCTTTTTGACATCTTTAGCCCAATCCCCAGCCTCACTTTCTGCACTATAGCCTTTGATGTTTTCCATTTGACTCCTTACCATTTGACTCCACTGAAGTGTTTTAATCCTTTGCTTACTTTATACTGGAATATTGTGGGGTTGTTTGGTTAAGACATGTTAAAAAACAGGGCTAGTCACAAACCGTATACTACATACTGAATAAATTTAAGAAGTAGCTGGATGCAGGAGAATGAAGAGCTACAAGATGCTTGATGAAATATATCCCTGGAAAGCAAGGAATTTTGCAATGTTATTATGACCTGTGCATGTGACACATTATTAACCAATTAAAAGTTATCTAGAAACATTGCCAAAAATGTGCTCTTTCTAAACAAAACAAAACAAAACAAAAACCTGAAACATTTCAGATATGCAAAATTGTTATTGTATTCAGATTCACATGTCTCGTATTCTTCAACAGTGTTGAATACAATAAGTTTGGGAATAAGTTTGATTCACCCTTACTGAAAATGCACAAGATAAATAGTATAAAGCCTGAAGTTATTTTGCTTCTTCTTGAATTAGGATGAACTCATTGTTGGGAAAGGGAAACGGCTCATTAAGATGTTAGAGCCTCATCTATAGAGGCCAGATTGTATTTAAAGTTGTTTGCCTTTTAAGTACTCCCAATAGTGAGCTGAAAAGGATTTGACAAAATCCTGCAGAGAAAATGCATCCCAAAGCCCGGAAGGTTTTAATCATACGAGCACCCCACTGAGCAACAATTTATGAGGGATTTGTAATACGGGAAATGCTCACAAAAGAGGGATAGTTATTGTTGCTGTTTTCTCCTCGTGTACATATGAACAGTTTATCTTGCTTAGGACAGACAAGAAGTTTTAAGAACACTGAAAATAATTTGGGAAAGGTTTCACTTCCAGGGGCAGCCTTACCATTTGCTGGGAGCAGCTGCTGGAGGACAAAGTTTGTGTGCCTGTCTTGACTCCCTAGCCATGTAAGGAAAGGAGACCTGTCCAAACGAGTTTGCCCCTCTAGTTTGCCTTTCCCTTCCTGTGAATCCCACCAGCTGAAATACCTCCTTTCCCCCTAGCTGCCTCCACCTTGGTTAGTTACTGGATCACCTCAAGGTCATCTTTAGTCCATGTGTGGGTTTGGCTTTTAAGCATGGTGTGGGCAACTACAGAAAAGAGACCACAAAGCTTTATAAAAGGGGGAGGGGGTTAATCTTGAAAAGGTTTCAATATATTAATAGTTACATGCACACAAACAATCCAAGAGGACAAAAAGATGTTGAAAATGAATGAGGATAAATGCAGCCAGCTATTAATATCTCAGCAGTTTCTACTAGCTAAAATTCCTTTTAGCAAAATTCTTTCAGTCAGAATTCTTAGGATCTTATGTCAGGCCACTCTCCTTCCTCCTGCACCAAGATTGATCTTCCAAGAACCTCAGATCCTTCATCTCCACAAGTAGCTCATATACCCCCAAGCTACTCCCCTCCCCCCCATAACTCAATCCACAAACCAACCAATATCAAAAAGTATGCTTTTGCGTTTTACAGACCAGACTACTAGGAATTCACATTTTGCCTCATTATTTTCTAACACCTCCTGATAGGATTATATGCCTGCCAAGGTTGACTCTAGGAGGCAAACAACCCCCATAATTCCCAAACTAAATTATATACAAGATTGTCATGTAAACTGTTATGCCAACTAGCCAGGTATGCTCAGGTGCCGTGGAGGAAACTATCATATTGTCACTGTTGAGGTAGGATACACCTGCCAGTCTAGTAAGCTTTCTGTGGAAGAGGGAGATATTTTTCCCTTTGCCTCAGGCAGCAAAATGTTTTGGGCTGGCACACAAAAACATTATTTATTATTTACACTCACGTACAACCTGTTTATTGATAGCAAACTCATTGTGAACCCAGGCATAGAAATCCTGCAGCCAGTGGGGCCCAAAGAGAGGGCAATAAAGACAGATACCTGGAAGAGGGCAGAACAGGGACAGGGCAGGGGTGGGACAGGGTGGAATAGTGGTCATAATAGGGCATAGAGGTGGCGCAGACTTGTGTGCATGCCACAGACATGCATGAGGGCCAGGAACGGAACCCCGAAGCAAAATGGTTGACGTCTGTATATGCATTTATTGTTTTTTGACTGGCATAAATTTAAAGTTTTAAATTTATTTCAAAACTCTGAATGAATTATATGGAAATGTCACACATCCTAAGAGCTAAACAATACAATAGAACCAACATCATTCAATAAATTAAATAAAGAAGAATGACTTGAACAGGAAGTGTTAGAAATTTTCTTTTTAAATAATCAACTTTAGGAAGCAAGTATAGATTGCCAAAAGTAATCATGATAAGTACTGGTGCTTTGTTTTAATTGCTCCAGTGGAATGTATCCTGGTGTTGAATGAATGGTTCTTCCTTGTGTCTTTAAATCAGTGGTTCCAAATTAGGGATCTGGGGACCGCTGGGGGTCTGCAGAACATATCCAGGGGCTCCTTGGGACGATCCACTGCCAGGGACTTCTCTTTTTAATTGCAGAGTGAAAGCCTTACACATATCATCCAGCCTCTGCTCACGACCAGTGCTTGCTTTCTGGCAGATGAAAAACTTGTTAACGAGTTGCTGGATTGCAAGTGAGCTGGGATTGGGCGCAAACCTCTGACACAGTTTCTTCAGGTGCTTACAATTGGAGGGGAGGGGGCGAGACAGTGCAAACAGCTCTATGTGACCTCTATGTGGGCATCTGGAAAGAGAATGAGCCAGCATGCCTGGAGTGCACCCAAGAGATTGTCCTTTCCCTAGCTCACCAGCTCTGGGAGTGGGAGATGGCTCCACATGGCCATTAAGCAGCTGTCAAGCAGGAAATGGAGGAGGCAGGTTTATGCCCAGAAGCAAATTGATTCCCCACTTTGGACATTCCTTGTCTGACAGTGCCATGACACATGGGAATCATCACAAAAAACAGGCAATCATGATTGAAGCTCTTGGCCAAACAGATCCCAAAGGGATTGGCTCACCCAGCCGTCATGGTCATGCTCTGAATCTGAGGTGGGCATCAAAGAGCATCCAGGGGAATCTAAGCAGCTCTGATGCAGCAGTGGGATTGAGCCAGGAAAATGCTAGGAGCCAGAGTGGCATCCCAGCTTGCATGGCACTGAGCCTTAGAAACCTCACCCCCCCAACTCCCAGTTGTGTGGAAAGGGAACCCCCAGTCAGAGATGTATTCATAGTAGGGCAAACTGGCACTTGTTGCCACCTCTAATTTCCTGCCACCTCAAACTGCAACAGTTGCCCTCTTGTAAATGTGTCTCTGAATGCAAGGTACATTAACTACAGCTACTATTAACTATAGTTTCTTGTTAGAGTCCAAAAAAAATTAATAGACCTTATTTATCAGAGTAGTAGTCTTATTGAAAGCCACAGGCCTAAACTGATTTTCACCTGAATTTTGTAATTTGTTTGGTTTATGCTAATTTGTTGTGGGTACTTTAATATATCACACCTTGTTTTAGTGTAACAGCTGGATGACAAAACTATCATATCTCTTGTCAGTTTTACAGTATTCCAACACTGTGATTCTAATATTTATTTGACCAGCATTCCCTAAGTAATATGTTGCATATAAATGCACATTGACATATTTTGAAAAACGTCTGCTGTGGTCTGTGAATGCCAGTTTTCTCTTTAATGTTTTATATCCCACCTTTCGTCTCTCTCTTTCTCTCCCTCCACACCCAAAATAAGCACAGGTTGTGTTTTTTTAAACAAGATATTCCAGGCAATAAATGAATCTGTAGTTCCCGGAGGGTTTTATGAGACATAAAGAAGAAAACATTATTTACCATTTAAGCTGCTGATCAGTCACTATTGGGGTTTTATTTGGGTAAATTACAACATCTTCTTTTGGATCAATCTATAATAATAGAAAACAATAATCTAATAATACTGAGGGGTATAAACCTTGGAGATATAAAAGCCACAGAAAACATGTTTACAGGCAAATAACTCTCATCTTGTTGAAATACGGTGCCACCTGGCCCTGTGATTTATGACAGGGGAGAATGGGGGAGGGGAGAGGGAAACCTCAGTTCTGACAAAAAAAATTCTGCCTGCATGGTTATTTGTCAACAAGTATCCAGAAGAGCGAATCCCAAATGTCCAATACATTTCTTATCTGGTCCGGTCTCCTTCTAATGGGCTGTTGCAATGAGAGAGGAGAAAACATATAGTTAGCACATAGAAGGAGTTTGAAATTTGAAGGGAAATGTAGCTGAGTTTTTTCTATATGTGTTTTAGAGGAATTGTGGGGAAGCTTTTTCAGACCAAAGGCCACTTTCTCTCATGGGCAGCCATCCAGGGGCCACAATCCAATAAAAACATTGGGAAACATCCATCCAATTGTTAGAGACAATGTCATATTTTAAGGGCACATTCCAGCCAAGCAAATGTACTTGAGGAGTGTGTAGAGCAGGGTTGCTATGAGCATAGCCAAGGGATGCAGGTGTGGTCAAGGAAGAGTCCAACAGGCCATTTGGGGTGGCTTTTGACTCTAGACTTGGGATTTACCACCCCATTTTAAAGTAACTGAGGCTTCAATCAAAAAAGAAAGAAGAAAAGTTACTAGGGAGTAATACATCACTTGATACAGTGAACCTTCCTTCTGAAAAGACATACATAGGATTACAGAGAAAGTTCTCAAAAAAGACTTCTTGATTTTTATTTTTATAAGGAACACTTTTTATTATTCTATATGGGCTTTAATGTCAAAGGTCTCCAAGTATTTGATTTTTAAAACTACATGGGATGAGTAAAAATCCTGACTGATATGAAAATGCAAGCAAAAAAAGAGACTTATGGTTGGTTGGGGGAAATATTTTTTCTGGAATCACTGAGCTGCTGGCTAATTTAGATGCTGTGTCCTCATAAATTGCACACTGTGTTCTTTCCAAGGAACCAGTACATTTGTTCTTTGTACATCTTAACACCATTGTATCTTTGCATCTCCAGTTAATTAATAAAACTCCAGTTGATAATATCTGCCAGCACTTTCATACTATTAATAGCACAATGTCTTCTCATCAGATATTGATTATTTCCTGTGGGCCTGGGTTTTGTTTTCTCTTGTCCTGCACTCCTGCATTAAATTTTGCTTTTATATCTTCTAAACCTTTCATTTTTAATTGCTGTGCTGCGGAATGTGCAAAATGAATGGGTTGCAGATGCCTTAATCCTTCAATATTTTCCTTTTTATGCACAGAAGGGATGATTAATATGTCTAGTATTGCTCTGCGTGTTTCCAAGACAAGGTGCTATGGGCTATGGGTTACAGAGTTTAGTAGGAAAGGTGTTGCTTGATTTCAAAGCAACAGAAACAAATAGAATATTTATCCTACTGTAAAGCTACCTAACTTTCAAAAATAGGAGATGGAGAGAAGCAAAGCACAACTGCACATTTTGCTTTGATTTAGCACTGAGCTAAACCTGTGTGTCCGATTAATGACAGTTTACTCACACTAGGTGATAGGTGCAAGGATATGTTGTTGAACCCTCAGATTAAAGTCTAGTCCTTGGTGTTGAGCTCAGATATAGCTTTGGTTCTTCTTCATTCTAAGGGAAAAAGATCAAATTGAAAGTCATCAGCTCCTACAGTGAGTTTGTGGGTTTAATGCTGGTGAAGGTCTTCTTTTACTAATAGACAGAGAGAATGAGACTGTATGAAACATGATTGATATGGTAGTGGAAGCACGAAAACAAGACGGCTGATTGTGATAGCTGAGAAGGTTACACAGACAGGTCATAAAGCCTGATTCTACAGTGGTCTAGGAAATGCTTTGCAGACAATGCAATTATGGTGTAAAGATGTATAAGATTAGCTGTTTTGTGCTCTGAGTTTTCAACACAGTATGGGGGGAAATCCTCAAAACAAAGGTTTAAAATGTGATGTACCTCTCAAAGAAAATGTTGTAGTCTTCTAGGTCAAATTTGCTTCACCTGAAATTCCCTCTCCAGCTGTGGCTATCTCTGCTGATTCACCTGAAAGAAAAGAAGTTACAAAGGTTGACCCTAATATGCACATATAGCTTAGTTTTGAGACCAATGAGATTCCTGGGGAAGTTTTGGGTAGTTTCTCCAAGAGCTATTGATAATGTAAGAATGTAATGTAATAATATTCCAAAAGCTAGATGAGGTGTCTGATTTTTATTACTGACTTTTAGACATACTTTTTTTTATTTAAAAAAATCAATTATTTTAATGTAGAGATCTGAATATTGTTTCTTCTATAGTAAGTCCAAAAAGACTGCTTCAACCTATATAACTGGAAGACATCAAATTTATGTACCAGATTTCTACTCCTGTTTTTCTTTTTTCATATTAAGTATCTTTTTTCCCTTTGGTTTTAACAAAGCTGCCTGGGTGTTTTATTGATGCTGCTGGATCCCTAAAGTTGAAAATATTTATAAATATGAGTGCAGTATTAAGACTTCAATATATTTTATTTTATGATGGATGACATTGCATAGCTTAAACCGTTGAAGCAATATTCTTTGGCTGGTTGAAACTCTCTGCATTGGCTGAGACTTATAACCTTGGATGCTGTTCCAGAAACAAATGCAGTCGATAAAGCAAGGAGAGTTTCATCAAATTGTACAAAAGACAGTTTATGCCTTCACTTTTTCTCCCTACCCCCACAACAACAACCACAATCCAAGAAACATGATCTAATTTCTATAGCAATTAAGACAGAGATATCTAATTGAAAGTCAGTGGCATTGTTGAATATTGAACTTTTTAAATTCTGTGTTCAGTAAAGAATAGCATCAGGGTTAGGTTGTTTTCCTATAGTTGAGCTATATTTTTATCATCTTTATTTTCACAAAAGTTTCCTGCCTGTGTCAAATCGTTTGTCTGACTCCTTTCTCGGCCCTGTTGAGATTCTTTAGATTAGCTCTAGCATTCTATAAGAAAGAGTTCTTAATTCAGTAGTACAGTAAAGTTTGCATACCCAGGTTCAATCCCTGGTTTCTCCTGATAAACAGAACTTCTCAAGAACACTTATATGCACAAAACATTTTTTCTATGACTGAACTGATACCTTTCTCTAAAGGTAGCACAGCAGAGAGAGGGTTAGTCTAGTACAGGGGTGTCAAACTCAAATTCATTGGGGGCCACATGAGCAGTTTGGTCACCCTCAAAGGGCCGGTTGTATCTGTAGGACTATGTGTCCACTCTTTATTATCATAAATTATTGTCACTGCATTCAATTATTACTGTTTTTGTAATAATGTAGATGGTCCACTTTACATTTATTTTAAGGGTGTTTGGAGTGTGTGCGCGCGCCTCTCTCTCTCTCCTACTCCCCCCCCCACCAGCCACCCCATATTCCCAAAGAACAACTTGATCACGGGCATCGTCAGTCCTGGAAAGGCTGGCTGTGCAAAGATGGAGAGGGAGGCGAAATGAAGAGGAAGGGAAGCCCCAGGCTGGTGAAATCCAGCGGGGAGGAGAAGAGGACGCCTCCCGCAGGGCGAGTTTGCATGCCGGGAAGGATCGGGAAGCAATAGCAGGACGTGCGAGGAGAGAGGGGGTTTCGAAGCCACCCACCCTGGGAGCGGACTCTCCTTTAAAAAAAAAAAATGATGATGATGGATTCTTAACATCTGGTGGGAATTTTATTTTCTCTCTCTTCCTGCTTTCTCCTCCTCCCGCCACCAAGCTCGCCACCACTGCCACCATCAGCATCTCTTTGCATCTGATCAGCGGCGTAGCGTGAGTTGTCAGCACCCGGGGCAACGCAAGTAATTTGCGCCCCCTAACCCGGGGCAAGGCAAGTAATTTGCACCCCCCCAACCCCTAACCTGCAAGTTGCCGCTGGCGCTGCCGCGCAAACAACGCTGCTTGCCCGGAGGAGGATGGAGGCAGAAGCAGCCGCCGCCTGTGGCTGGGCCGAGGGGATGGCGGCGGCGGCAGGGTGCAGAGGCTGCCCGTGCCCGGCCAGGCGTCGGTGGCGGCGTCGGCGCTGCTGCAGCGGCTGCTCCTCCTGCGAGCAGTGAGCGGAGCGCAGCCACAGCGACGGCGGGGGGCGCGCGCGCTAGGGCGCAAGGCTGGCGGTGGCGGCAGGGAGCCCGGCGGAGGAAGGAACTTGTCCCTTCCCTCTGGACTCGCGCCCCCCCAGATGTTGCGCCCGGTGCGGTCGGCACCCCTGGCACCCCCCACGCTACGCCACTGCATCTGATGTGCGATTCTGGGAGGGGGGAATGCAGAGGAGTTGGAGGCAAGGCGAACAGATATAATAACGCGGAGAGTTTGGCGAGGAGAAGACGCAGATGCTCCAGATTGCTGGCTTGCTCCTGGCTGAAATCAGAAATCCGATTGCACACTGGGTTGTGATTGGAAATCTAATCAGATCCTGGGATCAGCAAGGGGGGAGAGCGTGAGAGCAGTGGAGGGGGGGCAGAGAGGGAGAGAAGAAAAGAAGAGCCCCAAAGTTGGCGTTTCTGAGAAAATAATTTCAGATGTTGCAAGGGGATGCACCTCGTTGGAGGGCGGAGGGGGAGACACGGGAAGCACGGCCTTGGGAACCCCCCAATGTAACGTGGACACACATGGATCTGCTCGCAGAGAAGGAGCCGCTTGGCTGGAGCTGAGCAGACATAACAAAAACGTGTTATTAAACCAAACAGCGGCCGTTTCAGACAGACGGGGCTGCGCTGCTGCTGCTGGTGGCGGCGGCAGCAAGGGAAACCTTCCGCAGAAGCCAAAAACGCTTCTCTCCCACCAAGAGGGATTCCAAGGTGGCTGAGGACTGGAAGAAAAGGGGAGTTTGGGGGGGCGGGCGGGGAGGATCCAGCATCCCCGGAGAAGATCCAAGGCTGGAATAAAAAAGTTTCTCCGAGGAGAAAGACTCCCCCTCCGTGGCGCAGAGAGACCTGACCTTCCGCTTGCTCTTTTTTTTTGAGCAGTGAACGGGAGAGAGAAGCCAGCTGCCCGCCCCGCTTCGGCCCCCGACGATGAAGGCGCAAGTTGAGAGACGCGGGGACATTTGAAGCAGCAGCCACGTCCTTAAGAGCGACGGGGGGAGGCGAGTAGGGAGCCGCACCATGTAAACTTTCTTGTGTCAAAAAAAAAAAAAGCGAGAATAAAAGGTGAAAGCTGGCGGCCAGCGGCGGCTACACGGGCCACATGACGAGGTCTGGCGGGCCGGATTTGGCCCGCGGGCCTTGTGTTTGACACCCGTGGTCTAGTACTTCCCCTCCTGGTGTACTGTCTTCTACTTACAGATACTTTTCATTACATGGCATTTCCCCACCTGCAGTCTGCAGTGACCAATTTCTTCCATTTCATAGCTACTGCCTCATTCTGCTAATTTTTCAGTATCATCTGTTGAAGGACATAATAAGTGATCAAATCTTCATGATGAAAGAGCACCATAAATAGAGCATGGAACAGCTGTTGTTCTCCTCTGAGGGAATGTCAGGATGAGTTTTACTGGTGTAGCATGAATATTAAGAAGAAAGCCCCATGTAAGTCTAAGGTAACAAATGAAAATAGTGTTATCTTCTTCGCTGCGGATCTGAACAGAACTTCCAGAAATGACCTATTTGCTCATATGGCCTTAGGCATGAGCTTTGGGACCAGGGACACGTGAGATCAAAATTTCAAATATTTAGCACCTTATATCTATTTTATGACTCTTATTGGTTAAATGTGCTCAGTCTCATTTCACATTGCACAGCTTTCTCAAATTATCCCTAGTTAAGGTGTTGTTTAAATAACCACAGCAATATTTCCCCCTGCTGCTGAATCTCTGCTGTCATTCCTTGGTATGAGGCCTTTCCCTTTCCTCTCATTTTAAGAATGTTACTGACATTTACAAATTCCTACAGGATGATTCAGTCAATTACTACCAAAGACACCCATTGTTCCCAGCAAACTGACCTTTACTCTTAGGCCCCAATTAAAATCTATTTCACTTTCCTCCATAGAGGAAGCTATAATTGGAATCTTGGACCTTTGCCAGGAATAACTATTCCACCCACCCACCCCCTTTTATTTTTGAAAATGCAATATTGAGGACAAAATGTAAATTAATTTGGAGGGGAGCTGATGTAGTGTTTAATGAAGATTTTTAATTACACACAAAAAAATTGCCTGTCAGCACAAATAAGTGCAGGGAGACAGAGGAAATAATTTTCTGAGTGTGCATGGTGATATGGCTTATTTTCCTTCACTTTCCCTACTTTACACTATGATGTCCCAATTATTCCACAGCTGGCATTTGTTGATAATTGGAGGGTAGAATCTGTTGCTAGCTTTGCAATACCTGCTTTCCTTGTCTCACTGATTCAATAATTAAAATATCCCAGAACTGTGCAAATGTTATTTTCACAGGCTAGTGTGCCTGTAATTTTTTTAAAGCCCTGGAATAGGTGCCCTTTCAATGCCAGATTAAACCCTGTGGAGGCCCATGGACATATCCCGCCCCCCCGTAAATTATCTCCTAATATGTTTGTGAACACCCTACACACTAACTCACAGAAAGCTTCGTATCTGGAGGTTTCTCGTGTGCGCACTCTCGTGGGATAACATTGAACTAAGAAAGCTTGATTGTAATTTCCTTTGAAGATCAATATTATTTTGATCCATTGTTGCGGGGCCCGTAAAAGGCCTGGCTCACTTAGTTCTTCTGATTGCGGCACAATAATATTGTTATAATATTAAGCTGGAAGCCAGAACCCTTTAATTCCTGGATCTAGCAAGTTTTAGAATTTAATCAAAGTTTCTGGTTCCTGGAATAGCCCAGCTAGCTTCCTGGTGACTATCTGGTGATAGCCTGGTGAGGTGATAGCCTGGTGAGGTGATAGCCACTAATGGCAAATGGGTGGGGGCCCCTCCCTCAACAAACAAAGCCAGAGTTGCGAGTAGAGTTGCAGGGATGTGACCTATAAGTAAAGCAGAGAGAAGAGAGAATCAAAGCAATGTTTGAGAAGAATGCTTGATTTCTGTTTGAATCTAAGGCTGTGGCTATGGGTAAAACAAGACCCTCTTAGGGTGTTGATGCTGTGAACCCCTTCATCACAGGCTCAGGTAGTGTATTTGTGTAAATAGGCCATATCTCATAAAGACACCACAATTTCCACTGTGCCTCATTCCAAAAGGAAACACAAGCCCTAGGTAAATGCCCGAAACCCCTGATATCTTGAACCGCTCAGAGATTGGGTTCGCACGCAAGAATATCATAGCAGATGTGGCGCCGAGTGCAAATATCTGCCCAGTGCCCCCAAATTACCACAGATGGGGGGGGGAGCTGCGCACTGCCAGCCATGGGGAGACTCTGCCCCATGCCGCTGCAGGAGAGCAATCCCCGCAGAGGCTTGGGAGGCGAGCTGCATGCCCGCCAGCTGTATGGTTGATGGGGCGCAGCTTGCGGGCATGCAGGGAAAGGGGCCAGCAAAGCCGCGCAGCTCCCCCACTCGCTGGGGCACCCCTAGAGGCCGGTGCCCTGGAGCAACGCACCCCTAAGCCCTATGGGAAAGACGGCTCTGCCCACCATACTGAATGCCTCAAATGCATGATGCACATCCCTTTAAATTCTCCCTTGTTTTGATTTTGATCACATTCGTGACTTTTGTTTTATTTGTCTTGTCTGATCTTCATTTGTCAGACATGCCTTTTGAGTAGGCTTTGATATTTGAACAGACATAAATTTGAACTACTGAAATCCAAATGCCAGCTGCAAAATGTGCATACTTGAAATATGAAAGCTTATAATATATTGACACTTCCATTTGAAATGCATGTTTCATAACAGAGAGTTTTGTTCTGTTTTAAGAAACAAAAAAAATAACCTTTTGACTGCAGGAAGTACCAAAAATTGGCAAGATTTAATTTATTATTGTCACCCATGCAGAGTTTTCAAACATATCAAATTCAAAGTAAGCTGTAGATAATATCAAACATCTCCATAGCCAAATGTACAAGATAAGGATCATTTCCAAAGATCCTGTTTTTGGTATGTATTTATTGGGCCAGACATTCTCTTCAAAACATTAGATTTTAATTGGTGTTTGGCTGAAACCCCAGTGCAACCCACTAATCTGCTAAGAAGCTAGAGGATACTGTTTGGTTCATTTGTTCTTCCAATGAGCTCATCACAGCATTTTAAGCATACAGCCACTGTGCAAATCATGTTAAGCTGAAGGAATGGCTTGTGAAGTTCATTACTGGGAGCCACCAGCCATCACTGTGGGACAATCTAGGGAGGAAGGGATTTCCCCCTCTAGGAGTAAGTGTTGGGAGATTCTTTGATTCTATGAGATAGTGGTGCATCCTGCACGTGTGTCTGAGTCAGTACTCTACAACCTTTGCCTAGCCATCTCTGCTGAGACTGTGGGCTGCTGACATCTGAATGGGTGGCTATTCCGTTAGCAACTGTTATGGTGCTGCCATGCTTTCACCACCAACACTACCTGGCCAGTAATAAAAGAACAGTGGTACCTCTGGATATGCACACCTCTGGTTGCATATACTTCAGGATGCGAACATGGCAAACCCGGAAGTATTTTTCCGGGTTTCACCGCGCGCACATGCGCAGAAGCGGTCGCTCCGGTTGCGGAAACCTCAGGATCCAACCAGAGCTCTGGAACGGATCCCATCTGCAACTGGAGGTACCACTGTATTGCTTACTAGGGGTTTTGAGTTTTATATTGAATTTAACAATATAATGCCAGCAATGTGTTGCTTTTCTAGTTTGGGTTTACCAGCAATGAAGTTGTACACCCATTTCAGGTTTCTGAGCTATTCCACTGCTCATAGTTGGTACATCACAATAAAGAAGGAATATCTGGCAATATTTGGGCCTCAGATTTTGCTCTCACATTTTGACTTCTGGATTAATATGCCCTCCCAGGATTTAAGTACTACTATACGTTGGTTCACAAAGGAGTATTTCAAAAACCTCATCGCAAAAATGCAACAGAAGTGTTAACATATTTGTGCAAATACTGAATAAATTGTTTAATAAAAATGTTCTAATTGGTTGGAACACTCTATTCTGGGACAGAACAGCACAAAAAAGCCTTCAAGTTAGTGAGATTCAGACTCTACACTTTACTTCTTTTTTTAAAAAAAACCTATCATCATTTTTCTTATCCAACTCCCCAGCAATAGGAAAATGTTCTTCATTGCTCAATGCATTTCCCAAACTCTGTTAGACAAGATTCCGTTCTTCAAGGAGATGGAGAGTAGCAGCAGGAGGAGTGAAATGGAGGAGAGGCTTCTATATGAAGATTAGGATTTCCCCAGAGGGAAATGAAAATATCAACATAGTTCTCTTTTTCTGGGAAGATCTAAGCAAAAGGCTACAAGTTAAATGCATCCTCCAGGAATCAGCGAAGGCCTTCTATCACAAGAATCTAGCAGAGCCAGCTTGGTTTACATGGGGAAAAATTGAGGGTTTTAAAATTATCTCTGTATTTGCATGCTTTGATATTAGAAATTCAATGCAAAAGTAGCTTTTGCTTTCCTTTCATGTGGAAAAAGAACCCCTGACTCACCAGAGGTGTTGTAAAGTAGGCAGGAAACACGGAAGCCTTCTTTACAACTGGAAGAAGTCAAAATCACATGCTATTCCTTACACACCAACACCTTAGGGAATGCACTTTAGGTGGCTATGGCAGAACCTAGCAGCTAATTAATTAGACTGCCCAGATGACAAGACCCTCATCCCTTGGCCTCGCTGATGTGGTCCAAAGGAAAGCAGGGCAATACATGTGGTACCAGCTTGGCTGCAGGAGTTGCTGGAAGGAGGTGTACAAGGTGCCATCCAACCACCTAAAAGACTATTGTGGGTTTATGTAGGGATTACTCGTTGTCTTTTTCTTCTCCTGAAGATGTCTCACAAGGCTGCAGGTATGGATTTCTCCTTGAGGTTTACTCCCGAAGTCTTTCTCATGAATGAATATAGCCACAAGGCAGCAGAGGTTTAGGATCAGCTTTCTCCTTCTCCTAGATCAGGGATGTCCAAGAGGTTGATTGCGATCTACTGGTAGATCCCTGCGAGGTTTTGGTAGATCGTGGTCAATCTCTGGCTCCCTTTCCTTAACGTCGCTAAAACTGACTCCTGTCACGCCCCCTCGGCCCGCCCTCCATTGTTGTATGATCTCTGCAAGGGAAGATGGAGCTTTCTCTGTGCTGCTGTTTTGATCCATAGGAATCTTTTTGTGAGTGACTTTATCCCTTTGTCCCTTGCCTTTAACCCCCCCCAAAGGAACGCCCCCGAAAGTTTTTTTAAACCCCCCCATGGGGCTTTTCTCCTCCCTGAAAAAAGCTCAAGAACTTTGAGCTGACCCTGCCAGTTTTAATTCTGAAAGTTGATCTCAGTCTCTTGAGAGTTGGCCACCCATGTTGGCCACTACCTTCCCATTTGCCCATCATTTGCCTCTACAGTACATAGAGTAACTGCCTTCTTGATCATTAGACCCACTATTAATTAACCCAAGGGTTAACTACTGATTGCAATTAAAATGTGTGTTATGTGTGCTAATAATGATATTTCCTTTCATCAGGATGCCAATATAATTATTGAATCAATATGACAGAGTGATCACTAATTTGAGTACCTTTCTGCCTGAAAGGTGCTACCTTCCTAATATTTTGTACATTGCTAAGTCAAAGTAGACCATCTATTAAGAGTTTGTTTCTTACAACACATTTAGTACTCGAGGTCCAATATCCAAGTACAAAATAAATGTACATCATACCAATTATGAAAAGGAAAAGTATAAATTGCAGTTTCCCCCTTCAGAAGATTTGCAAAAGTCTTCTAATCAGTTTATGGATATTTTGAAATGAAGCATATTATACTCTTACACACACTTATAACTGACAGATAAAATCAATATTTGTATTTTGGTCTTAGAACCAATGTAGAAAAAAGAAAGAAAAAAGAATAGTAAGATGAATCCCTAAAGTACTATCAGAATACTTTACTGATTAATCTATATACTGCTTTATGTTCATCCTGTGTCACAGATAAATTGGCATGTCATGGGGAAAACGTGTTGATTTGCACCCTTAGTCATCTCCTCCCTCCTTCCTTTTACAGTATTAACATCTGAGTGAGCATCTCCCTTGATCTTTCCATAACTATTATCCACTAGGAAGTCACATCTACATCCATGACCTCCTGAGTAAGAGATAATGGGTGCCTAGCTGCTGCCTCATTTGTGGAATTGGTCTTGCTGAAAGTGGATAAATCATATGGCATCTATTTAATCCACTTCTTCCATTTTCCTCCAGTCTTTCAGTTTCCTGCACCAAAAATTCTTTTCTAAAGCACTAGAAAAACCTTTCTCTGTCTTCCTTCTGTTCCTGTGACCTTCAAAGATATACTCTAAACAGGTTCCCACAGAAGGTCTAGGCATTGAAGCTTAGGGTGGAGCTAGAATTGATATCAGACTTCACACAATGCAGAATGCTACAGCCCATATTGTTAGCGGTGGAAAGAAGAGCCTATTCAACCCATGTTGTGGCAATTGAATTGATCTGCTGTTACTTTCCAACTGCAATTCAAGGTGACCTGGAAAGCTTTTCACAGCATAAAGGTAAAGGTAAAGGTACCCATGCCCCTACGGGCCAGTCGTGTCCAACTCTGGGGTTGCGCGCCCATCTTGCTTAAGAGGCGGGGGGCCAGCGCTGTCTGGAGACACTTCCGGGTCACGTGGCCAGCGTGATGAAGCTGCTCTGGTGAGCCTGCACCAGCGCAGCACATGGAAACGCCGTTTACCTTCCTGCTATAAAGCGGTACCTATTTATCTACTTGCACTTAGGGGTGCTTTTGAACTGCTAGGTGGGCAGGAGCTGGGACCGAACGACGAGAGCTCACCCCGTCGCGGGGATTTGAACCGCCGACCATGCGATCAGCAAGTCCTAGGCGCTGAGGTTTTACCCACAGCACCACCCGCATCCCCTTGTTTTCACAGCATAGGTTCCATATATTTCAGATGTCATGTCTCCCTATATAAATGTAGAACTAAATGTGATGCCAAGCATGGGTCTGGCAAACATACCTTCTGTGGTCCCTATTCTCTCCTCAGCATGAATTGAATACTGCAACATCATCATATCATACCCCTTAACTGTCCTGGGAAAAAGGGACCAGACAACCATTTTGGGCTATATTTTCTCATGCAATTTTGGGATGCTCTTTGTTGCATCTGCAATCTTGTGCTGCATCCCAAAACACATTAGCAAGATGGTGCTGATGTAGCCTTATTTGAGTTCACTGATTGGGTCTGCGTTGCTCCGGGACAGGAGGAAGGAAGTCAAATGACACCGAGGTTGGTTCAAAGAAAGAGTTTATTCTGCTCTCCGGATAGCAGAAGGCATTTGCGTGATCAAGTCCACAGCAAGTCCAAAGAAATGACAAGTTTCATGCAGTATATATATCCTCCAGGCATCCTCTCCCTCCTTCCCATATAAATCCAACCACGTCAGCCTATGTAAGCAGGTTGACATCACATATGTTCTTGCTCTGGTATTCTTAACCATAAAAGGGAATTCCTTCCTGTACTTCTGACCATAAAAGGATCTTCCTCTTCCTACTCTTATCTTGGAGGAAGAGGTCGTCATCTCCGATCACACTTCTGGCGTTGTTCCCAGACTTGGGTCTGTGCGTCTTTGTGGTCAGAACATAAGATAAGGCACAGATGTGTCTCCTCTGTTCTACTGGTACAGTAAGGGTCATCCTTGATGTCACAAACTGATAAAGGAGAGAGCTGTGTTCTTGTTATGCATTTGCTCTACTGCTCAAGTTTATGCATTTTAGCTAAGGAAAAATAGGGATTTTGGTGCAGTTTAAAACTGCCTGCACAGTCAGTTTTGGGTTTTGGGAAACCCATTCCTTCACTGAGAAAGCAACTCTTTACCATGCCATTGCTTTCTTCACCTTCCTCATAGCACTGCCATTTAAAAATGTACCACACACATAGTGTTGGAACATTTTTTAAATGGTGCTGTGGAGAAAGCAGCAGCAGCAGCTAGTGGATAGAAGAAGTATAAATAGAAAACATTTATTATTACTAAATAGTCAGTTCATGTGCTGATCTTTTTTTAAAAAAACAACAACTAGGTACATACTATAAAAGATATTATATTATGTGATATATCTAAATTACAGCCATCATAAAGCACTATGTATAGATTCTTGTAAGAATTATATGAATAGGGATCATGCTGCAGTATATAATTTGTTGCATTATTGCTTTGTAAGAGTTATAATGCGACTGGCATCCTGAGATGGAAAAACATTTCTTATAGTTTAAGGATATTTGCCAGGAGTAGGTACAAAGACACCTTATGAATAAATGCTTTAAAAACAAAACAAAAAAACAAAAACAAACTGAAACAGATTCATCACCAGAATAATGAGCAAATAATTCTCTTTAGGTGATTTCCCTCTCCCCCCCCCCCAACCCCCAAATGGCATCCTCCATAGGATAGCTGCTTTGAAATTCTAAGCAGTCAGAAGGCTGTTAGTTGATTGAAATGCAAAACCTTCAAAAAGATAAATGTGTCTCATCATCCTTTGATGAATTCTTCCCAAAATATCATAAAAAACTCTTTACTACAATCCACTGACTTGCCAGAGCTGTGGGCCCCAATCCAGGGAGTTGAAAGCGCAGTGGAGAAAATTGTTTAGCTTCTCAGACTGATGTCAAGCTACAGGTTGTTGAGGGCGGTCCCTGACCTTTCCCCCCACCTAAGTGAAAATTGACACTATGAAAACTGATAATCTGTAAGGTGGAAATGAATAATACAGCAGCACTGCAAGTGCCCAGTTCATGGTTGTGGTGGTGGTTTTCCCTCTGCATAGTAAATGGCCGCAGGGAGAATTTGGAAGCTGTGCTCAGGGTGTGATTGTGCCTGGCGGTGCATAGTCCAGACAGAGTTGTGCCTCCTTGTCATGCTCATGCAGGATGAAGCCACTCCATGAAATCTCTCGGGAGGAAGGTGTTAGCGTTTAATGTACATAAAATGGTGTGTTTGACTGTATTGTGTTTAAAACGCTGTGTTTCCCTTCAGCAAGAAGGTCCACTATGGCAAAAGCATTGGAGAAGGCTGGCATTTTGCCATTTCAATGTGTCAAGCTCCCTGATGACTTATTGCCAGAAACAGAAGCTCCAATGATGAAGAAACTTAGGATCTCCGTCTCAGACCAGAGAGAGGAAAGTTTACTGAACCCCATTTCTTGTTTGCAATGTGTTATTAATATAAATGTTGCAAAATACAAAGTAACTCATATTTAAGATTGTTCTGCAGCAAAGCTTTGAAACTCATTCTTGTGGTGGAGAAACTTCATTTCTACACTTTCCCCATGAGCTTCCTCCCTCTCAGAGCTATTCAGATCACTGTTGACAGGGTAGAAAGGATTTTTCTCCCTTTCCTTTTGGTCTCATGGTCTGCTTGTGTGCTTGCCATAGGCAACAAAACGGCCTCTGTGTGGACAGGTGGGCCACCAGCCTGACCCAGAAAGCTCTTTATAGAACATGAACGGCAAATTTTGTCCTAGTGCTGCCATTCATATTTGCCTCAAAATAGGCATCTGTCAGCCAACTTTCTTAGATGGGACACACAGAGAGAAGAAATAGTGTCTTATTTATCCAAGGCTCAATTAATTTAAGAGTTTGTATGTTGAAGCCAGTGCCACTAATTGTGTCATTCTGAGTTTGATACCTGTGGTTTTCCACTCACAAACAATATAGGGAAATAGAGCTTTCATGCGGTTTGCCACCCACTTGGACACCTATTGTTCTCACATAGCAATCAGTGGCCATTTTCTCACATTAGTGGAATAAAACCCTGATCTCTTTCATGGAACAGGAATGCAAATGGCTGAGTTCCTATGTAAGGACAACAGTGTAGCTGATAGATTCCCTCATTCCTTAATGGCTAATTGCTTCTTTCTTCAGACCATTGGCAAGAGATAGAGAAATGAATAAATAGCCAAGCTCTGGATCATCTCTGTATAATTATTCATTTGTCAATTTTCAAAGCTTCCAAATAACAAGCAAAATTAAATGTGATTTGGCAAAGCAAAGCTGGCATGATTAGTACATAATGGAGAATATGCCACACAACTAACCAACAGGCATACATTCAAAAATGAAGGCCAATTGAGTGAAGAAGCGGTCAGTTGAAATGTTCACCTGATGACTGCCTTGGTTTCTATGCAGTTTCTCAGTTGAGAACATAAGAAGAGCTCCATGGCATCAGGTCTGGGGCTGACATAGTCCAACATCATGTTCCCAATGGCTAACCAGATGTCTATGGGAAATGCACTAGTAGGACCTGAGCACAACAGTGCTCTTCTTTCCCTTCTCCTGTCCTGATTCCCAGCAGCTGGTACAGTGGTACCTCTGGTTACGTACTTAATTCATTCCGGAGGTCCGTTCTTAACCTGAAACTGTTCTTAACCTGAAGCACCACTTTAGCTAATGGGGCCTCCCGCTGCAACCGTGCCGCTGCTGCGCGATTTCTGTTCTCATCCTGAAGCAAAGTTCTTAACCCGAGGTAATATTTCTGGGTTAGCGGAGTCTGTAACCTGAAGCGTATGTAACCTGAAGCGTATGTATCCCGAGGTACCACTGTACTCAATCACATACTGCCTCCATTAGTGGAGATAAAACATATCCCTTGTGGCTAGTAGCTGTTAAAAATCTTACGTTGATGTGCTTGTTGAGCACATGCTCATTGAGGAAACAAAGCACAAAAAATAATATTTGTGTTTATTGGGAAGCGTAGACATGAGTGAACTGAAAACCATGGCCAAATGTACATGCACCAGTTCAGGAATTCATTTCAGAAATTATCTCTACTAGGGACTCAGCTAGATTGGTAAAGAAAAAGCATTTTATATGTGTTGTATATGCAATACAACACTGTGGCACCAGATGGCGCTGTGGACTCCCGTCTTTCTCAACCAGATTTCCTTGTATGAGTTTACAACATGTTTAACTGAAATGCTTCTTTGATGTGTCGAGATCCAGCCTAGGTCAGAAGAATGATAGAGTAGAACATGGAGAAGTGGTTACACATGGAACAATAACAGAACAAAATGTCAGGTGTCTGGTAACTATGGTGTATAGACAGAGACCATCTGGTGCGAGTAAGAATTGTTTAGGCAATGGCAACTGGTGTGGGAAGCTAAAGTTAAGCTTCCGATCAGATGCTGGTGGGAAGAGACTCCTAGATTGTATATGGGGGGGTGCCTCTCATGGGAAGAGGTGCTTGGCATTTTCTTCTTCTCTGCACCAGTTAGGTAGTGGCAAGTTGCAAGAGAGGCAGTGACAGCCATAAGAACGAACTAGGTGAGAGACTTACAATAAACATCAAATATCAAAATGCAGCATCATTGTCAATGTCAATGATACATTGTCTAATGTATCAGGGACTATGCACTTGCTAAAATCTACGCAGTTGTGAGTTTGCATTTTACATTGACATCTGTAGCTCTAGTTCAGCCCTCATCTACTTGGCAGCATCTACCCAGGCTTCCATCATATTCTGTTTCCCATGTGGTTTCTTATGGTAGACCTTTGCATTTGTGACTGAATACGATTTTCCAGCCAGGCTAATTCATAGTTTACCTATGTCTGCCTTTCACTGAATCGTGAAGCCAGGCTTCTCTGAGCTATCAGAGCTTGTTTTACACAGATGATGCAGAGCAGTTTGTCACGGCTAAAAATTGGCTGCTGTTTCTTTAATGCTTAAAAAAGCTGGGTCACCATGAGTTGTATATATTGAGTGAGAAATGTTAGTTTGGTGTTGGGTTGGGTTGGTTGGTTGATTAGTGAAAGCTGGTAGTGGTGATGTGTGTCAGTTGCTTTTGCAGAAAGACTTTTAAGAATAAAAGCAGAAAGTACTCTGCAAGGATACTTTTCTCGTGGATTCTTTTATGCCGACAAGGGTCCGAGGACCAGGCTGAGACGACAAAGTTGAGTATAGTTGAGTATACAAACACCGACACAGTTGAGTATAGAGAGGGATCTATCTAATCATATCCCACTCTTTCCCACCTTTTTGTCCCATAAATTCATCCAGAAGGGTATTATTAGTTTGGGGCCTGTGTGGTTCCTGGGTGCTGATGCAGTGGCTGAGAAGGGTCCTAGTATTTTCCCTACTACTCTCGTGGCATGTCTATCTAGTGGGGTAGCTATTAGTCTGTTGCAGCAAAAGAGACAATCAGGAAATCTGTGATACCTTAAAGACTAACAAATTGACTTTGGTCAACATAGCTTTGCTTGACAAGATCCCACTTTCTTAGATACTCTGTCAACTATGTCTTGTTTGCCAAAAATAAGGGGAAGACAAAAAGATGTAATTAAAATAAGTAACTCTTTCAGTACACAAATCAACACTGTTTGGCTATTTATGGGAAAGTGATTATAAAAGAAAAATAATAATAAAACAGAATCAGCAGAGGGTGTATAGATGGATTTACTGAGGTTACACAAGCTTGATATTTTGTTTTATTATACTGAAAATACTTCTCATACCTGATGGGGAGAAAATAACATTGAAGTTCTGAACATGCCAGCCAAAAAGTAGGACCTATTGACATCAAGGAACTTAAGACTGCAACCTAATGCTCTAAGATTAGCAACAGCCACAGATTGTGAGCAGGTCATTTTTCTGTTTCTCTTAGAAAGTGCAAGCGCCTGTTGCTGAGCAGGAGCAGGGCAGATGAAGAGTCTTCTAATTCATGAATATGCAATCTCTAGCCAGGAGACCCACTGAGAATGAGGATATTTTCTAGTCACTCAAAGGCACATTGGTTTGCACTTCTGTGCTCAGTCAACTAAACAATGTCTTATATCAAGCCTTTAAAAGCTTCATTTAAATAAAATTTTGCATATGTAAGTGAGACTGCATTACGTTAATATGCCATTTTGATCGCAGTTCCGATTTGGGAACGGAAGGAAAGTGATATTTTATCCATCACAGCCTCAACATCTTTTTTTAAAAGTATGAACCTGGCAGTGTCATGAATATGTTTTATTCTAAGATATTCTATTTTACTAGTGAACCATTTCATTATTTTTACCATAAAATTGTGCTGCACTAGACTATGTGACTGTACTAGGCTGCAAGATACCAGCTATGGAAGGAGAGAGGAGGACTTGAAATCTGGGCGAATACAATGTATTATAATTGCTAACCCCTTCTTTGGATAATTAAGTGATTTTTCCACTCGATATAGTTTTAATTACCATCAGCATTGTCCTAGGTACAGCACAGACTATGTATGTATGTGGCGCGCGCACACACACAACACACACACACATATATTGTGCTTTTTTCTGGGGGACACAGGGGGCGCATACCCCTAAACATTTTGTGAATCTAAGTTGGGCCTCATTGAGGGACAGTATTTTAATATGAGTAGGAAAATGAGAGTATCCCTAAACATTTTTTTTAAGAAAAAAGCACTGTATATACACACCACACACACACACACACACACACACACACACACACTCCACATATACATACCCCACACATCTGACTGGGTTGACCCAGCCACTCTGAGTGGCTTCCATCAGAATATACAAAGACACAACAGAATATCACACATTAAAAGCTTCCCGATACAGGACTGCCTTCAGATGTTTATGGATGGTCATATATTTATTTATTTGACATCTGATGAGAGAGTGTTCCATAGGGCGGGCACCACTACTGAGAAGACCCTCTGCATGGTTCTCTGTAACCTCACTTCTCACAATGAGGGAACCACCAGAAGGCCCTCAGAGCTGGGCTGAATGACGGGGGCAGTGACACTGCCCAGAAAACTTACAGTAGTCCCATCCTACCAGCAAAGATAAGCAAGACTGCAGTAACGGCAGGAATTAACAATGGTAAACGCAATGGGAGTAGGGACAAGTTGGGTAGTAGTGAAGGAGATGTCAAAGGGAGGCCGAGGAATTTCAGGAAAGCCTTTTCTGAGGAGGAGGTGAGTCTTCAATGAGCAACATAAAAAGAAGGAAACAGCTTAGCAAATAAAGAGGCTCAAGCTCTTTGCAGGATAGGGGCAAGGAGCAAGTCATGTTTCCTTTGTCAAGGGTGCCATTATTCCAGCAATTAATATATGCTATAGTATGTCCCAATATAGTCTTGAGTATGTAAAATCTGGTGCTCAAGTACTGCATGTTTGCAGCGAAAATCAAAGTGACATCACCTGGCCTGTCTGAATAGTTTCCATGTTACTCTGGGGATTACAGGAGCAGAGCTTCTGGCATCAAAATGAGTTAGGTTAAGGTTTATATGGGTAGATTCAAGAAGGCTGGTGCTCTTGCTTTGTTGGTCTGGGAAGCTTCTCTGACCTAGACCATTTTGGATCTTGGTCTAGGACAGGCATCCCAAAACTCAGTCCTCCAGATGTTTTGGGACTACAGTTCCCATCATCCCTGACCACTGATCCTGTTAGCTAGAGATGATGGGACTTGTAGTCCCAAAACATCTGGAGGGCTGATTTTGGTGATGCCTGGTCTAGGATCACATAGCTCTCTTGGCTCAAGGATTGGAAATCTCTCCAGCTTTGGTCTGATCTATTTTTACTGTTGCTCTATTGAAAAAAAATCAGTAAAGATTTAAAAAGATGAGGTAGCTTCTTTGGGTTTATGGCTCACTGAAGACAGCACTGGGTTTTTTTAGTCAAGTTTTCTGGGTCCTATACTGAGACACTGGACATATGAAACCAAATTTAGACCAGGGTGAGGCCCTAGAAATGTTCCAGCTCCCATTAGCCCAAAGCAACATGGTCAAGCTTAATGGGGAATTGTAACATTAAGCAAGCCACCCGTATTTTAGATTAAAAAAAACAAACCCACTATTCAAGCATTCTACATGAGCAGGAACAAGTGTCCCTTGTGCTTAGTATATTTGGTCCTGCTTTCCCTGCTTGACTTTTGATTTTTAGATATGATTAGAATATCTCAAGAGGGCTATCGTTGGGCTATTGGTCCATCTAGCCCAATATTACCTATTATGGCAACATTTCCTGACTCTGCTATCTACAGCTATATCCTTTAATTGGGATGCAGAGATTGGACCTCAGATCTTATGCATACAAAGAATGACCTCTGTGGCTGAGCTCTTTCAGAAAATTTTCTGAGAACTAAAAATGCTGAGCGAATACCAAATTAAACCAAGAGGAGTTCCCTCATTAAAATGATATACAGAACACTAATGCTGAATTCACACAACTAAAAAAAAAGGAGGTATTATGATTTTCATAAGCCCCCAGTAAACACACTGTCAGTTTCTAGATATTCATGTCAATGGAAACAGAAGCTTTCAAACTGACAATGTTCAATTGATCTGCTGTCAGGCAATAAAGAGTGCTAAATGGTATAGGGCTTATCTATGAACAAAGAATTGATCACCACAGTAAATCCAAAGTTCTTGGAGAAAACTTATCTCTGATACTTAACATATGAGTTATAGAGGCAAACAACATATTCTCAGCAAAGTCTATAAATATCTGATTTTCCTGGTCTGAAAAAGATATGATGTTTTCTCTGAGAGTTATTTTATTTTGTGTTTTTTTTGACATAGATATTAATCTCTATGTCAGAAAAAATGCATTATCTCATCAGGCGCAAAGTCTGGACTGTTTCTCCCCCCCCCCCATCCCAGGTTCATGTGTTAGAAATCTGATGCATGAACCCAGGGCAAGAATCAGTCTGTTATTCATATTTTATTAGATACTAGCTTCCCCGAATGCAAGTGTAAAATCACGGGAGTCGATTGCAGGTGGACTCTTGTGAAAGGGCTACTGTTGCTCAGGCTCACTAGGCCAAAAAAAACCATGGTCTTGGCCCAGACTGAAGGCCATTACCATCTGGCTTGCTCTTAAGAACATGGGAAGCTCCTTTATAGTATGTCAGAACAGGGCCAGATTTAGGTTTGATGAGGCCCTAAGGGTAATGGGGCCCTTTATATGTCCAGCTGTCCTTTGTCAACAACAAATTGTTGCTGTTTTTTGTGTTGAATATATGCTATATGGTAATCTATGGACCTAATAGGTATCTAAAGCCATTTGCACATAACAAAATATGTATTTTATCAAAGTAATTGTTGAACTGAAATACAATTAAAGGTAAAGGTAAAGGACCCCTGCAGATAAGTCCAGTCGTGTACAACTCTGGGGTTGCGGCACTCATCTCGCTTTACAGGCTGAGGGAGCCGGCATTTGTCCACAGGCAGTTTTTCTGGGTTATGTGGCCAGCATGACTAAGCCACTTCTGGCGCGATGGAACAACAAAAGCAGAGCAGCGCACAGAAACACCATTTACCTTCCCGCCAGAGCAGTACCTATTTATCTACCTGCACTGGTGTGCTTTCGAACTGCTAGGTTGGCAGGAGCTGGGACTGAGCAATGGGAGCTCACTCCGTCACAAGGATTTGAACCACCGACCTTCTGATTGGCAAGCCCAAGAGGCTCAGTGGTTTAGACCACAGCGCCACCCATGTCCCTGAAATACAATTAAGAAGAAGTATATTAATAGTGAAATACAACTAAGAAGAAGTATATGTTTTTGGAGGGCCCCAAGAGAGTGGGGCCCTAAGCTATAGCTTGATTAGCTTATACGTAAATCTGGCACTGTGTCAGTATACTGTATCTAGCTCAGTATTTTCTACACTGACTGGCAACAGGAGTTTCGCTCAGTCCTACTTGGAGATTCTGGGGATTGAATGTGATACCTTGCGCATGCACAGCAGATGCTCTATCACTGAGCTATGGCCAAACCAAGCCTTTTCTTGTTCTGCCCTCACATGTTTGCATGCCAGCTTTCATGCAAGGACATCCTGCTTCTATCTAAGGCAGACGTGACACCATCCCTACCCCCACATACCCCTTTCAGGACACCAGGAAGGAGAATGTTAGTTGCATAGTACCGCAGTGTCCACATCCATCTGTCTGTACAGTAAAGAGCACTCAGGTTGCATCATAACTATTTCCCATACATGTACTGCATACCCAGGATAAGATATGGTGTGCATTAATATTAAAGAGATTGTTTTTGTTGTCATTCTGAGCATGTTGTGGAGTTTTATGGCTTGCAACAAAACGGCAAATGAGTTTACACAATACATTTGACAGTGCATGTGGACGTTTAAGAATCTTCCCCCCGCCCCTAAACAGGACATAATACCTGAAACCAGCTCCCAGTGTCTGAAAACAGTGTCTAAAACAACAACAACATGAAATTGGTTTAAACATAGAAATAGCTATTATTGACTTTCTGCTTGCAGAAATGATCCTTTCCTGGATCCAACTGCTGATCAATCTGATTTTGCAGCACACCTAACATGGATGCACAACTAGAAAGCCACATTATGTTGTTAAGATGCTATTATTGTTTTTAATGAGAACTTCTGGTTTAGTCCTATATTACTAAACCAGAGAGAGTGCACAAAAAATAGAAGGTCCTACCAGCATACTTTGGGTCATAATATATGATGGCCCCTGTTGACCCTGAAGTTGCTTTCATCAGAAGTGCAAGCATGGGATTGCTGTGAACAAAAGTATCAGATGATCCATCAGATTCATGTAATGAGTCCAGTAGTCATTGACTGTGCATCTAGCAACTTCAAAACCTTCTAGGTTAGTTTCTAGGCTGGTTGGATCTCTCATTTGGTCCAACAGAACCATTTAAATGCCCTTGTCTTATTCATTTCCCATTACAACCTGCACATGTTTTGATATTCATAATAATGATGTAGTCCTTCAGTTAAGGAATACTTAAATACAGCCAACCATTTTGAGAAACCTTTGCTTCTTCACCGTTGTGAAAAGTTTAGGCTCCCTTGACTATGAGAGCCCAGGGTGTTTAATGAGAGGAAACAAGACACAGAATGGTGTATTATCCCTCTGGCACTGTGCCTTTCCCCCCTCCTCAATATCTCGTTTTGTCTGCTGTGTTTCACCTTCCCTGAGCAAGATGCATTGTCAGCATGACAGAACAAAGCTCTTTGGAAAAAAGGGAAAAGAGGAGGAAGAAGCTGTTGTCTGAAATCTAAGCCCTCATGCAATGTACTGTGCATCAACCACAGACAAGTTAGGAATGTCTCTGTTTTGTCATTGTTTCCCCCAGCTTTCCCAGGGGACAGCTATCAGAACGACAACCTCCTACAGCTCAACCATGCATTGCTTCAGTGATGGGATGTCAGAGAGAAAGGGCTTATCTTGCAGTCTACCCAGTAAAAATGAAACAACCCGCCCCCAAAAAAATCTTTCCTTGTAGGAATAGCCTCTTTTACTGTCTTAAAGAGGGACTAAAGGTTTATTAGGGCTGGCCAGCAGCTGTTAATTGCCTAACCAGAGCTAAACATATTCTTAACAGCTGCTTAAAAACAAAACTCGTATGTATGTATGTATGTATGTATGTATGTATGTATGTGTTAAGTTATAGGATCCTTCAACAAGTTTTCAGGTTAGGTTATTATGAAAAAAGTATTCTATAAGGAGCTACTGGAGACTTGATGGGAAGAAATCAAGAGTGGAGAGGGACAGGGTTCTCTGATTGTACATTTATGCTGTATATTATGAAGCTGTGGTTTAGGTTTGTGTGACCATCAACCTGTATGCTCCAAAGGCCTAGATCAGGCAAAGGCAAACTCAGCCCTCCAGATGTTTTGGGACTACAACTCCCATGATCCCTAGCTAAAAGGACCAGTGGTCAGGGATGATGGGAATTGTAGTCCCAAAACAACTGGAGGGCCAAGTTTGCCTATGCCTGGCCTAGATCCTTCAGTGTATATGAGGGGAGAGTATCTAAATCAGTTGTTGTTTAGTAATAAGGAAAGAAAATGCTCTTTGTGTTTGTTCCAGGGTCCAAACTTGATATTTTTTTGAAAAAATCCACTGGAATTGAACAGTTTCCAGAACCTAGGGTGATAAGCACAAATGAAATCCTGAAATGGAAACCATTTTACCATGGTTTGGGCTGGTTTTGTGCTTAGTTTTTTGTACACATGAAATTGGCAAATGTTTATAAGTCCCCTGATCCCTAGGAAGGAGAAGCATATAACTTGAGCATAGGGAATGCTGGAGGCAAGTATGAAAGTGGAGGAGTCTGAAAATACCCCACACAACTTAGGAACCTAAAAACAGGAATTGGCATCAATTGTACAATATGTACATGAAAGGGGAATTAGGAAAGCAGTGAGACAGAGAAACCAAATAGCTAGAGAGAAATCAGGAGAGGGGGCACCACTGAATTCTCCACATTGGTTTTGAACTCATCAGCTAGAAGCTTTGGTTGTCAGGCCACTTCTAAGATATATATTGTATTTTTAGTATGTTGAAAATGTGGGTTGATGGGTGAGCAGAGACTTTACTGCTTGGAAAGATATTGCACAGATTAAATAGAGGATTTTATAGACCCAACAACCATCATGTATCAATCCATCAAAAATTCTTCTTTCCCCTCTTTGTAAAAGAGGGATAGATAGAGGAGCTTTTAGGAAAAAAGACGAATAATTGATGGAGTAACTGGTGCAGGGAATAATAGTTATACAGGCAATAATTAATACAAGGACTTGTCAAGGGCCACATTCCCTTTTGTTCTGAGGGCCACAGCATGGGTGAGGCCAATTGTAAATTTTACCATTGTACAGCAGGCTAGTTTCTATATAGACATTCTCCTCTCTATTCTCCATCACGACAAGCAAGATGCATTATCAGAGTTCCAAATAACATTCCAGCCAGTCAGAAACACTGATAGAGGATGTGAAGCAGGGCTGGTTAGAGGTGTGGCCTGGAGAGAGACTCTAGGGCCAGATAGGTACGGTAGTTTTGGAGGGTCACATTCAGTCCCTAAACTTGTGGTTCCCCACTCTGAGCTTGAGAGACAGTAGCTAAAAACCACTTGTAGAATTCAGATATCTATTTTTTAAACAACAGCAACAACATCAGGATAAGAAAACAAAGACACTAGTTGTTACTGCTGTAAAGTAATTACCATAGAATTATCAGCTTTAAGGTAAACCTAATTATGTCAGAATAACTGGAACAATAAATGGTCATGCCAAACCTGTTTTTGAATCACAAAAAGCTATTTCTCATTTGTTTCCCCCTCTGCTTTAATCATCCAGCAGATTCTACAATTAACTAAGACACTTGTTGACAACAGAATTAAATGCAGCTTCTTTGGGTTTAATTCTGAAATTTGTTACCCAGCAGATGTTTATCTAAGTACCCAAAACTCAAGAGAGATGTTTATTGATGGCTGCCTGTGATCTCAAATAAGTGTGATATTTGCAACAACAGGCTTAGAGAGTTAATGCATGATTCAATAAATAGGAAATGTAATTACAAGAAAAATTAGGAAGCTGCAGTGAAAACTTATTGTACTGAATTTAAAATTGAATTCCTGATGAGAAATGGAGAGTTGATTTCTTAAGTACCTCAAAGCTAATTCTGGCAATATACAGTAGACACAAAACTTGTTTAGTCATATAACTTGTGCAATTGAGATAGTTTCTCCTCATGTAGTCCCATGTGACCCCAATGATGTTGTGTAACCATGTGTATGGTATCAACCATATGTGTCTTTTCTCTCCAATTAACACCCTATCCAGATGTAATCAGCTCCTTCTGGATTGTTGTGATATTCATGCATGTGAGGTCATAGGAAGTGTGGGCTCAGGGTGTTTCTGTGTGTCTCAAGTGGGAATTGCATGTGCAAGGGGATCTTTTTTTTAAAACCAGATGTGGTGTTTCTTAGAGGTCCAGCAGGAACCACTGATGTGCAGAAAGGTATGTTCATGCTATATAACCATACTTTCAGGAATTGGATCAAATATCCCATCCAGTGGCCAAAGAAACCAGTTACATAGGTATATTCTCCTGGAAGTTATAGGTGTGTTCAAGTAGCAAGCAAATCTCATTATCAAAAAGCATAGGGTTCTATTCAGTTTTGATTCTATTTAGAGTAGAGCCACTGAAATCAATAGAAGTCACTACCTGACCTGGTTATTCCTTGCTGGCAAATGGGAGAAGAATGGGGTTGTTTTTTCTCCTAGCTACCCCTCTTTGGCTCTGAAGTGTAGGTGGGTTCAGGCATGACCCAAGACCAAGATTCAGCTCAAAAAGGATTTATAGGAATATCAGGAACAAGAATGGCAAATAGGGGCACTCAGCCCAGTTTATACAGCAGACTTTAAACATTAATTCCAGTGGTCAAAAGAAACTCAAAGTAGCTTTTAAAACTAGCAGTCGCTGACATAAATGCTTCCTCTTACAGGGCTCATGCAAATGTTGATAATTCAATGGAGTTTAAAATCTCTGGTGAATTACCAAGTTTAGCTCTGGAGAAGGCCAATTTTCTTGTCAGAACAGATTTGCAAATGGTAAAGGAGTCATGACCCGCAAACCCATACTGATATATTGTTGTCTGGGTTATAAATTATTTCCTTTAGTGGGTACTTAGCTAAACCCTGCTACATTTGTTAAGCTTGATGAATTAATTGGTTTGATCCATAAACTACTTAGCCCAGTTTAGTCCCATAGTTTAGTCTCAGTGAGAGTTAAAACTCCAAACTTATCTTCGTTTCAGTGCTATTTACTTCAGGGTGAACATTGTTTGGGTCAAACTGTAAGGTTGCAAACTGCAGTTCTAAATGTTATTGTTTGGAAACAAGTTCAATGGGACTTACTTCTGAGTAGTGCTGGGGTATATAAACACACAAAACTCCAAACTTACTGGAGCAGGTCAGGAGCCACTAGGTAGAAAAATGTGGGAGTCAGGTTTCTAAGAAGAGAGATGGTACCATAGCTGATGTCTGGATTTAAGCTTGGAAATCTTGAATTGGCGATATAAGAAAAAACTGCCAACATAGAAGTTATTGTGGTAGGAGACTTAGCTTCTCTTTGACCTTCATCTTTAGAGCAAAAGATATGATGATCTTTTAGGTACCTTTATGAATGAGTTGTCTTCCGCCTTTCCTAGCAGTTTTAGCCTGCCTCTCATCAGAATCCTTTCCTCCCTAAAGCAGTATTCCTAAGAGATAAGTGCTTCCCTGGTAGTTGCCCTTGTTTAGCATCTTCTTTGTATTTGTTGCTATACTACCATTTCAACTTATTAAAACTTTCAAAAGTTTTGAATTTTCTAAACAATCAAATGTTCAGGGAATTGAAATGCAATGTTCTGAATTTGTACTTTATTCTTGACACATTACAATGTGATGCCATGCTTTTCAGAAAAGGTTCTGCACTTGATTAGTTCATCATTTATATGCTTTTAAGCAATGGGAACATCATTTCATTATTAAGAACATGAAAAATTAAAAGTACAGTTCTGTTATCACTCGGCATTCAGTGCAATATTCCATTATTGTCACAGCTGACTGAATATCAGGAAGGAAAAATAAAAGCCCTCATCAAATAAATTATTCAATTAAATTACATCCATATTTGCTGAATGCTGTTTTCTTTGAATAGCAGGCAAGTATGTCTAATTATTGAAATTAACAATGCAGCTGATGAGTCTGGGAAATAACGTGAGACAAAGGCAGGAGATTGTATCTCTATCTGACAAAAATGACTATGGCTAGCCAGACACATGTTCTGTGTAGGACATAAATTAGCTCCAGCTGGAACTGGAAACAGTATTTGTATAATTACTGCAGCAATTCACACTTTTTTGGGGGAAATCATGTTGAACTTTGAATGTAATATTTATTTATTTTTCAAATCTGAATTGGTTTTCAAAATCATCAACATTTAGATTGGCAAGATATAACAATTACTGCCAAAATCAAATGCGGCTGAGCTTGGGGCTTTTTCCAGAACTGTGTCTGTTCCTATCCTATCTTCCTATCTTCATATTTGCTTCCACCTGCATGCATCCCAGAAAAACTATGACACCTCCTTTCTCCCCGTAAAAGCACAGTGGCTATTTTGGGCACTGTTACGGTATATCTTGCAATTTCATGTCAAGATCTTGCCCTGAAAAAAGTGTGAGAGCAAAGCACCCCCTCCAAAAAAAAGTGTGGTTTTGGGTTTGAGAGCCAGTGTGGTATAGTGGTTAAGAGCGGTAGACTCGTAATCTGGGGAACCAGGTTCGCGTCTCCGCTCCTCCACATGCAGCTGCTGGGTGACCTTGGGCCAGTCACACTTCTTTGAAGTCTCTCAGCCTCACTCACCTCACAGAGTGTTTGTTGTGGGGGAGGAAGGGAAAGGAGAATGTTAGCCGCTTTGAGACTCCTTAAAGGGAGTGAAAGGCGGGGTATCAAATCCAAACTCTTCTTCTTCCGTTATGTTACACAGGTCATGTGACCCACATGGGAACAAAGATGGGAAGACGCACATCCTCATTTTGGGACTCAAGATCTTGGAGGATATGCAACTTTCATTACCATTCTTGTACAGTAGAAGTGCTTATTTGCTGTGTTGCCAGCTTCTGAGACGAAATATGGAAGCTACACTCAGGGCCTTTTGTGTTTTAGTCCTTTATGAATGAAGGTGGTGGTGTTAAATTGTAGGGGCTCCAATCATCTTTCCCTTCTGTTGCACAGATATTTCATTTCCTTACCATTCAATATACAAAAGCCTGTCACTGAGGAAATGGCTGTTCTTTCCTATGAGTGTAGGTGTTCTGTGCAATGTGATTTTGCAGCTGTTGTGTAGGCTATAGCTACACTTGGAATTGCATTCATTCCAGACTCTCATTTTTTCCTGCTTGTATTTATGTGTTAGCAGACCTGTTTGACAGGAAACAAAGCAAAGAAGGCAAGCACATCTTTTTTTATTAGACAAACAAGATGTAAAGGGACAAGTCAACCATAAATGAATGAATGACAGACTAATTCAGGCCAGGTTAGCATGTGGCAAACTAAACCAAATGCAGCCCATCAGATGTGTCTTGTGAGATGCTTAACAGATACAAACCTTGTTTTTTGTAGCAGGCAGAAAAAAAGAGGAGGGTGATTGAGCTGCATTTGGCTTAGTGGATTATAGTGTGGCAAGGCATGGCCTCCAGAAGAATTAGTTTGGCTGTACAGTCACACCTGGGTTCTCGAATGCTTTGGTACTCATCTGTTTTGGCTCCTGAATGCCACAAACACGGAAGTGAGTGTTTTTTGGAAGCCAAACGTCCGATGCAGCTTCCGATTGAGTGCAGGAAGCTCTTGCAGCCAATCGGAAGCCACGCCTTGGTTTTCGAATGTTTTCAGAAGTCAAACGGACTTCCAGAATGGATTCTGTTTGAGAACCAAGGTATGACTGTAATTCAATTTTGCTGTGTGTTTGTGTGCAAATGCTTGTGCGTGTGGAGATGCTTGTATACAGTATGTGAGAAGCTCTACATCTAATTAAAAACATTGCTATAATGATTCTGGAGGTCATTGTGTAATCTGGTCCTTGAAATATGTTGTTTTGGTTTTTAATCTCATAAAAATATGTCCTGTTTAAGCCTTTTCTCTCTTGTTTGCTGAATTATGATTTTGATTTGGTTTGGTTTATTATATTTATGTGCTGCTTTTCATTTAAGTGAATCCCAAAGTGGCTTACAAATAATAAATAACAACACGATGGAAAATAGAGCATCAGAAGTGAAGCACAGATCATATAGAATAATTAACAAATCATAAGTAAAACAATTACAATCTTTAAAACATTGTTAACAAAGCAACAACTAAAACATAAGCTAAATATCACAATCAGGGCAGAAGTCATATGATTAACAAATCAGTACAGTATTTATAATATATAAAACAATATTAAAAACATGAACAATATAGCAACCAAAAGATAAACTAAGCAGGGTTAAGTTCATACACACACACTCCATACCTCCATTCAGCTCGTTAGAATACACATACACAATACTTTTTTTCTGAGGGGACGCAGGGGTACGCATACCCCTAAACATTTTGTGAATCTAAGCTGGGCCTCATTGAGGGGCAATATGAGAAGGAAAATGAGCGTATTCCCAAACATTTTTTTATAGAAAAAAGTACTGCACATAAACATCATGTCTGTGGCAGCAGCTCCCTTCTAAAGGGGCAGCGAAGAAGAAGCCAACCATTCCCTGATGGCAAACAGAGTCTCTGTCCTCTCAAGCCTTATGCATACACATACACATACTCTAGCGGTGTGTGTGTGTTTTATTTTTGTGTGTGTGTGTGTGTTTGCTGTAGTCATGTGTACCCAATTTTGTATAAAATCACACAAATTCATGCTCCCAATACTGTGAACTAACATTACTTGGCTGAGCAGACTTCTCTGTACTGAACATGACAGGGTGGAATGGAGGATTTCTCCTCACATGAACCCAGGCCAGAACTATGGCTTCTGGAGACTGGTGCATTTCTGGGAAGGGACTAAAACCGCAAGCACTTTTGCACTCAGTGGTTCCACCCAGCTCATCAGCCAAAGGGCTTCAAAGTTGTGTATTTTTTCTTAATAAGAATAATAATAATTTATTATTTCTACCCCGCCCATCTGGCTGGGTTTCCCCAGCCACTCTGGGTAGCTCCCAACAGAACATTAAACAGAATAAAACTTCAAACATTAAAAACTTTCCTAAACAGGGCTGCCTTTAGGTGTCTTCCAAAGTCAGGAAGTTGTTTATTTCCTTGACATCTGGTGGGAGGGCATTCCACAGGGCGGGCGCCACCACTGAGAAGGCCCTCTGCCTGGTTCCCTGTAACCTCACTTCTTGCAGTGAGGGAACCACCAGAAGGCCCTCGGCGCTGGACCTCAGTGTCCGGACAGAACAATGGGGATGGAGACGCTCCTTCAGGTATACTGAGCCGAGGCCATTTAGGGCTTTAAAGGACAGCCCTAATTCTGCTCCGAAAGGTACTGGAACCAATGTAGGTCTTTCAAGACCAGTGTTATGTGGTCTCGGTGGCTGCTCCCAGTCACCAATCTAGCTGCCACATTCTAGATTAGTTGTAGTTTCTGGGTCAAAGAGAGTGTGTTGCACTAGTCCAAGTGGGAGACAACTAGAGCATGCACCACTCTGGCGAGACAGTCTGTGTTTTGCAGACTGTTGTTGAACTCCTATCCTTTTTTCAAACCCAATAACATCCACTAGGAAACCATTTTCATTCTTATACTTCCTGTATAAATTACTGCTTTAAAATTCCATTTTCTCAGCTGTCCATTCTACTTGGTACCTCACCTTTTTCACCCTTCTTCAATTAAAGCTCTCGGATAGCACTTCTTTTATAATTATTCACTGGCTTTGTCACTCTGTTGACATAGCTACCCTTTTATTTTTATCATAAAATATTGTTTTTATCTAACTGTCAAAGACATGGCAACTAAAGACAGCACACATTAATTACAAGCTCTGATTGTAGTCCTTTGATACTTGCTCGTGGGAGATGTTCCACAAAATCAAATTGCATTGTGTTATTCTCCTATTGTATGAAAACCTGCTGCCGTCTGTCTACCAAGTCAATAAAATTCTTAACACCAAAGAAGGAGAATGCTGTCTAGAATCTGCACTGATTCACTCTTATGTGGGCTGACAAAATAATGCAACAGCTGTTCCCAAATATGGGCAAAGAATTTCAAGATTCTAACCCACAACCCCCTGCATAGAAGATATTTAGTACTTTGGTCTCTTCATTGGATCAGCCTTTTAATGGCAGAAGCATAATGCTGACCAAAAACATTTGGCCAAAATTTGAATTCAGATATATTCTCATCGGATCCCCCCACCAATATTTAGCTATTCATTTTTTAAAAAACTACCCTTCCAAGTTTCTCAGAGGGTATATAAGGTTTCTTTCTACCACTAGTTCTAAAATTTTATCTTCAAACCAATCCCACGAGGTAAGAAAGGTCACCTCACAAACATTGTGGCTGAGTTGAGATTTCAACCTAGGTCACCCCGTCCTAGTCTGATACTCTTTAACACCATACTATACTATGCTGGCCACATGACCCAGAAGCTGTACACCAGCTCCCTCGGCCAATAAAGTGAGATGAGCACCGCAACCCCAGAGTCAGTCACGACTGGACCTAATGGTCAGGGGTCCCTTTACCTTTACTATACTGGCTTTTAGGGGACGTGGGTGGTGCTGTGGTCTAAACCACAGAGCCTAGAGCTTGCAGATCAGAAGGTCAGCAGTTCAAATCTCCGTGACGGGGTGAGCTCCTGTTGCTCTGTCCCTGCTCCTGCCAACCTAGCAGTTCAAAAGCACGTCAAAGTGTAAGTAGATAAATAGGTACTGCTCTGGTGGGAAGGTAAACGGTGTTTCCATGCGCTGCTCTGGTTTGCCAGTAGCGGCTTAGTCATGCTGGCCACATGACCCGGAAAAACTGTCTGCGGACAAACGCCGGCTCCCTCGGCCTATGGAGCGAGATGAGGGTGCAACCCTAGAGTCATCCACGACTGGACCTTGTAGTCAGGGGTACCTTTACGTTTACCTTTATACTGGCTTTTAAATGCATTCCCGTTTCTTGAATAAGAACTGATAACGGTAAGAGTCAATATTTCCATCATGGTTTGTTGGGATGGGGTGCGATACAAAGCTCCCACATCTGCATGACTCTTTCTTTTGTGGGATGGGATTCCTCCTTACACACAGAGCATTATTCTGCTTGTAGAAAAGAAATAAAAATCCTTTTCACACCAGGTATAAATTGCCTGAAATTCATCAAGGTGCTGTACTCCAGTCATACCAGTGATTGTGCTGGCATGATAAGGATGGAAAGATCAGCCCATTTCTGATCCATATCATTTTCACATGTATCCACTGTCCCATTTCTGCAACAATCTGCACATTTAAATAGATATTTTTAAACAGCTTGGTACATTTTTGTGCTGAGAACTGCCTCAGAACATTTGGTAACTGTGAATTTTGGTATGTAACTAAGTTCTGATCTGCATTTCCTATTTCTGGATGGGGCTGAACTCTCTCTGAAGGAACAGGTATGTCATCTGAGGGTGCCCATAAACCCATCTTTGTCATTTGAGGCACAGGTGGTTAGGAGTGTACTGGCTTAAATTTTGTCTGATATCTCAATTTTCACCTGATTGCCTTGTATTTCTAAGGAAACAACAAATTTACTTCAGATAAAAGGCTGCTTTAGTGAAGGCAGCCAGGAAAACCAAATGTGTTCATTTGGTGATAGCAGTGAGCAGTGCTTTTTTCTAAAAATAAAATGAAAAAAGTTTAGGGGTACTCTCATTTTCCTACTCATATTGAAATACTGCCCCTCAATGAGGCCAAACTTAGATTCACAAAATATTTAGGGGTATGCATTTCCCCCAGAAAAAAAAGCACTGGCAATGAGGACTGCAGAAAGGGATAAGTTTGATGGTTTGCTTGCTCCCAATTCCCCCATGGTGCAGACCTTGGCATGTGATATCACAGCAATAGTGGTTAAAAAAAAACAATAACCTCAATAAGGAATGACTCTCACTCACATTCTAAATCTCAAAATTATTGCTGCTTTGGTTTGAAACTTCTGGAGAATCATTTCTGACCTTTTTTCTATTGCTTTGTACATGTATGTAGGTTATTTTGCTTCATTAGAGCAAATAAGAATCTTTTAAATTTTCTCCCTCGTTCATAATTGTGGAAAAAGGTGAGAGGAAAATGCAGAAGCCACATTTTGAAGTTTCACACTGTTGCGCAGAATTCATGCCTAACCAGTTATCCTGCCCCAACCACTATTTATTGGTTTACATTCAGTCAGAATGAAAAGCATAGATAAATCAAGATTCAGCCATCACCCCCAGCAAAGGTAATTATTCTCTTCTCAGGCTGGTGCCTAGAAGTGATCAGAATCCATTTACTCACAGCAGACGCAAGTTGCCTTTACAGATGCTCCAAACGAATTGTTTAAAGGTTTTTCTTTTTTCGTTTTTCTGTGTGGAAAGTCAATAAAGTTGACACAAGCTCCTGCAACCAAACCAAATGCACCCATTTATCATCCTTCCCTAAAACTGAAGAAACTTTGTTTTGCTTTTCTTAGAAGTTACACATGAACATGAGTTGAAACGTGTTAAGTTTCCAAACATTTTATTGACTAGGTTGATAGTGGTATCTTCTAAAAATAAATAAAGAGATGCTCATTATGTTTCCAGCTCTCCTGGTGTTTCACGCCAAGTTTCCTGTTACGTATTCTATTGGCATATTTTATATGAAACAAAACAAGTTAGCTGAATGAGTGGCAAAGGAGTTAAAATCAATAGGCAAGTGTAATTGTCAACCATTGTCTCTAAATCAGTGAAGTAAATATTGTTGCACGCCACCACAAGGTCAGCACCAACACTTTGAATTGTGCCTGGAAACATACTGGCTCACATAACTCAATTTTAGCTTCTGGCTCACATAAATGAATTCTCCCCCTTGATCTTTGTCATTCCAAATCCTAGCGAGTTGTGGGAGGGAGTCTACCCATTTTCCATCTGGCACAGAGTCAATTCCTTTGTTACCTTAGAGGGCCATTACCTTGTCTGGCTATTTCAACAATTTGAATCCTTGTTTAGATTATAACACTTTCTGGGTCAGGGAATTATAAGGGTCTTGGCGTGCAGCCTACCCCCACAAAAAACAGATAACAATATGTAACAGCTTCTTTGTAATAAGCCATATCTTTACTGCAAGTATATACGGTATATGTTTGTGGATTTTTTTACATACACCAGTTAGAAATGCAAATAATCAAGTGGTATATAAATGTATTCAATAAACAAAGATAATTTATGTATTTTAATTCATGCAGAGCAACTTCCCTGCAAGAAAAGTTTTCACTATTTGGGGCTTTTAGCTTAGCAAGAAAATATGAAGTTAAGAGCTGTATAAAATTATATACAGTGTGGCTAAAATGGTTAACACCAGGACAGATAAAAGGAAGTACGTCTTCACCCAGCACATTGGTTGTTTCTGTTACTAGCATGAAATAGGAACACCATGAAATAAATTTAAGGTAGTTTCTTTTTCCCCAAGATTATATCAAAACAGACCCATAGCTCTGAAATTTTCTAGGGGGTACCATTTCTGTAGGCCTGTGTGGCCTTTTGTAAGCAGGTTGATACTGGGAAAATATGACTTGTTTCAGGTTTGACTTTATACTGAGAAAGTCTAGCACAAACTCTGATGTCAGTTTTCTTAGAATACATGAGATGTGAAAATACCAAAAGGTTACTACTTCCTTCAATTGCTAGCAGTTATCAGACAAGATTATGATGTCGCAATAGGCTGACATCCATTTCCTTGGTACACATGAAAGAACTGATGTTCAGATTGCCATCAAGACCATCTGTTCTTGGCTGAACCCTATTTGATGAGGGGGGCAGTTATAAAGAAATGCTTGCTGTTTCATTTAAAGGCATCAGTTTTGCAAAGTGTCTTCAATTTAGAGAAGAAGAGCTGGGAACATGCAGGTTATTTTGGAACGATGTTGCTCTCACACTAATTGTCTCTTGTTAAAGAAGCTATCCAGAGTCATTAAAAAAATCTCTTGTTAATGTATGCTCTTATTTATGACAGTCATAAAGTAAGCATTTATAATAAGGGACTGGGGGAAAATCTGAAATTTTCTCAAGTACGCTGCTCAAGATATCTGTGAAATGATTTTATTATTAATGTACAGTGTATCTGTTTAATTGGACTGTGTTTAGGCTGGGTTCACACAACTATATTGGTGAGTTGAGAAACTGGGCTGAGTAGTATCTCTGAAAGGAGCTGTGGTTTTGGTAAACTGGTCACATTCATTGAGCATGTGAAACTTGACATTTATGTGTGGTCACTTAAATTCACATAGACATTTCAGCTAGTGAAGAAATACACCTGCTTGCGCTGATTTCAGGCTACGTGATCATGTATTCAGGTAGGCTGCATTCAGACATTTTTTCTGCCTTCTTGATGTTTCCTTACCTGATCATTTCTGCATTTTACGTCAAAGCCACTTCTGGAAACCTAGTAGAATTCAGTGGAAGTTTAGTGCTAATTTCCATGTTAATCTTTCCCAGGAAAAAAAAAAAATGTTTGCAACCCCATTGGCTTGGAAAATCTCAGGCATTTTGCACTATAATTTCATGTGACCAAGTTTGGAGCAGTATCCCAGTATACAGTTCTTTTCTGCTTTTAAAAGATTTGCATGTCGGACTGATATATCAATCAAAAAGCCACAGTTCTATAACACAACAGGTACTATAGTATAAAATGAAGAATAAAAGTTGGGACAAATGCATTGGCATTATAACCAGTACAATTAACACAATAAATCCACATATAGTTGTCAGAAAAACCCTGCTAGATCATAGGAAGATAGATCATAGAATACTGCTGTATCTAGTTCAGTACTGTCCATACTAGATGTGTGGAATCTCAGGCCTGGAAGATGAATATAACATTTCAGACCTCTCTATCTGGTCTTTGGTGCTCTTCCTAATCTATGCCCCAACCTTCTCCAGTCCTTCTCCAGACTCTGCTAGAGCGTTTTTGCCTCTCTGGGCTATGCCCTTGAATTAAGATAATGCCTCTCGCTTTCTGGATGAAGGATGGAGATGTGTGTGCATATTAACCTCTAATTTTGTGTGGCTAGAATGCAGCCTATTGTATAAAGGTAAAAATCACGTCTGTTGCTAGCTTATGGCCCTTCCACCTTTGGCATACAGTCCTTGGAAGGTTCTCCACCAGGGAGTATGGCCGTCCTGCTGAAAAAGGTTCCATACTTCAGGTCTACAATGACTGGGAGCTGCCCAGAGTTTTAGATAGGAGGTTCTGCCTGGTACTGAACCCAATACCTTTTGCATGTGAACCAAATGCTCCACCATTGAGCTATGGCCCTTTCCTGCAAGTTAGCCCAGAACCTGAATCAAACCCCACATCATGTTTCCAGTACAGTGGTACCTTGTTTTACGAACTTAATCTGTTCCGGAAGTCCGTTGTTAAACTAAAGCATTCTTAAACCAAGGTGTGCTTTTCCCATAGCAGCAGGGGACTCAATTTACAAATGGAACACACTCAACATGTTCTGCTTCCAAGGCAAAGTTCACAAACCAAAACACCTACTTCCGGGTTTGCAGTGTTCTTAATACAAGTTGTTCATAAACTAAGCTGTTCTTAAACCAAGGTACCACTGTAATGGCTAGTTAGATGCATCAGGGAAACCCACAATTAGGGCATGTAAGCAACAGACATTCTCCCTTTGTCTCCCTAACAACCAGTATCCATTTGTTTCTTTACAGCATATACACCCTACCTTTCTAACAAATGTTCAGAGTGCAGCTTCCAGTCATACTGTTTCCAGATATGGAGGGTCCCTTTAACTATCATGACTAATAGCCCATGATAGACCTACCCTTTAATGTTTTCTAAGACTGTACCATCACTACATCTGGTAGCAACAGATTTCGAAAGACTGAGTCACAGGTGCCCTGTGTCAGATGCAGGACTAAAGCAGATTCAGCTTTTCCAAATGAATTTGTTAGTGATAGCAAGCCAAAGTTAAATCCCAGCTGGAAGACGGCACCAAACTGCCGGTTGCCTGTGGCTGCCAGAGGCTAATATAAGCATAGGAAGAGGTAATCAGGCAAATAGAGCAAGTGCATGTATCCTTTCAAGTCTAAGGAAGTCAGTTCTTTCAGGTTACTAGTGTTCCACTGTATAATTACATGACTTTCTCTATAGTCTCCAACTATTTGTTCCACCTATCACAAATACTCTCATCAGGGATTACCATGTCCTTAGGCAAATAGATCCATGCATTCCTTTAAACCACTTTCAAGCTTCTCTTGCTTTCTCTTATACAGTATACACACACACATAATCCCCTTTATATTGATCGTCATATTAAAAAATAATCCATTGTTCATGGTCGTGTGTACTGTGAATAATTTGAGCTATAGCTGCTTCTTTTGCATGGGCAGCCTTCCTAAAATAGGAAGTTTGGGTTGTGTTGCTGCGTTGAAGTTTCGTTCTATGTTTTTTTTGAACGTATAGCACCTTTTATTATTATCCAGAAATGACAAATTTGTTTTCTGTAACATGGCCATTGTCACAGCCTGGGTTAAACAAACTAACAATTCCATTTATGCCACAATAGACATATATTAAAAACAACAACAACAATAAAAACCACTTTATGTCAAGCAGGAGACTTATTATGTACTCCCCTAACCCAGGAAAAAGTGGATTTAACATATTCTGCATCGCTTGATCTCCCATAAAGAAAGGAGTTCATTTAAATCTCTTTCTACGTAGCCCACTAATTCTCTCTGCTGGGACAGTCAAGAGATTAAAAAAACCTCTAAACTTCCCTATTTAATAAAGGACTGTGTTCTTTGTATTTAAGAGGCAGAAAAGCCATCATAATCTACCAGTGCTGACTTGGCCATAAATCCAGAGGAAGTATAATTCTACTTACCCACTATTTATCAAGCATGGAAAGAAATAGTACCCGGCTATCAGCTTACTCAATTTTTCTTTGAGACTGTTTCATTGCACTTTGTTATTATCATTCATGGTGTTAAGTAAAAGCAAAGCAGGAAGATACAATCTTACAATTAGACTGGCCATGGCTGGCATCCCGGTGGAGAACTTAATGCAGATTCAGGTAGCGTACATAAAATAAGGAATATATTTTTTCCTGTCCGATAAGACTGGACCCTGTTATTACAAAGTTTCTTTCTTTTTATTCTCTGTTTTTATGTTATTATTTTAAATGTTCTTATGTTTGCATTTTTGTACACAGCTTAGAGATACTAAATAGTAAGTGCTTTAGAAATAATTTTAAATAAAACAATAAACGCCAAAGGCTAGTTTTGTTTTTGTTTGTTTGTTTTACAAAATATTCAGAGTCCATTTTAAGACAAATCTAGGAATACCAAAATGCATGTGGGAGGGGAGCAGGAGTGTGGCAATAGGCCCCAAGCTGCCCTATGTTCATGAAGTATTTATTTATTTAAGGAATTTATTACTCCACTTTTCTCTATATGTCTCAAAGTGGCTTACAGAAAAAGGAAACATGCAAGAGTGGTGTAGTGTTCAGCGTCCATCCATCTGCATGTCTTTACCTTGCAGCCTTACTGACCTTGAGGCCTGCGAGTTCCATCAAGAACGGAAGGGAGAGCTGTGGCTTATTGCCACCCCCTATTATATTTAATAGATGGAGGGCACAAGGAGAAGGGGACAACAGAGGACGAGATGGTTGGACAGTGTTCTCGAAGCTGCCAACATGAGTTTGACCAAACTGCGGGAGGCAGTGGAAGACAGGAGTGCCTGGCATGCTCTGGTCCATGGGGTCATGAAGAGTCGGACACGACTAAACGACTAAACAACAACAATTATTTTTACCCTCCCTTTTTGCAGTAGCTGCTTCAGCGCAACAGTTCATGCCACTTAGAGTGAGAATCTGGATGTGTTGGAGAGAGCGACAAAAGGTGCTAAGTTACTCAGAAGTCAAAGAGTGAGAGTCTGTAGACACAGAGTGAGGCCCTGGTTGAGTGAAAGACAGAGAGAGAGGGAGTGGAATACCATAAGCAGAAAATAGGGTGTGAGCTATTCAGATGGTTGGTTGTTTAATCTGTTTGAATGTCTTGTGCTTGCTTTTACCTAGGTATTTGGTAAAAAAAATATTTTTTGTTTATTGTTGTTTGCTCTTTTTTTCTTTTTTTACCTTACGGCAGAATTGTGTTTACGGCCCCATGTCAGTCCAGTGTTGCTGGATTTATCATCTGAAAAAAGAAGGAAATTGGTGGGACTTGGCAGCTTCCCAGAATAAGCACCCCTTTCCTTTGCCCTCCTGCTATTTCCAATGTTCTGTAGACAGTCTTTGGCATCTTCTTCTAGTTACTAAGAGGTTAAGTGCTCCTTGTACCAGTGCAGCCTTCCTTGCAGCAAGGTCTGGATGCATCACTTACTACATTACAAAGTGAACATAAAAATGGCTGGACCTGGCTGGAGTATGCACGGATGGTGCCAAGATTATTAACAAGAGATTTGCCCAGGGTGACACAGAGTTCATTATCTGTAGAACATTGTGAGGATGGGTGAACTGATGGCAAGACAGCTGCTGAGTAGGTTTTAACCCATGGGGAATGAGGGATTTACACAGACAGGGAGATCCGTAGCTGCAGGAATTTCTACTCCATTTATTTTTATTAAGCCTCATAAACACCGAATCGTATATCCACATCCTCTGGGAGACTAGTTCATAGACTTATATGGCTCATTATAACATGTTCTCTCACAATATTCTTCTCAAATGCCCTTGTTCTTAAAAAGATCCCATTCCACCTAGTTATACACTTGTAATATGTCCCATGGTTTTCCTTCTCACCATAGCTGTGCCCCAAAGGCATTTGGGGATTACTTTCCATCGTGAAGCAATGGGAAAGGGTCCCAGAACTCAGAAAAGAATGCACTAATTCTGTAAAGGAAAAGCACATATGCAAGCTATATTAGATTCCACTATATCAGTGTTTCCAGCTGTTTTGAGACTACAACCCCCATCATCCCTAGCTAGCAAGACCAGTGGTCAGGGATGATGGGAAATGTAGTCCAAAAACAGCTGGCAACCCAAGTTTGGGAAACAGCTCTGTATCCACCCCCAACCTAAGCCTTATTTATTTCAGTGAGACTTCCTTTGTCAAACATCCACTAAGTTCTTTAGTACCTTTAGGTGCAGCTCATCAGGCCCTAGAGGTAGCTGAAGTCTCCCATGACTACTAGCTATCTCCTTTTTCAATGTTTGGTAATCTGCTGTAAGAAGGCAGCACTCAAGTCTTCAGTCTGGCTTGGAGGTTTAAAGCAGACACCCACAGCAAGGTCACTGTTTCCCTCTCCTACCAATTTTACCCATACTGTACTCTCAATCTGCCTTCCATGCTCTGAGTCACGGATCTTTTCACAACTGCACACACCTTTTATATACCTGTATAATGCTGCTACGTACTCCTCCCTTCCTGTTTGGTCTGTTCCTTTTGAACAGATGTTCCTTTTGAAATGCGTCTTTAACTGGAGACTTCCATGCTGTACATGCAAGCCCAGTTTTTGAGCTGCTATCCTGTGCAAACTTAGATGAGAAAATGAAAAGCACAAAAATATAGTGTATACTCACAGTTGAATATACTGTTCTGTGTTCAGGTACAGTAATTCTGAGGAAAGTACCCATTGGTTTGCAACTCAAGCATGCATAGAAATATAGCCACAAATTATCACAATAAAGAGAATTTCTAAACATAATAACAAAGGGGAAAAAACCCCAAACTTTCCATCATTTGCTTCATATATTACAGCATGACTGCACATAAAACTAGATCATTAACAAAGTGACAGATGTCACTCATGTTGCTTTATACTCTCTTTGGGAAGTGCTTACTATCAATTAGCAGCGCAGCATATTATTCAGAAATTACTTTCTCAGCCAGGATCCAGCAAATGTGGCAAAGGCCAGAGCAAAATGTCTGATAGAGTAATTTGCATTGTTCAAGTAAAATATTTACCCCTTTTTGTTTCTGTTTGTTTTTACCCAGTGCTTTTTTTCTTTAAAAACCATTTAGGGGTACTCTCATTTTCCTACTGATTTTGAAATACTGCCCCTCAATGAGACCAAACTTAGATTCACAAATTTTTAGGGGTATGTGTTCCCCTGCATCCCCCCAGAAAAAAAACACTGTTTTTACCATAGTCTTTCAGTATTTTCAGCCTTCCTGCATACAGGATTGCATATGATTGAATTAGCAAAGAAATATAGTCCATGTAGTCAGCCCCTTCCCCTGAATTTGTGGCAGGGCTATTAAATATATTAGTTAACTAATTATATGACTTGTGTGTATGCCTATGGAATACTGGGCCTGGTCCACCTCAATAAAGTACTGGTTACGCTGCCATTTTCGCTGCCCTCCATCAAGCCTGCTCGCTGATTTGCTCAAAGACTCCTACAAATCAAGATGGTATCAGTACCTCGAAAAAAAGATTGAATCTTTAGGCATCGAGCTGGAGCCCCTGTACAATTCTAATGAGCAATACATCTTCCATAATATCCTAACTAGACTAAAGGATGTCGAGAGACAAAATATTATGGCAGCTGTAAACAAAATTTGCTCCCCCATATTCTATGATTTAAATATCTTAGATAGCAGAGCCAATTACGTCACTAAATTAATAATCCCAGCCCAACGTAGGGCTTTTATGCTGGCCCGGTTGAATGTTTTTCCCTCAGCATTTGTCTGGGGAAGATATCGAAACATCCCTAGAAACAAGAGATTCTGCAGATGCTCTATGAATGTCCCGGACACTGTAGAGCATATTCTCTTTCATTGCCCATTGTACAGTACGCTCCGTCAACGCGTGCTGTCCCCTCTTTTGGGCGGTCTGGAACCCCAGCAAGGTGAATGTGTGGCATTCTGCCTATCCGACGTTGACCAAAGGGTAACGGCGGGGGTAGCCGAGTTTTTGGTAGCAGTCCTCCAAGGAGCAGGTTAACAAGGAAAACCACTGATTCTATATGTATATATATATATATGTATGTAGCCAATTGCTGCCTTTTTATATATATTCCAAGGCTTTTACATGTTATTTTCTCTCCTATGGTTTTATTTGCATAATGCCTAATAAAGGTTTGATTGATTGATTGATATATGACTTGTTAATCAATGGAATGCACATAAATTTGCATAAATTTACCTGCAAATATTTCTGAAGAAAGAGAGGCCTTTCTCTGTCAACAACACTTAAACACCTCTTCCCCCAGATGTGCATCTAGCATCCTCTTAGTATAGCTTTGCTGTATATTGAAGATGCATTTCTTTACCTTGGAATGTGACAGCTATGATCTTGTGCTTGGTAGGACCATTTTAAACAGTTTTACTTGCTGTATAATTTTAACAATTTTATCTGTTTTTAATGACTGTATATAATAGCATAACTGACCCAGGGACCTTATGGCAAAGTGCCACTAAGAAATCTTATAAATAAATAAAACACCCTCCCAACCTTTCCTGTTCTCTATTTTTCTTTTACTTACAGGAGGTTTTGACATGTGTGACCCCTCTTCACTAGATTTCTGAAGTCTGGTCTATTTAAGGCTCATGCAGACTTCCTTTTAATGCAAACAGTAGGAGGATTGTCACAAATAAATAAGGGTACCTGAAGCATCCTCAATGGCTGAGAATGGTTTGTGTTGTTACAAACATCATGAATGACTTTGTATATAGTAAAACTTTAATGTAACCAGTACGGTCCTCAGCTTTTACACTTCACTTTCCTCTGAACTCACCACTGACAACTATTTTCCCTTCACAAACATCAAATTTTGCACACCACTTCATGCATTTGATGAAGCAGATACAAGTCCACAAAATTTTATGCCATCCTTATTTGTTAGTCATTATGTTATCACAGGACATGGGTGACGCTGTGGTGTAAACCACTGAGCCTTGGGCTTGCTGGTCATGACGGGGTGAGTTCCCATTGCTCGGTCCCTGCTCCTGCCAACCTAGCAGTCTGAAAGCACGTCAAAGTGCAAGTAGATAAATAGGTACCGCTCCGGTAGGAGGGTAAATGGCATTTCCGTGCGCTGCTCTGGTTCGCCAGAAGCGACTTAGTCATGCTGGCCACATGACCCAGAAAAACTGTCTGCAGAAGCGGACAAACACCAGCCCCCTTGGCCTGTAAAGTGAGATGAGCACCGCAACCTGAGTCGTCTGTGACTGGACTTAACTGTCAGGGGTCCTTCACCTTTATGTTATCACAAGACCCAGTGGCTTTTACTTGCCTGCAAGTTTCTGCCACGATCTGTAATGATGATGCAATGATCTATATACCTCAACTGATTTCACCAGGTCTCACAGATGTCCATACTATGAGCATTCTGACTGCTATAGTGGGTGGCTTTCAGTTTAGATTAGATATCTGGAGCAGTTTGCTTTTGTCTCCTGCTACAGAATTTCCAGCCCACAGATTCTGAATGGAGACACTATCAGATAATATAAATGGAAGACTAAATATAGAAAATTCACATCAATCAAAAAATATATTCATAACACTTATACCTGTACATGTGTGCCTGCTTTTGCATGGACATGCATATATCCATGCATGCATACCTATACAAAAAAAGTGTAAAATAGGCAGACAAATATGCTAATTACTTAGTTGGGTGGGCTGAGCGAACAGCTAATATGCATCAGTTTTAATTTTGTTTTAGGTAATGGAATTACTCAACCATCTGTCTGTTCATTTTTTGAATATTGGCACTGCTGATATATCATCCAACAAGAAGTCATGCTGATATATGTCTATTTAATATCCGTGCCAATGGGTGCATCTTGCTGAGGGAGCTTTTTGTGCACCATTCATACTGCTTCTGCCTAGAGAAGCCAGATATGTAGAGTTGTTTCAGTGCATCACTTATTTACAGGCATGTGCACTGGCACAGTGAACTGTGGCCAAAATCCAAAGAACTGATATCTGCATGCAGGAGAGCAGAGAGCATGCATAGCCAAGGCTTTATATTGGTGCCATAGTAGCTCCCACTGCCAAAGAGACAATCTGTTGTTCATTTGGAAAGGCAGTTGCCACTTTGCCAGAAAGAAGTGCTGCAGTTCTGGTTGCGTGTGCATTTCTGCCCCATGTATGCATCTCACCTCTGTGGATTCTGCTCCATGTCTTTGTATTGTTAGCTATATGAAATGACACCGGTTGGATTAAAATACTTATCATTTGTTTATTCGGATTCCTGAAAGCAGAATTAAGTGATGAGATGGGCTGACATGACCAGTTTCAAAGTAGAGAGGAAAACAGAAGAGGAACATGGATGAAAGACAGAAAGGACATGGGGTGTACAGAGCAGTTTAATGTAGATTTTATATATCCCATCTGTGCATGCTTTTTCACATCATCCACATGGTCTATTCATCCAAGCAGCTGCCTGCGCTTTTGCCCTGTTGAATTTGGATCTTCCTGATTTGCAGATAATGTGAGGAGGGGAAATCCAGCATAAAATCATATGGGTCAGATATGTGCAAACTGTGTGCATTTGCACCCTGATGTATACACAGCTCTGGAGTGACATTGCATAGAAGAGTGACAGTCCAGTGCCCTCTATATACCGACTCTCAGTCCTGCAGATCAAACCAGTCTCTCCATTTTAAAATGACCAGTTACAGCTTTCTCATTGAAGTGATTCATTTGATCCAATCTGAATCCTGTCTTATTTCTGTGAGTTAGGAATGAGATTTGGGAAACATTAATAACACTTGGCCAGGGGAGGGCGAGAAACAATATAATGGCAGTCTTCCACAGTGAAGGAGGACAAACTTTTGTTTGTGTTCCAGGGTTTCAAGTGCTGAGAGTGAAATACTTTTCACTTAGCAAGTTGACTCGGGTGTTTTAGATTGATGTCCAGATCTGTGAAAAAGTTCCTGCATTTGAGAATGTAACCAGTTTTGTTGTAGAGAAAGACAGTAGGCATGTCAAGTATTTGATGGTGACACAGTAGCCTATATTACTAGGAATCACTCTGGAAATGCATGCAGCTATCCATATTGATAGTGTATGTAGGACTACCATGAAATTGCCCCCAAAACATTGATGTCTGCATTCAGGGTTTCCAATTTCTGCTATATATATTTTAAATTATTTATTTACCACTTTAAGACACTTCTCAGCTCTCACTTTTACCCTCATTATGGAGTTTTGAGCAATGTGTTTGGCATCACGATGACAGCCCTCTCTTTCTTGTGCTGCTCATGTGTTAATGAATGAGTGAAATCTCAGAGGAAGAGAAGTTAAACTTTGCTTTTCCAGTTGACAGTGCTCAGTCTCTAAATTAGTAACACTACATTAGTGACCTCAAAGTTTCATTTTTTCAGTGGCATAGTATTTTACTCAGTCGATGCCACTTTTGGAAAGAATAGGGGGGTTCGGTAGAAACCAAACAAAACTGAGCAGTGTTTTCTGTAATGCAAAACTGTTGAGCTCCTGCTCAAAATGCAGTTATAGGGCACATCTGTCCTATCCCATTCACTACCCAAATTACAGTGAACTGTAGCAATGCTGAACGCAGTGAAGAACTTAGAGTAGACCGGATTACAAAAGTATTTGGAGAAGTTCTGCTAAGTAGGATGTTTAGTTATAAAATCCCTTTGCCTTTGAGAAGGTCACCTTTGTTTTGTATCAACTTGTTTGCTTTGCTTGTGTTGCTTTGCACAGCCATGGCACTCACTAAAACGAATACTCTTTCATGGGGGGGAAAAAAGAATTTCCTAGAGCTTTAGAGGTTTTAGCTATTTCTTTGCCTATCCTCATCCTAAACTCCAGTATTCCTCTGCTTGATCCTTACAGATTATGTTGCTTACTGACCCCGAGATTGAGAGCAGCCTGTTGATCAGTTCTGATGAAGGCGCCACCTATCAAAAATACCGTCTGAACTTCTACATCCACAGCATGCTCTTCCATCCCAAACAGGAGGATTGGATTCTGGCCTATAGTCAGGATCAGAAGGTTAGTATCTGCAGGGGGTGTTGTTGTTTTTTGTCAGTGACATGGTACTTCCGGCAGGCATGGGCTGAAAGTCATTTAAGGAAATGTTTCTTGCAACAGGCCTCTTGCCCATTTCCACAGGTTGAATTCTGAAGCATTGTGCATAGTCTTGCAGATATTTACGGCAACTGGGGTTAACATTTGAGGTACTAAGTATGTAAAATTGTGGTATTTAATCTCAAATTATAAAATAACCGATCATTTTAGTGGTACATAAGAACAGAGGAGAATTTAGTTTCGTTCACAAATGTACTGGCCTAATTTACACATCCTAGACTAATGCACAGATCAGATACAATGCATTAAAAATACAATCCAATACAGCAAAAATACATATTTTAGGAGAAGCTACATATAGATAAAATATTATTTACATGTGTGTTTTGTGACAAAATAAATATTAAAATTTGTACTCATAATTCTTTTTTTAAAAATAATAATCACAAGTTAATGAAGAAACAGGGTGGAATTATGATTAAACACATGCAAAATAGACACATTACTGGAAATGGACTGAAATCTTTGTTAGCAGAAGGTCACTGTCACCATTGGTGCAACCCAAGGTTACAGAACATCCAGGAGGTGCTGGTTTAGACCAGGAGGGGCAAGATTAAGTTAGTTTGTATTGCAATTTACAAAGTAGGGCCTGATCCCCTCTGTGCATGTTGCGCAAGGGGTTGGGAAGGCATCACAACCAATTTGGAAGCCAGGGTTTCCAAAGACTTACTCCAAAGACTGCATAGTGGCAGCAGTAATCCAAGATATTGACAGTAGCCTGAATTCAATGGTAGTGCATTATAGTTCAGCATTGGGTTTTTATTGTCACCTCTGTGCTTATCCTTGGTATTTATACATGGAACCACTCATAGAGAAGCTGCCCCCATGGTTGGTTGTCCCGTCTTTCTTTGAAATTGTTCTGAATGGAGCTAGCAACAATATAATAAAAGACATTTAAAAACTAATAAAAATAAGTTGTTGGGTTAAGTAAAGTATCACAAAAAATAATTTTGTTTTTATAAACCAATTTCAGCACACTTCCAAATCAGTTTATGAGCCAAAGGCTTGCCTATATAAAAATGTTGTTGCCTGTTGGCAGGAGGTCACCAGAGATGAAGTTTGCTGGGCCTCCCTTGATAAGATGTCCCAGAGCCTCGGAACAGCCACCAAGAAAGCTCTCTTTTGAGCTTCTGTTTTTTTTTATAAGATATTTATTAAGATTTTCAAAATATTACAAAATAAAAAAAAAGAAAATTACAAAATAAAAATAATTAAAAACAACTCAATCTTTCCATTACTTATTTTTCATTAGCTTGTTTCCCGGACCTCCTCATGCCTCCCTTTTTTGTATTCCAGTTCAGTTTATTGGTTCAGCAAATCCTTCCCCTCTTTGTTTATCCTAATCTTTAATCTTAAAATATTATAACATTAAATCTTTACCTATTAGTAATCCATTTTTCATATTCCCTTATAGTATTGCTGCTAAAAACCCATTAGTTTCTATCCAACATCGTTCTAACATTCATTAATTTTACAATATTTCTGTAAATAGTCTTTAAATTTCTTCCAATCTTCTTCCACCGACTCTTCTCCCTGGTCTCGGATTCTGCCAGTCATTTCCGCCAATTCCATATAGTCAATCACCTTCATCTGCCATTCTTCCAGAGTGGGTAGATCTTGTGTCTTCCAATACTTTGCAATGAGTATTCTTGCTGCTGTTGTGGCATACATAAAAAAAGTTCTATCCTTCTTTGGCACCAATTGGCCGACTATGCCCAGGAGAAAGGCCTCTGGTTTCTTCAAGAAGGTATATTTAAATACCTTTTTCAATTCATTATAGATCATCTCCCAGAAAGCCTTAATCCTTGGGCACGTCCACCAAAGGTGAAAGAATGTACCTTCAGTTTCTTTACATTTCCAGCATTTATTATCGGGCAAATGATAGATTTTTGCAAGCTTGACTGGGGTCATGTACCACCTGTATATAATTTTCATAATATTCTCTCTTAAAGCATTACATGCCGTAAACTTCATACCTGTGGTCCATAACTGTTCCCAGTCAGCCATCATTATATTATGTCCAACATCTTGTGCCCATTTAATCATAGCAGATTTCACCGTTTCATCCTGTGTATTCCATTTCAACAGCAAGTTATACATCTTTGACAAAATCTTAGTTTTGGGTTCTAACAATTCTGTTTCTAATTTTGATTTTTCCACCTGGAAGCCAATTTTCTTGTCCAAATTATATGCCTCCATTATCTGATAATAATGAAGCCAGTCTTGCACTTTGTTTTTTAGTTTCTCAAAACTCTGCAATTTCAGTCTATCTCCCTCTTGTTCCAGAATTTCCCAATATTTCGGCCATTTGGCCTCCATATTGAGCTTTTTCTGTGCTTTGGCTTCCATCGGTGACAACCACCTTGGGGTTTTGTTTTCCAATAAATCCTTATATCTTATCCAGATATTAAACAATGCTTTCCTGACAATATGATTCTTAAATGCTTTATGTGCTTTGACCTTATCATACCACAGATATTGATGGGACAGATAAAGTACCTTATTTTTCGCTCTATAAGACACTCTTTCCCCCTCCTAAAAAGGAAGGGGAAATGTGTGTGCGTCTTATGGAGCGAATGCAGGCGGGAGGCTCTCCTCTGCTCTCCCTTTAAAGAGCCACGTGGAGCGTGTGTGCGGCTCTTGGGGGCTTTTCCCTGAGGAGGGAGAAGGACTGCCTATCCGCACGCTCTTTAAAGGGAGCATGGCTCTTGGGGAAGCCTTAGCCACGTGCATACTCTCCCGGGCAGGGGATGAAGGCTCCCCTTGCCAGGGAGAGGCTGCGCGCGGCTATCCCATAAGCCAGGACAGCCAGCGGGATCGCTGCGCAGCGATCCAGCTTGCTGTCCTGGTTTCTGGGATTCAGAATATGTTTTTTCTTGTTTTTCTCTTCCAAAAACTAGGTGCGCCATATGGTCTGGTGCGTCTTATAGAGCAAAAAATACGGTGGTTTTTCCTGAAGCTATTTAAACCTGAGGCGGCTCATACTTAATTTTTCAGCTAACCTGGTCCTACTTAGTTTCTACTTCATACCTAGGCTAATGCTTTGCTTCCCTTTGCAAATGAGAACTTTGCTAGCTGACTCGAGCACTGCCCTGAGCTCCAGTGGGGAGTGGGTGGAGAGATAGCAGAGATCTTTCATTTTGACAGACAGGTCTAGATTTTAACCACTGTGAATTTTTCCACCAGGGAAGTTCAAACACCGTAACTGGGGGAGGGATGTTTAAAAAAGCATAAAACATTTGGTTATCACATGGCCATGTGAGATCTGCCTGGGAGACAAGGATGTTTAGAAGACCAATGCACTATTGGCATCCTTCCCAATCCCTTTCTGTTTCCAAACAAGCAATTTAAAATCAATACTTCAATCAATGTGTTTTCATTCCACTCTTTTTCTTTTCTTTTCTTCATGGTTTGTGTTAATTTGGTTGCTATTTTGCCGGCCTTTAGTACTGGGGCATTTCACATTCCCTCTGTTCAGTTCTAGGGCTTTCCATGTGATTTATTTGTTCCCTTTTATTCTGTTTCCTTTCTTCTTTCCAACAGGCAACATCCACTTTGATTATTTATTTTTTGGGTTCCCTTTGTTTTCTCTTTCTTTTTTTCCTTTCAAGTTTGCACACACACTTCTCGGAGTCCCCACCCAACCCTTCCGGCTGCATGTGTGCCTGTCTGTTGTTTTGTATCCCTTTCCAGTTGTTTTTCTCCCCTTCTCTTTGTTGTAGTTTTCTTGCTCTAAGGTCCATCCTCTTTCTTCAGTTTTTGGGTACCTGTGATTTCATTATCTCAAATTCTTGTTGTCCAATATTATTAAATGGATTTTTAATTAAGGTTTTCTCTCCCCTCCCCTCTTGAGGCCTGGCACTTTTTTTCTCCAGTCAACTAAGCTTCATTGTAGCTCAAATAAGGTCCCAGTTGTGTTGCTCATTGCTAATCTATTATTGCCCGTTTACCAAGGGGAATGTTTGTCATTTCACCTGTTTTCAGACTCACTGCAAGCGAAACACAAGGGGAGGTTAAGGTTAAGTGATTTCTATTTTAACCACCCCAAAATGATGAAGTTTGCCCTTGCAGGAGAACCACACTGCACATATTGTTTTGAAAAGTGATGGACTTTATTCCCTCAGAAGAGGCAACTGTTTGTACTTTTGTCTAACTCCCTTCCAAGTTGTCATTTAAAAGCACAAAAATAAACAAGATGTCTGACAAAATGGCAAAGAAATGTAATTATGTTTCTAAGAAACCAAACCTAGGAAATCATTTCTCAACAAGGAGAATAGGGTAATTTTAAAAAGCCAAGTAAACAGAGAAATTAATGGATTTTTTGCACAATCTTATGCAACATTGGCTCCTCTCACTATGATTGACAGGTGTGCCTGTTCAAGGGAAATAATACTGGTTTGTTAGATGTCCAGCTCAAGGCACTGAGCTCAGGCATCCTGAGCTAAGAACACAATCTCTACATCTAGATCTGGTTTATGGCCTGGTCCAGTGGCGTAGCGTGGGTTGTCAGCACCCGGGGCAAGGCAAGTAATTTGCGCCCCCTAATCCGTGGATTTTAGCACTCGAGTGCGAGCGCGCCCCCCCAGATGTTGCGCCCGGCCCCCCTGCACCCCCCCACGCTACGCCACTGGGGCTGGGGGCGAGCGAAGGAGCCAAGGACCCCCCCAAAGGCTCAGCAGGAATTTATTAAATTTATTATTTGCGGAGCCCCCGCGGGCCGAGGCAGCCGAAGCCCCCTCCCCTCGGGCACCTCCACGCCCCCTCCTCTCCTTGGGCTGTAGGTGGAGCTCCAGATCCGGGCTTGGCGAGCGCCTCTCCTCCTCCCGGCCGGGTCCGGGGGCTTCCAGCCGTGCTCCGTCCTCGCCCCCCCCCTGCGGCTGAGACTTGCACTGAGAGCCGGAGCCAGCGGCGCCCCCTTCTGCCGGGAGACCCTCGCCCGCCCGCCGGCTTCCTCTCGGAGGGTTTTGGGGAGCGCAGGGCGCGGCGAGGCCCCTCGGAGCTCTCCTCCCTCCCAGTCGGCAGAAGCAGCCACCGCCTGTGGCTGGGCCAAGGGGATGGCAGCGGCGGCGGGGTGCGGAGGCTGCCCGTGCCCGGCCAGGCGTCGGTGGCGGCGTCGGCGCTGCTGCAGCGGCTGCTCCTCCTGGGAGCAGTGAGTGAAGCGCAGCCGCAGCGGTGGCGGGGGGTGCGCACGCGCGCGCTAGGGCGCAAGGCTGGTGGTGGCGGCGGGGAGCCCGGCGGAGGAAGGAACTTGTCCCTTCCATCTGGACTCGCGCCCCCCCAGATGTTGCACCCGGTGCTGCCGGCACCCCTGGCACCCCCCACGCTACGCCACTGGCCTGGTCCAGATATACATTGGACGAGCTGGAATCTTCCACCTAAAAGGATAACCTTCATTTTATTATCTCTCTGCTTTCCTTCTCCTGAACTCACTGCATTCTAAGAGATCTATTACCTCAACACCTGAGCTCTTGTATTTAGGTGGCTATTTAAAATGTAAACTAGTTTTCCATGATAGACACCGTCCAAGGCTTTATAACTTGAGCAATGAACATCCCTTATGACAGAGAACAAACAGAGTGTACTTGGATAGTTGTCCATGATGGGCAAAGTTCGCATTGTGAACTCATCAGGCTTCCGAGTGGGAATAAGCACCTTTAAAATAGATGCATTTATAAATCAAGGTTGACAGACCTATGTAAACAGGTGTTTGTCAGAGAGAAAGGTATGCAAAAGGGTGGGGGGAGGAATAACAAATAGTAGTTCTCCAAGTATAGTGAGAACCTTTTAATGTCTGGCTAATGTGATGGGTAAATGTTGCCCATTAGAACTGTCCCTCATTACTGTTTCAATCTCAGTTTTCCAAGTTTCTGTTAACAGGTATGTATGCTACATTGTTATTCTTCTTAGCTGTAGAGAGCAACATAAACTGAACCCTTTACAGTACAATCTGCTGAAACCATCAGTAAATAAATAACTTAAAATGTAATAGTCCAAACAAAGCATTGGGCATTGTAGGGAGATAACATTAATCTCAATGTGCAATTGAATGCATGAAATCTAGCAAGATTAAACAGAAGTAGGTCATTGTAATTAATCTTCTAAGTGAGGCTAATGAATGGATATTGTTTTGGGATTTTTAATGTGCAAGAAGATGCCCAGAAAATGCAGTATGGGGTCATCACACTGGTTTTCAGGTGAAGCATGAAAGTTCCCATGCATGTGTGTAGTACATTGAGGACTATGGGAAATGGCTCACATGGATGTCAGCTGCTCTGGATTTAACATACAGTGGTACCCCGCAAGACGAATGCCTCGCAAGACAGAAAACCCGCAAGACGAAAGGGTTTTCTGTTTTGGAGGCGCTTCGCAAGACGAATTTCCCTATGGGCTTGCATCGCAAGACGAAAGCCCATAGGGAAATGCTGGCAGTCGGGAGCAAAGACTTTCGCCCACAGCCGGCCTTCAGAAGAGGACCTCTTCTGAAGGCCGGCGGGGGGCAAAAGTCTTTGCTCCCCCCCGCCTGCCTTCCCCCCGCCTGCCCCGGGCGATCTTAAAATGCTGGCGGGCGGGAGCGAAGCGTTCGCTGCCGACCCCCAGCATTTTAAAACGCTGTTCCGAAGCGGGGAGGGGGGGCGGGAACAGCTGCCCCAGCCGCCCCACTTCGGAACGCTGTTCCGAAGCGGGGAGGGGGGGCGGGAACATCTGCCCCAGCCGCCCCGCTTCGGAACGCTGTTCCGAAGCGGGGAGGGGGGGCGGGAACAGCTGCCCCAGCCGCCCCGCTTCGGAACGCTGTTCCGAAGCGGGGAGGGGGGGCGGGAACATCTGCCCCAGCCGCCCCTCTTCGGAACGCTGTTCCGAAGCGGGGAGGGGGGGCGGGAACATCTGCCCCAGCCGCCCCGCTTCGGAACGCTGTTCCGAAGCGGGGAGGGGGGGCGGGAACATCTGCCCCAGCCGCCCCGCTTCGGAACGCTGTTCCGAAGCGGGGAGGGGGGCGGGAACATCTGCCCCAGCCGCCCCAATTCGGAACGCTGTTCCGAAGCGGGGAGGGGGGGCGGGAACATCTGCCCCAGCCGCCCCGCTTCGGAACGCTGTTCCGAAGCGGGGAGGGGGGGCGGGAACAGCTGCCCCAGCCGCCCCGCTTCGGAACACTGTTCCGAAGCGGGGAGGGGGGCGGGAACATCTGCCCCAGCCGCCCCTCTTCGGAACGCTGTTCCGAAGCGGGGAGGGGGGGCGGGAACATCTGCCCCAGCCGCCCCTCTTCGGAACGCTGTTCCGAAGCGGGGAGGGGGGGCGGGAACATCTGCCCCAGCCGCCCCGCTTCGGAACGCTGTTCCGAAGCGGGGAGGGGGGCGGGAACATCTGCCCCAGCCGCCCCGCTTCGGAACGCTGTTCCGAAGCGGGGAGGGGGGGCGGGAACATCTGCCCCAGCCGCCCCACTTCGGAACGCTGTTCCGAAGCGGGGCTGGGGGCGGGAACACCTTCTGAAGGCGGGCAGGGGGCGAAAGTCTTTGTCCCCCCTGCCTGCCTTCCCAGGGGCTTTTAAATCGCCCCGGACAGCGGAGAAGTCCTCCGCTGTCTGGGGTGATTTTAAAATGCCGCCCGCCAGCATTTTAAGATCGCCTGGACAGCGGAGAAGTCCTCCGCTGTCCCGGGGTTTTTTAAAATGCTGGGGGTGGGAAGAAAAGCCCTTGTCCCCCCCCCAGCCTTCAGAAGAGGTCCGGGGACAGACTGTCCCCGGACCTGGTCTGAAGGCGGTTTCCCTAGGAACGCATTAATTGATTTTCAATGCATTCCTATGGGAAACCGTGCATCGCAAGACGAAAAACTCGCAAGACGAAGAGACTTGCGGAACGAATTAATTTCGTCTTGCGAGGCACCACTGTACATGCACAGAAATATCTTTCAGACTATACCTGGAGTACTGTGTCCAGTTCTGGGCACCACAATTTAAGAAGAATATTGACAAGCTGGAACATGTGCAGAGGAGGGCAACCAAGATGCTAAAAGTGTCTGGAAACCAAGCTTTATGAGTAAAGGTTGAGGGAGTTGAGTATGTTTAGCCTGGAAAAGAGGAGACTGAGAGGAGATACGATAGCCATCTTCACCTATCTAAAGGGCTGTCACATGGAGCATGGGGCAAGCTTGTTTTCTCCTGCTCCATCAGGGAGGACCCAAACCAATGGGTTCAAGTTACACAAAAGGAGATTCTGATTAAACACCAGGAAGAACTTTTTGACAATAAGAGTTGTTTGACAGTGGAACTGACTCCCATGACAGGTGGTGGACTCTTCTTCATTAGAGGTTTTTAAGCAGAGACTGTATGGTCATTAGTCTTGTATGATCTAGTTGAGATTCCAGCATTGCAGGGCATTGGACTAAATGTCCCCCAGAACCCCTTCCAACTCTATGATTCTAATTTCCCTTAATATAATGCATTATTTCTTTTCACTAATTGTTTCATTTTCATGTGCATGTCCCCCTGATATGCATCACAGACAAGTGCAGATTTTGATGGATGGCTATTTTTCAGTTCTTATATTGTTATGGAAAGTGCAAATTTGGTAAATTTGGCTTTAAATGTGAACGGAATAGAATTCCCCCCCCCCATCCCAGCTGGCCAATTCTCCCTGGGAGGTTGCCCATGAGGGAGAATGGTCTGAAGAAGGTCCCCACCCCACCCCACCCGGCCTGGAAATTGCAACTAATTCTAACCATCTGGCTGTTGTTATTTCAATATTAATCAATTTTTTTATTATTAATTTTGTATTGGATCCAGATGGTCTCCCCATTGCTAGTCTTTGATGGGGAAATGATTCCAGCTGAGAAATTGCCTCTATGTCACTAAGTTTACAGTCGGCAAACATAGTCTTAGAGCTTGGTGAGGTGGTGTTGTTTTTCTTGAGACTGAACCGTGAGAAATATATGTATACCTTGTCTTTTGCTGCCTTGCCCTTCATTTATGAGTTTCTGCAATAGGTACAACTGATAGAATGCATTTTTCTTTTAATTTGCCCATAAACTATAGTGTACAAACTAGGTCATAAAGTGTGCCCTCAGAGTGCATCCATCAGTCGTTTTCTTAACACACCTCACTAAACATTATGTTTTGGGACACATATTAAAATAAATGAAAAAAATAAACTAGATAGTGGTAGGGAATAGAAGAACAACTCCTAATAAACGGGGGGGGGGGCAAACAGATGATACCGAGGCAGACAGCCTGATGGCTCTAAAAGTCTAAAACATCTATCAAGATTCCAAAGGAAAAACTGAAATAAAAAATGTCAGAAATATAGTCGTTTAATTCTGGAGGACATTTAGTTATAGAACAAGGGAAACATATATATTTTAATGGAGTTGCTGCAGAGCTTGATTCTAGCTGGCCCAGAATGTTATCTTTCATCATTCTGAGTAACTGCTGGATGGATCCTTCGGAATGTGGTCCAGTGGTTACATGAGACATTGGGCTACCTGAGGCGGGCATCTCTGGCCCTTCTTTGTCCTCTCTCCCTGGCTTACCACTTAACTGTGTTGCTGTTGCTGACACAGATGCAGTGCTGGCCATATCTCAACATCTGCCCCTTCCCCCTTTTTACACTATGAGGAAGGGCAGGCATCCTGGGCAAGATGGCCAGGGAGTGGCTAACTTTTTTTTCATTATTACAAAAACTTGTCAAAAGTTACTCTAGTAACTTTAAAGTTTTTAACTAATTTTACAAAGGATTTCTAACCATGGTGAGAAAACTGATAGTACAGGCAATTTTCTGGGCCACCTTACCCATAATGCTTTGCTCTGAAGGATCCCCCAGCCCTGAGTGAGGCAGTGGGGAAGGAGAGCCAGAGACTGAGATGTGGCCAGCATTGTTGCCATGTTAGCAGTAGCAAAGCATTTAACAAGAAGGGATGAGCAAGTGAGGCTCATACTGGAGAGCATGAAATGATTCCAGAGTGCCATATACTTCTACTTATTTTCTTAAAATTAATTTATTATTTATACCCCACCCATCTGGCTGGGTTTCCCCAGCCACTCTGGGCAGCTTCCAACAAAATATAATAAAAAACAAACAAACAAAAAACAACAACACCTAGGCGGATGGCACTAGCTGGGTGGTTGAAGGGGACAGCAAGACAAACAAGCAAAGCAACAAATTTGCCACCCTCTTCACATGCTGCCTGAGGCAAATGCCTCATTTGGCCTCTTGACAGAGCTACCAGTACCTTTCCAAAAGCTTTCTAAGAGCTTCTGCCCAACCTGGTAATAGCCCCTTGGCTGCTTTTTCCATTTACTCTACAGTAGCCTTTCCCAACCCTTTGCCTTCCAGATGCTCCATGCTGACTAGGGCTGACAAGAATTGTGGCCCTAGGCCTGGGTTGGGAAAGGCCACTATATAGTAAATGGAAGTATGATGGTCCAATCATCCATCAAAAATTGTGGTCCATTACATCTAGAGGATGCTAAGTTGGTAATGACTTCTCTGTAGAAAAGCTGCTCCATGTGATAAGATGTCTGTCATGTTCAATGGCTCACCACTACCACAAAATTGCCTCTATGCTACTACAAATCATTTGTGTTGATCTGGAGAAAATTGGTCCCACCACTTGTCTAGCCATTGCATGGCTCACCATGTTTTGTTTTGTTTTTTGTTTTGATGACAATCCTTCTGTGGCTAAGTGATTAAGGCTGAAATCCTACACCTACTTAGAGAGTAGGATCCATTGAACCCTGTAGGGACTTACTTCTGATTAAATATGCTTGTGAGTGTGCTATTTTATGCATTTTCCATGTGGCAGCAGGTATAGTATGTAAACTGGTTCTTATCCTTGGGGAAAGATCTATCAATGGACAGATCTATCAATGTATAAGAACCATGACAGCTTACAATGCAGTCTTCTTGTTTAGTTTTCAGTATTGAATAATGGGGATAAACAACATGGGATGTTATCTCCAGTATATCATGCTTGTCAATTTGCTAGGGTTCTCCTACTGACCACTGTTAAATGAGATAACCTGATCTAGCCCAGCAGTTTCAGTATTTGGGGCTGCTGCTGTTGCTTATGGTAGGGCTGATACCCGAGTCAGAGATTCATATACATTTGGGTGCAAAAGTAGTGCTTGATGAAGTTCTTTTTAATTTGTACTTGTATACATAGCATTTAGGATGAAGATGCATTGAGAAAGAAGAATCAAACTGCCACTATATTTAAGAAAAGAGAAGCATTTGAGAAAAGAGCATTGATTGAAGATACTTTTCCCTGAACATGTTTAATGATGATTGTAAAGGGACACCACAGGAAAACTAATTGCCGGGATGTTAATCTTAGTACATTTTAAATGACTGTTTCTCCTCTAGATGGATCTCTGAAGGTTTTATTGCTATCAGTGGTTTCCATGAGAAATAAATAAATAAGTTCCTAGGTAGCTAGGGAAAGATACTGATAGCTTCTGTGCTGTGTGACAAATTTCTTGGTACTATTTTAAGTGTTTGGATTTCCCCCTACATTCATTTTATTTTATACATTAATGAATCTTTCAACTGTGGAGGTATCAAAGTTTGGTTTGGCAGAACTGCCAATTAGGTCAGGAAAGAGGAGGTAATAACAGAATATTTCTTGGATCCTTAGATATGTGTACAGAAGGAATTTCATGGGCAGATATTTCCTCTTCACTCCCCCCACTATTAGCCACCTGGTTGCCCCAGAAAACCTCTACAGATAACCAGGAGACCCTCCTAAAAATGTGGGATGGTACCCAGGAATACTGCTGTGGGAGGACAGAACCACCCAGAATCAGACAGACACCCCCCAATACCCTCTGGATAAGCTTTGCAGGGGCGCAGGGGGCTGTACAGGGTGGAAGAAATGGGGAACTTGACTTCTATGAACTTCCTTCTAGATAGTTGCGCTGAACCAGGAGTGGGGAACATGCAAATCTCCAGATGTTCCTGGACTACAGCTCCCATTTTTTTTGAGGATTGGTCATGCTGGCTATGACCAATGGGGTTTGGAATCTAACAGCATTGGGATGGTCCTGCCCTAAGTAGGGTACTGACTTAACTGAAATATTCCAGACAGGTGGAATCTCTAGCCTTTAACTCCACTATCAGATTTTCTCACTGCAACAACTGTGTGTTGTGTGTGGTTGTCTGCAGATAAATTTTGATGCATGAACACCTGTTTGAATGTGAGGCCTCCATGAAAACTTGTGCAACCTCAGCATGCAAGTAAGTGGTTGTGCATGTGAATTTCTCTGCAAACAACTGTGTGCACACATTCTTGTTGCATGGAGAAGACCCAATGGTGTGGACAAGGGATAAAAGCACAACCCCTTCCCAAAGTCAACATGGATAGGCCCTATTGAGAGTAACCCTAGGACTTAGGACAACCCAGAATGCTATATGTTTACTAAAAACCAAAAAGCACATCCTACCCCTTCCTATTTGAGGAATTCTGTACCCATAATTGCTTCTTGGCCTATGTAACCTGTTGCATATAGGCAGATAGGCATATAGACCAGATTTATACTTGACTGTACATTATACTTTTTTCTTCTGTATTCATCCACAGCACAGAAAATGTACATCTTTTTTAGACCTCCCCTTCCCCACCTTACTTTGAGTACAGTGTGCCAATAAATCATGCATAAATCCCATGGAAATGAATGGGGGCTATGCAAGATCTTATACAGATCCTATTCACACACCCCCAATTCATTATATATAAAATGTGGTGGAGGATTGTGTCCTTTGATCGATAACTTTCCCAGAAGAGAACACATCATGTCTTCATTCTGTACAGCTCATGAATAGTAAATGTTAAATAATAGTCGTCTATAGTGCTCATGGAGAGCAGAGTGTGCCGCATGCCAAGTGGGGACACAATTTACAGTCACTGAGAATCCAGGCCATATGTCTATCTGAAATACAAGTTTCTCCATAATATAGGAAAGAGAGTAGAAAAGGAAGAAATAAGACTATTCCCTAAGGAACAGGGAGATATGACCCTGACTTTTTATTCAGTTTCTGCTTGGTCTGAAATTCATTTTCTGTCCTTGGACAAGAATGAAAAGAAACTGATGATGATATCAAAATGTTGCTGTCTGCCAAAAAAATATTTTCCACCAAATTGTAAGTGTTTTTAGCATCTGGTAAGCACATTATACAGTTTGATGCAACAATGGGGATTTATCAATATTTAGGCTCTGGGTGGGGGGAAAGATTGTGTGAGGAGGAAGGATTTACACAAGCAAATATGTTGTATTAAGTAAAAGCTTCTAACAACAAAAAAGCAGCACTTCTGCCTATCAAGCAGCAATAGAATGGAATGGGAAGGAAAAAAGATGTCAGTGTCCATTTTGGTGGAACAAAAGCCTGATTGACATCACTGTTTCTTACTTCCAGTCCACCTGTTCTCTCCCAATCCATAATGGCACTTCCCACATAGCAAACATTTGACAAAGCCCCCCAATTGAGAACACTACATTTAATTTACCTGGGTTGTTAGTTCAAGCCATATTTGTGATGCTTCAGTACTTACTAGATATAATTTGACATGCCACATGTTGTTTCATGGTCAATCCATTTATGTGAGTTATAGGCTTAAAAATGCCTAGCTTGAGTGGTGTTTATATTTTGTGATCAATGCCATGTTTGTTGGTAACTCTCCTACCAAAATCTCACAAGGAAATTGGCAGACAAGTCCTATGGCCAAGCTGAGGTCTAGAAACATGTCCATTGCTAACCTTTGCTTTCTCAGTGTTACTTACACTTTCCCTCAAGAAGATCTCGGTCTCTCTCTCTCTCTCTCTCTCTCTCTCTCTCTCTCTCTCTCTGTGTGTGTGTGTGTGTGTGTGAATGAGATCAGATCCATCCCACAGCAAGTACTCCAAAGAAGGGGAAGGAATCTGTTGCTACTGTATGTTTTATCTGTATATTGGAGGGTATATGAGAGAGAGAGCCTCCTGATGTATATTTTGCTCTAGAAGTCTTAGATTGGCCAGAATCAAGTATACACTTTCAGAGTTAATGCTAAATACATTGCCTTTGTCCCAGGTTTTTTAGACTTGTCAACCCATGTACTATCTGAATTCAAAGGGGCACATAGATTGCCAGATGTGAAATATATTGGCATTATTTTCAGCTCTCCTACCCCACTACTAGGTCTAGGTGCAAACAATCGACAGTCATAAATTATAGCAAATTATCTACAAATCTAATCAGTAGATCTCAATCTATCATCTCCACAGCCCTGTGGAGGCACCCATCTTGTGGCTTTATTTTTGGTGGTGATTGTGATAGACAACCAGAGCTACATTCTGCTTGTTCTAACATTGCTATATTTTTACATGTTTTATTTCCAGCATATTGTTTTGTCTTGTCTTTTTGTTTTGTATTTGATATCTGATTTAAAAGTTAGATAAAATAAGTTGACTAAATAAACTGAAGTCAAAGGGACTTTAGGTGTTGGCATGGCTGTGCCCAAACACTGCTGGTTTGCCAGACTTCACTTTTACTCTGCCAAGCTTATTTTCATTGTTTGTTTTTACAAGGTAATATCTAGAAATAAATAAGTCTCTTCTTCCTGCCTAATTGCGTCAGATTTTCCTCTCATCTCCTAACCAGCAAATGAGAAGCAAAAAAACCCTGAAATCCCATAGTAGTTCACAGTCAACCTGATCCAACTAGAAAGATGAAATACCCTCTATTATTTATGGGTCAATATTCAGGGAAATGTTTTTGCAACATCTTAGTTTCTCCCAGGCACTCTCATGAATATGATGAGAAGTTTTAAGTATTTCTTCCCAGCCTGTATTTTCTGCCACTTTTACCAGATACAAACTAAGATCAGGATCTCCAGACTTTTCACCTATGAAGCTGACAAAGTTGTAGATTTGCCATTGTGACAACACTATCAATTAGAGTGCAGTGATTATACGTTTGTTAGCATTGCCTACCACCTTTTCTGTGTTCTGCGTTTCAGGTGAAGCGTATGTTAAGATTTCTTTTCTTTGGGTTACATACTTAGCAGATGTGACAAGAGAGAACATGTTAAATGAGCTCACTTTCTGCCATAGCCCAGAATCCATTCTCAAAAACAGAAGCAAGCACAGCAAGGGTATTCCCTGGATAAATAGTGTCTAATATAGTTCACAGGTTTGGGATTCACTTCAGTGAGATTAATCTCCACCTTTGTCTGCCTTGCGCTCACTGCCTGCGTTTTCTCAGCTATGACAGCAAAGTATTCAGTACTGTCATTATCAGCTGTCACAATTGAGAAACCACTGAGGAGTGACAGTAACCTCAGCTGTGGTATGATCTCTTGATGAAGTAGAGAGGAAACTTGATAAAAGAAGACGGCTCACAAAACTAACCTGATGAGGTGTAATTTTCTCTCTATTCAACATTTATTGTCATACTGTCAGTGTACAATTAAACAAAGTCACTGGCAGAAGAATAATAGATTGCATTTTTTCTTGATTTCTTCTTCTTCTTTTTAGTTATACAGTTCAGTGGAATTTGGAAGAAGATGGCTACTACTCCAGGAAAATGTAACACCAAACAGATTCTACTGGTAAGAGGCAAGCAATTTCATATCACACAGCTCCCAGAAAGCCACCTCTTCAGTGTTGGTTGATCTTTTTGAAGATTGGCAGGGTAATTTGATCAGTTTGATTTGTGGGTTTTGAGGTCTTGTGGTAAGGTCTTTAAATATTCTTAGAAATGAATATAACATTTAGTCTCCAGTACAGTATTGTATTGTATTGTACATTTGTGTAGTTCTCTTTATACCAATATTCATTTTTTTAAGTCCCACAGCCATTTTCCTTCATGCCCTCTGATGACCACATGCACACTTGTAGGCCATTCTCTCAAAAACACTTTACATCTGAGTGAATTATTATTGTATTTAATCTTTCACTTCCTCCAAAGAATTCAGGGTGGAATCCATCCATTTTGTTTTCACAACCTCACTGTAAAATAGGTTAGGCTGAAAGATTGTGATAGCCCAATGCAGGCAGTGAACTACATAGCTAAGTGGGAATTTGAGCCCTCCCCAACCCTAGTTGGACACATTTTCACTACACTAGACTGAATCTTGCTGGTTGGTATACATGGCTAGAACTGAACTGACAATATATGCAGAGCTTTTGAATAATTCATTGTCATGATCACAAAAGCATTCCATGCTAGCTTGTAGCTACTGTAGCACAAGTACTAAGATGGGAGAGAAACAAGGCTGGGTGGCGACACCTTAGGAAAGACACCCTCTTTTTCTCCCACACAGGAAGGTATATCTCTTCTATGATTGAACCTGACATGTTGGCATCCTCTACACAACATCTGTCCCTTTAAAATTATGGTTTGTTCCTATGCACTTTCCCCCTCTGACTTTATTGATAAATCTAACCTATAAATTAAGCAACTAAAATCCATACCATTATTCAAGCTAATATTTCTTTAAGTTGCTTATATCCCTGCTATAAATTGTATGGGGTCTTTCAGAAGCTCTTGCGATGAACATAGCTAGCTTAGAAAGCCCCTTTGGCAAGCCAGAAGGGCAAAACTTTAAATGGATAAACTTACTTCCAAGTTGTTAAAATCAGATTCCCCGCACTCTTAGAGTGAATAAGAGGTATCTTCAGAGCATTTGGTACTTCTTAGTAATACTCTAGATGGTAAGATCAAAGCTATATTTTTTTGAATATCAAGCTGTATAGTTTAACTGCCTTTTGACCCAGCCATTGCCCTCATTTAATTATCCCTTTGGCACTTTGGTTTATGAATACATGTTCATCTCAAAGCTTCTGTAGAGAAATCTGAAAAATACTACTGTTATGGAAGCTATTGTCATATTATTGCTGGGTTCCTCCCCCCTCCTGAAAATACTTGTTTAAATGGTGTGGACGTGTGTTTCACTGGAAAATTGTTTTCAAGTTCCAGTAGAAATCAATATCTTCATAAAAAAGAAGAAAAGTAACAGTCCATTCCACATAGTGCCCTGAGATTTTAACTTCGACCTATTATATGAATTTCACCTATACTTATTATTAAGAACTGGCTAAAGGTCTCTCCACTGAAATGTCCCATTTGAAACACAATTTTTCTTTATACGTGAACTTTCAGACAATTTGTGGTTAACGGATTATTCCAGAAATTTTCATGGGAAGATTCAGTCTTTGGGAAAAAGATAAAGTAACCATAAGGCCAGATTGTGTAAGCAAGAAAAGAAGTCATTTGCTTAGGGATTCAGGGAGGGGAGACAGTTTGTGGTCCAGATGGTTCAGTGCTATAAAAATGACAAACCTTGAATGTCATCTTTCATGCGGTGAGTGGAGGAGCATTCTGTAAATGGGAAGAGACAGAGAGATGGATGGGAAAGCAAATGGACATGAGGTCAGTGCAAGGAAGTCGTGAATCCATTGAGACATGGAGGATGACATGCAGAAGTGAATGTGAGGCCAATAGAGTGATTGTGTTGGGGGTGGGGGTCGACTTCGTATGACCCTGCTTCGTGAGGCTAGAAATTGTGACATTGGGATAAAGAATACTTACAGGATCCATGATACTTACTGATGCTAACTATTTGCAGTGTATTAGAAATGGCTATATTGAACAAAACTATTTTGATTTATATTTATCTCAGGGGTAGAGCTACACATTACACCCAAGAACAAACTGCAGGTGCAAATGGAAAGTTCATTTTCACTCCTGCATTGTGGAAGGTTGCTTATCCCTTGCTCTCCAACACGTGTTTTTCCCTGCCCCCAGTTCATGTTATTGGCTGCCACTGATGGGGCTGAGGAAACAGTTGACATGATGCAAACAAGCATCCCTAGTTCACACAATGAATGCTCCCCATGTGATTGCATGGAGGCTGCTGTTATGTGAGAACCATCCCACAGAAGCAAATGAAAAACCCCGACAAAGAGACTTGCAAATACTTATTTGTCTGTCATTCTCAGTTACTAAAAAATAGTCCCTAAGCAAGAATCAGGGAAGCTTTTGAAAACTGGAAAAATTCTTTTTTAAAAAAGAAAAAAGAAACTGACCCCCACCCCTGCCCGTTAGACCATCAGTATGCTACAAGTGACTAATTTAGGTTAATATGGACAGGCAGGCTCATTTTAAAAAACACAGTCTTATTTGCAGATGCTGGCTACATGGGTAAATCTATGACTGAGTACCTTTTAAAACATCGATCCCTTTTGATGGACTGGGCTTTGATGTGTGTATTCAGGTAGAAGAAGCCAACCAAGATAGTGTGGAGTCCAGCATAGTATTTATCAGCAATTCAGACCTTTTCATCCCTATGGGCATCTGCTGGAGGCTGATGTAGAACTTGCCAATCAAAATGACAGTACAACAGCCCATCTGGGAAAATCATCTGGCTGAGAACACACACACACACACACACACACACACACACACACACACACACACACACACAAACACCATGGCAGAGGAGTGGAACAGCTCAGGAAAAATAATGATTAAAAATGGATACATCTCATAGCTTATCCATAGAGCAAGGATGTGCTGGCTGGCAGCTTCTCTGGAGCTCTGTGCAACTGGAAGTTAATGAAGCATTTTTATTTTCAAATGGATTTTGGAGTTGGAAGGAAGTCTGGGTCAAGGTTAGAGCCTCAGGGGGTAAGGGCTGATGTTCTACTGCTGATAGCTTTGAAGAGGCTGGTCTCTGAGGAGTTGGGGATAGATGGCCTACTGCCATACAGAGGCGGGTGAATGGCGCTTTTAGGTGCCAGAGTGCCTGCACAACAAAATGTTTGAATTTTCTGTAATTAAAAGATGATGCTGCCAGCACAACCGAAGGGGACTTTATATCTAAATGAACCAAGGCAGTGGTCCAGGCCTCCGGCATCTTGTGTGAGCAAGCCATAGCTGTTTGTGTAACATCTCTGCCAACTGATGTGACCAGAGAAGCATATGCTCCATTTGGCATGTTGTTCTCCATTGGGATCCCAAAGTTATTGCATTGTATTTAGCAAAAAGTTCTTGTTAAAAACTCCTCCACTTCTTTTGCCTCTGGGATATCCATCCTACTTCCAGACACATTTTGCTGCAGGGTGCCACTTTGAAACTCTTACTGAATTTTGACTTTACATTTATATGAAACCAGGCCCAAACCCCACCTTCAAGGAAATTGTGTCCTCCATCACAGAGAGAACCTGTTGTGGTGAGGTCACCCAAACTGCCCTGCTGTTGCTGGGATGGGTACGATTGGATGGCCTCAGCTCCCAATTGGTCACCCCTCTGTTGTTGGGGAAGGAATTTGGTTCAGGGAGCTAGTGATTGGCAACCAAGGGGCTATTTATATCCCTGCACGTGTCATTGAGCTTCCTATTTTCGCTGCGTGCACAGGATGACCCGCCCTCCCTCCCTATATTTAGGGGCTTATTGACCTTGCTATGCCTGTCATGGGGTCATCTGCTTTGGAGCAGGGGCCTAGTAGGAATTTTGCCATAGGCTGATTGACTGGTGCCTTTTGGTTTCTGCCTACTGCGTAACAAATCATCACAACTTTGTAAGGTTGGCGGTTAGGTTCAATTGGTTGGTGGAGGGGATGTGGTTGGCTGTGCCTGCCCCTCGAAGTTGCTGCTGCAAGGGTATTCCATTAAAGGAATCCAGGGGCTTGCTTTGCTCTTGTCTGAACCCCTGTCAAGGGGCTAGGGCCACGCCAGAGCCCCTGGGAGCATTTGGGGTGAGGTTAGAGACTCGTGTTCAGCTCAGACTTCCCCCAGATTGTTTTCCCTTACTGACGTCTGCCGGAGTCCAGGCTTCAGTGCTGCCCTGCCAAGGTCAGGTGCAGCTAGTCAGGAACCAATGCCTAAGCAACCACTCACATGCTGTAATCAATAAAGTTGTGTCCAAAGTTATGCCAAAAACCTTAAACCATAATTCTGCGTCTATTGTGAATTATTTCAAGGGCGGTTTGGGAACTTTAACACGCAAATAGCTAGCCTATCCCAATTTCCATAGATGGTGAAATTTACAGATAAAATCACAAAGAGAATGACTGCATCGTATATTCCTAGCTCTTGTTTGTGATTAGGTTCATGGAAAGGAGAAAGAACATCATCACCCCATCCATAAATAAGCATCATTAGTCATAAACATGCACATATTGAGCACCTGTGAATCTCTACAGAGAGTTTTGCCCACCCGAGCCTGATGTTATTGCATTCCTCTTCCATGTGGAGACAAAACAAATGGTAAAACTCACCCACTAGCTGGAGATGTATAATGAGGATAAGTAAATGGTTGAGAGGAAGTGAATGGAAAAATGACCCTCCGTGGATTTCAGAAGTGGAGTGGTGCCGCCACCTTCCTTTGCTTATTATCCAAGATATTCACCACCTGGCTCTTTTTCCTTGACTCAGGTCTGTCCCTGATCAATTGCTCTTATCAGTGGAGGCACTGATCCTGCATGGTGCAGAGTGCTCCTTTGCAAGTGGGCTTCACACCCTGCAAATGAGCACCCTGCAGAATTTTCTCACTCCCTGGTCTTGGTAGAGAATATAGGGGGGAGAAGGAGATGTAACTTCTCTCCCCCACCCTACAGCTATATGTTGCTGTTGTTTTTAACAAAATAAATATTACCCTGCCCCACAGCTTATTTGATAATTGTGTAGATCTTTCCTGTGCAAATGACACTGTGGGAAAGATCCTGCCCATGTGGGTGTAGTATCCATAGACAGCCATAGGGTGACTCTTTCTGAATCCCAAAATGGTTTTTGGCCTTCTAGGGGGACAGTGGACATGATTTTCACCACTCAACAGCTTCAAGAAAAATGCAGAGAGCAAAATCAACCCCTGTATATGGCATTTATTGACCTGACTAAGGCTTTTGACACTGTAAATTGTAATGCCCTGTCCTTCTGAAAATTGACAGCAACAACTGCAGATAACAATGGCTCTCAAAGTGAACCATTCACAGTGGGATCAGGTGTTAAACAGGGTTGTGTTATTGCCCCAACTCTATTCATTATTTTCATTGCCATGATCCTACACTTTGTTGAAGGGAAACTCCCCACTAGAGTAGAAATCATATATCAAACAGATGGAAAGCTCTTCAATCTGAGTAGGCTAAAAGCAAAGAGTAAGGTTACCGTAACTTTCGTCATTGAGCTTCAGTATGCTGATGAAAATGTATTGTGCGCTCGCTCAGACGATGACCTCCAAACCATCCTAAATATCTTTGCAGAAGCTTACAAAAAGCTTGGCCTACCACTCAACATACAAAAAACCAAAGTGCTGCACCAACAAGTACAAAATAACACCTCTGCAGTGCCACAAATCCAACTCAATGGTGAAACATTGGAAAATGTCAATCACTTCTCCTACCTAGGCAGTTACCTTTCCACAAGGGCCGACACTGTTGCTGAAATCCAGCATCACCTGAGCTCTGCTAGTGCGGCTTTCTCCCAACTGAAGTGTAGAGTGTTTGAGGACTGGGACATTCACAGGGAAACCAAAATGCTTGCTGACAAAGCTATTGTACTACCAACCTTACTGTATGCTTATGAAACATGGACCACTTATAAACGCCATCTCCAACTCCTCAAAAGATTCCATCAACGGTGTCTCCGAAAAATTTTACACATCACTTGGGAAGACAGGCGAACTAATATCAGTGTACTGGAAGAAGCAAAGATCACCAGTGTTGAAGCAATGATTCTTCAACACCAGCTTCGTTGGACTGGTCATGTTGTGCGGATGCCTGATGATCGTCTTCCAAAGCAACTCCTCTATTCCAAACCTAAAAATGGAAAGCGTAATGCTGGCAGTCAACAAAAGAGGTTTAAAGACTGTCTCAAGGCAAATCTAAAAAAATGTAGTATAAACACTGACAACTGGGAAACACTGGCCTGCGAGTGCTCCAGTTGGAGAACAGCCTTTACCAAAGGTGTCATGGGCTTTGAAGACACTTGAACTCAGGACGCAAGGGAGAAACGTGCTAGGAGGAAGGCACGTTTGGCAAATCCACACCGTGATCAACTCCCACCCGGAAAACAATGTGCCCACTGTGGAAGGTCGTGTGGATCCAGAATTGGCCTCCACAGTCACTTACGGACTCATTGTTAAAACTTTTTTTATGGAAGACAATCTTACTCGGCTACGAGTGATCACCAAAGAAGAAGACCTGTGTTAATGTCACAGATGTGCCTGGAAGCAGAATTGGCTGTGGTTTAATCCATGGGAAGCCATAAGTAGATACAAGGTGGGTGGTTTGGGAGCAAGAATATGAAAAGTATGAGCTAGGACATGTTCAATTTTCAGCTCAGCCATTGTCTCACTGAGGGGTACTACAGGCAAGCTAGTGTCTCTCAGCCTCAGTCCCATCCCATCTGTAATATTGGGATAATAACTCTAGCCAACTTTACAAGGTTGCTGTAAGAATTATGAAAATAATAATAATGCAATGTATTATGAGAGGTAGCAGGGCAGCAGTTGAAGAAGGAGCAAAAAGGGTTTTCTTGTGTGTGTGTGTTTCTTTGTGGCTGATTAGCTGTTCTCCCTGTGCAAAGGTCAGAGGGGGCAGGGTTTCTGTTGAGGAAGGTGATTAGCTGTGGGAGGAGCTTATCAGAGGTAGCAGGGCAGCGGCGCGCGCCTAGTGGCGCGTGCAGTTTGATCCATCTTTTAGATTTAGGGGCGCTAGTCTCAAACGTTTGTTGGGGGAGACCTAGGTTTTTTTGTGGGGGGAGTTATTTGTCCTGTCTTCACGCTTTTTATGATGGAGGACCGCTGTAGCCACCCCAACGACGTTCTCAAGATGGAGGGGGAGGGAACAGCTGCAGTCGCCTGCGGTTCCTGCGCAATGTTTGCCATCTTGCCAAAGGTTGCAGGCAGCTTTACCTGCAGCAATTGCATGTTGATTGCCCTCTTAAAAGACAAAGTCCAGCAACTGGAGGAACGTGTAGCTACGCTCCAAAGAATTAGAGATCTGGAGCTCTTCTTGGAAGCAACAGAGCACACCGTCTCCACCAAGGAGGAGACAGGGGACTCCCCTGAGAAGGAGGCTAGTTCATCAACACAGGAGCCAGATATATGGAGAAACGTGACTCAAAGAAGTAGGAGGCCCAGGGTTCGTTCTGATAGTTTAGAAATACACAATCGCTTTGAGGTCCTCTCCCCTAGCATGGAAGACGAAGAGCAGACTCCATTTGAGGATCTCTCCCTCATTTCAGTCGATCAGGTATATGAAGACGAGCAGCAAAGTCAGTCCTCAGGGAATGTGCAGGCGACCTTGGAACGGACAGCTCATGGAAGAACCCCGACCAAACCTAAGAGGAGGCGTGTAGTGGTGATAGGGGATTCCCTACTGAGGGGAACAGAAGCAGTGATCTGTGGGCCTGACAAGATGTCTCGGGAAGTGTGCTGTCTCCCCGGTGCTAAGATCCAAGATGTAACTGAACGACTGCAAGGAATCATAAAACCCACTGACAAATACCCCTTCCTCTTGGTTCATGTGGGAACCAATGACACTGCAAGCAATAGCCTCCAGAAGATCAAAAGAGACTACGAGGCTCTGGGCAGGAAATTGAAGCAATTAAATGCACAAATTGTTATCTCATCTGTCCTCCCAGTTGAACGACGTGGCCCAGGGAGAGAGGGAAAAATAGTGGAAGTGAACAGCTAGCTTCGCAAATGGTGTAAACAGGAACGGTTTGGATTCTTAGATCATGGACTGCAGTTTCTTGAAGATGGACTTCTGGCAAGCGATGGGCTGCACCTCACAACGGTTGGGAGAAATGTTTTTGCCAAAAATCTCAGAAACCTCATCAGGAGGGCTTTAAACTGACTAATGTGGGGGAGGGAGACAGTGCTCCTGAAGGTAGGAGTCTATCAATTGATGAAGATGATCATCCAAATGTCATAGACCAAATGGAGCAAACAGCACGCAGACCTAGTGGTGGGAGGAAAAAATCCTTAAATAAGAGACATGGGGGAATGATTAATGGACTTCAATGTCTGTACACTAATGTGCAAAGCATGGGAAATAAACAAGATGAGCTTGAGCTCTTGGTACAGCAAACTAAATATGACATAATAGGCATCACTGAAACCTGGTGGGATAAGTCCCACGATTGGAATGTAATAATGGGGGGATACAATCTATTTCGGAGAAACAGACCAGACAAGAAAGGAGGAGGAGTGGCGTTATATGTCAGGGATGTGTATACCTGTGAAGAGATCCAAGATTTAGAACCTCAAAGCCAAAGTGAGAGCATTTGGGTCAAAATTAAGGGAGAGAAGAATAACAGAGACCTCATTGTGGGAGTTTACTATAGATCCCCAAGCCAAACGGAGGACATAGATGATGCCTTCCTGGAACAGATGGCCAAGCATGCAAAAGGAAGGGAGATAGTAGTAATGGGGGACTTCAATTACCCGGATATTTGTTGGATGTCAAACTCAGCCAAGAGCATAAGGTCAAACAGATTCCTCACTGGCCTTGCAGACAACTTCATTGTCCAGAAAGTGGGAGAAGCAACAAGAGGAACAGCCATTTTAGATCTGGTCCTAACCAATGTTGATGAGCTGGTTAGTGGGGTAGAAGTGGAAGGATCATTAGGCGCGAGTGATCATGCTCTTCTGACGTTTACTATACAGCGGAAAGGAGCAGCCAAGCATACTAGGACTCAATTTCTTGACTTTAAGAAAGCCGACTTCATAAAACTTAGGGAAGTGCTGGGTGAGATCCCATGGACAGTAATACTAAAAGGAAAGGGAGTTCATGATGGCTGGGAGTTTGTTAAGAGGGAGATAGTAAAAGCACAACGTCAGGCAATACCAATGAGACGGAAACATGGAAGGTGCCTAAAGAAGCCAGGGTGGCTATCTAAAGAACTTTTAACTGAGTTAAGATTAAAAAAGGATGTGTACAAAAAATGGAAAAGGGGGGAAACCACCAAAGAGGAATTCAAACAAATAGCCAGCACGTGTAGACACAAAGTCAGAAAAGCTAAAGCACAGAATGAACTCAGGCTTGCTAGAGAGGTTAAAAGCAACAAAAAAGGCTTTTATGGGTATGTTCGTAGCAAAAGGAAGAACAAAGAAACAGTGGGGTCACTCAGAGGAGAAGATGGTGAAATGCAAACAGGGGACACAGAAAGGGCTGAACTCCTCAATGCCTTCTTTGCCTCAGTCTTCTCCGATAAAGAAAACAATGCCCAACCTGAAGAATTTGGAGCAAATGATTCAGCAAAGGAAACACAGCCCAGAATAACTAAGGAGATAGTACAAGAATATTTGGCTAGTTTAGATGTATTCAAGTCTCCAGGGCCAGATGAACTGCATCCAAGAGTATTAAAAGAACTGGCAGATGTGATCTCAGAACCACTGGCAGTCATCTTTGAGAATTCCTGGAGAACAGGCGAAGTCCCGGCAGACTGGAGGAGGGCAAATGTTGTCCCTATTTTCAAAAAGGGGAAAAGAGAGGACCCAAATAATTACCGCCCAGTCAGTCTGACATCAATAGCAGGGAAGATTCTGGAGCAGATCATTAAGCAAACAGTCTGTGAGCACCTAGAAAGGAATGCTGTGATCACCAATAGTCAGCATGGATTTCTGAAAAATAAGTCATATCAGACTAACCTGATCTCGTTTTTTGACAGAATTACAAGCCTTGTAGATGAAGGGAACGCAGTGGATATAGCCTACCTTGATTTCAGTAAGGCATTTGACAAGGTGCCCCATGATATTCTTGTAAAGAAGCTGGTAAAATGCGGTCTTGACTATGCTACCACTCAGTGGATTTGTAACTGGCTGACTGACCGAACCCAAAGGGTGCTCATCAATGGTTCCTCTTCATCCTGGAGAAGAGTGACTAGTGGGGTGCCACAGGGTTCTGTCTTGGGCCCAGTCTTATTCAACATCTTTATCAACGACTTGGATGATGGACTCAAGGGCATCCTGATCAAATTTGCAGATGACACCAAACTGGGAGGGGTGGCTAACACCCCAGAGGAGAGGATCACACTTCAAAACGACCTTGACAGATTAGAAAACTGGGCCAATACAAACAAGATGAATTTTAACAGGGAGAAATGTAAAGTATTGCACTTGGGCAAAAAAAATGAGAGGCACAAATACAAGATGGGTGACACCTGGCTCGAGAGCAGTACATGTGAAAAGGATCTAGGAGTCTTGGTTGACCACAAACTTGACATGAGCCAACAGTGTGACGCGGCAGCTAAAAAAGCCAATGCAATTCCGGGCCTCATCAATAGGAGTATAGCATCTAGATCAAGGGAAGTAATAGTGCCACTGTATTCTGCTCTGGTCAGACCTCACCTGGAGTACTGTGTCCAGTTCTGGGCACCACAATTCAAGAAGGACACTGACAAACTGGAACGTGTCCAGAGGAGGGCAACCAAAATGGTCAAAGGCCTGGAAACGATGCCTTATGAGGAACGGCTAAGGGAGCTGGGCATGTTTAGCCTGGAGAAGAGGAGGTTAAGGGGTGATATGATAGCCATGTTCAAATATATAAAAGGATGTCACATAGAGGAGGGAGAAAGGTTGTTTTCTGCTGCTCCAGCGAAGCGGACACGGAGCAATGGATCCAAACTACAAGAAAGAAGATTCCACCTAAACATTAGGAAGAACTTCCTGACAGTAAGAGCTGTTTGACAGTGGAATTTGCTGCCAAGGAGTGTGGTGGAGTCTCCTACTTTGGAGGTCTTTAAGCAGAGGCTTGACAACCATATGTCAGGAGTGCTCTGATGGTGTTTCCTGCTTGGCAGGGGGTTGGACTCGATGGCCCTTGTGGTCTCTTCCAACTCTATGATTCTATGATTCTATGATTCTATGAAAATGGGTTGGGGATTTTGTAGAAGTGCTAAATAGATAGAACTAGTTATTACTGGTGCTGTTATTATTTTGACTACAAAGAGGAGCCCATAGCAAAATATAGCACAAATGCCAAGAACTGATGAAGCTATAACTAGCTCAGCAAATGTGAGGAACAATTTCAAGTCCCGTTTAAACACTGACCTCTAGGACTGCTGAATGCATGGAAATAAGTGAAGCGTTACATGCTCATTGCAAAAGGAAAACAGTAGTTCTAAACCAAAATGTTCAACGTTAAAATGTTAAGAATGTTTCCAAAATTGCCTTTGACTACCTCAGCTTCTTTTCCTGTATCCTAAAATTCTACATAGGGACTTGAATTTCCAAAAAAAAAACCCAAGGTGGTGCTCAAAGCACAAGATGTCTTCATAGGGTGTTTGCAGGATGTCAGCCTTTCACCTTTCAGCTCCCAAACATTTGACAACCCAAAATATAAATAAATTGCAGCTGTCAGCTATATGTAAATGTTAAAGTTTAGTTCTTACAACTGCTTAGGAATGAAATGTGACTCTTATTGATCTGAACTTTCAGTGAATAATTACCTTGCTGAAAAAACTGTTTTAATGATGAAATACCAGGTGCTGATGATCTTTATTGCCTGTTTGATTATGTGTCTTTAGAGTAAAGAAAAGTTTGACTCACTGGCACTTCTCTTCCATTGCTGTCTATGAGTTATAGACTTTTTCACACTCGTAAAAATAAATATAATAGGTGGAAGACTCTACCTGACAAGATCTTTATTGAATTTCTTGGGCAAAGAAAATAAGTGATATGAAAAGGGAGCCCAGTTTTTGAGAAATACAGCCAGAGTCTTGGAAAAAGGAGAATGGGAAGCAACAACAAATCTGCTTAGAAATGAAGAGCACAGTTTTGATTAGAGTAAGTCTTAAAGAACAAATAGGTTTAAGCTGCCCATTAATAATGCTGCACTGGAGATCAGGGCAGTGTATAAATATTAGGAGTGCAGTTTTGAAATAGTCTTGCCAGAATGGTAGTGGCAAAAAAACCACACAAAAAACCCCAAAACAAAACCCCAAAACCACCCTTATTAGTTGCTGTTATTATTATTATTATTATTATTATTATTATTATTATTATTATTATTATTATTTTATTATTATTATACAAGAGCTTGATAAATTTGAGCAGCGGTGCATGAAGATTTGTTGATGTAGTAGCCTACTGAGAATGTAAAAGCTAAGTTGCAGGCTGTGGCCTGGACTTCTCCTTTGTTTTTCCCTCCAGAAATATCTGTATTAATGTTGCATATTTTATCTACTGTGACCAAGCAGCTACATTCAGTGCTTACTTCTCTGTTGCAAAGATTGCTTTGTTGTGACTTCAACGCTGGACCTCAGTGTCCAGGCAGAATGAAGGGGGTGGAGACGCTCCTTCAGGTATACTGGACCAAAGCTATTTAGGGCTTTAAAGGTCAGCACCAACACTTTGAATTGTGCTCAGAAACATACTGGGAGCCAATGTCTTTCAAGACTGGTGTTATGTGGTCTCGATGGCCACTCCCAGTCACCAGTGTGGCTGCCGCATTCTGGATTAGTTGTAGTTTCCAGGTCACCTTCAAAGGTTGTTGAACTTTTTTAGGGAACCCAAAGTTGTTGAGATTTTTTGGCAAAATCACAGAAGTAATTGCTGTCTTTCAGCTGCCATTGGCTGCCATATGTCCAGGCTTTCCTGGACATTTGTACTGATTTCCACCTGGATATGTCCTGGTTTGGCATCTGTGTATCCCAATTCTTGTTGACTTTATTTACAGTGAGTGTTTAGCACCTATAAATTTAGGCACTCTATCTACAGCAGCAATAGTAAACTTACATTGGAATGTGTTTATGGCAGTGAAAATTCCCAGGGACAGAACACTTTTCAGGGGAGAGAAAAAGAGGTGATCTCAAAGATGAGAGGTGGTGGGGAAATCTGAATTATATTTATATCTTTTATAGAGAAAAATGAGGGGATTTTAGTTCAATCCTGGTATTAAAAGCAGATTATTTCACTGATGTAGAAATATATGTATTTTTACTTATCTTATTCCTCATAATAGGGATGTGTATCTCAACCAACCAATATTTATGAATCAGTTACTTTTTATGTGTTCCCTTTCAAAATTAATGAATTTCCAGAGGAATTACCCTGCTAGCCTTTTGCAGCACATCAAAGAGTCTTGTTGCATGTGGAAACTGCCCCCCCACGATGTTTTCCATTGATTTTTAAAATTGACAAGAAGCAGCAAAATAAGACTGAAATTCTACTCTCCTTACTTGGAAACAAGCCCCATTGAATTCAGTGGAGTTTACTTCCTAGTAGACAAGGTTAGGATTGCATAGAGTCTGCTTCTATCAGCAAAACCGCTTACACAAAGTGAAAAAGAGTTGAGGAAAAAATAAAAGCAGTGAATCACCTGATGGAACAGCTGCAATTATAAATCAATGAAAACGTAAATAATGTGCATTACAAAGTGATGTATGTATAATGCTGCCTGTTAGGAAAATAACAGACAAAACTTTTGTTGTAGAGAACTAAGGCAAAAAGCATTCCTGGCAAGAGTCTGTGCTCTGATGAGGGGTTAAAGGGGGGACAGAAGGAAGCCCACCTGACAAGCCCTTCTGCCATCCTTACCTATAAGTCTGAATCATTCTTTATGTGGGTGTGTGGTGGTGTGCAGTAATGAGTGAAAGGCATACTCTTCCCCAGTGGCGGAGGAAGCCACTTGGGTGCCTGGGACGGCATGCCCAGGGGTGGAGAGAACCGCCCATGGGCCAGAGCGATGGTGGGGTGAGCCGCCCATAGGGGCAGGGTGCACTGCAAGGCCTCCAGAATCTGCTTGCCTCCTCCCACTCACCCACCCTACAGCTTGGGGGAAGTGAACGGGTGGACTGTTTGGGCAGCGCGGAGCCTGCAGTGCACCCAAGCCACCGCGTCTCTCCCAGGAGAGACGCATGGCATTGGCGTGCTGCAGGCCCCGCGGTGAGTGCTGCCCGGCATTTTGTCACCCCCCTCAGTGGTGACACCCGGGGCGGACTGCACCCCCACACCCCCCTTCCTCCACCTCTGCTCTTCACGTGTTCAGAAGCACCTTTCCTAACATGGGCTCAGCCATGGAATTATAAACCATGGTATGGATTCCAGAATCTATCCCCACTGAGCACAAGTGAAGCTGTGGGCAGGGCACTATATTTTCCTCTGTGGGTTGACCAAACTTTGCTTTGTTTCTTTTGCCTCTTCACACAAGCAGAATGGTATAGATGTGGATGGAAAGGAGTTCTTTGTTTCCTAATGGTAGAATGTAGTTTGCAGGGAAGAATAACATAGCTCATAAGTGTCGGGCCTTATTAGCCATAAGCAAGATAACAAGAAAGTAGGATTGAATGGAAATATATCACATAGCCAAAGGAAGAAAGGAGTTATGCAGTACTAGCATAAACTGAATGCGTCGATGCAAGGTAAGTTTATGTGTTGAGGAACCTCAGGAGCTTGAAATGTACCTGGCAAAATGCTAGTTTCCAGGGCATAAATTGTCCTAAGCTGAGGCGTGTATATTCTGTGCTGTTATTCTTTGGCTCTGATGTCCCGTTTGATGCTGCTTTTGAGATACAGAAAGCTGTTCCTCACAGCTGGAGGTAGGAGTAGCAGCTCACTCTCAATATTGCATTTCTCTGATTCTGAGATAAAGCTTACCAGTTAGTTCAACACATCACACTAGTTGCTCTTGACACTTATTTTCTGAAATAAAAGAAGAAATGGGCACGGATCTATTTAAAAAAAAAAAAATCCTGTCTCCGTTACATACTCATATAAAACAAAATAACTGTTGTACTTTTACTGCTGGGCCTCGGCATAAATTCTTTTGAAGCTTTGAAGCCCTTATGGTGACTTGAAATGTTTGAAAGTGATTAAAATTTTAGGAAGCAACTTTGTAATAGAAGCTTTTGAGGGGGTCTTACATTTTTCATAGCATTATAACCGTTTTCTGCAAAGGCAGCCAGGAACATCAGTTTGCTATTCCCATTGGAATGACTCTGTCTTGAAATTCCACCCCCTGCCTCCACTAGTCTCTAACTCTCCCACCATTTGCTTTAAAATTCCAGCCAAACAATTCCATAAGTAAAACATGAAAGCCATAAGTAAAACATACAGTATATGTCACAGTGTAAATCTACATTAGGTATTTCTGCTAGTGGACTAGAGACCCTAGGAGCAATGGTGCGTACTCATGATAAAGACTGACAGTAAAAAAAAGGGTGAAGAAAAAAATATGGCTATGTTTAAACTATAAATCATGCATGAACAGTTTCAGACCCAGGTTATAAAGTTTTGGTGAGCAGAACTTTAGATGTATGCAGTAACTGTAATCTTAATCTTGAAAATATTTTAAAAACCCATTTCCTGCAATTCCACGGTTTAAGGCAAAGTATATCTTGAGCTGTTTACATTCTTAACCATGCTTCTGGATAACTTTTCAGATTATTGCCTTTTACTCACAAAGTAAAGTTTATTCATTTGGAAATGAGATGACCTACTTTATAATTATTTCTTTTTATTTATTAAATTTTTATACCACCCTATACCCATGGTTCTCGGGGTGGTTCATAGGATAAAATCACAATATAAAAACACAAAATACATAATCAAAATAAAAACAAAAATAACCCAATAACCCCCCCCCCAAAAAAAAACACATTTTTAAGGGGCATATTGAGTAGGCAGAGCATGTTGCACACAGCTTGAGTTTGGGCCAATTGTTATGTCTCGGCATAAGGTACCTCACAGGGTTATGTTGAGGATAAAATATAGGAGAAGTATAATTATTATTTTTATTAATAGCATTTTATTAAATTTCCATACCACTCTTCATTTGAAGATCACAAGAAAAGGTGCATGAAGAAGAGGCTCAGATGATTATTGCAGGGTCTGGATAGGCTAATATGGGGAGAGGCAATCCTTGAGGTATTGTGGTCCTTAGCCATTCAAGGCTTTATAGGAAGAGAAGAGAAGAGAAGAGAAGAGAAGAGAAGAGAAGAGAAGAGAAGAGAAGAGAAGAGAAAAAGGAAAAGAAAAGAAAAGAAAGCACTTTGAACTGGACCCGTAAACTAATTGGCAGCGAGTCCTGTCAGGCCAGGATCATTCCTGCTCCTTCAGAGAGAGTGTAAACCAAGCATGGCCAAACTTGGCCCAACAGCTGTTTTGGGACCACAATTCCCATCATCCCTGACCAATGGTCCTTTTAGCTAGGGATGATGGGAGTTGTAGTCCCAAAACAGCTGGAGGGCCACATTTGGCCATGCTTGGTTTACACTCTCTCTGAGTGTAAATATTCTGCCAACGTCTTCCCAGTGCTGCCTGCCCATGTCTAGTATCTCAAGCCTTAAAAAACCCCACCTTCATATGCTCATATCTTGATGAAAGGAGCACAGCAAGCATAGGACTATGAGAATTTGCACAGTATTTTTAAAACATACTTTTTTGGGGGGAAAAGTAAATTTTAAAACCGCTGGAGCTATCCATCAGAGATTTGGTAGAGTTAATCATTTCTTTAAGGGTTAATGCCTTTTATAAACCCATCAAAAGCAGGCAACCTCCCATCCATCTAATCTAGGGAACCACCCATTAACTGGGTCTCAGAATTATCCAGATTGAGCTTCAGTTTGTTGGCTCTCATCCAATCCATTACTGAGGCAAAGCCCAGCACATTCATTGCAGATGTAAAGTAGAAGTAGAGCTGTGTAGCATCAGCATATTGCTGACAATGTAGTCCAAAACGCCAGATGACCCCACTCAGTGGTTTGAACTCTGAGCAACCACTCATTGAAGCCTCCATGGGGCCAAAGAGCACTCCTCAAACATCACCCTCTGGAAGCAGAACCAAGCAGAACCGGAAACACCACAAAACCACCCACCTCTAACTAGGACCGAAGGATACCATGGTTGATGGTACTGAAAGCCACTGAGATGCCAAAGAGAATTAACCGTGACACATTTTCACTGTGTCTCTCCCAACAGAGGCACTCCAAGCAGTTTCTGTGCAATTACTGGGCTTAAACCTAGATGGAAATGGATTTAGAGAATCAATTTCCTCCAAGAGTGCCAAAAGCAGGTAAGGGCCACCCCCTCTCTCAAGGAGGCATTAATTACCTCCCTGGCCCAACCATCTGTCCCCTCCCTGCTAGTTTTTTTTTCATCCAAGAGGAGCAAGGGTCCAAAGTGCAAGTGGTCGCTCTGACTGATCCAAGCACCTTGTCCACATCCTCAAGCCTTAGTAAATGAAACTCATCCCACATAACAGGACTAGAAAGTGCCCTGGACACCTCTCGGGAGTCATCTGCTGTACCACGTACCAAGCATTGGTTATCTTATGTACTAATAACCATCTAAGCCACTAAGTCTCAAGGTGATTTACACATCAGATAACTAAAAGTTAAAAACACAAAAACAAAAGAGACATTTAAAACAAGGGTAAAAACCCTAACAAGTGGACACTTGTGACCAAGGCCCATTTACCCGTCTGGGAAAGCCTGTCGGAACAAACATCTCTTCAGTTGTTTCCAGAAAGTGCAGAAGTGAGCTCCTCTCATATCTTGAAAGGAGTGTGATTCTACAAAACAGGGGTGGCCATGCTTCAATGGCCTTCCCTGCTCAGCTTACAAAAGATTTAAAAAACATAAAAACATTTTACATTCTTCTTCCTGGCAGGGCTCTAAAACACAGGCCTACAATTAGGTTTCACCAAATTCAATTGAAGGGGAGGATGTGGGGGCAGACAGTCTGAAGACTGAATGTACTTAGGTGGACAGTGCACAGTTAATTCAACTTGCCTAGATATAACACGGTCGTGAAGCTTACTATTTATCTCGAATAAGTCACCATTTATCGGACTAAATTTTGTTATATTTTTGATATGAGAATAAAATAGGATATGCCCATGTGTGCCACCCTGAGTTCCATAGTAGACTAATGTCAAAAATAAAAAGTTACTTTAATTTGGAAATGAATTTCCTTTAAAAATAAATACATCTGCTAAATTTACACAGCTATTTTCCCTATATTATAGTGATGCTTTTTGGATACTTTGCAACTGAAACGGAAAGTGAGAGAATAAGATTATTTTATTATTTTGTCCTGCTGTTAGCTGCCTCCAGTAGTTTTATAATGGAAAGGTGGGGTTGCAAGCATTTTTCATGAATAAATGGAAGGATCCACATTGCTACAGTTTTGGAAAGCTCGGTGACTTCTTTGCACAAGACTGGCCAAGGACGAGTGCAATAGGAAAACTTTTTTGTGAATCTAAACTTCAAGGTGCAGCTCTTTTAGGGTATGGATAATATATCACCCAAGGTCTTTCTCGGTTACGGGAGGGAATAGCTTGCTCTGCTTCCACCTGAAAGAATCTCCTTCAGTTCACAACTTGGCACTGTATTGCCTTGGTAGATTTGAATACAAATCACGTCCTCCTCTGTCACGGTTCTTTATTTCTTCAGTGCTTCCTCTGTTATCTGCATCAGGACATTATGTGACTTTACAGCATTTATTAAGTAATACCGTCAACTGCTCTAAAGAGAGACAAAATGCCACCTGAAAGATAAACCAGTGACTTTTCAAAGTCTCTGAAAAGGGAAACATCTAAAGGGACAGGATTTGGTTTATGTTTTGTGATTCCAGCTTTACTTGACAGATATAACTTGCATGTAAATTGATTAATAATCTGCTTCTCCACCACCATTTGATAGTCTTTTGAAAACACACATGCACACAACCATATGAAAGTGTCAGACTAAATCCATTGCTGATTGAACAACTTTCTTTGAATGGTGGATTTTATATTCATTTTGACCCTGCTGTATGTAGACAGTGAACCATATTCTAGTTTGAGTTAAAGGAAAATTTCAGTTGGCCAAATTCTCTAAGTTAACACAGCATGCATGAAGTCACCATTTAATGCCTGCAGAATCCAGAAATGAAAGCCCCTTTCAGACAAATTTGCAGGCGAAGGGAAAGGCTTCACAGTGCCAGACTCCCCTCCCAACTTAAGTGTTTTCATTTCAGAAATGAGCCAATGCACATATTCTGCTTTGGATCCAAATCAGAACCAGAAGAAATCTGGGGTGCTTCTTAGCTGGCTTGAAACAAAGAGGGAGGGAAATTATTTGTTTGCACTGTATAATCTGTTTTTTTGGGGGAGGGAGGGTTGCGCCTTTCGGATGCCTAACTTTGTAATAGATTTTGGCTGACTCTGGAGTCTTTTCCCAAAAAGAAAGATGCCAAGAAGGGAGACTGACAACAAGCCAGCATTGGAATTGGCAGGTCTCTCTGTCAGTGGAATAATGCCTGAAGTGCCTAAAACTCCTGGACCTATTTGTCTCCATAGTTTGGCAGGCTTCATCCCCCTCTGAAGCAGCTATCATATCTTCAAATTTCATCTCATAGAGTGAAATTTATTGGGTTTTCCTCCAGCAATCTTGAAGCAGCCCTTTCCTGTGGGGATGGCTACCCTTTTCAGATGCTCTGCTCCCTGTATTTGGGAAGCATCAACAGTAGCATGCTTCTGACATTTACTGAAAACACACCAGGTTGGGAAAAGACCCTGCTCTGGTATCAGTTTCTAAAAAGATAAAATTTGGAACGGATCAAACAACAACAATTGATCATAATATCCAGGGAAGCTCATATAATTTCTGAACCTGGGGTAGCTCAGTCAGACGAGCATATGATTCCTAATCTCAGGGTGGTCGGTTTGGGCCCCACATTGGGCAGAAATATTCCTGCATTTCAGCGGGTTAGACTAAATGGCCCTCATGGTTCCTTCTAATTCTACAATTCTATGAAATGCAATGGCCTTGGGGCTTTACAGGTGATATTTGCACCTGCTAAGGAAGAGCTGGTTTAATATAATCAAACCTTGCTTTGGTTGAAGCAGCTACCAAATGGATCAGAATGTCCTGAATTGATTTGTAGTTCAAAATATTCTGCCAGCATCTTCCTGATGCTGCCTGCCCATGTCTAGTATCTCAAGCCTTAAAAAAAAAAAAACACCTTCATATGCTTTTAAAATCTTGATGAAAGGAACACAGCAAGCATAGGACTATGAGAATTTGCACACTATTTCTAAAACATACTTTCTTTCTTTGGAAAAAGTAAATTTTAAAACCCCTGGAGCTACCCATCAGAGACTTGGTAGAATTAATCATTTCTTTAAGGGTTAATATCTCCAATTGTCAGGTCCAGTGCTTTTTTTCTAAAAAAAAAGTTTAGGGGTACTCTCATTTTCCTACTCATATTGATATACTGCCCCTCAATGAGGCCAGACTTAGATTCAGGGTATGTGGCCAGACTTAGATTCAGAAAATGTGGACCCCCAGAAAAAAGCACTGGTTAGATCTGTGTGAAGGAACAGAAAAGTTAGGGCCATTTTAGTTTCATAATGTCAATGGGGTTTCCAGAGATTTGCATTTTCTGTTTTCATCCAGATTCAAATATGGGGTAGGTCAGAGTAGTCCAGACTGGATCAGGTCCAATTTAGATTTACAAACTGGGGGCACAAATCAGATCAGGGGGTCAATGCACAGCCCTAACATCCATCCCACAAAATGTGCATTGAAAGTTCTACCATAGGATAGCAGTATATCTACTCCCTTGATAATATGGCTGTCAAATGCACAGTTTCTACCATTAAAAAATGGACGTTTATTTAGAGAAAGAAAGGGCAGCACTGATTTATAAGAAAATATGCCCTGTCTTCCAGAGTTGAACCAAAAAGAATGATTTCTCTACTTAGGGTTAACCATGAAAGCACTAGTTAGTGAATCACCTTGCTTAGCCACATAATTTATGTACTGTATTTTTACAAGTGTATTTGAATAAAATCTGGCTGATGTGAAAAGGTCTGAAATTACTTTTCTGTGCTATTCATTTAAACAAAACAGTTACTATTATTAATCTCCTCAGAATATTACCCACATTTGTATGCTCTAACATGTATTTTAACGATTTTGTTTAATAATGGTATAACACCTACATGATTAATTCAACTAAAACCTTTGAGTCAGTCCAAATCTTTCACTGGTTTATAAATCAAAAAGCGTTTAAAAAGAATACATTTTGAAAGCCCTGAGCCAATGTTTCGTAATGTGTCTAATGGCTTTCAGTGCCTAAACCACATTGCTTTTGATTCTGCCACAAGTGAGGGCTCATTTACACTTCCACTTGTCCCATGCAAACACACACAAAGAAAATTATCAATAGAGGGAAAGCTCCCATTAGTGCCCATTTTGGGTTCCTTGAATTAGCTATTGGTCAGACTCTATCTATCTATCTAGTAGTGCCTGTGTCTTGGACTTGTTTTCATATAAGTTGAATGGGTATCTTTTTTATTTTGCAAACAGAATTACGTTCATAGTGATGAGATAGACTTCCAGTGCAAGTACTGACAAGAGTAATTCAAAAGCTTCAGGGTTTCTTCCCCCAGAACACCTAATTTAGTTAGGCTTTGGCAAATATAGACTACTGTCAATGTTAATCATTTTTTATTCACTTAAATCTAGTAAGAAATAATGATCAGTATTTGTTCTTCCGCATGAATTGCTGCTGATGGGTTAGGGTCTTCCAGACGTATTTGTTGAACAAAATTAAGTAATTGAATGGATCAAGTATTTTCTTTTAACCACAATTTAGATTTTGCTAAATTACCAATGAACTTCAGAAATGAATCTGTCTTCTCTACTAAGAACAAAACCTAAGAACAAAACGTCCTGAAAATTCAGAGCATCCTTGCCTAGTTTAAATCCTTGTTTTTCTCCAAGAATTTAGTCACTAGTGACATTTTCAACAAGTCTTTCTTACCTATGAAAAAGAAGGAGAGTTCCCTGGGAGGAGGGATTGATTGTTAAACCACTCCCAGAACTGTAGATCTCTGAGGGGAATAGGGGTTTCCTAACAACTCTCAGCTCCTTGAATTCTTGGGGAGGGGGGGTACTATGGCTGTTAAAATAGGTACCATAGTGCTTCACGTGTATGGTGTGAATATGGCCCTAGAATGTTCAGAACTAAGATTGACACACTGAAATCAAAGCAGAGATTAAGGGTATCTCCAGATTGTCAGTAGCTTGTGGAAGTGATTCAAGAACATAGGAGAACTTTATGGTCACAGCAACACCATACATTTAAAGCACTCATACCACTTTATTGATTATGGCTTTCCCCAAGGAAACCTCAGAAATGTAGTTTCCTTGTTACAAAGCTGTACAAGCCTCTGGCCATCCAATGATGTTGGACACCAGCTAGCATGGCCAGTAGTCAGGGATGATGGGAGTTGTAGTCTAGCAACTTCTGGAAGTCCCCCACCACCACCACCACAACAGATGCTGCTCCCTAGCACTTGGATTCAGCTCATTTAGCATCCAGAGATGAGCCATAAATAATATGTGACATTGTGCAAATGGCCACAAAGCTTCTTTTAGAGAATTGCCTAAAAGCAGATCTATAAGAACCCATTTAAATGTATCTAACAAAGCATTTTTTTCCCTATTCGCATATTATGCTGAGCGTATTATATTTTGGTATTGCTGATCCTATGAGCAAATAAGTATATTTTCTTTTCTAGTTGTTCCTGAATCTCACATTCATTTCATAAGAGAAATAATAACTGCATGAAAATTAAGGGGGAATTTGTTTTCTAAACAAATTATAAATTATTTCTCGTTAAACATTTAAGCTATGCAAATAGACACAATGTTGTATAAAATGTTCCATATAACATAGCATACAAATACTATAGTTTTAATTTCTCCTTTTTCAGGTCTAGGATGGGTACTACTAAAGAGCCAGACATAGTCCATTTGGAGTCAAAGACAGTGGATGGCCGTAAGTTCTTTTGCTTCTTCATAGTCATTTTATTGCAAGTGTAAATACTTGGTCATGGAAAGAGCATCCAGATGTAGGATATCATCAGAGAGATCTAGCAGCAGCAGCACATTACTGTCTGGTTTGGTGCTGCAGAAGCCATTCTCAAGTAGCTTGGAATTCATAAGGATATTCTGCAGCTAAATACAGTTTATACAGAAATAGAAAAGATTTGTAAGTCATGTAGGATCTGCAAGAGGAAAGCATAAAAATTAAACAACAAGCATAAAATGTTTTTCTTCTTATGGCCTGCTTCATTTGATCAGCCCTTTTTTAGGGATGCTGTGGAAGTGTGTAATATTTGAAGTTTGAATCTTGGTTTCTTTCCTCCACAAAATGGCTCACAAACTTTGGAATCATTTCAGAATGATAGCATTCCCTTCTCTCTGCGGTTGTCCCTGAGCTGGGGAGAGAGACACAGAGATGTTTCAGTTGGTTTTGCTTCTGAAAGTCCCTCTTTTTCATTTCTGCCATCTTCTTGAATACCTGTAAACTGCATACCAGTATGTTTTAGTGATTTTAATGTTTGGTTTTATTACTGTTCTTTTTATGTATTTTATATGTAGCCACAACTTTTTCACACCAGACTGGGATTGTTTTGATAATGAGCTGCCAATAAATGAAACAAACAAATTAACAAACATGCCATTGAACTGAGCCAGAATATACTAGCTTTTACACAGGATCAGGCTGCTACTCAGATTTTGGAGGTTTCGTGCTCTCTCACCTATGGATAGCTTCTACGTAAAAGGCAGAATCCCAAGAAATTATCACTGAGGTAGAACTGAGGTAGATGGGAAGGAACATAATTAAGATTGATTAAGATTGATTGTACTATGTGCAATAGTATGCAGTAAAATAAGTAACATATTATGCTTTGTTGTATTTTATTTTGTTGTATGCAGGCCTGTGTTTCTTGTGGTGAAGGCTGGTATAAAAATACCTTAACAGATACATTCAATTTTGACAGAGTTGCAGTGGAAGGCTCAGTGAACAATTACAGAGAATAAAATTAGACACATTATGCCAAATAGTTAATAAGTATATCCAGTTCAGTTTTAAAAAGAAGTGGAGTAAATAGTTTGCGCAGCATATATTTATGGCATCCAGTATCAGTTTAAATAACATTCAGCATTAATTGCTGCAATGTATAAATTTAATCCCACCATTAACACTTTTGCAAAGTCCTGAAGGGTTTTTGATCAACTGTACACTTTGAAAGTAAATAACTAAAATCCATATTTATATTTAATAGTTTCTCTTGAAGTCTGAAAGCCCATTTTAACTAAAAGTAAATAAATGAGTGTGGAAGTAGTGTCAATTTCTGCATTTTCCATTGAATGACTCTCATGTGAAGCTTATCTCAGGCTTTCATTTTGTATCCCATGGGTATCACAGCAAGCTTGCAGTAAGCTTAAAACTGAACCAGAAAAGAGTTTTAGAATGGAAGAATGAAGGGGGAGTTTTGCCTCTTTGAGGTCACCCCAAATACAGATGCTTTGGGGGTTAATGTGGTGGAGTCTTCACCACTAAATGCCTAGAGTGAAGATAACGGGCAGTAAATTGTTTAAATTGTGGGCTACCGTATCATTAATTTAAACATCTGATATGCAGCATCTTAAATAGTTAAAGTCAACCTCCCCAAACTCAGCGCATGCATACTTACTACCAAGCGCAGAACTGTGATTCCTAGCATTCATCCTGGCTCTGAGCAATGGATTGGTATTATGGTTTGTCTTTGTTCATCACAATCCATGTATTTGAAATATGTTTTAGGAGGCTCTATCAAAACAATCTGTCCCTGAGCTAACAAAAAGAAAAGAGTTGATGAGACTCTTGGTGATGGATCTGAACTCTAGGTCCCTTGGACTAGTAAAGCATGAGAGGTTATTTTGGGCAAATACCACTCAAATGTCTCAGGCTTCTCACCGATGCTCTCTGCATATCTCTACTCCTCAAACCCACTCTGAACCTGTGAGTTGTACTTATTTATATAGTGAATGCCTTTTATGAAATGAAGCTAAGTCTTAGCCCAGAATATAGTAGAATGGATTTTTCCCCCAAAAAATGCTTGGGCCCCACTACCAACGTGCTCATCTTGTCCTAGCAAAAGCAGGGCATGTGGTTTGGGGTGGAACCTGAGGGAAGCTGCTTAAAACAGATGAGGTCATAGCTCTCAAAACAGTGAGAGAGTTCCTTGACCACATCTGATTGTGCTGTCAATACAAGGCACCCGGTCAGCCTCATCCAAGTGCTCACTCTTCTAAACTGCAGAGGCAAATCTACACATTAAATAGTAGACTAGGTTGACAGAGAAATGCTGCTCCATAATGACAGGGCAGTTAACATATGGCCTCTGTAGAGCTTTATCTGATGTGCCATATTTTGATGTGTATTATGATATCCTTGGAATGAAGCCTTTACAGATATTAGGAACTTGGGAATCATATACTGCGTACATACCATATTAAGGTAAGGATCATCTGCTCAAGAATCTTTGTTCCTTATGCATCTCATCAAAGAGGTAGATCACCAGGCACATCAAACGTGCTTTTATAACCAGCCTACACATAGCCTTTACTGGCCACAATGGTAAAGGCGCATATTTAGATTGACTGTGTGAGTCATAATTGCTGTAGTTAAAAATATGTCCAGATTTGCTTCAATCAGTTCATTCTTTAAGTATTCACCAATGGAAGGTGATTACTCCAGCTCTACAGTTTGACTGAATTTGGGAGAGAGAAGCTTCCCATCCACCACGATCCAGCACAAATAACTTGAAAGTAAATTTCACCAAATCAATGGATATGTATCACATATGTATCACAACCTGTTTCTAGGTGGTTAGAAAAACAAAGGGACGAACAGCTAGCTATTCAGTCCATGCAGACCAGAGCCAGTGTGGCAATTCTTAATCTCTTTTTGCTTGTCGAGATCTGGTATATTTCCAATGTTACCATAACAATTGAAACAGCAGCTGTTGTTGGGTATATGAGTGCTCAAAATGAGAAGCATAACATCCCAATTACTAGTGGGAGGCAGAACATCTGTGCCAGAAAAGGAATGAAATTAATTCCAAAGCTTAGCAATGGGATATATTAATTGACATGAATTAACTGTAAGTGATGAGGTGCTTCCTGTGTAACTGGGTAAATAAAAAATCCTCATGGATTGCATGCCAAGAGAGTACCTGTTGTTGAATTGTGTCTCAATGAACACTACTACCCTAGCTCAAGAGGAAATAATTATTGAAAAAGAGCTGTAAAAATGCAATATCTAAAAATCCTTGTATTGAGTCCTTTTTTTCTTTTTCTTCTTTGCTGTCTCACTTTCCTCATTGTGATAGTCATGGACTTAAATAGCACTGAAAGGACAATAGACAAAGTCATGGAAGATAAGGCTGTCCATGGTTGTCTTCGAGTCATAATGGTTGCATGCCACCCCTGGAAACAGACAAACTTTGGGCCAAACTTTCTTTAGCCCAAACATCACTTTCAACCTTGACCACCCCTGCCAGCAGCAGATGTGACTAAGACTGGTTGTGACAAAGTCATATACAGAATACAGTCGCCCTCTCCATCTAATCTGCACAGATTAACAGAGAATTGAGTTGTTCAACCTCCATGCTTAGCAAATGATCAATCTGATGACAGCAGAGGGGGGCAATTTACATCCCCACCAGACTGCTGGGCAGGCAGAGAGTTTGAAAATTCTCCAGCCACCAAAGTGCCATGTCTACTTTTGTCACCATGGCCATAATTGATAGGATCTTGCAAGGTGAGGGGAATGGGATAAGACAGCAAACTTTTTCAGCAGGGGGCTGGTCTACTGTCCCTCAGATCTTGTGGGGGGCCGGACTATATTTTGGGGGGGGGGGAATGAACAAATTCCTATGCCCCACAAATAACCCAGAGATGCATTTTAAATAAAAGGACCTGGCCCCCAGTCCTTAGTTTGCCTACGCATGGGATAAAAGAAAGCCAGATAAGACACTCAAGCTGTGAGTTAGCCATCCTTGAACTAAAGTGTTTTTATCTGATTTGGCAGAACTTTCTTATATTCTTATGTGTTTTACAAAAACAACATATTTGAGACCAATTGCAACAGAGGCTGCAGTTATGTGCACAAATATCTCAGTGAACATACATCAAGATGCACTGTGCATGAGTGTGCTCTGTGCCTCATAATGTATGAGACAGACCCATTTGATTTCATGGTCACTATGTATTCAGACAGCCAGGAACCAGGGCAGCTTGAGGCTCCCATCAGCATATTCACATTATATATGCATAGCAAGGTATGTGTGTGTATGTTTCCCACATTCAGGCAATATAGCAGCTAAATATAATATGGAGCACTCCTTGGTTTGAAACCAACATATGGCTATTTGGGGAAGGGGGGTGCTAGAAATACAGTGGAACAGAGTGTTTTTATTCCCAAAATGTCATGCCATGGTCAATCTCTTAATGTGGGAAAGAGTTCAATGAACTGAGGCTATGAGTGAGTACAGATGGATGAATCTGTCATTTTTAGTTTCTCCCAGTTTCTCATTTTTCCAATCTGAAATTCAGTTTTGCCACTTTGAGTTCAGATTTTCCCTAATACACATTATTGTACGTGGATTTTACTTCATATGCATGTATAGGAAAGCAATTTTGCCCAACATGATGCATTTTTATATGTTAGTTTCACTAATACACATGTTTTGAGGCACACGGTTCTCTTATAAATGCTCTTTTATATATATTATATGGTTAGGGAACTGCATCACAAATTTCAGAGACCTGCGAATTTCAAATGTTTGTTGCATTTCTGTTTACAGACTGTTTGGGGAAGTTCAAATTAGATAGTTTTGCATTCATATGCAAACCAAACTAAAACTTTGTTTCCATCCCTGAGGCGCTAATGAGTTATTGCTATTAATTTTTATACACAAAGGGAGCTAAACACTGTGGTTTAGAATGCTACTTTGTCCCTGTGGTGATTATGCAGTTTTCTAGGGAGAAAATAATGAAGCAGAGGGACTTATTGTTTACATAATCAGCTGCCCATTGTTGCAGAGGGGAAAGACAGTATTTTCAAAACTCATTTCCTCTTCCGTTTTCTTTCCCATCACCATTTTCTTTCCTTCAAGTAAACGTAGATTGCCATCAAGATACAGCACTCAGGAATTCACTGTGATGTTCTAACTATATGCGTGTAGCTGTATTCCCTTGCTCAGTCATTCATGTTCCTCACTGTTGATATTGGATATGACTGTGCTAATTCTTTCCTTTCAAGTACTAGTAGTTGTACATGTTTTCTTTCTGAAAGAGGCTTGAGGGTCTGCTGCCTTGCATGTATTTCCTAAGTGAGTCCTGTGTTTCTTGAAACTATTTTTAGATACCTTTTAAAACAATTTAATAAAAGTTCCTAGCTGTTTTCTTTTGCCAACTAAATGAGTAGTGGTAGGAATGGGGAATGCAGATTTAGAAAGAATGGCTATACTTTAAATAGAAATGCTACACAGTACATTGTGAGGAAGACTGTGAACAGGTGACCTCTGCACTCCAGGTGCTAACTGTCTAAGACCACATCTTAGGATTCTTTATCTTTCAACTGCACTTTAAATAGAGGATGCCTGCTAGTCACCCTACTCAGTTGCTTCCTGCAGTATGGAAGAGTAGAGGACAACTGTGAGATGGATTGTTGTGTAGGCTTAATTCTATAAAGGGGTTGCATGTACACGGGAAAAACATGCATCCACTTTCAAAGTCATCCACACAAGAATACCTACTTTTCTTTGCCATGGAGAAAAGCACTGGAAATGTTGGGCCTAAATCAGCCTATCATGGCCACTAGTTGCTCCACCACATACCTCTGTTCCCTCCCAAACCCTTAGAGTTGACTTGACAAGGAAGGAAAACCTCCAGAAACATGCTTATAGAATTTTAAGGTGAATTTGGACTTTTTGCTTTGGTAAAACAACTTAATAATTTGGATGGAAACTAGAAAGACTTCAGTGACTGTGAAATATCTTTAGAGTAGGGAAGGGCTGCAGGGAGAACAATTATAGAGATTCCAGTTTCCTGCACAGGCTGTTCTGACCACACTGTGTCAGTTTTTTCTCTTTTCTTTTTCCAGTATCTCTTCCATGTCTAGCAAAGTCACCCTGGCTATCCAGACTTTCCATCACCACCAGTTAGAAGTAGGCTAATAGTGGCAAGTGCGGAGGGAGCAATTCATTCCTTTACTTCTATTTTCTGAACTACATTGATGAATCTTAGTTAAGGGCATCAATTTATTGCAAGGATGAAAGCATATTTGGAACATATTTCATTGTGAAGTTGCGAGTATTCAGCCGCTAAAGGCATTGTTGTTGTTTTTGTGATTTCAGATGCACAGTACATCACCTGCAGGATGCAAAACTGCTCTGAAGCTATAAGAAGTAAACCTTTTCCAGGATACATTGACTCTGACTCCCTCATTGTCCAGGATGATTATGTGTTTGTTCAGGTTTGAACAGCTTTTCCACTGATTGATTGCAAATCATTTGTCCTCCTTCCTTGAATTTTAATCTGCCTTCCCTCACACTTGCAACAAAACAGATTGCATGAATGCTCCATTTCAGTGCATCGAAGCCAAGCATTGGTCCCATCGGGATGCTAATTGTTTCCTTCTGCCTCTACCTCAAGTACCTTATCAACACGGGGGTCATGAGGGGTTTTGCCTGGAGTGTGCACAATGTGTACCGCAATAATCTACCTCGCTAATCAGCCAACCTCATATTTTATTCCAAGAGCATCCTTCCATCTCACCAGGTTTTTAAGTTTGTATGCCAGATTCTGATATCACAATTGCAACAGAACAATCAAGTTTTTTCTATTAGTTTGAGCTCAGAGTGTAAGGGGTAAGGGAGAGAGATGGAAGGGGAGTACTTGAGAGGAGTAATCAGGCATGATTGTCATGCATGGGCTATGATTATTGCGAAAAGGATGAAGATGAGATATATTCAGCTGAGCTGTGTTCCAGGTGAAAGCCAGAGAATATATCTGAACAGTTTCAGGTTTCATTATCCTCCTGCTGCTGTCCATTTCATAACAAAGAGAAAGGAAATAAAACGCAAGCAGAGTGGAGATGTGCTATAAATTATCTGGCTTCCAACTATTTCATGAGGTTCTGAGGTCTCTGATTTCTGACCTGGGATTATACTGGGAGTCGCGGCTGTATTGCCATACTGTCTTACTTGTCTCTCCCAGCTATAAGGGTAAGCAGAATTTGACTCCCCCATAGTACCTGCCCACCCAAAGAAGAACTTTTGCCAGCCCTCCTGTCTATTAAAAGAGCACATATACATTGTATTGCTTTTTTCTTCCACAACAAATTTACCAAGTGTCATCCATTGTTACCCATACTGTTAAAAGTGTAAATTCCATTGCCTGTTACATAATCAAACAAAAGTACACATTACATTGCATTGCATTGCATTGCATAGTTAAGTCTATTGTGTGGTTTATAAAGGCCACACTGTTAAGCTTAGACTAAGCTGATATTCGGTGCTTTTTCTAGAAAAATAGGTGCCGGTACTCACAATGAAGTTGTTAAAGTAAGTGCCACACTTTTTAACAACAAAAAGAGCTGCCGGTATTGAATACCCTTTTGTACTCCTGGGAAAAACAATAACCCACTGCTGATTCTATTTAATATGGCAGTCATCACCCTTGTTGTTAATGTATGATGATGACCATTTATTTTTACTCATGTTACTCAGTGTAAGCTACTGAGTGTCACTTTTGTTTTGTCCTAAACCAATTTTGAGGGGACAGTCTGTTTCATTGGCTTAGTTCAGGGGTCAGCAATTTTTTTCAGCAGGGCGCTGGTCCACTGTCCCTTAGACCATGTGGGGGGCTGGACTATATTTTGGAGGGGGGAAATGAACGAATTCCTATGCCCCACAAATAACCCAGAAATACATTCTAAATAAAAGCACACATTCTACTCATGTAAAAACACGCTGATTCCTGGACCGTCCGTGGGCCAGATTTAGAAGGCGATTAGGCCGGATCCTGCCCCCAGGCCTTAGTTTACCTACCCATGGCTTAGTTGCAGCTAGCTTTCCTTTGTAGTTTAGAAGAAATTAAGTTTCATTCATTCATTCAGGTGTTGAAAACACAGATTGCTTTGAAACATGTAACAATAAGTGTTAAGCACTCTGCAAAATTCAGAGCACTTGAGACAGCTGACCAAAACTTTCAATCTGGTCTTGGGTTTGAAGGGGGCGGGGAGTTTTCCCAAAGTTGACACAAACATAAAAGGTTGTGTCATTATACTCTCAAGTCCTGATTGTTAGAAACTAAGAACAACTACCCCCGACACGAGGATTACAAATGCTGCATGCTCAAATGAGGATTCAGAAGGCTGCTTCTAGGCACTTATATTTGCAGCTTTTCCTGTGCCCTTTTGTCTTTCTGTACAAGCAATCTGAATAGGTTAGGCCACTTAACGCTGTCAGTTTTCACTGCTGACAATCTGAATGATGCCTATTTTGTCTCCTGCTGTAACTGCAGTCCCATTTTTGAGCTGTCACTGCCGCAATTGCATTCCCCTTTCCAGCTTGCCTATTATTTTCTCCCTGCCTTTGGAAAAATGAAACAGTGATGATAATAACCTTGATAATAAAAGAAAACTATGTTATATGTTGCAGCTGACATCAGGAGGCCGGCCTCATTACTACGTGTCCTATCGGAGAAATGCATTTGCGCAGATGAGGCTTCCTAAGTATGCTTTGCCAAAGGTAAACTCTTATGCTCAGGATATTCATGCATGCACTTTCACTTCACGGGTTTGACCAGCAGACTAGCATTACTGCTTTTCAGCAGCAACTTCAGAATTGGTTTAATTTGCACTCAGACCTGATTCCTACTAAAGAAAATATCCAAGCAGGGGGAAAAACAACCCCATCCATTAAGGTCAATATTACAGCTAGCCAAGGACATCCATTCAAAATGCAGATTGACTTTTGAGTTGGTGGAAATTACTAATTAGTGTTTCATTTTAATCATTACTGACATCTGTGGTTTTCTCTTAAAATGTTTTTCCTTTTTCTTTGTGCCAGTAGCTCCCACATTTTGCTTTATTAGTGTAACTTAATGGGGATTAAAGAACAAAGCGCCTTTGTGTGTTGGCTTCACATCTTCCCTAATTAAGAACAATGAAGCAGTGGAACCTAAAAGGATATCACTGCCTTCTGGAGCTAAAACTTGTAGAAAGCCCATGTAAAATATGCCAGTCAGGAGGAAGCAAATTTCACTTAGAACTTGATTTTAAACCACTACACAATCAAAACTCGAGGGACAGGGAAATTATTAAGGACTGCTGTCCTTCATACAAACCAATTTGTTCCATTATGTCACAAGCTGGAAATATGGCCTATGAAATTCCTTTGCCAGCTTTTCAGTATGCAATGGTTCGTGGTCTCTTTGTTCAGGAAATGACACTGAGATATCTCCCTATGGAAATGTCAGCACCCTTGACTCTCACTTTTATTTATTTGTTGTTGTTTTTAAAATTTGATTTCTTACCTTTCCTTCACCATAAGGCTTGGGAACACGAGGTTTCAAATAACCATTCAGCCACAAACACACTGGGCTACCTTTGGCCAATTACTGTCTCTTGGCCTAATGTACTGCACAGGGTTGATGTGAGGACAGAGGAGAACCATAATACTGTATAACACTTTGAACTCCATGGAGGAAAGGCAAAATACACATGTAATAAGTAAATAATGGTGTTTTGCAATATAATGTAATTCAATTTGCTTTAATTGATTCCTTATTTTATTTTAGATTATTTTAACTAATACTGCATTTTTAAATTGTTGTAACTGCCCTCCCCAGGGAACCTCATGATGAGGGGTGGGTAAGAAATATAACAACAACAACAAACAACACACCAGGGGCCTCAAATTGGGGACTTTGGCAGCCCAGAGACTTTATTCCCAGCACCAGTTGCTGCAGATTTTACTTACCCACCTCCTTACCACACCTGAAAACCACCAGTCCATCTTAAAACTATGTTATCTGTCTCTAGCTCTTGGTCCCATATCTGCCTGTTCCAGATTCTGCCTGTTGGCCTAATTGGTCCATACCATTTGTTTCTGACTCCAGTGGGCCCTGATATCTAACATATAAGCAAAAAAGCAGGTCAGTTATGCAGGCATTGCAAAATCTAAACGTTGATAAAGGGAGCTATTAGGGTTCCAAGGGGTTGCTCGAGAGCAAGCAGGCAAATGCCTCCCTGCTCGGCTGTGAAGCCTTGCTTTTGATGCCAAAATAAACTTTATCTGTCCAGAGCGCCACTCTCCCATGGCTGGCTCATTCACTGGCAGAATCCGTGAGTGGGCGGTCCTTAAACCTTCCCCAGCAAAGTAGTTTCTTTGCCCAGGCAAGGTGTCCTGGCACCGCCTTGCCTCCTCCGAGCCCTGAAGCTCCTCTCCACTGGAGGCATGGTTACTCGCCTCCGCTGAGGAGGAGCTGCTTCCCACGATCTTTGGGGGCTCTCTGTAATCCATCTGGCTTTTCCCCTCTCCCCCCTGAGCCGATGGCAGTTCCCTGACAGGAGTGCATGAAAGGGGATGATGCCAATGCAAGTATAAGAGGAGTATTTTGTTCTAAAGCAGTTGCATAGACTTGCACATAGTTTCACTAGCGATGGGAACCACGGATGATTGCTAATTACTGTCTTTACTTACTATTTTACATGACTTTAAAAGATGTACAATTCTTTTTGTGGAGAAATTGCCTATTAAACACAATATGTAAAAATGCTGATGAATTACCATGAGGACTTAATAATAATAATAATAATAATAATAATAATAATAATAATAATAATTGTTGTGGAAATGTGGAGAACTGAACTTAAGAAAAGTGATGGAGTTGGGGTGGGGACTGAGAGAAACCAAAATTGGCAGATTCACCCATCCCAGCTAGCTATACAGCCAGTTATATTTGTGGAGAACAGGCAGAAAAGTTGGAAGTAGCAATGAACACCTTTCCTGTATATGTTGTGAGTCTGTTCCTTTTTAAGGATTCCCCTTGGCTTTCTAGCTGGATTCATATTTTTAGGATAGATCCTGTTATTGGACAGAGCATATATATTAGCTTCTCCCATTCCTTGTAGAAATTGCTCATATTAAATAGTTCCCAAGCAGCTTCCACTGATTTCGGATGTCAGTTGGCTTAACAAGCCCCAAGAGGCCTTCCTGTCCCCCAGCACAAGACACAGATGTTGTTGAATCCACCGACAGGGTGATATTTAAGGCAACAAGGTGCTTCATTACAATCTCACAATATCTTCAAAGGGTGAACATCTAAATCTGTATGCACAGAGCTACAGTGGCAAAGGCATGTTGAGGATGCTGTTATCAAAGCAGGTGGCTGCCTTTATTAAAAATGAACAAAGCGCAGCACAGTCAAAAGGAAATGAAACAAGCAAGGTCCTTTATGACTAGAGAGACTTTAATCTCTTTCAGCTCAATTACTCTGCCCAAATAAAATCAATGGCGCGTAAAGCTTTTCTTAGAGACCACAGTAGCTTGTGGAATTTTGGTACCCAGACAAAGTGGCTCGATCACTAGATTCCCCACCTTGATGTTTCTGCTGCTTTGGGTGAAAATAAATGGTAAAATCATGTGCCTCTGATGCTGCGATAGTGAGAATGATTCATATTAAACATAGAAGAGACCTGCAAATTTCATAGAAGAGGAACAGTTTATCAGTTTGGCACAACTGTAGATGGCTTTGCACTATTGTTACTCTTTTTGTGCTAGTGATTTTGAATCAGTTGTGATCAGCATAATGACTGGTATATTTGGTTTCCAGCATATTGCTTTGTGAGTGTTTCTATCACCTCCACAAACACTGTGCCTATCGGACAAAGCACGTATCTGGAATTTCTCTAGGGACATAGATCAGACAAATTAATATACTATCAGACCATTGTTGTGGCAAATAATACAAATGGCCCAGGCATAATTCAACCAAACGTTAAAAGATAGAACAAAATTAATCCAGCAGGTCTGTATGTGGACCAACTCTAGTGGTCCATCATTACAGCAGTCAACTATGTTATTTGCAAAACATTCTCTACCTGCAGCATTTTGTTAAAGCTGCTTTATAATTATGCTTCTGTCGCCAAGTATGCATATTTATATTGAATTTTAGAGATACAAAATGAGTGGATGGAAAATAGATTGATGGAAGATATAAGGTATTTAGGTGAACTCCAAGCTCTAATTTTAATGCCTGGGATGAAACTCTTCCCATAAACTTTGATGGACGTTAATCGGCGCAAAAGTGTTTGCCAGTGATTACAATGCCTTAGGCATGGAACTTTCCTTTGCCAGGGTCTGGGCTGGCCCAATTTTATGGATATGTATTGTTGACTTTTTCATTAGAAAAAGTCTGGGGCTGGGAGGATAGCATCTGAATATTCTTACCATAATGAATAGGTGCCTCTCTTACGATCTGTGTTAACCAGCAGCAGTTTTCCTGATGGGACAGAGCTGCAGCATCCTGCCATTTACCAGGAGTGATGAGTCTGTGATGAGGACTTGCTGTGCAGACACACAGTGAAGCCCAATCCGGCACTCTCACCAGTGCCTTTGCACAGTTAAGACCTCACTTCCACCTCTTCCCTCCTCCATCCAATGAGCAGCAGCAACACTGCTCTCTGGAGGCTATTGTTGTGGCTCTGCCCTACCAGGCCAGCAACGTCTGATCTTCAGTGTGGCCAGTTTTACCCTGCTACTTTCTTGTGTCCTGAGTGCTAAATCTCAGCTTAGTCCACTGCCCCAGACAGGAAACAGATTCTAGGAGTATTGGACAGACCCTTAAAAAGGTTGTGAGACTCATCCTCTAGATAAGATAAGCCTTTGCTCTCTGTTTCTCCTCTCTTTCTCCTTTCCTCTGCTTTTGTTTCTCTTCCCATTTCTTATAGTACTGTACTTCTTAGATTAGTTTTTTTGTTCTTTTTAACACAGCCATTGTGAAGTGCTTTGGGGTTCTTTAAGGCACTTAGTAGATTGTTGCTGTTGCTGTTCTTTATGGCTGGTTATAAGGCAATGAGCCTGCCTCTTGTTCCTGTGCTTATATAACATTCAGCACTCCAGCCTGGTGAAAGGAAGATAGATTAACCTATGGAATCTATTATTCTCTTCTTCTTCTACGTAGAGAGATATATATCTTATGCCCGTTGATTAAGCACACTTATTAGTGCAGTGTGTGAAATGTTTGCACCCTCACAAGCTATTTCTTAGGAAAAGTGATGCCCAGCTTTTCTAATCTCAGAGAAGCCTTCCACATCTGTCCAGCTGCTGTGAAACTCCTGCATGTTTCAGAGGGCTGTGGAATGCAATCAGATTGTACTGGGTGGTCAACAGTGTGGTCAACATTCCCCCAAAGCTACAAATTTTAGGGGGGGATAATTGTAGACAAGTAATTTGTCCATCATTACCTTTCATACTGTGAATTCATGAACACCTCAAAACTGCAGTTTAAAACAGAAAATGTAGCCGTTCATCTACAACTGATAAGAAAAATTGGATTTCGTTAATAGGTTGTTTTTTTAAAGGATAGAAGTGATGCATGATTCTGTGCATTGTTTACAGAGCCACCAACCAGATATAATTGCTCTACCTAGGTAGCAATGTGATGAATTGAGACTGAGTACATTGTAAATGAATCTACCACAATATACAATTTCACTCCTAATACCTGCCTTTCTCTACTGTCATTCAAGCATGTTTATCCTTGTTGGGTAGTTCTGCATTTTGAGTCTCCAGCCTATGCCCCTCTCATCTTTCTGAACTTTGCTATCCCTCCAGATCATTTTTATGGTCCCAGGTTCTGTGATGGTGGAAAGACTCTGTGCTCCTCATTCATTTTTAATCATTGAGCTAGCAGGTCAACAGGACCTAGCACCCTATAGAGCGGGGAGGGAAACCCAGCAATGCACACTATAAAATAGCGGACAGCATCTTCAATCAAGATAACAAATCAGATATTGCATTTATGCCATTAAATCTGCCAAAAGGCCAAGATCCCCTGGTCAGCTGAGAAAAGGGCACTTGCAGCATCTTGGCAATTCTGAAAGCATTGACCTTTAGCCCTTCACATTCACCCAAACAAAGTCATGTGCATAATGCCGTTCTTTCCCTGTAAAGACATAAGGTATAAAGGCCAGACAGATGGGCTGCATCTTAATGCTGACTATCCTGCAGTGATACAGACTGGGGAATTCTGAAGGCTGGTGTTTTGATGCTTTTGTAGGCAGATGTATGGGAAAGGTGTCACGGCCAGTGTCAGGGGGCATTCACTAATTGGAAGAGAGCATTCCCTCCTGTTCTTTCCAAAGGCAAGAGGTGTCTTTATTTCCCATGGAAAAGGATGGTGGTGGTACAACTTCCCTCTCCATCCCCCTGTATTTAGCTTCTCTTTGTCAGCAGGAAGATTGTTTCATGGTATGATTTACCCAGTAGAAATAACAGGCGAATTACTGTGTCTGACACAAAGAAGAAGGGACGCATTATGTGGTGCATCTGAGTGGTATTTGTTGCACACGACAAGTTTGCTGACAATTCCTCAGTCTGGCAATATATAGACTGAATAAAGAAGGGAGGGAGGAATGGCGGGGTGGGGAACCACAATGTTTACTCAAAGCAACCAAGAATACAAAATATCTCCTGTCTGAATACAGAGTGGAAGAAGCCGCCTGGTTATCTGCAAGTTATGAATACTGAACTGGCATGCCTACGAGGCTCTCTCCTCATGCATTTGTCATTCCAGTCTCCAAACCCTGTGTTAACAGATGACTATTTTAAAAATGTCAGGTTGGCTATTCCTAAACCAGGCAATGACATCTGATCAATCCAAGCTGGAATTTGAATGGCAGGCTGCCAATCAAATCTGAATAATGGAGGCAAAAGTCTAGAAGGAGATTTCTAACAAGAGGCACCTGCTTAATAGCTGTGCCCCCTGGCCACAAAGCTCTGCACCGTTAATCCTATAGTTGGGAGGGCTGACTGGGTTTAACCAATTGCAGTATCCAATAGAAGTTTGGATGCCAGTAAATGTAGATAAAGAGCTTTGTGGCAACTAGTTCAATGATGCAAGTCTTATTTTCTCTTTTTCCTTTAATTGTTCCATGGAAAGATTTTTATTTCTGGATTTTTAGTCATCATTTATTTGTTAATGTTTGAGCTGCTAGAAAAATAGGTTAAGGTCATCTGTGTTAAAAATGCAGATACGTATTAATTAGACACCGAGGACAGACTTGTATGTCTTGGAACAGCAAAATGCTACCGTAGTTTGGGGGGCTTTCCTGCAAAAATCTTTATGAGGTACAATAGTACAAGAAATTAAAGACATTGCTTTGTAAGTATCCGCATAACCAATAGGGGACTGAAGCAGCACAACAGTTAATCTGATCTGCACATTTTATTTTAACAGCAAACACTTTTTTTAAAAAAAGGAGCTTAGAAAGTCAGACATTTAAAGAATTCTCAAGTACATTTAATATGCTTCTTTGACACTGCTGGATTTACAGATTTCACAATTACTTGGTCATGTGCAACCCAGTCCTGTACATGCTTACTCATAAGGAAGCACCATTGTGTCCAGTCTGCAAGTGGATGCTAGAATGCAACCTCGTTGAAATCATCATCATCCCTACTGTTTTAATTCACCTGGAATGATGCACAGATCCCCTTTCCCTACATATCTAGGTTTGAGTATGGTATTACAGGGATAAGCACATGATTACTTGACTGCCTATGTAGCATTGCTCAAAATGTGGCCCAGGAACCTCCAGCCAGGCCCTAGTGTTGCAGCCTGCCCCCTAGTAGTGCATTAGCCTTTAGGTTTAACTGACTCTAGAGGCAGCAGTTCCCCACACATGCACACTACATAGGCATGACTAGGAGCAGCAGTTAGTTAGCAAGTGAAGCTATAGCATGCAAAGTTGGGGGAGGGGAAAGGAAAGGAAAGAGCGGATATGAGCAATGTGGCTGGCTGAGTGTGAGGAAAGAGAGAGAATGGCAAGGAGGGAAGCAAAAGGGTTGCATAGACCAAGGGAGAGGAAAATCAGAAGCCTTTGGGACTGCTGTAGAGTCTTCTGGCTCCTCCATGTCACATTTGTGTATACCTACACCCTGCTCATCCTTTATTCCTGCTCAGTCTCCTGCTGAGGCATGAAGCTTCTCTTCCCTCCACTGAGGCAGAACAACTGGTGGGGACATTGCAGGAAATACAATGGGGGGTGTATATGGGAGATACAAAGTCAATATTTTTAAAGTTGTATTAATAATCTCAGAACAGAGAAGAAGGTTGTAAAAGAGGGAAGCCATTTTAGGAAGAAATGAATGTAAAAGGCACCAAGAGGAGGGATGGAGGAAATTGGTTGTTTAGAGGTAGGGCTAGGTTTGAAATTATATATGAAAGGAAAATGAGAAGTGGGGGGGGAGAATAATATTAGTAATAATACTGTGAGAGGCATGCAGGCATAGGGTGTCTAATTTTTGACGACTTCTACCCTCTAGATCTTCTGAATCAGCAAATTCTGCTTAAATTGGGGAGGGTGAGTTAGACTATCTCCAGAAACAATGCATCCTATTAACTTGAGGAAAGCTGAAGTATATAACTTGTCTCCACTGGGAAATCACTGTGGCAAAGATTTTAGCAATTTCCCAAAGACCAATTAGGTCCCATCAAGAGAAAATAATGTTAGTAACCTACTGCTGGTTACGGCAGTTGCCACCTCCATGTTGTTGCTGACTCTGCTCTTGCACCACCATTTTGTGAGTGAACCAGCTCGCAAAAGGACCCTGGACATAGAAAGTTTGAGAATCCCTAGCCTATGGCATTTCCTTTACCATAATGAACAGTGGTTCCTAATTGAAGAATTTTCTCACACTGTTGAAGGACAGAAAGGAATTAATATTCTACGTTTCTTTTAATACACTCATCCTCCATTGCTACTGTACAATACCATCACCAGTGTAAATGTTCACTTAATGTGTCCTCAATTCATTATTACTGTGCATATATCTGAATAAGAGAGAATGTGTAAAATATGCATGTGCACATGCAAGTAGATTGACTTTGGTTTCTGATTAGACTTCATAATGAATCTCTGCCTTCCTCCACGAGGCTTACTCTGCCTTGCCCTTGGAGCAGAGACAAGTGAGATGCCCGACAATGATGCTTCTCTCTGTGCTTTCTCCCCCAGGACATGCACGTCATCAGCACTGATGAGAATCAGGTGTTTGCTGCAGTCCAGGAATGGAACCAGAACGATACATATAATCTCTACATCTCTGATACCCGAGGGGTCTACTTCACCCTGGCTTTGGAAAATGTCAAGAGCAGCCGAGACCTGGAGGGCAATGTGATGATAGACCTCTATGAGGTATGTGACGATAGGGCACATTGTCACCTCCAGTTTATGCACACACAAAAATCCCCCACTAAGGCTGGGATGCCCAGTGTAGCTGGACGTTTCTGTGGGTTCAGAATGTGTTCTCTTTCTCACAAGAGTTGGGTAAATCATATCGCACAAGGGCCACATTCATCTCCACTCGTAACTACCTTTCCCAGTGAAGAGGTGCTAAAGAGAAGCAGTATCCTGAGTTTCACCAAGACTTGAGGGTGCACAGTCACAGCTAGGTTCAGGGATCTCTCTGGCATAGATTCTAAAAAGGAAAGGAGACAAGTTTCTGTCTGGGCTGAAGAAGAATTCTGACTCCTGCAGGCATCTTTGGAGTTGGAGCAGCCTTGGAAAAGAGCAGCATGGAACACCCTTGTGGAGGATTGCAGAAAGCTTAACAAAGTGGAGCTGTCCCTTGAGCAGAATACTGAACAAAATGGGGACTGAGAAGTACACAGCTATAGAAATTAGAGAGGCATTAGCTCCAATACAAAGGGTGATTTCGTTAAGGACAGGGCTGGATAAAACAAGATCAATAAATGACATTGGGTGGTATCTAGAAAAATAGTTTAGCTGGATATTGCCCAAAGAGCGATCTGCCAGTAGATTTCACAATGTAATTTTCCCACTAGAAAGAAGACAGGAAGTTACAAGGGGTCTCTGGACAATCAGAACTTGCAGTCAGGTGACTGACACGCCCCTTATGAGGAAATGTGAAGATATTTACCAAGAAACATCAATATGGACCAATTACCCATGGGGAGATGCTTGCAAGAGGCTGCATCCATTACTGACCTGAGTTAATGAAAGCTAAATATGGGTGCCTGCTTGCATTATATAGGATAGAAATTATGGGGACTGATTAGGCTTGCACTTTCATAATCATAATTGTGCATATTGGGTATTGCAAGAAAAATCCCCTGCATAGCAGTGACTATGGAGAGAATATTTGGTGGGAATGATAGGAACTTCCCCTGAGAGAAGTATACTTAACTTGGACTGCTGTATCTCCGTCTGATTACCTGCAGTAGTGCTAAACGCATTGCTTTGAGCAAATCCAAAATAACCTCATAGTCCCAGGGCATGTACAAAATTCCAGTCGAACTGAGCCTCTCACTTTTGAGGACCACTCTCCTTTCTAGACAATAGCCTTGGACTTCTGCATTCTTCCATATCAACTATCCTTTATGTGGACAGCCAGTCTATATAACAGAGTAAGTTCCACCTCATAGTCAGGAATGTTCAGTTACTGAGAACTTGCACTCAGGAACTGCATCAAGACTCCAAAGTCAAAGGGTACACTATCTCCAACTGTTACCATTTTGAAACACGTTTGACTTAGGAGTGAGACTGGGGGCAAACGTTTTGCCAAGCTTTGAGTAAAACCACCAGGTGCTGGACAAAATTGTGCAAGGTTTCCATCTGACCACCCCTGCTCTATAGAAAAATGTGGTACAGACCGAAAAGCAGAATCCCTGTGCTGTCTACCTCAATGTGAAATTCCCTAGGTGGATTGACTTTGACTTTTGCATGTGACTTAGAACATCTTTTACAGGTAAGCACCTTGACACAACCATCCAGGAAGCCTGAATGGGCAATGTTTAAAAGCAGACAAAACTGGGAAGGAATAGTCATGTCATTTCCTGATCACACTGAGGATGATTTCTTTCTTTCTCCCCCCCAACCCCCCCCCGCCATTAATTCCCCCACCCCAAGCTTTGGCAGGCTGTTGAAAAGGCTGTTGCTTCCCATTACCATCAGGTTGAGGAGTGGTTTCACTGCATTATGTAAAAGTGTCCTAGATCCCAAGAGGGGGAAGGAGGAGGGATCGAATGAAAAGGTTCTGTATTATTAGGCTGACAGTTCATAGCAGTCTGGATTGAAATTGATGTGATCAGACTGGTCATGTCGTATCTGCTGATTGCCTAGATAGAAAGAATATTGGCTGACACCAAGGCTGGCACAAAGCGTTCCCTTCAATCTGATTGTTCTGACTGGGGATGAGCTGAAAGCCATCCAGTGCAAGTCTCCCAACAGGATTGCAATGAATGATGAGTGCTTAGAGGTAAATGAAGATAAAGAAGAGATAGCAGGGAGGGAAGGGGGGATCCATGGATGGATTAGAAAGATGTAGAAAATAGAGGGGGGGGGAATCAGAGGCTGCATGGGTGGGGAAAGGTGGTGACAGTTCTAAAAATGCTCATGGGTATTCGTCAAAAAGCATATTGTCCTCAGCCAGCCTTCTCCAACCTCTAATAATAATACATTTACTGTGGAAATGGATTTTTTTGATTATTATTTTTTTAAGACAATTCCTGACCACAGGTTTACAATCTGAAAGACACAATACAAATGCAATGGAAAACAGAAAGCATCAAAGTCAGCCTTAAATACATTTAGGACCTTTCTACCATTTATGGTGGTGCAGTTTCCTGGGTTTGGATTTTTTGGAGTGCTGCCACACAATGTTGCCATTATTCAGAGCCAGTGTGGTGTAGTGGTTAAGCGCGGTAGACTCGTAATCTGGTGAACCGGGTTTTCGTCTCCACTCTTCCACATGCAGCTGCTGGGTGACCTTGGGCTAGTCATACTTCTTTGAAGTCTCTCAGCCTCTTAGCCGCTTTGAGACTCCTTCGGGTAGTGATTAAGTGTGATATCAAATCCAAACTCCTCCTCCTCCTCCTCCTCCTCCTCCTCTTCTTCTTCTTCAGCTGGTATACCAGAATAACATGCTCCAAACCCCACAAAGTAATGAAACTTCTGTGAAAGATCCAGAACAGAAGTTTGTGCAAGAACCATCCTGGTTTCTATGCGAAGGGGTTGGTGAGTGTGGTTTGGGAGATGGCTGTTTTGTGCCACTTCCCTCTGACCTGTGTGAGCTGTCAGGCATGTGAGCTGAATTCAATGAAGAGATAACAACAGACAGAGCACTGCCTGTGATGGCAATTCCTAGCTGCCAGCAAAACCTCATCATGACTACCATAGTTTGCCATAGTTCCTTTTCTAATCTCCTATACTCCTACAAGATTAGAATTCAGGAATAAAAAAGGTAAAGTTAAAGGACCCCTGACAGTTAAGTCCAGTTACGAATGACTCTGGGGTTGGGTGCTCATTTCGCTTTACTGGCCGACGGAGCCGGTGTTTGTCTGCAGAGTGTTTTCCGGGTCATGTGGCCAGCATGACTAAGCCACTTCTGGCGAACCAGAGCAGCACACAGAAACGCCGTTTACCTTCCCGCCGGAGCGGTACCTATTTATCTACTTGCACTTTGGCGTGCTTTCGAACTGCTAGGTTGGCAGGAGCAGGGACCGAGCAATGGGAGCTCACCCTGTCACGGGGATTTGAACCACTGACCTTCCGATCGGCAAGCCCTAGGCTCAGTGGTTTAGACCACAGCGCCACCCGCGTCCCCTAGAATTCTGGAATCCTTGGCATTAAATAAATAAAAACTACAAAAGGGCTAATCCATGCACATGCTTATAACTCCAACAATTTACTGGCTTGAGGGACATGGGGTTGTATACAGGGTGTGACTAAAGCCACAGAATTTTTCTGCTTTTGGGTTCAACCTATCATTAGTGTGCAAAGGAATGCTCTGCACTTACTCTCTAATAATAGCAACATGTGACCAAAGATGCAGACAATCAGCTGCAAATCCATTAAAACATCAGGTCAAAAACAGCAACTGTACCACTCTAAATGGTGCACGTGGGAAGGCCTTTACTAAGGAGTTGTACATTCTTCCAAGTGAACAAGATAAGATTGCATTGCATCTGTGCACTAACATTGCGGGAAAGCACTTTCCAAGGTGGCTTGTGCCTTCTCACTCCGAAAAAAGATTTATGACTAGCATCATAAAAGACGGAGTCACAGAAATTCAGAACATTTTTCTACCTGATATATAAAATGCTGTTTAGTCTTTCATGACTAGCGTCTCCCACAGAGAGAAGCATGAGAGCAAAGCGCAATTGTATCAAAATAACAGGAAAGAAAGTTACAAACAGAGTTTGGGCAGGGGTTGGAGCACAGTACTTTTTGCCTCCTTTGGAGTACTTTCCCTTTCAAACTCACACCCTGCTAGACATGCACGCATTAGAAATTTCCCCAAGATTTCAGCATACAGTTTGAAAACAAATCTTGACTTCACTGGGGCTTGTGGGAGACTCAATAACTGCGTTTTAGCTTCCTTTCATCCTGGTGAAAGCAACTTGGAGGGAGGTTGAAGAAAGCAAGTCTGGTTAATGTAACCACTCCTTATAAGTCATTCCGCAAAGACCAAGTTACAGCAAAGTTCAGAAGTACATAAGAACACAGGGAGCTCCCTTATACCAAGTCAGACCATTGGTCCATCTGGCTCAGTAATGTCTATACAGATTGGCAGTGGCGCTCCGGGATTTCAAGGGAGATGGTCTCACTTAGTTCTACCTGGAGATGCTGGGAACTGAACCCAGAACCTTCTGGATGCACAGGACATGCCCTGCCATTGAACTGTGCCCATCTCTTTTGGCATTTCCTGACACTCATGTGTTACAAGTTCCTTTGGGCTGCAATAAATGAGGCTCCACACCACCATAATGTGTATGTGATAGTTTCAACCGCATCTTGCATTCCTACTGCTTAAAAAAAAATGTCCCCAAACTCCTGCTACCATACCTGCCATTGTTCAGGACATGCACACAGATTGCATGTTCATAGGCATACTCTAAGTATAAATTATAACATCGGGGGCATGTGTGTCCCACCTCCTGCCTCTACGCTGCCTGCCTCATGTGCTAAGAAAGGAACTGCCCCCATTCAGCTTCTATTTGTGTTTCTTCTTCAGATCGTCATTAAGAACCGAAGTTAAAATGCAAGTAACTTTTCCTGCTGCTACAATACTTTGCAGCTGGGTGCCAATTACATAATAACAGCAGAGAAGAAAAAGGCCCCTTGGGTGACATTATGTATCAGTTCTTGTACTCCCCTGCCAAGGGAGCAGTTCGTGTTGCAGGAACCAGAAACACTCTGCTGAAAGACCAAAGTTTTAGCCCTCCCCTCTCATCCTCCTGCAAACCTAGCAATTGGCACAGTGACAGGTTGTCTGTCATGCTGCTGTAGATATTGTGCTATTGATTTCCAGCACATAGGGAAAGCCAGACCTGTTTGACAAAGCAAAGCTGTTTCTCATGTTGCTTCTTGCATCCCATTCAGTTTTATTTAGAGCTGAACAAATTGCCCTTTTCTAATTTGTAAACCATCTTTGTGTCTCTTCCGAAGGCCTTGAACTTGCTTTTCTTTCCATTTCATTAATTGGAAGTTTAGACCTAAGGGAGCTGCTTGACGACGTGACTGCTTCCGCAGGGAAAAAGAGAGAGAGAGAGAGCAGGAACAACATGTGTTTCTGGCCAATGGCTTCACCGAATTGTTGAATAATGGAGCTGGAAGGGAACTTGCAGGTCATCTAACTCAACCTCCTCCACAGTGCAGAATCTGCAATGCAGGAGGCAACTACAGCAAGCCCTTGGATGCTCTGGGTAGCCTTTTAAAGGAGGATCAGACTATGGAAGATAAGTCTATCAAAGGCTTGGTGGTGAATAGTTCTGAGGCAATAGTCTTCCATTGCTAGGGAAGGAAAGGCTATCTGTGCCCTTTTCTGGGCTTCCTAGAAGCATCTGAATAGCTATCTCACAAAACAATATGGTGGTAGTCTGATCCAGCAAGGCAGGAACCTCCAGGAACCTCCATATTTGCTTTGGCTTCTTCTCCAGTAGCAACTGTAAGAGGGAGCTAATCACACACACACCAACCAACTACTGTGTCTTATATGGTACAACCAAAAAATTCCAGGGACTTAGCTAAATTAAGGAAATTCATAGGTGACAAATTGCCCAGCTCCTTCCTCCTACAGCCACATGTGTGCTCTAAACAAGCTAAGGGAGCCTCCTGAAGGATGTGAGATGAGGTACAAGGCTACTGGATGGGGAACTTTCATGAACTTCCTTAACATCACTTACCTTAGGACTCAAAGTATTAAAACTTTGGACTGTTTCCACCTTTGCTGGCAACCCCTTGTACCCCATCCGGAAAGGAAGTTGTCCTCCACAAGGCACAAGGGGGTGCAAGAGTCAGAAGGAAATGGGGAACTTTTATTACTTGGGATTCATTAAGTTAACTTACCATCATATCCAGACCATTATGTTCCCATCTTTGTTTCATGACTTTTCATTGCCAAAACCCTCCCTTACTGTGTCTGAACTTTGAATCCACAGTGGTGTCTTATGTTATTCCTTTTCTAGCCTGTGGTTTATAAGGCGGCCTTTGATGCATTTTTCACCCAAGAGTCTGCTGTATACTCAGGCTATACACCATACCCCAAAGCTGGATTTGACAGGTAACAATGCATGCACAATCTGTGTCAAATTTATCTGTTTTTCAGCCATACCAATTTTTCCTAGGTAGCAGGGATAAAGGGAATGTTCTTGGCTAACAAGAAGATTGACAACCAAGTGAAAACTTTCATCACCTACAATAAAGGAAGAGACTGGCACTTGCTACAGGCCCCAGACACAGATCTGAGAGGAAACTCGGTTCATTGCCTCCTGGTAAGTGAAGGTTTGTGGGGACAATGGGGCAGGGGGTGGCTTTTTGTGACAACAGAATGACATGATCCATTAAAAATGAATGCATCTTCCTCCAGGGTTGCCTCTTCCCCAGTAGTACATACTATGTGAAAACTCCATTATGGAGGTTTCTAGCATCTCTGGAATGAGAATCAAGCTGTTATTGTATTTAAGGGGGGAGCATGTGCATTACTGAACCTTTTCCCTGATGCATTCAGTCTTGGCAATATAGGATGGACTTTGTGCCAAGTCAGAACACGAGATGGCAAGAGGGAGTTCTTTGTAGGTGCAAATGGGAGACAAATTGGATATTTGTATGCTTAGATATCTTAGGGTGACCCTGGTGCGAATAATAGTACCAGATGATGATATGGAAATCTACACAATAACTTGTGGTAAAATGTGTGACTTCTTGTCTCATAATCTTATTCTCTCTAAAAAGTATATGTAGGACCTTTGCTTAAAATGGAAACAAATACAGTGGTACCTCGGGTTACAGACACTTCAGGCTACAGACGCTTCAAGTTACAGACTCTGTTAACCCAGATATATGTAGTACCTTGGGTTAAGAACTTTGCTTCAGGATGAGAACAGAAATCGTGCTTTGGCAGTGCGGTGGCAGCGGAAGGCCCCATTAGCTAAAGTGGTACCTCAGGTTAAGAACAGTTTCAGGTTAAGAACGGACCACCGTTCTTAACGGTGAATGGCTGTTCATGAAAGGCTGTATATTTCCCTTTCCTCCAGTCACATGCACCTCACTAACTCATTTCAGCAGACCAACCTAATTAACACCTCTTGGACTGTCCCAGTGCCCTGCTGTCAATCCAATAGTGAAGATGCACTATCAGAGCAATTCTGTATGGTGATGAGTTCAAATATTTACCCCTAACCCCAAGAAGGACAAGGAAACCCACCTGGGCTCTTGCACTTTAAACAGCTCACAACAATCTGGGACCAGAGCAAGTGCCATAGCATTGCACATGTCCTCTAGGCAGATATTTGAAGTTATTGCATAAAGGGCAGAATGCCTAGCTTACTCTTGATTATACATGTAAAGATTAGGATCAGGAAAATGAAGCTGAATTCTGTAGAGATGTGTCAGCCTTGCAAGACTTCTCTCCCCACATCTACTTTTCATTTCTCCTAAAGTTTCTTGGCTAGTCTGCGCTTCTTTGCTCCTCACCCGATCAGGATTTGTCTGCCATCTTGTGGTCCTCAAGGGTACTTAAGAAGGAGAGGGTAGAACTTTTCCTCCAACATATACATAAAGGGTCATCATATTGCGTGGAAGTCTGTCAAATGGCAGGTGTAAGAGATTCAGAGAAGACTGCGAAGATAGGGCAGAGAATTCCCATAGGCCTCAGAGAGGAGGAAGGGGAGCAAAACACGCCAGCAAAAGTTCAGCTTGTGCTGTGCCCACCAAAGCAAAGTAGGGGAGAGTTGCGTTAAACTTTTACCCTGTAAAATACAGCAGCAGTCTTAAACCGCCCAATATGAAAGTATTAAAAGGAGAGAGACTGAGGAGGCAGTTACCTCAACTGTGTTGCAGTGCTGAGTAAATTACTTCAAATTGCTCATGGTTTAAACATGCCAGGGAAGTGGTGGTGTGTATGAGTTTGGTTTTTAAAGATGTGTTTCCCAGCTTGCCCTTCAGAATAGATAACATTATCAAGGCACATAAGTCTTCATGCCTTTTGCAGATGCTCTTCAGCCCACCGAGTTTGCTGCTTTGTAACATCCCCAGTTGGATTGCTACAATGTGTGACCCTTACAAGGCTGTCAGTTACTGTTATGGTGTTTGGTATATTGTTCTTGTGTAGTGACAGGCTCATTCATTTGATTCCGCTCTGCTCTGCTCTGCTTGCTTGCTTGCTTCACCCCCATCTCTTTTGTGTTGCCTTTTGTGACATCAACAAGAGATCACACCCTACCTCCCAGTGCTTGGTATCCTACTCACCTCTTGGCAGCACACGGCATATTGACTTCACCATACTGAAAGCCTCTCTGAAGAGGCATAAATGCTGAAGAACATGAAGAACACTTTTCCTCCCAGGGGTCTCACCTTGCATTGGGCAGGCAGGGGAATGAATCATCTGATACAAAGCTTGTTGGCATTTAGTGGTAATCTGCTTCCCAGTGGCTTTTGCGGTTATTTATTAACTGAGTAAATAACAGGTTGGGAAGTAACCTTGGTAGGCCTTTTGCATGTGTAGCCACTGAGATTGTTTTGATCTTTGAGGGATTATGCTAGCCTCTGGAGAACATTACAACCCCGGGCATTTATTATTTGTATTCACTGTTCTTCTCTTCCTGCCACCTGCTGCCAGCAACCGCATTGGAGAGATGCTACAGATTTTTTTTATAGTTATGATAGAGCTTTGCTGTGTGTTGGGAGAAAGATACCTGTTCCTTCTCTGTAAAATAATAAAAATAAAAATAAAAATAAAAGCATCACTGGAAGCAGGAAGGTATCCCTCTGTTTGCTCTCTGAATCTAATGTCATAAGTATATTTCAAAACAAATAAATAAGAACTAAGAGGAGACCTGCTATTAGGCAGATGGTAGGCCAGCCACTTAGGTTGCAGATGTGGGGACAGTAGCACCAGTGCTGTGCTGGTGACAATACTTATACTGGGCTGGCTACTTTACCTGGCTGCCTTCTCCCACTGTGTCACAGACCATGCCATTGAGAAAGGTCTCTGACTGAGCAAGCAGGCAGGCAGGGAGGCAAACAGCTCAGGCCAAACAGTTCATCAGGCACCATTCATCCATTACTCTGCTTATATCCATTTGTTTAAGCAGCCAACCAGCAGGTGCCAGGTGGCTTGGTGAATCAATAGGGACAGATGTTATAGAATCATGGAATTGTAGAGTTGGAAGGGACCCTGAGGATCATCCCTGCAATGCAGCTGTCCCATACAGGCATCAAGCCTGAAACCTTGGTGTTAACTGGACCATGCTCTAACCAACTGAGCTATCCAGCCTGTTGGAGGGCAAATCTCTGTGTGGGGTGCCCTTCACCCCCTGTGGTAGCCTGTCATCCCCAGGTGTGTTGGAGGACCTGGTCTGGTCAGCTTCCATATGTAGACTAGAATGCTAGGTGAACGGGCATCACCTTGACTTTTGCTTCGGTCTTAGGCTGGCAGTGGTATGTTGTTTGATAGGGCAAATACCTCTTTCTGTTCTAAACTTAAAATTTTAAAACAATAGCTAACACTCATGAGATGAAAAGGATTTTTGCTGTTGATTTCAGTGCAGTGAGAACGTTGCTTCAACACCAGCTAAAGGTCACATGTGAATGGCAGCAGGTGGATGTGGAGACATGCCTAATGGTTGCTGTGCATGGATTTCTTAGGGACACAGAGCCTTCACACACACACACACACACACACACACACACACACACACACACACACGTCTGTGTGATCCTTTAAGGTGTTCAGGTAGGACATTGCCACAACATCTTTGGCAAACAGCTGATTGACACAGTCACTGCTTTTAGCAACTGCTGAATATGTGGAGCATACAAGTGATTTAAGAACAATGGCTATTGTGGCACCTTAAAGACTTGTGAGCTGGATTCAATTTCATCAAATGCATGGGGTGTGATCCTCAGTTGTCAGTCACACAAACACAATGGTGTAAAGGGGGGGGGAATGTAAAGTCTGCAGTTAAATAAGAGTGGGTTTTTATTTATTTTTTAAAGTACAGTTTGTGAGAATTCAGTTATAGCCTAAATTTATGCAAAATTATTTTTCACAGTGGCAGTTATTGGTAGTAACACAGTGATCTTAGCATTGCTTAATAAATCAAACTTAGGGGATGGGAAGGAAAATCATTTTCTCCATTTAGACCCAAATGAATAAAATTGAACTTCTTAATAAATTACAGTTTAGCAACTTCAAACTGGAGATTCCCTCTGAAGTGTCTTTGGAAAGTCTACCCTATGCTCTCTACTACTTACATGCATTTTCTCTTTTCTTTCCCCAAGCCCTATTGTTCCCTTCACCTACACCTGAAGGTTTCAGAAAATCCATACACTTCAGGCAACATTGCCAGTCGAGATACTGCTCCAGGCATCATTGTGGCTTCTGGTAGGAAATGTTTCAGTTCTATGTATAGATGTCTGCATCACTTTTTACAACAAAACAACTACACCACAAACTGGCTTATAAGTATAAAACCAAATTTACTAGAATAATAGCTATAATAGAGATAGACTTATAACCATTCAAACAACAAACATACTAAGGTCCCATGTGCAAGACAAAGCCTGGAGATACTGTAAACATGGAGTGGATAAATGTACAACTCTATCTTAACAAGTTACATGTGCAGTAAATGTTATACAGACTGGATAAATGAACTGTTCAACAACCGTGTCTACAACACTTTTTAGACTGAGAGTTGAACTCTTCAAACTGCAGTTAATGTGGAATAGTGGTCACAAGGCTTGTAATCTCACCTCTGACACTAGAGGGCTGAACATATTATAGAGGCCTGAACATGTCATAGTCTCTCACTTTCTAGTTCCCCACCACCATCATCGAATCATAGAATTGGAGGGTCATTTAGTCCAAACCCTACAGTGCAGGAACTGAACGTCATGAAAACAGTACTGATTTATCTTACAGGTTTGTTGTCACCACATAGTGCACTTTAAACATAATGTTTGAAAGCTCTGTATAAATGCTTATCATCAGGATTCATTTACGGTACTAAATTGGCCATGTGGTGTGGTTATCAAACCAAAAATACACATTCTTAAGTTGTTAACTTCAGATAATTGTGGGGTTTCTTTTACAGGTAATATTGGAAATGAGTTGTCGGACAATGATATCAGCATGTTTGTTTCATCGGATGCTGGAAACACGTGGAGACAAGTGAGTAGCAAATGAAAACAATTGCCAGTGGAGGCCAGGTAATGTAAACTACTTGCAAAAAGTAGCTGTGCGGTGATAGGGAATCTGTAGCTCAGAGTTGCATGTGCCGCTCCTCCCCACCCCGGTCTCTAGATGTTGCAGGCCCACTCCTGCTCTTTGAATTGCTACTCTGGGAATTATTTCTTGTTCTACATCATGTGTATATATGGGGATGGGGGGTTTTTTGGGGGGGAGATGTGTTTGAGTAGAAGTGGCTGCTACTCAGTGATGCAAGTTGGGATGAGGGGACCCTGCACTGAGTTGTAGAGTGAGGGGAGCTAGGCAAGTCTGTTGCACAAGGGCTGATGAGCATCACTGGTTCTGGCGGTGCTTCAGCCAAAATTCACAAACAGCCAAATTTAGGTTAAATACAGAAGTTATCCCTGAATATGATTCAGAAAATTCTCACAGCCTGACTGAGACGCAGTCTTTGTGAACTCACTGTGCAAGTTGACTCAGTCTGTAGGAGTTACTCTTCAGTGCTCATTCAGTATTCATCAGATATCTGTATTCTCATGATATTTTCCTTAAGAGTCTTTCAACACAAGTCATTACATTTACATCCTCAAGATTTATGCGTTATGGAATTTTCTTTTTTTAAAAAAATGAAGTCGTAAGAACTAGAAATGTACTTTGTTTCTTCAAATGAAAGCTCAGCGTAGGAGCCTCGAGATGCAGAAATCTTACCCAGTAGCAAATTCTCAACTTGCACAAATTCTCCACTTGCACAATGACTGAGTGGAACCTAAAAATATGCACACCCCCAATAAAGGTCATTGAATTGAAGCCACTGCTACAAGATTGGAAGAAATGCAATCTATCGCCAGATCAGTTCACATATTCCAGGACCCATGGTGGGGGGTGGTGAAGGTGAGATCAAAGTTCAGGGGATCATGCTCCCATTATTGAAGGAGCAGAATCATAATGAAACAACACATTGGTTAGAAAAAGCAACCACCATAAGTATAAAGTATGATGTAAATTCAGTTAAATATTATCTAAATCAAATATCTTTAATACGGTCAGTGACCAGGAAGTTAAATATTATCTTGTGACCAAAAAGGGAAATTGTTTCAAAAATAATGAGTCTTCTTTTTGTCTAAATCAGGCATAGACAAACTCAGCCCTCCAGATGTTTTGGGACTACAATTCCCATCATCCCGGACCACAGGTCCTGTTAGCTAGGGATGATGGGAGTTGTAGTCCCAAAACATCTGGAGGACCAAGTTTGCCTATGCCTGGTCTAAATGGATGCTTCTTGTAATAACTGCTGCTTGCCATGCTGTTTGGGCCTTTTGGGTACCACAGAAATTGACTAACCTGGAGGATATTAATTTTCTTCAGTTGCTATAAGAGTCAGCCCCACAACCACAGAATGTTTAGCTGGTTTATGTCCTTGATGATGCACCCAAACAAGTAACATTTAGCAAGTAAACTTAAAGCATCCTGGAGCTAATAAAACATCAACTGTATTAGGAGTAAGACTTCTGTATTTACAGAACACCTGTGTGCTACTCTTTTAAAGGCAATTTATTAGGGCTTTTATGAGTTTTCAAAGTGCTTGTGTAGATGGCCACCCTTGCACAATAATAAATAATAATAATGAATTTTATTTATATCCCGCCCTCCCCAGCCGAAGCTGGGCTCAGGGCGGCTAACAACAATCAAAATAGTCCAACATTCTAAAACATTCATTATAAAATTAATTAAATCAAATTAAAATCAAATTAATGGCAACCAAATTAAAATCAAATTAATGGCAACCATCAAGCAAAATTTTGTGCAGATTGCCAGAGGAGGGGGTCAGGCTGCGCCCTGACAAAAGGCCTAGTGGAACAGCTCTGCGGCCCTGCGGAAGGATGTCAGGTCCTGCAGGGCCCTAGTCTCTTGTGACAGAGCGTTCCACCAGATTGGAGCCGCGGCCGAGAAAGCCCTGGCTCTAGTTGAGGCCAACCTAACCTCTCTGTGGCCTGGGATCTTTAGGGTGTTTTTATTTGCAGACCGTAAATTTTTCTGTGGGACATACCAGGAGAGGCGGTCCCGTAGGTACGAGGGTCCTAGGTACGAGGATTAGGTCCCCAAATCCTCATGAGCACCGTCAGGCAGCAGAGCAGATACTTCTTGAACTCCTTGGATGGCTTTGGGTTCATTTGCTTGGAATATGTGAAAAGAAATTTTTTTTGGGGGGGGGAATTCAAGGCTTGTACATTTTACATTTGATATTTTCAGTAAGAAGGCAGTCTTAATAATAAGGGCTGAGTTGAACAATCTTCCTCTCCAGATTTCATGGCAAGAGTTGTGACTCAAAACTCAAAACTTTTCACAAAGCCATACCAGAGCCACAACCTAGGGCTTCCTGCCCTTAGGAGCCAACCCCTAGGGCTAAGGTCTTTTGCCCCCCCCCCATAAAATATTTGAGAGGGGCGGGCCCCAACAAGGTTGATGGGCACACTTTGTGATTGATTATGCAGGGAAGGGCTTACCTGCTCCCCATGTTTTTTTCAAGTGCCTTCATCTGATACAATTCTAGATGCTGTTGTTATCAACATTATAGCCAGTCCTTTTATAACACTACCATAATCTTTTATATCCCCTTTATAACATTACCACATTCTTAACAGCCAAGCTACAGCAGGAACTAAGACGTCTAGGTGCTTAAATAAATACTTGCCTCTATTCTATTTTAATTCATTGCCTTTCTGGTTCTCTTGTTGATCCTTGCTCCTGCTCTTATTATTTTATGAGAACAGGAAAGTGCCATTCATTATTTACATTCCCTTACTCGCGGTAAAATATTCTTATTAACTTATAATGCAAGTCATACTAACTCTATTCCTTGGTTATCAGAGCCTTCAGAAAATATTGCAGATTCCACCACCATCACAAGATAATCAGTGAAATAAAGGCAAATAGAAACCTCTCCTAAAATCCAACAGAAGTATTAATTAGAAAGTAAATTTGACAGTGCAAGCCTATGCATGCCTACTCAGAAGTAAATCCTGTTGATTTCAATAGGACTTACTCATAGTCTAAGGCTTTGCAATCCTAAGCACCTTTTAGAATAGGTCTTATTTGAATTCAGTAGTACTTGCTTTTTGTTAAAATACAAAGCTGATATAGCTTAATAGCTATCTAATGCAGTCTTATCCAACCTAATGCCCTCCAGTTGTTTTGACCCACAACAGCCATCAGCCCTAGCCAACATGGGGCTAACAGTCTAAAGCAGTTTTCCCCCCTGTTTTTTCTTATGCTACACTTAAATAGCCCTAAATATCAGCCCCAATAAGCAGCACACATTTGGGGATTATTATTTTTTCCAGATTTCATGAATATCCCAGGGGAAAGCTATCCACAATTGCACATACAGTGGTACCTCGGGTTACAAACGCTTCGGCTTACAAATGCTTCAGGTTACAGACTCCGCTATCCCGGAAGTAGTACCTCGGGTTAAGAACTTTACCTCAGGATGAGAACAGAAATCGCACAGCGGCAGCGGGAGGCCCCATTAGCTAAAGTGGTACCTCAGGTTAAGAACAGTTTCAGGTTAAGAATGGACCTCCAGAACGAATTAAGTTCTTAACCAGAGGTACCACTAAGGCCTTCAGGAGCCCTAGAATTGTGGCCTAAACACTGGAATTGCATCCATTCTGGGAATGGATGCAAGGGTTTATGGGTTCATCTTGAATTTCACAGAGAATGTCCAATCTTTTCTTAAATGCTGGGTGCAACAATGTTTCAGTCACTGGGAGGCTAGAGGCTGTGGCCTTGAGAATCTGAATTGGGTCTTGCCAGATCAACCCCTGTCTTGTTCTAGATGGTCCATCAGACAGATCAGAGACAGTGAGAATGGCAAATGGAGCACCTTTCTTGTCCTGAAACCATTAGCTTCACAGAGGTTCTTGGTACTATAATCCATGCAAGGTTTAAAATCCAAGAACACAGTACTTAGGCGTGATGTGCAATGTAGTGGTTTATTGTTCTGCACATCTGTGACCTTATTTAGGATATGTCTTTCTCCATAATATCCAGCACCTCCACTGATTAAGAGATAAGGGGGATGCATTCAGATGCAGTCTCCAATCATTAGCATCACTGAGTGGAAAGCGAGAATAGCAGTTGCCATTTTGAAGGGCTCTGGCACTCTGCTGACTTGACAAGTTACGCAGGTAACAAATTAAAGCTGAAGCAGCATTTAACAAACCCTCTGGCAGGAACCCCATCCCCATCCTATCACGCCTTTTGTTACCTATTTTTGATATGAACAAGAGAATAAAAATAACATTCTAAAAATAACTCTGGCATTGATCCAGAAAGAGAGAGAAGTACAAAAGAAGAGCCTTGCTAAATAAGACTAAAGACTTATTTTAGTATTCCGTTCTCATTGTGGCCATCAATAAGCCTGAAATCAGGTCATGATCATGAGGCAAGCAAACCACATCAAAGCCTGTTCCTGCTGGACTCATCCCCCACCCCCACGCCCCATGGTGCCACCTACCACTAGTAGAACCCAGGTGGCTTGGTACTTTTTATATTGTGAAATATAAATTTCACATAAATTACAATAGGATGAAATTCAATAGGATCTGTGAATTTCTTCTTTAAAATACCTGCTTATCAGTTACCATTCATAAGAACAACCTTCTGTTCATCTCTCACACAACTAGAAATTGCGATTTCCAAACAAGTTCTTCCTCTCTCTACTCTTTGTCCCCCTGCCTGAGTACAAACATGTAATGAGCTTTGGCAATTAGGTAATGAGATGGACAACAATGCATGGTTGTTGCACATCAGTAAATATGTTTTTAGTCAGTAGTTGGCGTTTAATTAAAGTGCAATAACTACCCTCGTAAAGTGGAGTCAAGTACATACTTAAGTGGAATTAACAAAGCAAAGAGTAAGTGCTGAACTGACAATAACTTAGCCTTCTAAACATATAATGTTGAGGGTCATTGCTAGCATGCTGAACTCCAAATGCATTTATGGTTGCTGATTTAAAACATATACAACGTATAGATATATTTATTTATTGGGGGGGGGGGAGAGTTAATTCCTGAAAACCAAAGTGGTATCTCTAGTGAACAAGACCCTCTAGTGGGTTGAAGAGGAATTCCTTATCTTTCAGGTAAATCACCTTGAGCCTTTATTTTTGGAAAAAGGGAATACAAATAATGATAATACAGTGGTACCTCGGGTTACGAACTTAATTCGTTCTGGAGGTCCGTTCTTAACCAGAAGCCACTTTTGCTAATGGCGCCTCCCGCTGGCACACACCGCTGGCACACAATTTCCTTTCTCATCCTGGGGCAAAGTTTGCAACCCGAGGTACTACTTCCAGGTTAGTGGAGTTTGTAACCTGAAGTTTTTGTAACCTGAGGTACCGCTGTATCAGCATCAAAAAGGAAATCATTCTTACCCACAGCGCATGTTATTCTGAGTCCATATTTCTTGTTTCAAACAGCACATGCTTAAAGGCCCCATTTGTACTATATGTTTAGAACAGTATCATACCATTTTAAACAGTCATGACTTCCCCCCCAAAAATCTTGGGAGCTGTAGTTTGTTAAGAGTACTGACTTTTTAGGAGACCCCTTCCCCCCTAACAGTGGCAATTCTTAAGAGTGGTTTAACAGTCAGTCACACTTTCTCCCTGGAAATTTTGGTGAACATGTCTGTGATTTAGACCCCCTCAGAGCCTGGTGGTTGGTGTCATCTCTGTGGTTGCTTCCAATGACATTTCAAAACCTCAGTCCGTGTATTTACATAGCAGACAAGCAAAGCACTTCTCAAGAAGTCAAGTGCCATTTGCATGCAAAGCAGAACAATGGGGGTGGGGGCAAAGATGGGGAACTAGCCTAAAGCAATGGGTTGTTACCAGGGATGATTACTGCTGCATCCAAGTACATGTGAAGAGGGGCTTGGATTGCAGCAAAATCCTGCAAAACTTTTCTAAGCTCAGTGTTTGTGTATTTGATATATTGAACCCTAGCAGAATCACAGAATAGACCAAGGCCATTAGGAAGTCTTTTACTGATATGATTGCAAAACTGTGACCTATGTATCTCAGTGTTGCCTAGAAAGCATGCGTTCTCAGACTAAGGCAAGTTAAACTTAGTCCTTTTTTATGTATTTCTCCAGATCTTTGAAGAAGAACACAGCGTTCTTTATCTGGATCAAGGTGGGGTTTTGGTTGCCATGAAACATACGTCGCTGCCTATAAGACATCTCTGGTAATTACTGTAACTTCTCTGATCTCATTAGTTATGAAGTCCTTCATTATATATTACACGCCATTGGCAATCGGGCCGTGACTAAATATTTTAACTAAGTGTCAAGATATGCCAATTAAGAAACTGACATGCTTTCTCTTTTGATCGCACTAAAGCTATTATTACAGTTTCACACACAAGATGTGCAACAGAGTAAACCCTTTAATGGTCCTATTGTCATTTGGGTTGATATTAAGGAGCTGAACTCCTTTACTTCCCCTGAGGTTTGGGAGCCTGGAATCAAAAAAAATATTAGTAATCACAAACCCTTCCATCTTCTAATCTGACAAAGTTCCATATATTCTTTTTATATACATGATAAATCTACTGTTTAAGAATCCTGCAGGATATATGGATAATTGTAACCCCCCCCCCCGACAGTGTTTTGCATTTATCAACACTGAATTTTATCCATCTACCATTTTACTTCACATTCTTCTAATGCCATGAGATTATTTTGAAGACTCACACTCAGGCCACACTGCTTCACATGGCATTCAGTATATGACGTAAAATCAATGCCCGTCCCATGGGAAATCCTATGTTCATCTTTCTCCACTGTTAGTGCTTTGATATTTAAGACACTTACACGGCAGGGAACCATATTTTGTGGAACTTTGCAGTTCCTAAAATTTGTTTGCGATAAGCTGTCTTGTACAATGTAGCTCAAGTTCTTGAATCTGAGTCATTTTTGCCATGTACAGCAAATAGGTGGTTCCTTTTCTTTACATCTTCTTAAACAGTGTTTCCCCCCAAAAAAGTTGTTTTCCATTTGTGTTTTCATTAGGTTAAGTTTCGATGAAGGAAGGTCCTGGAGCAAATACAGCTTCACATCCATCCCACTCTTTGTTGATGGTGTTTTGGGAGAACCTGGAGAAGAGACTTTGATAATGACGTAAGCAGAGAATCCATAGTGAATATATATAAAAGCTAATAATCAGATGAGATATCATTTCTCACCTTTGAAGGCAAGGGAAAGACTCTTCATTGCTACATTTAAAATGATCCCAAGAATGTTGTACATTTTTGTTAATTATATCGTAAGTTATGTCACATTTCTTACATTTCATAAAAATACACAATTTTTTTTGTAGTACTTTGGGCATTTTACTTACATTATAATTAATTAGTTTAACTGAAGGCAGACATTGAACCGATTGTAAAACATGCAGTTGGTAGACAAACTTAGTTGGAAGTGCTTCACTTGCTTTATTTCAAAATAATTTGCTTCTAAGTATATCTTTAATGGGATGCGGGTGGCGCTGTGGGTAAAAGCCTCAGCGCCTAGGACTTGCCGATCGAAAGGTTGGCGGTTCGAATCCCCGCGGCGGGGTGCGCTCCCGCTGCTCGGTCCCAGCGCCTGCCAACCTAGCAGTTCGAAAGCACCCCTGGGTGCAAGTAGATAAATAGGTACCGCTTACCAGCGGGAAGGTAAACGGTGTTCCGGGTGCTGCGCTGGCTCGCCAGATGCAGCTTTGTCACGCTGGCCACGTGACCCGGAAGTGTCTCCGGACAGCGCTGGCCCACGGCCGATAAAGTGAGATGGGCGCACAAACCCCAGAGTCTGTCAAGACTGGCCCGTTCGGGCAGGGGTACCTTTACCTTTTTATATCTTTAATATTGCTGTTTGAATTGCCACTTGCCTCATGAGTCATGTGCATCAATCCACTAACAGCAGTTTCATATGTCATGCATCCATCAGTGATGAGTACTGAAGAAAATATTTTGAATAAATCCCTATTGCATTTTTAATTTGCAATTTTTCTTTTCTATTATAAATTTATAACACATGATGAAAAACCCAACACACTATTTTGACACCACACATGTGCAAACACTGATCTTGGCAAGTTGGGAAGAACAAAGGACATTCGGAGTTTTGAGAAGCTAGAAACTACTCACTGGTATTGCTCCACAAACATATTGCCACACTTACTTCATTGTTATGTGATAGAGTTTTGCATTTAGTTCAGCTATCTGGGCTACTATAAATTCACTACAGGTTGATTCAAAGATACTAAATATGGATAAAGGTATGCTTTTACTCAAATGATTACGTTTTCTGGTAACAGTTCAGTATGTTTTGTGCAGAGTTTTTGGGCACTTCAGCCATCGCTCTGAATGGCAGCTGGTGAAGGTGGATTACAAGTCAATCTTCGACCGACGGTGTGCTGAGGACGACTACCGTCCCTGGCAGCTTCACAGCCAGGTAAAAAAGTGTGCGCCATTATAATCTGTGACCAAAGATACAAAGTTCTGTTCACCCTGATTTATTTGCCTGGCCTCCTGTAGGGATCTGATATATGCAAATTCCAGCTGTGGTAATAGGGCACTTACAGTAGAAGGTGGACCTTGGGCTTGCCGATCAAAAGGTCACAGTTTGAATCCCCACAACGGAGTGAGCTCCTGCTGTTCTGTCCCAGCTCTGCCAACCTAGCAGTTCAAAAGTACACCAGTGCAAATAGATAAATAGGTACCACTGCAACAGGAAGGTAAACAACGTTTCTGTGCACTCTGGTTTCCATCATGGTTTAGTAATGCTGGCCACATGACCCGGAAAGCTGTCTGTGGACAAACAGCAGCTCCCTCGGCCTGAAAGTGAGATGAGCACCGCAACTCCATACTGTAGTCGCCTTTGACTGAACTTAACCCTCCAGGGGTCCTTTACCTTTTTTACCAACAGGTTTATGTTTATCTGCATTCACACGCACGCACACACACTTCTTTGCCCGAGTGTTTTTGATTTCTTCAGCTGGAGTCTTTGTAGTGTTAAGGAAAGAGTGGCCAATTTGCTTTGAAAGTGGAAGAAGGCATAAAACCACTAGCTATTTCTAATTTGGTAAACAAAGAGCCTCAAATGGGAGGGTGGGTGTGTTTGTGTTGGTATCCATCTATCATCTATCTATCTATCTATCTATCTATCTATCTATCTATCTATCTATCATCTATCATCTATCATCTATCATCTATCTATCATCTATCTATCATCTATCTATCTATCATCTATCTATCTATCTATCTATCTATCTATCTATCTATCTATCTATCAATCTATCATCTATCTATCTATCTATCTATCTATCTATCTATCTATCATCTATCATCTATCATCTATCATCATCTATCTATCTATCTATCATCTATCTATCATCTATCTATCTATCATCTATCTATCTATCTATCATCTATCTATATATCTAATCTATCTATCTATCATCCATCTATCTATCTATCATCATCATCATCATCTCTCTCTCTCTCTCTCTCTCTCTCTCTCTCTCTCTCTCTCTCTCTCATCTCTCATCTATCTATCTATCATCTATCTATCTATCATCTATCTATCTATCTATCTATCTATCTATCTATCTATCTATCTATCTGTCATCTATCTATCATCTATCTGTAGGGATAAACCTCACCATTATGAGGGAGTGTGAAGTGGAATTCTATGTCATGCTAAGAAAATCATTTCACCAGCACAAGCATTTCCTCTTGCCAGATCAAACACTCTCCCCTTTCCTCCCCTTCTGCCCTGCTCTGGGAGTTCTCCCAACCCTGAACCTCCCTCAGAGCCTATTGGGAGTGAAGGGTGCATTGGGAGAGGAGAGGAGCAAAGCCCTGTTGTGGAAGCAGGACTGGTTGTTTTGGCTCTAAACCACATAGCTATTTGATTGAATCCATCCTATTGTTTTTCTCTTACCTCAGGGAGAAGCATGCATCATGGGAGCAAAAAGGATCTACAGGAAGCGTAAGTCAGAAAAGAAATGTATGCAGGGCAAGTACGCTGGAGCCATGGCATCTGAACCATGTGTCTGCACAGAGGCAGACTTTGACTGGTGAGTACCGCTTTCAGCATTTTAGCAAGGCTATAGTTTATATGGTCCTGATAATGAACACAACGTTGGCAAGGGAACTGGAGACTAGGAATGCCTGAGGAATTTGTTTTCAGTGAATCCCGATGTGAACTGACTTGATCCCACTTCCCAGTCTATTCAAATGAGGAAGTAATTATTCTTGTATTTCAAATTTTGTGATATAATTCTAGGCTGAAAAATGCATTAAAATGCATTTGTATTGTGTGATGAAATACATATTTAAATATAAATTAGAGTATTGATTTCCCTGCAGCTTTTGTGTTTTTTTAAAAAATAAATAAATGCACAAATCATTCCAGACAAGCCTTTTCCAAAGTTTGCTGCAAAATATGTAGAAGGGGATTTCTTTTCTTCCTCTAAATCATGAATTTTCCACACCAGCAGTCACAATCACCATATTTTTTCCCTCTTTTGCAAGTGGTTAAAACCCTTCTTACTACCACCTTTTAGCACTCAGTCTGGGAGAAAAATTTAGCAGGAGCTGAGAAAAGAGAAGTGAGAAATACTGAAAAGTATTTTGTATAAGATTTGAGAAATGGTTTGAGGAGAGGAAATTGGAGGACACCCAGGGCCCCAGGGAGTTGGCACTTATATTCCTTTCCATCACTTGAATGCCAGGGAGGGACAGTTTAGCACCCTGTTGATATTTTGCTTTTTGTATCCTGGTTTATATGAATTACTCCTGCACTCAGCTGTAATGTTGTTTAACTGCATATAAATTCTTTTTAATTGCAATATTTTATTTCATAAAGTGTGTTCTTGTCAAAAATGTATGCACTTTTTATTTTGTTTGTGACTGCTGAACATAGTGCAGAAGGTAATTTATTGTTTTAAGAATTGACATTTAACTAGTAGTGGGACAAGATTTTAAAACACAGATATACGCAATGGGTACTAATCCAAACATTTCATTCTACTATGGCAAAGAGGATCAGACTTTGTCTGAGGTGTGCAAGTAAAATGCCCTTCTCTTGTGAAAAAGGACAATAATGAGTAGTGCATTTCATTACCTTTAGAATTTCGCAGCAGGGAGCAGATTAAGATTACAACCCTAACTCCATTTACCTGAGAGTAAGCCCCATTGAATTCAGTGGGACTTACTTTCAAGCAGACATGTTTTAGGACTGCAATCTTGGTGCATATAGGCTGCCTCTGGCAATGAACCATTTTGTGCAAATTGACAAACAATATGTCAGAAACAAAAAAACAATGAGGCACCTGTCAGGACAATAGCAATTATATATCAATGGATATGTAAATTACATACATTGCAAAGCAGTTTTCATGCCTAGTTATGTATAATGTGCACATGTTGTTGTCTTAAAAAACAAACTTGCTGTAGAGAATTAAGTTGAAAATCATTCATAGCAAAGAATCTGTGCCATGCAGGGGGTTGAATGGGTGAGTGAAAGAAAAAATGATGGATAATTCATTTCCAATGGATGCCTCCAGCATCAATATTGTTTTTGTGGGGTGTTTTACCAATATGTAGATACACATTTGTGTATCAGGAGAACACTATGAAAAGAGAATCGTCATGCAATCATGCATACTTATCACATCAAGGTTCCCTTTCTGCACTATTGTGTCATGGGGCTGATGGAGAAACATTCAATTTTAATCAGAAACTTCCTAATTTGCACTTCTTGTACTGTGTTGGGGGCCACCCAAAGTGTCTGGGGCAACCCAGTTAGATAGACGGCATATAAACAATAAAATTCTTATTCTTATTAAAACAATGCATGATCTGAAATGCAATTATCTTTGAAAATCTGCAGTTTCTGAATCTTGTGATGCAGTTCTCCAGACAACGTATGCAAAAATGTATATATTAGGGGAAAGTCTGTATAACAATGAGGAACTTATTTTTAAAAATTCCAAATTGCCACAGAAATGTGAAGAACTGAATCTAAGGATTGAAAAATGAAACAAAGCCTATCTGATAGATTGATCCATCCCTAATGATACCTGATTCTTAATACAAATTTTACTAATCTTATGTTCTCAGATGCAGAGCATGAGATAACTCGCATCAAATTATGTTTTCCATAGTTCAGGGTATTGTAGAAACAGCACTGGTGTCAGACATCCATTTATTTTTATGTCTTTCCAAAGTAAATTTTATGCTTTCCACAATTAATTATTCAAGCACCTACTACTTTTTTGTTGTTGTTGTTGGGGTGGGCATGAAAAATCTGTATTTACCCCAAAATAATGATTTAAAATAAAATAAAAAATAAACACTTACTTTGTAACTACAGCTTGAAACTATTTCACCAGAAAGGTTTGAAAAAAAACAACAATGCATGTTTCTAGAAACAGAAAGTAATGTATTGTCAAAATGATCTTTGGAAGAATGAGTGAGTTACAAAACGGGAAAGGAGTCAGTTTAGCAGAGAGATTACATTTGCATGCATTGCCTGTTTCTCACTACCAGGGGGCAATAGTGTTTCAGAAATGATTATCACAATGAAAATTGTGTACAGTACTTGGTCCTAAGGACAATATTACCTAGCAACTGCCTAGAAGCCAAATTGTATTTATTTAGGTAGTAAATGGATTATGGAGTGACACATATGTTATTAAAGCATTTATTTACCAGGTTTCCCAGCATTTTACTGCAGCATGCAAAGTATCACTCCAGCTGCAGATTTTATTTTTTATTCTGTATGAAAATGAATCTCGACATGTTTTTTAAAAATGGATCATTTCGTTTTTGTGCTAGGTTGGCTGTAACAGTGACCTCCATTACTTGATTAATGCCCTAACTTGCTTTGCTAAAGCACCATGAGTCAGAAACAGCTTATCTTTATGTGAGGATAGTAAAAGGTAAAGGGACCCCTGACCATTAGGTCCAGTCGTGGCCGACTCTGGGGTTGCAGCGCTCATCTCGCTTTACTGGCATACAGCTTCCGGGTCATGTGGCCAGCATGACTAAGCCACTTCTGGAGAACCAGAGCAGCACACGGAAACACCGTTTACTTTCCCACCACAGCAGTACCTATTTATCTACTTGTACTTTGACGTGCTTTCGAACTGCTAGGTTGGCAGGACCAGGGACCAAGCAATGGGAGCTCACCCCGTCGCAGGGATTCGAACCGCCGACCTTCTGATCGGCAAGTCCTAAGCTCTGTGGTTTAACCCACAGTGCCACCCGCGTCCCTATGTGAGGATAAAAGACTTCATAATCAGAACAGACCTCATGGTGTGTCAAGGAGGCTTCTGTACCCAAAGTTATAGCCCTGCTTCAATAATTACATGTTTGATATGCCCCCTTTCCTCCACCATGTAGATGATGGAGTAAGTGTTGGGACCACGACATAAATTCCTGAAGGTGCAGAATTCCCCCCCTCCATTTTTGCTCCCCAGTTTGAGGAAGACAGATTCCACACATGGTACCTCTCTGCACTAGGGGGCATTCACATGTAAACCTTGCAGTTCATATGACCACCATGGAAGGAACATAAGGTATACTACTCACCTACCAAATGAATGCTCCAGGCAATGTAAAAGAAGAGTTTGCTGGATTAGGCCAATGACCTCCCTAGGCCAGCATCCTGTTCTCACAGTGACCAACCAGATGCCTATGGGCAGAACCTGAGCACAACAACATTCCTCACCCCACACAGTTTTCAGCAACTGGTATTCTGCTGTCAAAACTCAGATATCAACATGGAGGATAGGATACACCTCCTAAAATGGTGGCACTGATCCAAAGATTAACTGAATTATTATTTGAATCTTCTTATCCAAGTCAGTGATATTCTACATATAATCATGCACACACATAGACCTTACCTGGTCTCCCTCACACCTCCCCGTGGGTTTTTAAACCTGAAAAAAAACCCATAAGTGTTAAACCTCAGTGCATGGAAAAGCTACTGGAGCAATCGTTACAGTATGGGTAACTATTACGATCGTGTGAAAGTAATAACGTAACATGCAGCACAATCTTTGTTTGCTCAGAAACATGTACCATTGAATTCAGTGAGGCTTATTCCAAGGTAAAGTGGGTTTCATGATTGCAGCCTCAGGTGTCAGGCTGTCAGGGAACATGTCAAATACCTGTTTCAAACACCAGATGTCTGGCTGTAATGCTATTGATCTTAGTGCACTCCCATTTTCAGATTTAAGTAGCGGGGTTCATCCTTTGTCCCAATTGATGCTGATGCTTGTTGATTGCAAGGCAGCCTGTTGTGTCTGCAGTTAGGCAGCAATTTGTTGTTATCATCAGAGTTCTGTGTGCATCAGAGAGAAGACAAGAAATTCATTAGATTACAGGTCTGCAAGGTGAAAGAGTGATGCTAATGCCTCTCTAGTGAGATGCAAAGGAGTTGCTTCTGTCATTTCTCAGCATATTTCTCTCTCTGTGTGTAGGTAGGTGAATGAATGGATGTAAAGGCAGGCAGGCAGGCAGGGAGTTGCCAAAACCAAAAAATGTTGCAATCAAAAGTCAGCATCTGTTTGCTTACTGCAGAGAGCTAGTTTTGTGGTAGAAACATACAAATGTATCTTAAATGGAAGTTAAAGTTGTTGCTGTTGTTTCACTACTTGTCCTTCAATTTAAAATCACAAGCTGGGCTATAGCACTTAAAACACAATGCTAAAAGCCCTGTTCCGTACCCAATAAGCATGGGACGCCTTTGCCTGGCAGCACAGGGGCCCATAGATTGCAGCAAAATGCTGGGCAAGATTTTTGCTTAGTATCTTCTCTGTGTGATGTGCTCATAGGAAAAAGCTATCCTTGTTGCAGAGGGGAAGGGAAGCCTATACAGTGGTACCTCGGGTTACATACGCTTCAGGTTACAGACTCCGCTAACCCAGAAATAGTACCTCGGGTTAAGAACTTTGCTTCAGGATGAGAACAGAAATCGTGCAGCCGCGGCGCAGCAGCAGCAGGAGGCCCCATTAGCTTAAGTGGTGCTTCAGATTAAGAACAGTTTCAGGTTAAGAACGGACCTCCAGAACGAATTAAGTACTTAACCTGAGGTACCACTATATATATATATTTTAAAAATGATATTTATTAAGTTTTCAAAGGAAAAAAGTTACATAAGTAAAATAATTAGACAAAAAGACAACAATAAAAATAAAAAAAGAAAAATACAAAATACAGAAAAAAGATAAAAAACATTTTAAAAAGAAGAAAAAACACATCAATCTTTCCATATCATATATTCATATCCTTGCTTCCCTGACCTCCTCACACCTCCCTTTTTTGTATTCCAGTTCAGTTAGTTAATTCAGCAGTTTCTTTCCCTCTTTATTTTTGTCTTAATCCTTTAACTTAATATAATATAACTTTGAGTTCTCACCTATTATTAATCCATTTTTCATACACCTTTAAAACATTGCTGCTTAAACCACTTAACTTCATTCTGACATCATTCTAACATTCATTAATTTTGCAATATTTCTGTAAATAGTATTTAAATTTCTTCCAATCTTCTTCCACCGAAGAAGAAGAGAGCAGGCGGGGGCGTGACTGGCGCCCCCTGGGGGGCATGACACGTGCCTTGGGGAGAGTGGCGCGGCACCCGCAGAGGTGTGGTGCGCGTTCTGGGGGCGTGATGTGCTGCCTGTGGGGTGTAGCATAGTGCTGCCGGGGGTGGTCCGTTCCCTCCGCACTCCCGTTCCTCTGCCAGTGCTTGGAATCTGCATCTGGTCCCCCAGTAAGACCTTGCTTGCTTGGTTTGCACCACAGTAAGGTTCAACACTGGCTGACTCCTGTCATACGGGTTTGGAGCGATCCAAACCCAGCAGATCCATTCCATCAACATGGGACTTGTGGAATGATGAACTGATCCTGGGACCCAATGCCATGCCAACCCTTGCCCTGTCTACTGCTATCAATCAAGGTTTGGCCTGATTGTATCCCATCACCGTTGTACAGTCTGCTTATTTTGCTGCTCTCATGGGCCACATAATGCACCTGCCTGGGCAAACAGTTTCAAACAACTTACAATCTCAGAATTAAGGTGGAACCTAAAAATATACATCTCAGGTGTCAAAAGTCAGGGTAAAGAGGTGTGCTATATGGTGAAGATGCCAGGAGGGAATCCAAAAGGTGTGCGCAGGTGAGAATTGTAGAATCTTCTCCACCAACCACACTTCACCTCCATGCATACACCTCCTTTCCCCAATGACTCTTCTTCCAGCTAGGTTCAGGCAAGAGAAGAGTTTAGTACCCCATTCCCACACATCCATTCTGCTAGTCGTGCAAACACACAAATTGCCCTCTGTCAGTCCCACACCTCCAACTCTTTTATCTTCAGAAATGCTGCAACAGCTGTATCCTAGATTCAGGTAGGTAGCTGTGTTAGTCTGACACAGTCGAAATAAATAAAGAATTGTCCAGTAGCACCTTAGAGACCAACTAAGTTTGTTCTGGGTATAAGCTTTTCCCCGCCTTATAGCTTATACCCAGAACAAACTTAGTTGGTCTTTAAGGTGCTACTGGACCATTTTTTATTTATTTCAGCTGTATCCTAGGTGCGATGGACCCTGGGAAACATTAGATTCTCAGGGCAACTAGATATTTAATATAGATGGAGGGGTCCTGGGAATGGCAAATCCAAGGCTGCCAGGGCAAATGTTACAGTCCATCAAGAACGCTCTACTTAGACACTAGTGAGTATAACTGTTGGGTTGAAATAAACGACAGACGAGTGGCAAGTGTCATCTGGGAGGCCTCTCCCGAGCAAGTCTCGGGGAGTCTCTTTTATTGAATATTACAGCATTGCCACGTATGTGCTTGTTGCTGATTGGTTAACACAAGTACAAAGCAAGGTGCCACATATGGGCATTAATCACCAATAGATTAAAGGCTGGGAAAGGGAGCACCGAACTAGACAGGCATGAAAACCTCCCAATTAAATTATAACTAGTGATTGATATAGCAAGACTTAAACAATTACATTCCGATAGATGTGGTCAACTATGCATTAAGAACAGGTCAGAGTATAATGTTTTCATGAACTCAATGTGAACTGGACATTCTAGGGTGATGAGGGAATGTCTTAGTATTAGAACGGTTTGTGCAGCATCATGTGCAGAAACAAAGCTTCCCATCATGCCACAGTCATGTGCAGAAGCAAAGCTTCCCTTCATGCCACAGTCATGTGCAGAAGCAAAGCTTCCCTTCATATAACAAGCAAGGATGCATGCAGTCTCTCAGTTCCAAGAGATTGCTTCCATGCTCAAGTTTACTTTGAGTCTACATGCCTCTTCTCCTAGTCCTTGCTCTAAAGGAGCTTTGGGGACTTTCCAGACAGGCTTCTCATTGGGCATTCATGCCGATACATTCACACAAGCCTTACACAGAGGTTGTACAATGTTACCTGTTTAGTGAACATTCATCGTGACATCTACAAGTGGAGATTACACAACATTGCCAGCTAGTGGTTGTTATCCTGCACTTTCCAAATTTTTAATCAGACATTTTGCACTTACGAAAGGGATAAGATAGTTGTGCTGGAAAGTTTGGGATGCCAACCAAATTTTGTGTGAATAAACAATCTCTCTGGAAGTGCCCTTGCACCACTATTAAGCAACAAAGGGGGGGGGGGAGGTGGAGAAAGCATCCGAATAAGAGCATGTCCATACAAACATACATACAAATGAAGTGGCCCTGACAATAACGATAGAGATTTGAAGGGGTCCATTTGCCTCAACAAAGGATTATGGCCCATATCCACCAGTTCAGTATATTATGGAGGTGTGGAGTTATATAGCATAGTAATCTATAGTATATTGGCACATTATATTGAATTGCATGTTTATACAGATTCATTATTTATAAATCATAGGCTCTAAATATAAGGTCTGAATCATGATTTCATTGACAGAGTTCAGTCCTGGAATATATGAAGATATGCATCTCTGAGTATGGTATATGCAGAGTGTTTTTCTGTCACCTACATCCAGCTCTCAAAACATCTTAACTAAGGCAGGACTCCCAAGGCAATTCAAAGGACAGCTTGAGCCCTGCTTCTGCTCTTTTCAAAATTAAGCACTTGTGTCATCCATATCCAGCACTGAGAGATATCATCTAGGATTCCTTGCCTAGAAGAAAGGGTGCATGTAGCATAAAAACTCAAACTGATTAAATCAGGCTTTGAACACGTATTCTCTTTTCTGCATATTTTGCTGCTCTGCCTTTCACTTGATTATTGAACATGCTGTGAGAGTGCAGCGTTACAGCTTTTTAATTATATTGATACATGAGACCTCAGCAATACAAGCATTTCAGTGTGTTGACAATCAGATTACAGAGGAAAGAAACCTCATTTATAAATAAATGAAAATGAGTTTTATCACTTGTGGAATGATAATTTCAATAGCCTTTACGCTGTCTCTCCACTTAGGATGCTTATAAAATTATTTTGCATCCTTTGGGTAACCAAGTATCTGTTTGCAAAACAATTAACCAGTGTTTAGCATGCTTGCAAAAAGACTCAGGAATGTTATACATATGAAAGAGTGAAGTGAAAATGTTGGCTCAATTCCATTGCCAAAAAGAAAGATGGGGTCAGGGCTTTTCTTTTCCAGCTGGAACTCACAGGAGCTGAGTTCTGGCACCTCTAAGGTAGGTGCCATTGCCATTCTAAAAGAATGAGGGGGGTGTTCATTGTGAATTACAGAACCTCTTTTTCTAGAAAAATAGCACTGGACAGGGCTGTCCAACAAGCGCTAACTGCATCATCCCTTCTCTACCTCTGTACGTTTTCTTGTGCAGTCTTAGCAGAAGTTCAGCCTTCATTCTCCCCTTCCTTTGCATATAACTTGTTTTCAAAGGAAATTGAGCAATTCCTGGGACAACACTCAGCTCAGTTGTGGACCACACATTTTGCACCCAAAAGGTCCCACATTCACCCTCTGACATCTCCAGCAAAAGGATCTCAGATATCAAATCTGGGGGGCAATCTTAGAAACTAGTGGGGAGTCAGAATAGCCAATCTACTGAACTAGATTGACCAATGGTGAGATCTGATATAAGGCAGCTTCATTTCCTCTGGCCATAGTTATCCTCTAGATAACTTCCAACATCACACAACAACCCAAAGAAGTGAAGGCGACAAAATGCATGGGGAGTCTGGTACATATTCGCTGTGCTTTGACCTACCCATCCACTGGGTACTAAAGAGTAGTTTCTGCTAAAATTATGATACTGAAATGAATGGTCATGATCCAAAATCAACCAGGCTCAAATGTTGTATAGTTACTGACAGAGCCATACCTATGCTTCCTTGTGCCCTTGGCAAGGAGCTATATCAGCACCTTCACCCACCCCACATGTGCCCTCGGCAAGGAGATGTATTGGTGCCTCTGAAGCCGGGAGAGACCAGAAACTCAAAAAGTTTGCACTTTTTTCACCTTTCACGCTCTTCCAGTGTCTTTCTCCATTGCTGCTCTCCTCCCCCTCTCCTCCTCCCCCTCTGTTGGTCCATCTGTCTGAGCATGCAAACAGATGGAGGGGGGGGGGCTCCTAGCCACTCCAAGCCAGAGTGGGGAGGTATGGTTTTTGAGCCATTGGTAGGAGCCAATCTGACCAACTTCTATGTATGCCCATGATGACTGATTGAGGCAAATGCAGACAAGAAGCCCACAGCTGTACAACACCACCCTCAAGTTGTAGACAGATGTATGTATACCTGTGTGAAACAGATATATGTGCAGAAGACAAAGTAAGCTTCCAGGGCTGTATTTATGTGAATGTGGTATACCTCTCTGCAGGCTTCACTATAACATGATCTCTCAGAATTATGTGCTTCTGATTCACATATCACTGAAACAATCTCTCCTTCATTCAAACCAGTGACTATGGATTTGAGCGTCACAGCAATGGCCAGTGCTTGCCTGCATTTTGGTACAACCCATCCTCCTTGTCAAAAGACTGCAGTATTGGTCAGAGTTATCTCAACAGCACTGGGTGAGTTGTTTTCAGATCAGACTTACCAGAATCTAGTTGTTAATATTATTTGTGAATGGTTGTTAAGCTTTCCTCATGCTGTTCATCAGGTCTATTGCAGAGCAAGGCTTCAAATGCGGAGGGGCTTGCCAAGGGATTCTAAGACAGTCTAGCTACCAGTGATGCATATGACCCAGCCTTCCCTGCTGTGCCAGTCTGGAGCTGGCACAAAGAAAGACATATTTATCCTTCCTCTCTGGCTGACATCAGTGCCAGAGCTTTGGAAATGGTGGCATCTCTGCTTCTCCATTTATCCTCATTTTGTGTTAGGGTGTGTAAACACTATACCTTTAAAGCACATGAAAAGCAAACATACACCCCTCAAAGACTTATGGGCACAGTAGTTTTTTTATGAGTTGCTGTCAATTTTAGCTCTGTGAGAGGTAAACTACAATGCCCATAGCTCTTTGAGGGAGAGAATCAGCTTTGAAACTGTTTTTAAGTGTGCACGCAACCTATGCTGTTTTGTGATAAAATTCCTTATTATCAATTGCTGTCAGATTAACATTTAGCGTCATTAATGGTCTTATTTATTTTGGCTGCTTTATTATATCTGTGTGTTCTTAATTTGTTGTGAATGGTTATGAGACTTTTTCTGTAAGAAGTGATGAAATAATAACAGTTGCTGTTATTGTTATGATTTGCTTAAACTAATTGGGGTATTGTGGTGGTGGTCTTGAAAAAGAGTAAATAGTCTTAAGTAAGCATCTTGCAGTGGTCCTTCCTTACACTGTTGTGTCTGCTTCCCACTTTCAACAGGTATAGAAAGGTTGTATCTAATAACTGCACAGATGGTGTGCGTGAACAGTACACAGCCAAGCCTCAGCAGTGTCCTGGCAAAGCCCCACGAGGACTCCGAGTTGTCACTTCAGATGGCACATTGACATCAGAACAAGGGCACAATGTTACCTTCATGGTGCAGCTGGAGGAGGTATGTTGTCTTTCACACATTTCCCACTGGGGCTTTTGAGTCTGAATCGTTTAGAAGAAAATGGATAGAAGTGAACAAAATTAATTGGCCAGTGGGATTTAACTGATTAATGGCTTAATAAATATGAGCTGTGTATCTGGGCTACAATAAGCAAGGCTTCGTTAACTTCTGTAACCTTTGCTCACTTCCACTTTTGCCCTTCCCAATTCCTTGAAGGGTAGACCCAAAAGTGAAGTTACCTGGGCAAATATTGCCAAGCAAATGGCAAAGCCAGCATTTAGAGGATATGGAAAATTTACATTTCTGAAACAATGCGTTCTGTCAACTACCATTTGTTACTTAAATGAGGCATGGAGGACACCCAGTCTTGCTTAAGAAGTGCTAATTGTGGATTAGTTTCCATGTTGAAACAGATAGTTTTATTCTTCTTGAATCCCACAACTTAGTGACTAGAAAAGTCAACACCTACTGGTGAAAAGACAACCATGGGATAATAAAGACCCTGACATCCGTTCTATCAACCATTGAACTCAACATTATCAAATGCAAGTACTCATAGGATAGTTTTATGCTAGGTGCATTTGCAAGATAGTAATGTGTGCATTCGCAAGGAGTTAAAATGGGGCATTCACTCTGCAGAAATCTAGAGAAAACCTCACCCATCAGTTCCCATCTTTATACATGTTTAAGAAATAGATGCTACAAAACTGACTGCAGCATCTGAATCGAAGCAATTTACACAATATAAGATAGCATATAAGTATAGAGGGTATATTTGTGTTAAGACATGGAAAGTTTTTTGCTACCAAATTTGGCTCAAGACATGTGTGTCTGTGTGTGTGTGTGTGTGTGTGTGTGAGAGAGAGAGAGAGAGAGAGAGAGAGAGAGAGAGAGAGAGAGAGAAAGAGAAAGAGAGAAATTAAAATTCCTATGCTATAGGTGTCTTAAAAACCATCTCTGCACTGGACTATGGGCTGAAAAATTTGAGTTACGGTAATCTGCATAAAGACCAGAAAAAGCAAATGCTTGAGAATTATATTCTGGAAGACATCCAAGGAGAAACAACAACTGCCTGTTGCAAAACCTGCTTTAAAATATGTTTTAAACATCTGCAAGGATAAAGAGATAACAAGTCATTGCTTAACTGAAAGCTTCCAATTAAATGTCAAGCTTGGGACTAGATTTAAAAACATTTTGATTACATCTCATTGTTTAACATTTTGATTTACATGTAAGGCCCAGCACTTCATAGAAAAAAATCATGCTTGCAGCCACTTGGGTGAGACTGAAATTGATTGTTTGAAGGTGTTGTCCTCATTAAGGTGATTAAAATTAGCAGTATCATCTCCTCCCACATTGAAACTCCATGCATGACTTACACGTAATCAAGTTATAATCATATTCTGTAAATGGGCCAGGCTGTTACTTTTGAATCCATAGGTGTAAAGAATCTCAGAGGCTGTGAGAAGAATTCAGGTATAAAATGCAGCTAATTATTTAACACCTTGCTTGTTTATATAGCCATGGGTTAGGCATGTGCATCAGCTCTTTGTATACCCTGAATTACAAGGAAGGTTCTCATTTTACCTCATTAGATTGTTCTATTATCAAGATGCCTTGAGGTGTATCACTTCATTTTCAAGTGACTCTGTTTGGACCCAACTAAGGAAGCCCCGCAGAGCTCAAGAGGGAAGGTGATGGAGAGTTGGGGGAGAGGATCTCTTATTCTGATGGATGGGGCTAGCTTTTAATCACAGAGAATTATTTCCTCGGGGCACTCCAATCACGTTGAGTTGATGGAAGGGTTGGAAACTGCTTAGAATTGGAGAGATAAAATGAACCCCAGGGTCATCTAGTCCAACTCTTCAATACAGGAATCTCAACTAAAGCATCCAAGACAGATGGCCGTTCAACCTCTGCTTAAATACTTCCAATGAAGGATAGTCCACCACCTCCCAAGGGAGTCCAGTCTACTGTCAAGTAGCTCTTACTATCATAAAGTTTTTCCTGATGTTTAGTTGGAATCTCCTTTCTTGTAACTTGAAGTCATTGGTTCGGGTCCTACCCTCTGGAGCACAAGAAAACAAGCTGACTCCATCTTCCATGTGACAACCCTTAGATACTTGAAGATAGCTATCATGGCTCCTCTCACTCTTTTTCGAGGCCAAACATACACAACTTCTTCAACCATTCCTCATAAGGCTTTATTTCAGGACCCTTGATCATTTTTGTCTCCCTTCTCTGCACACATTCTAGTTTGTCAATATCCTTTTTAAATTGTGGTTTTCAGAATGGGACACACTATTCCAGGTGTGGTCTGACTATGGCAGAATAGAGTGGGACTATTACATCCCTTAAGGGACGCGGGTGGCACTGTGGTCTAAACCACTAAGCATCTTGGGCTTGCCGATCAGAAGGTCAGCAGTTTGAATCCCCGCGATGGGGTGAGCTCCTGTTGCTCAGTCCCAACTGCTGCCAACCTAGCAGTTCGAAAGCACGCCAAAAAAAAGTGCAAGTAGATAAATAGGTACTGCTCCAGCGGGAAGGTAAACAGCATTTCCGTGCACTGCTCTGGTTTCAGTGTTCCGTTGCACCAGAAGCGGCTTAGTCAAGCTGGCCACATGACCCGGAAAAACTGTCTGAGGACAAACGCCGACTTCCTCGGCCTGTAAAGTGAGATGAGTGCTGCAATCCCAGAGTCGTCTGCTACTTGACTTAACTGTCAGGGGTCCTTTACCTTTATTACTTCCTTTGATCTGGATGCTGTGCTTCTTGTTGAAGCAGCTTTCTCATAGAGAGAGCACAGAACAATTCAGAAACAGATCATTTTTTTAAAAAAAAATATGCACGGATACAAGCAGCAGCAGGTGGCAGAACAGTACAGGCAGGACTGTGTTGCTGACCTGGCTTCCCAATGCTTCGTAATGCTGGTTACTGAGAGAGAGAGAGAGAGAGAGAGAGGGCAAAGCAGCAGGGAGCTTGGTGCAGTGCAGCCACAACAGCAAGAACATCAGATTGTGCCCACTCCATGAAAAGCCCCCATTCAACTTGCCCCTCTCTGGATTACTTGCACTGCAGCAATCCAGGGTTTCAGACAGCAGTATTTCCACCAGGCAGAAGATGCCGAGGGATGAACTTGGGGCTTTTTGCACACAAAGCATGTGCTTTTCAGTATTAAGTATTTGGAGAATATTTGATAAATATTCAGGTACTCGGAGAATGTTTGAGCACTATTGGATGCCATAGAGGACCATCTTAAGGAGACTTTGGGGAAGAAATGATTAAGATACACTTAGAATCACAGCTTTGATGCATTGATGTAAAACCTGTGGGAGAAATGTGTTCCCTTTACTGCCTACCTTATTATCTGAGCTCAGCAGAGTCACAAAACTATTCAGTCTAGCACTACATTTGTCACTGTGATGAATGAAGGGGGGGGGAATGACAGATACAGATCAGTCTTTTGTAATTTCATGTACTGTAGAAATCCTCATTATGGGTGTCAGTTACACATACCTAGCGATATTCTATATTTACTGAGTTGCTCTTGTGCAGCTTTCTACACCCTACACTGTAATTTCCTGGACACCCTACACTGTGATTTAGTCAAACACCTGATTACAGAAGTGTTCTCAAGCCATTTGGACTTATGCTTTATGTTTGGACTGTGGTATAAGCACATCATGCAGAAATGCACTTCCTATGTATACAATACTGTGAAAGATGTTCTGACCAATTTATGGATGCAGGGGGAAAAGACCTGTGGGAAGCAACACAGGAACCTAGGAAAGTGCGTTATACCAAGTCAGACTATTGTTTCATCTAGTTCCATATGATTTGACTCTTAGCTGGCTGCCAAGGGTTTCAAGCAGGACTCTGTCCCACTATCTGGAAACAGCAGGTATTGAACCTGGAACCTCTCTTGTATGTAAATCAAGCGCTATACCACTGAACAACAACCTGTCCCCTATGCTGTGGAACTATGAAGTCAACTTTCAACACACTTAGAAATGTTAAGTTTTGGGTGTCTCTTTTTGCCCCTCTTCTTGTTTTTCTTCGTTGGCACAGAAAATATCTGTCCTGCTGGTCACACTATTGCATAAAAGCTGCTTGCCCTGAAATACTGAAATTCTTAAATGCCAGCTTTTGAAACATGGCCTTTTAGAAATGTGTTAAATCCTGAACTACAGGTTGTGTATTTAGTTCAGGGACAGGTGGGAGGCATTTTCAGTTCAAAGGACTAAATAATTTTAACAGGAATGAACTGGAAAAAGCAAGGAAATTCATCTTGTGAAAGAGGCACTGGAAGAGTGGCAGCTGTAGGTCTCCTCTAATTAGACTGGAAGGAGGCACCTTTCTCAGCAGGAAGCCATGATGTGAATCAGAAGTCCATGTCCTGCTGAGCTCCAAAGTGATTTTCTGCTCCTCGGACAGCTGTAGACTCAGCATATTCTTTGGCCCACCAAAATTTATTAAAAGGGATTAAAAAGAAGAAGACATATTAGAAGCGACTCAGTACCTTTTTCTAAGTCCTTTTTATATTATGCCAAGGCTGCTATAACCATATACACCTTGTGCTGGGAGTACGTTTCAGTGAACCCTGTGATGCCTACATCCAGTGCTTTTTTTCTTTAAAAAAAAATGTTTAGGGGGACTCTCATTTTGACTTAAGAAAATCACCATTTTATAGTTCAAATCAGTAAAACTAAATACAGTAAATGGACAAAAGTACAAAGATTCACAAAATGTTTAGGGGTATGTATGTATGTATGTATGTATGTATGTATGTATGCAGAAGCGGACTTTCTTTTTCACTGCTGATATCAGCAGTGCAAGGAAAGTTCTTGCTTGTCTGGAGTTGATGCCAGGTGTTTTCTTGAAGGGTGTGAGGGACATAGACAGCAAGCCTGTGCACACTTACCTTGGAATAAGCACAATTGAACACAGTGGGACTTAACTTCCAAATTAAACACGTATGGGTTTATGCCACATGAGATTAAGTTGGGATGTAATAATGGTTTTCCATTATTTAAAATGACATTATGAACAAACATTTCTCTCACAGATATACACACATATACATTAACATATATGTACACCCAGTCACTTTGTTGTAAAATTCCTAAATGGGATTTTGCATCTTTAGGGTTCTGACTTTTGTGGCATACACAATTTGGACCAGATTCAAGCAGTCCTGTCATTCTGAATAGTGGCATAGCGTGGGGGGTGCAGGGGGGCCTGGCCGCACCGGGCGCAACATCTGGGGGTTAGGGTTAGAGGGCGCAAATCCACGGGTTAGGGGGTGCAAATCCACGGGTTAGTGGGCGCAAATTACTTGCCTTGCCCCGGGTGCTGACAACCCACGCTACGCCCATGATTCTGAGATCCATTTTTGAGATATGACTGCATTGCAGAATGTCATCCAGATACTGCAATCCACTAGGAAGTTTAGGCAGAGTAGCATTAATTGTTTCTGTGATTCACCAAAACTCAATTATAGCGGTGTGCCAAAACAGCTGCCTCCAATTTGCTATCCCATTCGCAGGCGGAAAATTGGGAGCAGCAATTTTGGGAGTCATAATTCAACTCATGTTGTGAACCCCTGAAATGTTTTGGGGAGCAGAGAACAATTGTGTCTACTTTTGTGTTCTAATTCACTGATTTTGGCAGGGGCTCTTAAACAGAAAGAAGGCAAGAAGCCCCCTCCCCAGAATAACTTTGCCTACCCCAAAACAATTTCATTCTTCTCCTTTAGTTTTGCCTCAGTGGTTTTGTCAAAATCCCCCCCCCCAACTAATTTTTGCTGAACCAGACGTAAGATTTTGACTGATCCCTATAAATGTAGATTCTTACTTGTACGCCTGAATACCTTTCAAGATGGCAAATATTCAAATTGCCCTGGATTCCATATCTATTTTATACTAATTATCCTCCCTACCTCTCTAATTTAGGGTGACATTCAAAGATCAATAATCCGTGTGGATTTTGGAGACGGCAGTGCTGTGTCATACGCCAATCTCAGCTCCACAGAAGATGGGATCAAGCACGTCTACCAGAATGTGGGGATTTTCCGAGTAACAGCGCAGGTGGAAAACAGCCTGGGGGCAGACAGTGCTGTCATGTACTTGCATGTAAATTGTATGTTATTACATTGGTATATGAAATATTTTAAAGATTCTTTCTTTCTTTCTTTCTTTCTTTCTTTCTTTCTTTCTTTCTTATACGTTTGTACTATGAAACCTGCTAAGAGAAGGAGTAGTTCACTTTTATATTAACATTTATTCTTTGGGAAGATGGAAGTGAAAGAGAAATGGGTACCAAAAAAATTCAGCAGGACATCTTAATGCTGTGAGGAAATGGCCTCTCAAAATTCCCCACCCTATCCATGAGTAAAGTAACCAAAGACATAATTTCACTGAATTTCTCCAAGGAGGATGAAAATTCTCCACCTTTTTATCCAGGCTGGGGCTCACAGTTGTCAGTAGCACAACGTTCCTCAGATTGCCATTTGTTTTTTGTTGCTGCTGCAAGAACTGGCAGTAGCAACTGTGTTAGCAGCATGACCGCCATTTTGCCTCTTCCACAGTGCCCCAGACCTAATATGATTCTTTAGTATAGCAGGAGGAGAGATGGCAACCACTTTGTGCTGTGCTTTCTCAATTTTGATTCCTCATGAAAAATTGGAAAGATTTGTTTATTAATGTATTTATATCCTGCTTCAGGCCTGGCACCAAACAGTGGGGGTTGCTGTCCTCTGGGACTGGTGGGTGAAGGAAAGGGTATGTAACATCAAGTGGAGCCAAAGCTAAGATCACAGTAGGCAGGTCACACTTGAGAGCCAGTGTAGTGTAGTGGTTAACAGCAGTGGACTCGTAATCTGGTGAACCGGGTTCGCTTCCCTGCTCCTCCACATGCAGCTGCTGGGTGACCTTGGGCTAGTCACACTTCTCTGAAGTCTCTCAGCCTCATTCACCTCACAGAGTCTTTGTTGTGGGGGAGGAAGAGAAAGGAGATTGTTAGCCGCTTTGAGACTCCTTAGGGTAGTGATAAAGCAGGATATCAAATCCAAACTCTTCTTCTCTTCTTCTTAACACTGAGGAGCAGTTGATGCATGCAGACAGACCCACACAGAGAGTAGGGGAGGGAGAAGGAGCAAAGGTAGGGTCTGGCGGAGGTGGATGTGTGTGGAGAAGTTGACTGGCTGAAGGGTGGGGAGGAATAGTAAGGTTAGGGGCTGATAGGAAATAGAGTTTGATGGAACAATAGTGGAAGCTTGGGAGGAAGATGAAATAATGAGGTTAGATTGGGGGCAGAGAGAGCAGTGTTCTAGACACTGGAAAGAGGCAAAATGAGAGGCACCAGTGTGAGTGCTGTCCATAATCAGGACCTGCAGGACATAGCCGACTTTCCATGATAAGCACACGGTTGTCAGGAGTAGTTATCTCTTCCATTTTGTTTTCAGTCACTCTCCCCATGACAGCCATTTTGTGTTTTGCCATGGCACCTCCATGGCAGCCATTTTGCGACGGCTAACCCCCCAGCACTCTCTCAAAATTCAAAAGCTGCCCACTAGCCTAAAAAGGTGGGCAACCCCTGGTCTACTTGAAAGCAGGTCCCACCCAGTTCAGTGGTACTTCTTTATTATTAGTGTGTAGAAGATTGCAGCCTTAGAAAGGAAAAAGGAATGGGAAAGGTAAAAGAAGGAATTGGCTTAGCGGGCTGAAAGGTGCAGCAAGACTTTTGATAAGTGGGTGTTGCCCTAGGCAACAAAGTCCCTGTGGGCTGTATACTAGTGAGCACAGGGAAGCCTTGCTGCAGAGGTGCCAACTTGTGAGGAAGATAGGGGGGGCGGGAAGTTGAGCAAGTGCCACCCTCAATTTACATCAGGATGTTGAAGGAGCCAAGAACATGGTGGCAACATGGATTCAGTGGCCAGTGGCTCCTCATCGCCCTCCTCCTCCTGCCACTGCCACTGGCTGGGGGCTTCTCCCCCCCTTCCCCTCCATGGCACTGAAGCCACAGCACACTCAGCTCCACGCTGGGCCCTGATTTTGGGGAGTTGCTGCCCCTGCCCTGTTCACATAGTCAGTTTGCTCTCAGAGGATGGGATTTACAGAGTGTGCAAACAGGCCTTTGTTTATACTGGCCCATGAAAGAACTATAACATAATACTAAGCTTTAGTTTGAAGCTGTTGAAAATACCTAAGCTGATATATGCAGTGCTTTTTTCTTTCTCTCTTAAAATATGTTTGGGGTACTCTCATTTTGACGCAAGAAAGCCACCATTTTATAGTTCAAATCGGGGGAAATAAATACAGTAAATGGACAAAAGTACTAAGATTCACAAAATGTTTAGGGGTGTGCGTATCCCTGTGTACCCCCCCAAAAAAGCACTGTTTTTAAATGCAAAAGGTAAGATTTTATATAAAGAGCAAGCAGCCCATTGAACCTTGATACAAAATTTACAAAGTTCTGTTGGCCAGTCTTTACTTAAACAATTTATTTATTTATTTATTTATTTATTTATTTATTTATTTATTTATATGTGAGTTTGTATTTATTTATATAAAGCAGTTCTCAGCATTATGCCACAAAAGCTAAACAAGGATACAGAAATGATTAAGATCAATATTTAAATATCAGCAACCCAAATAACCAAAATCAATATGAAAGAAATGAAATTGCCTTCTCAGCCTCTTATCTCTTCCCATCTTTATGAAAATGCCAGCGGGGTGGGGAGGCCAGGCCTTCTTTGTTTGTAAAGGTCACTGCAAACACACTTGAGTGCTGGTAATATCTCCAGAGAGGCTCTGGGGGTCTCTCTGATAACACAGGGCCATGCAATCTGCTACAATTTGACAGAAGATGATTCCGCAGGGGCCCATCTTCGCTGTGCACTACTTTGTTTGCAAGCTAATGAGGCCACTTGATGGAGCAGCTATTTGCCTATGCAGGCCACAAGCTACAAAGGAAAAGTCGTTGTCTGGGTCATTCCTCTCTGCGAATGGGTTTCCCCGCCACATAATTTGATCAACACAGTGTACAGCATTAGAACAGAATGCAAAAAAGTTACTGAGGCTCTCAGCAGGATCACAAGCGGCATAGCTTTTCATATTTTCCTCAGTGTTTCTAGAATCAAATTACTCAGCAGACTGAGTAATTGTGGCTCCCAGCAGTCTAAGGCAAGCAGGTACAGAGAATGGAGGTATTCAGTTATAGGGTAGAGAGGGCTAGTCTGTCCCTAGTGCTCCTGAAAGCTGATTCACATGATCAGTTGCATATGCTTTAAAGGTCAAGAAAGGGCAGTGTCTCTCTGGTTTTAAACTTTATGCCTATGGTTAGAATGCTAAACATATATCTTTTTTAAAAAATATCATGAAAACAAAGGATTATAACAAATAAAATAAACAAATAGTTGCAAGCTGGTGTTCTAATACAAAATTAGTCCAGAACAATCTAATAAATAAACAAACAAACCAACCAACCGTGGGCATTGTAAATGTAGAGAGACTTTCTGTAAAACCATAACAAGAATGCAGAAGAAATTTGATTCAGTTTGCATTTGAAATCTATCCAGTTCCCACTATGAGAACTGAAACACAGCCATCCTTCAAAATTTGCACTTATCACAATTCTGTGATGCAGTTCTCGAGCCTAGCAATGTTTACAAAAATGCATATATTACAGAAAAATCTGCATAAATGTGAAGCCATTAGTGAAACTAACATAAACATGTATTATATTAGTGAAAATTACTTGCAACAATGTATCCATTAATCAAAATTGTATATGAAACTGTGTCTGCCATCTGTGAGCAGAAATTCACACTAAAAAGCTGGTGGAATTTCATGAGGATTCTTCTCATTATTTTAAACCACACAAATTGCCTGCAAAATGAGGAGAAATGAATTTAAGACTAGAAAAATGAGAAACAGAGAGAACCAAAATGGATTGGTGCTTCTATTTATAACCGTTGCTCATAGACATTAGAGCACATAGGAAGCTGCCTTATACTGGGTCTTTGTAGTAATATTATTATTGTTATTAATTTATTTATACCCCACTCATCCGGCTGGGTTTCCCCAGCCACTCTAGGCGGCTCCCAACAGATTAAAAACAGAATAAAACATCAAACATTAAAAGCTTCTCTAAACAGGGCTGCCTTCAGATGTCAGATAGTTGTTTATTTCCTTGACTATCTGCCTGGTAAGTATTTCAAGGCAGAGATCTCAGGTGGAGATCTCTCCCATCACCTGCAACCTGATGTGGGATCTTCTACATGCAAGGCATATCAATTCCTCTATATGCAAAGCTCTACCATGGAGCTACAGTTTCCCCTCTGCCCAAAAGAGCTGCACTTGGGACTTGAACCAACAGATGCACGAGAACACACACACTAGAGACGTTTGCCTCCATAGCCTGGATGGTTGTAGGACCAGTGACAGTGACATGCTGGGAATGACAGGGCTAGCTAGCATGTCCCTTGTTTACTCACTGTATGGGGGGGGGGAAGCACACTAATGCCTCATACACAGAGTGAGGAAAACAGGATATACCAATTCCATGAACATGAATGGTCCTTGTGGAGGCAAACCCTATATTTTTAGGATGGCTTGAAAAGTTTTAAATAAAAATTGACCCCAAGATCATAAAAGGTTGTCCAACTCTGCAAGAAAAAGTAATGTGTATTTTTATTGCTCTCAATATCGTGTAGATAGGAGTACAACACCACCTGCTGTTCCAAAGCTGCATTTTTTTGTTTTCTAACACACTGATTTCAGAAGTTAATCATAATTACCCACTTTGGTGATTTAAAACACACACACACACACACACACACACACACACACACACACAAAGCTGCTCAGCTCTCAAAGTAGAATCTATGTTCTACTCATGATTCTTCATAAGTCGGGGCAGCAATAAAACTACTAGCATATTTGCAAAGCTAAGCATGGTCTGGTAGGGTTTCAAGCTGGGTAGAGCAATGTGTTGAGATTCCTGCATTGCTGAGGGTTAGACTAGCTGACCCTCGTTGTCCCTCCCAACTCTTTTTCTATGATTCTGTAATATTCAGAATGTGCCTGCTTCAATTAGAAGTAAATGGCTGAGTTTGTTCAGCCTATTACATTGGATGAAACCAAAATACTGGATGTTAACCAGAGTACTCAAGGCCAAGTTTGGATAATTAATTAATAATAGCTTAATAAATATTTGATTCCATTGCACAAACACAGATTGCTCTGGCTGCATGTAATGAAAGAGGTCTCCTGGTTAGGCCAATATTGTATCTATCTGGCATAACACATATTACATCTGGTGAACAACTTTTCAAATTTCCAGTTCAGATATCCATTTTCCATTATGTGCACTTATTGCAGGAAACTTGGCCTCACATGTGGAGCGTCCCCACCCCTCTTCTTAAGTGAAAATGTGTGTAACAAACAATCTACATGTACTGCCACTTCCAAGAAACATTCCATGCATGTACAATATAATTAATATAATCAAACATTAAGCAGGCTTGTATAATAGTTTAGAGCTGATTACACCAGTTAGGTGAGGAGACCTGAATCCAGTTAAGTAACACTCAGGGCACACATATTGAAATCAATGGACATGATGAACTAAAGTCCATTGATTTTGATGCGTGAGTATGACTTACTGTAGTTGGAAATACAACCCTGAATATCCAACATTCTTAACAGATGTTGCCATTTTGCACATTAGAGCTTTAATAAAAAGGTTTCTAATGAAGATAGGAAGTGACATCAATATATTGTTTCTGCTTCATTTTGTTCAGCTCCTAAAAGTTCAGAAGACAGAACTGGTCCCCATCTCCCAACTCTACTGCCATGAATTTTCATGTATAATGCTAGTAAGCAGAACCTAGATAGTTAAAAGAGAGTAGTAATGGGTAGGGATGGGGGAGAAATTCATTTCAGTTTGCATCTGAAGCCAAATCTATCAAATTTGTATTTTTTTTAAAAAAAACACAGTATGTGAACAAAAACACAAGCATCTTTTAAAATTTGCACTTGTCTAAATGTTGCAATGCGCCTAATGCAGCCAAGCATTGCTCACAAAAATGCATCTATTAGGAGGAAATATGTGTAAAATGAATACATACATGAAAATAACATGCTAATATGCATTATATTAGAAGCAATTGCTTGCAAAAATGTGTGCTTTAATCAAAACTGCATGCAAAAGGTATCAGGAGAAATTCACTCTGAAAGGTTGAAGAATTTCCATGAAATTGCTTAAGAAATGTGGAGAAATGATTTAAGACTGGAAAAAAATGAGTAATTAAGAGAGAACCTAAATTGACAGATCCTTCCATCCCTAGTCATGGGTAGCTTGTGGTCATTTCCTCCTCATTGTATTGTGTGAACACCTACAAGTAGTCGCATTTCTAAAGATAGGATAAAGCAGCAGCTGTCCATCATTCCCACCAGTACCAACAGAGACCTTTTCTCTTGAAGCTATGCAAAGGTGTAGTTTTGGTGGGATCCCAGTGCCATGTCCAGATAAGTCCTGACATGAACAAAAGTCAAGAGGTATAAAAAAAATCCACACTGGGTTCCTCGGTAAGATGTAGATTGAATAACAATAATGGAAAGAAATCAAATTTCATTGGGAGCGTAGGAAGCTACCTACTACTGAGTCCCACCATCAGCCCATATAGCTCAACATTGTCTCTACAATGACTGCTGGTGACTTTCCTGGGTTTCAGGCTGGGGTATTCCCAGTCCTACCTAGAGATGCCAGGGTTTGAACCTGGGATTTTCTGCATCCAAAATGTTCCATCTCATTTGGATTGGTTCTGCATGTTTGCTTGTTTTAATTTGATTTTTTTATTTGTATTTTTTTATTATTATAACCTGCTCTGTGACCTTATGGTGAAAGGTGTGTAAGGAATCTTAGAAGGAAATAAGTGCTCCACCACTGAGCTACAGCCTTTCTCTTAATTGTGCTGTAGGGTGCTACACCTTCATCCGTATTGTGTATGGATATTTTGTAATAGAAATAAAGGGATGTGGTAATAAGCCTCAACCTTGAGAATGCTTGCAGGAAAACAACAGCTATGATACCATTCCACCACTCAAAATATAACCTATGTGGGGAGAAGACTCTTACCTTGTTATACTTGGTGGGAAAACTTGTTTTCTCTGGGTATTGTTGAATTTCTTTCCTTTCCTCCTTCTCTTTATTTTCAAAATAAATTGTTCCAAATGAGAGACAGAGGGCAGTAGGGCCAAGTATATTCTATTCTTTCCCTGATATTTTGCAAATTCTCTTTGCATAAAAAAAGGAGACTAGATTTGTGAAGAAGTTATGAAATACTTTGGAACGGATCCTTGCTAGAAATAGATATTTCTGCTGTTGACCTACAACACTCTTCCTATCAATCTGTAAGGGGCCCCCGCCCCCCGTTAATGCAATATATTCCCAAGAAAAAGCAACACCCCTGTATTAACTCAGCCAATTACCACTTAATGTCTCCTGAGGATATGGCCATCTATATTTGTTTGGTTGGCTTCTGCATAGCAAAGATTTTGCTCATTATCTTTACCATTTGCAAGTTGCTCCTCTGAAATCTTTATCCAGAATTGTCATAGTGCCACTTCTCCCAGATACAGTTGGTTTATAATTAGAATCAAATAATTAAATTTAATTATCCAGATCCAAACAATTCAATAAGCAATTGTGTCAGTACACATATCTTGTGTTTCTGATCATTCAGAACACCAGATAAATGTACGGTGATAGTTTGCCTAAGCTGCATTTGGAGTTTGGGGGCTTGAGTCCATGTTGTACATTGGATTGTTTGCAGGTATATGTTTTAAAACAAGCAGACTATTACTTGCTGAAGCACTTAGGTTTGAGTGAAAAGGTGGTCTATTTGTCACAGTGCAACAAAAGTTACAGCTCTCATATTCAGTTGGGTAGCACCCATGTATGGTCTGATGCTAAGGGGTTTTAAAGCCCTGCTTACCAGGACACTATAACAGGTTGTGGTGAAATTGGGGGTCTTCTGTAAAATAGTACTTGTTTTGCTAATATGCTTTGGACTGTCATAGTGAAAGCAATCTGTGTGTAGAAAGGACAGTTTTTATTTGCTGCTGACATCAGATAATGTCCTTTTCATCCTAATTAGCCACTTTTATTCCTATAAATTGCCCAGGTAATGTGTTATTGAGAAACGAACACTCACAAAATCTGGAGAACTGCACTCCTTTGGGTGTGGGCTTGTGTTTGAGATTGATAGTCAGAAAGCATAACACTGCAAGCTGCCTTAGCATTCCCAACCTAATCATAGACTGTGCTACAGCATCCACAAAACCTGATATGCACCCGTAATCTGGTAAATGTGGTGGGGAAAAATAGCATGGCCTGACAAGGTCAAACTCCATCAGCATTCTTCAGCTCACCTTAAGGATAGCTATACTGAGCAGGGTTGTTCTACATATGGCAACGTTCCTGCATGAAAGTCACTTCTGGGTTAGAGTGTGAATCCCATCTCTACTGCGTTGTGTATAATTATCTTCTATGTATACTAAAAGAACATGCACTAGGAAGCTGTGACTGACCATGGCTTCCCAGAGTCAGTGAATAAATAATATGGAGGCTGTGAAAGCCTTATAACTGAGTCTTATATTTATTTCCTCAGAAATAAATCCCACTGGGGCTTCCTCTCAAATAAGTTCACACAGGATGGCAACCGGTGTTGAAATAAGAATTTGTGGGAAGTAGTCTAGAGCCCTTATTGAAACCAAGGGTGGGGTCAAAGACAAGTATATAGTGTTAATGCATAAAGCTAGACTCATCTACACTTTTCTCCATTCTCTCTTGTTTCCAGGTCCTTTGGAACATGTCCATTTATCGCTGCCCTTTGTGACAACAAAGAACAAAGAAGTTAATGCCACGGCAGTCCTGTGGCCCAGTCAAGTTGGAACACTTACTTATATCTGGTGGTTTGGAAATAACACCGAGGTTTGTATTTCATGGAGATAAATTAATTGTTAAATTGTGACATAATAACATTATCACGGGGCTTGTGATTTCTCTCAGGGAACAGCTTACAGGGCCCTGCAAATCACAGAGAGCAACTCTCAGCACTTTTATGTTGCAAATCAGCTTTTTTTTAAAAAAAAACTTGCTTAACTGTCTCTGTTTAGGCCTAATTTGCATCTTATGCAAATCACTAATCCCCCATTGGACACGGCTGAAGAGATCAAACTGAGAAAACTGCAGAGTGACAGATTATCAAAGATTCCAAGATTTGGGGCTTTTTTCCTTTCCTTATGTAAAATGCAAGCTTTTTTTTTTTTTTTAACTCATGTTACAAACCCGGACTTCAGAGATAAAGTTCTGAGTTCAGCTGATGATGTCTCTGCACTGCTCCAGGGTTTGAAACCGTATTTTACAGTGTGTTGCGCTCTGTAGCACTAGTAAAAAGGAATGTTTGCCGAGAGTCCCAACTCCTACTCTTTTCATAATGCTAAGCCTATACGAAGTTCTCATTTGTGCTGCTAAGCTGCAAGAATGCCTCATTACCACATTCCAAGAGAAGTGAAATGACATGTAGTACATTTCCCTGCCTACGGACAGTAGTTAGCATAAAACAGTATGCCAAAATAACCCACTACCCACCCTCATTTGTTCACTGGGGGGAGAAAAATCTTTAATCGGTGCCTGATAAATTGTGTTGCTAGACTCATCTAAGGCTACTTTGAATTTCAATAGGAAGGTAGGAGAGCTCACACTAGCAGGAGGTAGTTGATAGGGCGGTGGGGCAGCGACATTCAACTAACCTCCCAAAAGTTTAGTCCCGGCTCTTTAGGGTGGTGGCAACTGCTAGCATGACTGAAGAATTTTTCATATATCCAGGGGGTCAGTTCAGGTGTGACACAGATATGCAGTGTGTTTCCCTTATCTCAGTTTCCTTTATATACTACACCTCTTGCCACATAAATGGCTGTAAATTTTAAGTCTGCCGCCTTTTTGCCTGCTCTTATTTGTCGGACTATTTAACCTACCCTGGGTTCGCCCAATGAAGGGCGAGCTACAAAATATACTTAATAAATACTAATAAATAAGTCGTGGTGACAAGAGGGAGACTTGCACTGCATAAATTTCCCTTTGTGAAATTAGGCCAGTCTATGAAACTGCCTGCTAGTTCCAGTTCCCTTGCTTGATACTGCGTATCTGATGCTTTGTCTCTGTTGCAAGGCAAGATATATAGGCTCAAATGAGGTATCTGATACAAGCTGTTACCAGTGGAATTGGGAACTGTCACATCTTGGTGGTGCTACGGAGTGGCCATTGTGCTGCTTTCTTTTGGAAACTATTGCAATGGCAACAGCTGGGTAGCGGTGCTTAAACATGGAGTGGCAGCGGCGTAGCGTGGGTTATCAGCACCCGGGGCAAGGCAAGTAATTTGCGCCCCCTAACCTGGGGCAAGGCAAGTAATTTGCGCCCCCTAACCCGGGGCAAGGCAAGTACAGTAATTTACTCTCCCAAGCAGCAGCAGCAGCGAGGCTTCTCTTTCCCCCACGCTCTCCTGGAGCTGCCTCTTTTCTTTCCTTTTTTCCCTTTCTCCAAGGCTTTTCGCTTTCTCTACTTAATTGATTCCTCCTCCACACCGCAGCGTTTCCTGGCTGCTTCCCCCCCCTTCCCCTCTCTCTCCTCCTCGCTCTGCTTGCCTTGCCCTGCCCAGCCTGAGGGCGCCCTGAGGAGACTCCGCTCTCCTTTTTGACCAGGCGAGGTGGAAAAGTCTCTTCCCGCCCCCTCGCCAGACTCCCTGCTCGGCTCGGCTCACTACCCAGGCGGCCAGTGGAGAGAGAGCTGCAATTACCATAAAGCTCCTCTCCCTCCGCTTCGCCAAGCTGTCAAAGCCCGACAGCAGCAGCAACAGCAGCAGCAGGCGCAGCCAGACCCCCGCCAGCCAGCCAGCCCGCCCGCCCGCCCGCCCGGCTTCCTCTCCTTTTTTTGCCCGCGGCAGAAGGCTTCGCTCTCCCCCTTCCGCGACCTCCTCGCCAAGCCGAGCGAGCGCGGGCTCCCTAACCCGTGGATTTTAGTAGGGGCAGAGAGCTGCTAGTGCGAGCGCGCCCCCCGCCCATGTTGCGCCCGGTGCGGCCGGCCCCCCTGGCACCCCCCACGCTACGCCACTGTGGAGTGGAAATGATGCAGAAACCAGGAGTAGGTCTCTAAGATGAAAGAGAGAGTAAAGGATACTCAAGTATTAAGAGGACAGTAGCTACTACAGAATCCCCTGCATTTATGCAACTAGGTTACACGTTTTATTAGTGGCTGCCGCTAGCACAATAGTATCTCAAAAGCAAAGTAGTTTGTATTGTGTCAAGCTCTGATACTTGGTGGCCAATACAGTATCTCGTGAGCCAAAGGACTTCGGTTGTATAAGTGGGGTAGTTGATGTAGCAAGGACATTGTTGCGGGGAACCATGGCAGTTCTCAGTTGGTAGGTGGCAAACATAATGCACCATTCTAATGAATTCACTTACAGAATATGATTTAAGATGTAAGATGAATTGTTAATACTTTGAGCAAAAATGGGTAAGCTCAGGCTTGGGAGCCTAAGGCGGCCCTTCTGGTCTTTCTTTATGGCCCTTGGGACCCCCACTACAGAATGCAGCCCTAAGGCTGCAAAAGGTTTCCCATTACATTTTAGGGTGACATATGAAAGGGTAATCCATTTGTGTCTTTTTTGCTTTTGCTATTTGTTTATTTTTTTCCTTGAAATAATGTAACAACAACAACAATTTATTATTTATACCCCGCCCATCTGGCTGGGTTTCCCCAGCTACTCTGGGCGGCTTCCAACATAATATTAAAATACAATAGTCCGTCAGTCATTAAAAGCTTCCCTAAACAGGGCTGCCTTCAGATGTCTTCTAAAAGTCTGGTAGTTGTTTTTCTCTTTGACATCTGATGGGAGGGCATTCCACAGGGTGGGTGCCACTACTGAGAAGGCTCTTTGCCTGGTTCCCTGTAACTTGGCTTCTCGCAGTGAAGGAACTGCCAGAAGGCCCTCAGCACTGGACCTCAGTGTCCAGGCAGAATGATGGGGGTGGAGACGCTCCTTCAGGTCTTCTCCCTCTTTTCTGTTCCAACTTTTACATTCCCTTATATTTTTCCCTTTGTTCATGCCACCTGCGAGGATATATTCCTCATGCTTGTATCCAGGATCTTATTGCATAAACCTTGAATTATTTGTCCCTGATTGAAAGCCAGAAATCTGCAGCACTTTTGCCACCAGCTGAACTGATTGTTCTTACGCACTTTTGCAGAGGCTTCATTAACTCTTATTTTTATATCCATTCACATCCAGTGATAATCTTGACCTGTACTGCCCTTTGATAAGATGGAAATACACATTATCTTTGTCTCTATGTTACTGTGGGGATAGGTAATAAAAGGATCCTCATGTAAAATAACTCCATGCATGTGTTAGGGGCTGCAGTGTTAAGGGTTATTTTTCTCAAGATCAGCAACAATACCAAAATCTGTCCCCGTCATAACCACTGATATATAAAATGGTTCAGTGGAAGAGTTTCCTTCTCATATTTTGAAATATGAGAATTGGCTGGTTATTTTGGGAGGCATTTGTCCACCTGTATGCTGACTGTCTTGAGTCACCTGAGTTAATCTACAAAGTCTTATTTCCAGCTCATCTGTTTTCTTCTTGCTGTACCCTGTGGTCTGGATTGTGTTGAGGGTGTTCAAATGGATAAGACTGCCAATCGATGTTCCACTTATCCTTCCTCAAATTGGAGCTTCTAGGAATCCTGGTGTTTGGGTGGGTGTGGCTATTTATTTATTTTGTTGCTCAATATCTCCATGGTTCCCTTCTTCAGGCCAACAATCCTGGGCATCCTTAATCCAAGTGTATTTTCAGCAGCAGGTTTAAGAGAAGGGACCTTGGCCAGACTCTCTATGCAACTGAAAATAAGGCAAGCCAGAGCATTAAGTACCTTCCCTGCTTTCTTCTTTTACCTTTGCAGCCACTGATCACCCTGGAAGGGAGCATTGCATTTACATTCTCCACCGAAGGGATGAACACTATCACAGTGCAGGTTTCTGCAGGAAATGCCATTCTGCAAGACACCAAGATGATTGCAGTGTATGGTGAGCCCTATCTTGTTCATTGTTATTGATTCATTTCTCAGACTACTGCAGCGGTTGTCCTACACACACCCCACACACGTTACTCAGAGAAGAAGGAACTAAGGACACAGACAAGATAACAGCTTTCAGGGGAAATTGTATCTGTAAGATCAAGTTGTCAAGAAGGGCAGCTGCGAAGGTTTGATGCTCTTACATTTTGTGGAGTTCTGCATAGCTGCAAGGACCCAAATTAAAGAACATCCATGAAGTTCAGGACTGCATATAATTTTATTTTATTTTATTTTTTGCACTCACACCCACATCAAAACACATCTGGGAAACACATCTCCCAAACCTCTATTGTTCTGTATCTGTAGTGGGAGCACATGCTCAGTTCAAGTGCTGAAGCCTAATGCCACCCTAATGTTCATTGCACCTGTGGTCCTATGCCTACACTTACCATACTTAGTTGACTCTCAACACACTGGACATAAATCTGGTTGAAAAGAGACACATACTATGCAGTGTGCAAAATAGAGTGTGAACTGACACAATAGAGTTGGACTCTCACTTTAGTGGAACAGCACTCAACACCTTTGCCAAATTGCAGAAGCCTAAAGAGTAGCATGGATAAGAGATGTTGTTGGGGTATTAGGGGTAGGGGGTGGGGCTAAAAGATTTCCATATATTTTCCCTCATGTGCAAACTAAAAAATACTTTCTGCCAAAATGCACTTACCATTTGCATTTCCCCCATTTGATGTTCCCAAGGTTGTTTTGGTGAAAAAAAATCCAAGTTGTAAAATGTAAATGTAATGCTCAGAGCTCCTGCAAAACTAACTTGCATAGAATACCCAATTCTTGTGTTTCAAATGCTGAGCTCAGTATAACACTTCTCCTAAATCCCCAGTCTCGGTTCCCCTGCTGTTTAGCACTTTAAAATAATTGCCATGCAGCCTCTCTTATTTTGAGGGATGTTTTGGAGTGTTTCATTTGTATCCTTTCAAAAGACAAACACCCTAATTGCTATGTAAGATGCCGGCATTTTGGGGAGATACAGAAAGGGAGGAGGGAATCAAAGCAATTAATGCAAATGAGGGCTCTGCCTGATGGAATGCAGGTTCCGTCCCCTGGTTTATGGACCATTAACACTTAATGAGCTGATTGCCAATAAGGCTCCAGACATACCTGCATTAACAGTTTACTCCGTGTCAAAGCAAAGTTAAAGTTGATTTAATTAGAAGCAGACCTGAAGTATCACTTCAGAACCAGCTCAGGAGACCCTGGAGGTTGTTTGGGTTTACAGGATTTAAGTAACATCATGCACCGTTCTGATAATGGGGCAAAGCACAGCTATAACATAATAGTGTAAAACTGTACAAAGACAAGACATCCCACGACTGATTCATACACCTACCATGGCCCTGGCATCTCCCTCTCTCTTTTTAGGCTACATTGTGGTTAGCTGAATTTTTCCAATTTTTCCAAAAACCTTTCAAGTGCCATTTAATTTCCCTGTAAAATAGATGGCTACACAGACTGGTAGATGGTTACACGGGTAGACAGATGCACAGATAGATAGATATACAGATGGGGGGGGAAGCTTCACTATAACCTCAGTGTAATAATAATAATAATATTCTAGGTTCCTCCGCCCCCATCCCTTTCCATCCTTCCTGCTACACCAGTGCATCATCATAAATAATGTTGTTCTGATTGAACAATTGGTAGATCTAATTCTAAACAGTTATTTCCTGGCACAGCCGAGTGATAGGATCAGAATGTTAATCAAGCTGTGTTGTCCAATATGCACATCAATCTAATTGCTTAGAAAGCCAAGCACATTTTAAAAATTCAGTAGCCACATCCCAGGAGTTTTCACTCATAATAGCCTTTTCGTTCTCTCCATCCCGTCTTCCCCTAGAGCAATTTCAATCGCTACGGTTATCGTTCTCTCCAAATCTGGACGACTACAATCCAGACATTCCTGAATGGAGACGAGACATCAGTCGAGTCATCAAGAATGCTCTGGTGGACGTAAGTGCAGAAATAAGTTGTCACTTCTGCGTGATGCATTTCTTTCCCTCTGTCCAGCACTCACTTTGGAAGCTCTCACCTGCAGGAACCCCTCTATAATACCACTTGCAGAAACTCTCCAGTGATTTTGCAGGGTTATTCTGGGAAGCAGCATTAGTTGAATTTGGGAAACACAAACAGTTCTGGTTTTGCTCCTCATGGCTCCAGGAGGAAGCCACCTCTGACACGTTCTTGCATCTGTAACAACATGTTTCTCTTTTGCCATGTACTGAAATATGTGAAAATTTATCTTGTTTCATTTGTAGCTAGAGAGAGAAGCAGTTTAGATATCCAGCTTGCAGTCTTCATCTCACTTTCCCTTCCGTTTGCACTGCTTCATTGCAGCATTTTATCCACAACTGTGGTGGCATTCAGACACTACACCAAGGCTTTCCAGGTCACTGAGGGCTGCCCTGCGCCTGAGCTTTGATAATGCAGTTCATTAATCACCCCTGCTGCATTCACTTAGCAATATGGAATCAAAAACTGAAATGCACATTCCTTTGCCACCTTTTCTCTATAGAGTAGGTGTTCCAGAACACAGAGCAAGGGAGTACTGGGACCTATTGTGCAAAATAATATTCTTGGGGAAGTAATTATCTAGCCTGTGAAACTGGTGCAGTTCTACTGAAGTCAATGTGATTGACAAAGTGCTTGTGACAACAGAGCAAGCGTGTTTGTGAATACATATTTTGGGGGGAACCCTTCATAATTGTCCACTTTCTCTTGCTTCTCTTGGATGAATTTCTCAGCAGGGAATGTTAAGGGGTTGTAAAGGAGTTTAACTGTGTTTTCTATTGACTAATAATAATAATAAAAAGAAACAGAGTTTAATGAGCAGAAGCACTTATGATTAGGTGGCTAACCAGAAATGGGGGGAAAATAATGTAATTGAATGACAGGAAGAAAAGCAACAGCAAGATATAACTGTGCCTGCACAGTGTTGTTTATAAAATATAGAAATGGAAAAACAAATGGAATCATGGGTCATCCCACTTGTTCCACAACAACAATGACCAACCACTTCAAACCACCAGATTCTTGGGTGAAATTTGGAGGGAGGGAATTTCAGAATCTCAAGCATAGATGAACAGTGTTGTGTGTTGGGGCAAAAAAAGATTCTTAATTTCACATAAACCTTCATGGGTTCTGATTTGGCGGGGACTGACCAGGAATGAGACCTTGGGGTGGTAGTAGATAGCTCAGTGGAGATGTGTGTGGTGGCTGTAAAAGAAGCAAATTCCATGCTAGGGACCATTAGGAAAGGAACAGAAAATAAAAAAATGCAAATATCATAATGCCATTACAAAAATCTATGGAATATTGTATATTCCAGAAAAAAATATTTCTTTATTTTGTAAACAGCACGTGTCATTGGCAATTCTCGTCATCTCACTCGAAAAAGGATATTGTGGACTTGGAATAGGTTCAGAACAGGGCAACCAAAATGATCAAGGGAGTGGAACAACTCCCCCATGCAACCCCATGCCTCAAAATCTGCCTTGGAAGATTGTAGGAAGCTTGGGGGGATCCAAATCAGTGAGGAGGGGAAAGCAAAATCTCATTGTACAAGCCAAAGTCTGCTTGTGCAACCTTGGATTCCACTCACCCTCTATCTATCGGTATTTTAGCTGATTGAATGATTTTAGTCCTCTTAATTTCAAGGCTGTGATGCTACCCTGGTATATCATCACCCTTTCTTTCTGCATACTAGGTAACAGGCATATCCAGTAAGCATATCTTGGTGGCAATCCTGCCAGGTTTACCCACATCAGCAGAACTCTTTATTTTGCCTTATAAGGATGTCACAGGGGAAGACAAACGAACAGCAGAAGACCTACAACAGGTACTGTTTCCTTTCATTATGCACAAGTGGTGCGTGCAGGGAAGAGACTGCATTTTAACTTCTTCTCCCCGCCCCACCCACCAAATGTTGGCAAACAAACACTGCAAATTTCAGGAAGAATATATAACCATTTTCATTCATAGCAATACTTATTGCATGATAGACATCTGAAACTTGAAATGTTAATGCCCATGCTTGCTTGCAAGTCACACCAGAAGGTCTGTTTATGCTGCTTCCCGGAATCTGTGCTGTAGAAGGACAGGCATGAGTGGGAAGTATACAATGCAGGAAAAGTGTGATTCCCAGAAGACAGAGAGAGATCATAGCCCATACTATGACATTCACATGGGTTTTCCTAAGGGTCATATCACCCATTTTCTACAAAGGGGATGATTTCACTATGAAGGCAAAATCCTCACCTTTATGATGTGATTCTTATAGATGTCAGAAATGAACTCAATTAGTGATGAATGTGCTTTTATTGTATAAACATGCCAGTCGTAGAAATGGATATGTTGTTTCATAAACTCAAGATGCCATGTGTATTGACACCCCCCAATGCACCTCAGCCAAGCAGGTCCCCCCCCCCAGTTTATACTTTATCTTTGCTTTGCTTTTATCTTGCTTGACAAACTACACATCTTTGTAATTTTCTCCTCATGCTGGTAATGAACATCAGGAAAGAAGATTGACTGCCTTGCAGATACCCTCCCCCAACATAAATTGGAAAGGAAGGCAGTACATAGAATCCCAGATTTACTACTGACCCAACTCGCCTCTGGCATTTGGCTGCTTATTGCATTCCACAAATTATTATATAGATATTTTCCCTCTCACATTCCCAGACTCACTGTGGTCATAAAGTATTGTAACACTGGCACATTGTCATCATAAGCCTTTATAGGGAGACAAGAGTAATACAGCTTTTAACAGGGACTCCAGTATCCTCTCCACTATTCTTCCTGAAGGGACAGGATTGTAATCTGCCACATTACTGGAATTATTCTTTATATATTGCTAGGCATTTCCTGTGGAACAATATAGTACTGCATGGATTTTATAATATAAGGTTGAAACTCCTTCCCCACCCCATGAGACGTTGGTGTTGAGTTCTCATATCGCCAATTGCTCTGATTTCCAGTATCGTGGTTCATGCCCACAGTGGCTTTGCTACTGATTCAGGAGCCATGAACCCACACAGAGCTGAATCAGCTGACTTTCAGCCAATAGCAGTAGCTGTCAGTGTGTTGAGGGGGAGCTGCCCTCTTGTGTGTCTGCGGCTTACCTGGATAGGGCTGGGGTGAGACACGCTGGTAGTGAGGTTGGAGCTGTGAAAGTGCACCAGTGGTTCTTGACCTCGCTGCCACCTTGAACCCAAGCCATGTCCAGGTAAGATGCAACAAAGTTTGTGTCAGCAGTGTGAGTCCACAGCTCCAGCCTACCAGACCAGTTGCCCCTAGTAGGAGCTTAGGGTGAAGAGCGGGTAATAAATAAACTAATAGTACCCTATCTGTTCCTCTGAAATAATTGTGAAATGGTGGATGCTTTGATGATGTAGTTTCTATAGCTTATATAACATGACAGCGATAATGACTCCTTGAATTATTTGAGGTGACAGGGAACTCTGGGGAGGAGAACTAATGCTCTTATGAGCAGGAAGACTGAAAATAGGTCAGTATTTCAGTTAAGAAGGACTCTGCTGTCAAAATAAGAGCTCGTGTGTGGGGAGGATTTATTTATTGGTTCATTTATTTGTTTGTTTTATCTTGTGATGCATCTGTACTTGTGTGAGAGCACTGGAAGTAGCACTGAACTTCTCTAACTCTCAGCTGAGCTTAGAGCTCACAGCTGATGTTTGCTGGAAGTGATGAGCCCTATTTATTCATATTCTTATCCTCCCCAATGTGATTTCCATCATGTGAGGGTGTAAACAGGGATAAGCCCATTAGCCCCCTATCTGTGTCTTCCCATTCCTGCAGCTCCCCACCCCACACGGTGGGGGTCATCTGTTGCAGGCAGTCCGTTCTACTCAAGTTGGCTCTTTTCAGCAAAAATTAGATGACCGTGTTTCAGGGCTGCTATGCTTGCATCCTTCTGCAGATATTACGTTGAGCTTGGGGTTGGACTAAACAAATTACACAGTCCCTTCCAACACTATGATTTTGTTTGAAATTTTCATTTGCTCAGTTTTTTATTTGAGCACAAGCACTGGGCAGCCGTGGGGCAATATTCAACTAAATCGTGTGCAGGGGTTTACCCCCTCTCCTCTGCCCACACCCTGTGCCATCCTCATAAGGACTGGAGGGAAAGTTCAGAAAATATTTAAGTGTGCTTCAGGGGGTAAGGGAAGAGAAGGAGAACATTTCATTGCACAAAGAGGAATCTTTGTGCTGATAGAACTTTCTCCTTAGCGCTATACTGAACAAATCCATAGTTTCTTCATAGCTTTCTGCTCCTTCAGTTCATTTGTGTCTCTCCATGCCTCTCTTTCTTTATCAGTATGGATATTTACATTGATAAAACTTAGTGTGGGAGGAGTGAGGATTCAATCATAGCAATCTTGATTTCACAGATAAATGCTTTACAAATCTTTTTGTGCTATGCTTATTAGTGTGCATGTATATTCATGTGCATTGATAAAACATTGCCCCCCAAAGGCAAATTTGATGTGAATATACACTAGAGTCCCTCTATTTGTGTGTGTGGGTTGTTGTTGCTTTTAAAAAAATAACCATCCCGCAAGACTGCATTTGTTCATAGTATAACTGAGGCCCAAATAGTCTTACCTACATGCAGACATACATTTGATCATTTTAGGATTGTTTTCTGCAGGTTTTTTTTTTTTAAAAAAAATCAATGCACATTCAAACCAATTTACATAAAGAGGAGAGGATTTCAGTAAATGGAAAGAACTGAAAACTGCATTAAACTGCACATACTTCAATTACAGAATTAATATTACAAAGTCCACTGGTTATATTTGCAATGCAGGAGGAATGTGATGCAGGACAACAATGGAGCCAAAGGAGAAATTATTCCATCTATAATAGTTAGTTGGAAAGTGTGCATGTGTGAGAGGCAGATGGAGATAAAAGAATGAGTAAAATGAAGTTAACTTGCAAAAGAAGAATTGAGCAGCACATAAGGCTCTTGTGGTGTCAAAGGTCATAGTTACACATCCTGACCACCATTAAATATATATTACTAAGTTCTGTTCTCACACACACAAGCCAAGCAACTTTCAGTGTGCCACTGGAGGGCAGTATTATACCTGCACACACATGCCCACAAGTGCCTATAAACATTTAAACTACATTACCCAGTTCATGCTACCCAGTTTATTCATAAATAATTCTGGGTCAGAATTTTAATGTGATGTTGACATTTTGCTTCAGGAACTGTTGAAATTTCAAATGCAAACAAAATGTGAAGTACAGCTGTTGAAAGGTTGATGTACACTACATACAGAAACACACAATTGCCGACTGACACTCAGGTTGCCTTACAAATGATTAACAGTGTACTCCTTTGCATGCTTACTCAGAAGTAAGGCCTGCTGTGCTCAATGGGACTTACTTCCAAATAGGTGTGCATGGGATTAAAGTGTAAATATAGGTACAGAGCCTCATTCATAGCTAATATAATGTTAATTAGGCAATGTTACATGCAGTCATGGGTTATTTATGTCATTGCTGATAACTGTATCTGCAATCAGCATTGTAAAGTACAGAGCCTTTAAATCTTTGCTGCTTGTTTCCTTTGGTGATTCCTAGTTCAATAAAATGAGCTTAAGATGGCTGCCTGTTTGTTCTGGGCTTCACTTCACATAAAGCTGTGTGCACTGCAACCAGGGCATACATTAGACTAGCTCACTGTGCCTGAAGCAGTTTGGACCTGTTGCTGCATGAAAAAAACGTATACTATAAATATCTGTACTGGTGTTGTGACATCAAGAATGAAACAGAGGATTTCTCTCGCTCTAGAACTTGGCACTACAATATTTCAATATACTAGAATTAAAAACATCCCCCTCCCCCAAATGATATCACAATATGGAACCAGATTTAAGCTGGACATAATCCACAGGGAGATGCTTGTGGAAGTCCCAGTGAGAGAAACTGCCACAACTTTTGTTTCATCTTATTTCATTCAAGGTGGTTTCAGAAGGATAGCCTCTATGTAGACTGTGCACACAGTTTTTGCATAACTACTTCAGTCCATAAACTCTACTGAAATGTTTGCAGAGGCTTTGGGTTATAACTACTATTTTTCACTAGATATGAGAAATGAGAACAAGAAAGATAAAGCAGTTTTCTTTTTTGTGCTGATGGCCAGTCATATGATCATTTTTCCCAATCAGATTATGAATCATCTGGCCCAGGCATAGGCAAACTCCGGCCCTCCGGATGTTTTGGACTACAATTCCCATCATCCCCGACCACTGGTCCTGTTAGCTAGGAATGATGGAAATTGTAGTCCCAAACATCTAGAGGGCTGAAGTTTGCATATGCCTGATCTGGCCCCCAAAATTTCCCTCCTCCCATTAGGGGTAACGCATATAAATGCTTTGCTGCAATATACATCAGTTCCTGCCTTCATCTGCTCCTCCTATCTTTTCCTTCTGCCAGGGTCAGCTCTAAATATTTGACTATTATTCTAGGTACCCTTCTTTATTCATTTGTGATCTTACTAGGGGAAAGTGCCCAACATTGCTTAGAAACCACACACACACACACACACCAGTTCAGGTATGAAAGAGGTTGTTAAAACAGGTGCGGCTTTGAAACGTTCAGTCCGCCATCTTGAATCAGAATGGTACACAACTGTACAGAACTATAGAATTGTAGAGTTGAAATGGACCCCGAGGGTCATCTAACCCAAATGCAGGGATCTCAACACAGAACTGAAAGTAGATTGGGCAGGAGAGAGTTTCCGATTGATATGGGAGAACCCAGTGCCATGTAAATGGAACTGCAGGAGCAGGTGTGTCATTCAGTGGTAGAGCATCTGCTTCTCGTGCTGTGGGTGCCATGATTTGACCCTGGAATTCCCAAATAGACTTGGAGAAACCCCTGTCTGAAACCTCCGAGAGCTTCTGCCAGTCAGCCTAGAGAATACTGAGCTAGAGGGGTCAATGACCTGACCCAAGATAAGGCTTCCTGTGTTCCCGTGGCCCACATTTTAAATGCCTGAATCAACTTGAATGGGAGGCAGAGGGATACTGAGATTTCTGGCACACACAGTGTGAGAAAGGCAGACCTTATTCAGGCAGAACTACCCCAGAAGCCAAATTAAATTTGTTTTGTTCTCTTTGTAAATTAACTCCCCCTCTCTTTCTTTTTACAAATTATTTGTTGTTATTATTCATTATATGTCCGTTGATGAGAGAATGATAGACAAAGAATGGCTTCTATTACAAAGAAACATTTTTGCACATTGCGTCTAATTCTGCAAATGAAGCAGATAAAGTCAATGAAGCTATGTGAAGGACCAAAACTAATTCAGAGACCTAATTATTTTCACAGGGGAGAACTCTTGATGACTCTAAATTAGGTGTTTTGCAATGCTGAGAAGCTTCATCTTCAGCATAAAAGCAAGAGAACAATATAGGGCAGCCATTGGGCATAAATATAAGGCAGTTTGGACCTGTGTGTGTCTAATTCCAAGAAAAGGCATAAAAGTATAACTAGATTCTAATGTTTTAAAATGCTGTTAATTAAATAGATGTCAGGTCTGTCATTGCTCTTTTTATTGCATTTTATTTCCCCCCTTTTGTATCAACGTTTTATGCAGGTGTATTGTATTTCAACTTGTAACCTGCTTCCAAATTGTTTGCAATGAAGAACTAGAGAGAACTGCATTTAAGGGAGGGGATGAAATGGCTGAAATAAACATTAAAATGTGGCTTTGCAGGCAGATTTAAATTCCTTTTGTTTCATTGGCAGAGAGTGAAATTTCCCCAGGATGTTCTTGCGTATAAGCCCCATTGAAATGAATGGATAACTTATGCCCATTCACTTCAATGGGGCTTGTGTAGGAGAGCAGTCCTTGTACTGGTTTTTTTTTTTTAAAAAAAAATAATCATTCTCTGATCTTTCCACATCAGCCTTGCTATTTTGTGGAACCTTAGGATCTGATAAGATAATAAAATAGTGCAACTGTAAAGTGAAATGATTTATGTATTCATTTCCCCCCCTTAATATCTCATTTGTTATGAAGCAGAGTACTATGTAATACCAGTTAACTTTTTAAAAGATCATATTGGATAGATAGATTTTGAAAAATAAAAAAATAAAATGACATCTTCAGTCCTGTTCTACACAACACTGTTCTTCTGTTACAGGCTTTGTTCTCAGGCTCCTTCCTGAGGCAAAGTTGTCTGCTGGATGCTTGTAGGTGGATGATTTCAGGAAATAAAAATGGTGGCTCATGCCCTTGGATTTCCCACCCTATTTTCTTCAGCATGAGATCTGCAGCTTCTAGAACCCTATAAAACATACCAGAAACAGTTGGGTGGGAGAGATTCTTGTTGTTGTTTAGTTGTTTAGTCGTGTCCGACTCTTTGTGACCCCATGGACCAGAGCACTCCAGGCACTCCTGTCTTCAGGAGAGATTCTACTCCAAGCTAAATCCCAGTATCTCTTGTGGTAGGTAGTAAAATGCCCCCCCCCCACGCAAAGCCATAGTCATGTTGTGTTAGAAGAAGGGCACACAAAGTCTGCTTCCTTGAATCAGTATTTCTTTGGAAAAGCCATGGGTTGTTTTCCCCTTTTTATCCCAGTAAGTTAGCATTGGCTGAGACAAAAAAAGAAACAGCACCCTAATGGTGTTAGTCAATATATTTCTTGTGATTTTTGTTTTGTTTTGTCCTAAGCTCTTCCCCACCCTTTCAACAATAAACCTACATCACTGAATCACTTTTTGTTGATGATCCGCCACCCCAATCTTCTCAACCCATTACACTGACTGGGACAAAAAAACATGTACAATTGAGGTGTTTTTAAAATTTATTTTGTTGTTGTTGTCCCAGGTGCTTTTTGCTAGTTGGATTGGACTTTCCTGATTGGATTGGAGCTTTTTGCTGACTGGATGAGCTTTGGGGACATTGTTGATCACTCTGCAGGTGGACTGTGTTGTAGATCTAATTTTGTGTAAATTCTGCTATGGAAATTGAACCAGCCATTTACTTCCAGAGGTTTGGGTACCCTTCAGATATTTCATTCAATTTGTTCTTACTATTACAGCTCTGTAAATCAGAGGCCACAGATCATACTTCCTATGACTTCTACTTTCTTGGTTAGTTCTTTAGAGCAGTTTATATTGTGGTGGCTGTCATCCAAGATATCATTTCATGTTTTGTTTCGGTGCGTCCAAGCTGGAGTTGCAGCCGTGGAACCGTAAAAGGCCACCTGTCCTTCTGGAAAAGTTGGCACATTTTTACACTGAGTTGGTGCTATGGAACATTACTTGTCATGGCTGCAAATTCCCTCCTGGGCAGTTGCAATTGTAAAATACTTTTGGATTTCTCTCATGCCAAACCGTCACTGAAGAGCACTTGAGACTGCGTACAAGTGGGCAAGTTTCAAAACTGACAAAGTATTCTAGTCTAGTAGACACAAGGTCACACGCAAAATTTTAGTCCTCAAGTTTCTGTGTGGACTGCACAGTCCCAGACTGCCTTCAACTGTATGGGAGTCTGCATGATTCCTACATCTGCAACTGGAATTTACAAACATAACAAGTCAGACTTGCATCCCTCTGTTAGCTGCAGCACACACATACAGGGCTCATACCACAGGATTAACAATTAGGACATGGTCTTTTTAATAGACAGAAACCCTTCCCCTTTTTATTTCAATACTCAACATACATAAAACATGGAAAATATTTAGAACGACCAAAACATTTCCTATAATGCACATTTAGTAACTTATATGAAGAGTGCTTCACATCACTACATCTTTTTTTAAAGCAAAAGTTAACTTTTGGGCAGTCATCTTGTGACAGAGATCTATGTAGCTTCTATTTCCATAAACTAGTGATGTAATTCCCTAATGTAATTTGTTTTAACTAAGCCCTCATACATTTTCAAAGGTTCATGAGAAATTATCAGGCGTGAAAGGACATCCCCATCATTTTAAGGCCATTTGCAGCCTCTTGTTGATTTAGTTTAATTCTGTAACACTGCTAAGATGGGAATCAATGTTTTGATTTTTATTCGTCACTGTGAGGGATTTATCAGCAACTTTTTATTATCACAATTGAATTTTTAAAATAATTCTGGCTCCTGCATTTCATATTGGCCACTGATAGCTTGGAACACTATTCTTGGCTCAGCATTAATCAGGAAATCTGTTTACATGCTGAACATTGAACTAAGCTTGAAGAGAACCAAATTTCTTGCACATGTTATCTTTTTTTATTAAAAAAATGAGTGAAGATGGACATTCCATATGTCTCTCACTGTGTCTGTCATCTCTGAAGACTGCCTGCCTGCCTCCTATATTTTCCTGTCTCCTTTTTCTTTTTCAGAATAGCTTTGATTTTTTAAATTAATTTTAAGTTAATTAATTGCACTTAATATTCCCATAAAAAATAAAAGGAGATGCAAAATATAAAAGGAAGTCCAACAGCTAAACTGGGAAGAAGGCTCAACTAGGCATGATACTGACTGTATCTTTGTATTTAATGTTTTTTAAGATGCAAAGAGCACCATTGTCAGGATTGCAGCTGATGTGATAGTATCAAGTTTGGCCTTTAGAAATATGATTGAACTAAAAATATTTCCATACTTAGGACTGACCACTTGCTCCAGAAGAACCTGCCACATGCTTGATACAAACTTGATACTATCACATCAGCTGCCACATGCTTATAAATGGGGACTTAAAGAAGCTAATCAACTAAAAAATGAAATATCACTAAAGAGAGTAATCTTAGAATAGTATTCTCAAGATGTGGAAGAACAGAAGATAAGCTAGGATCTAGACTGGCAGGCATAACACTTACCTCCGATGAAGAGGGTTAGGAAGTGGTACAAGCATCCCTCCGCTTTGCTCTTCCATACCCTGCTGGTCTCTAGCAGTGGAGAGCCTCTCCACCACAGATATATTTACTGTACCTGTTGAATGCATGAGTGGAAGCTTCCTCTGGTAGCTACCTTCAACCCTCTCTGCCCCAATAGCAGCTTCATTGCCCTCATCCACCTTCTGCTCTTCTGCTGGCATGGGTGTCAGGACTTCTGATGGGGTGGTGCTTTTTCTGCTTCATTTAGTATGGCTGCTTTTAGATGAAAATGAGTCATATCATGAGACAGATATGTTTTGATTTCTTCAACAGGAAAGATTGGAGCGAACTGTAGCCCAGAGTAAACCATCAGAAGTCACCAGCCCAGTGTGTGTGTGTGTGTGTGTGTGGTGGGTGGGTGTGTAACAATATGTAGCAAAAACTATCCTACATCAAAGTTCCTTCTTTCTCATGCCAAGAAAGGAGAAAAGTGAAAGGAAATAGAGAAAGGAAAGGAAAGAAGCAAGAAAATGACACAAGAAGAGGGGAGAGGGATAACATAACAAAAAGTCTAGAATACCATAAATAAGTTTAAAGGAGAAATATTGTTATTTACTTCGCCAATCCAGAAATGAATGGATTTCATTTCTAGAGTCACTGGCCCATCTCTTGTGTCTTGATATTGTCTTGGGATGTGCACAAAGCATTTTCTTGGGGATATAGATTATAGAGTCGAAACATCTTCACACTCCTAGAGCTGACAAAGAGAAGGTTCATGTTTGAATGTGTGTAGGTATAACCACAAATTCATGCCCATTTATCTAGGTTCAAGTCAGAGCCATTGTAGCATTATCATAACTTTCTCTGTAGCTCAGTCCATTGCTATGTGAGTTTTTGGTGTTCTATCCTGAGCCAAATCTAGGGGAAGTAAGTACTGAACTCAGACAGTGCACTAGTGTGAAAAGCTCTTTCCATATCAATGGTGACAACCCTGATACAGAGCACTGCAATGCCCAGTGACCTATTTTTTATTTTATTTTTGGCTACGTGTATTGTGTGAAACCTATGCTTACACATACAGTTCAATACTTTTGAATAGGTTCTCAGTTTAAGATGGCAGCTTCCTCCACTGTTTGTAACAGCCTCAATCAACAACTGGTAATATTGCGGAAAGAAACCTCAATCAGAAAGCATTCATAGATACAGTACCCACTTTAAAAAATAAATAAATAGGGGTGAATACAATAGCATCATTTCATAACTGCACTCAGACCTTTTATGCCATTTTCTCTGAAGCATCCATTGACAGTCCCTGTCTGACAAGATACTAGGCCAAATGGACCATTGTTCTTGTTCTTTGTGATTGTACCCATATTTTATTTTTTACAATAATTTCTTATTCCAGATTTCAGACATATTGGTCCAGAAACTCAACCAAAACGCCATCCAGTTTGATTTAAAGCCTGGGGTTCGAATCCTTGTCCATGCTGCCCATTTAACAGCAGGTTGGTATAGATTCCTAAAAACCTCTGCCAGTGTTGTTAGCACAGCTTATTATGAATTCTCCAGTGGCAGCACTGTGGAAATGTCAATTTTTGGGGGTATTTGGAATACTTTGTATTTTTATTGCAAGATATTGAAAATAGCTCAATCAACGCTTTATCCATGTTTACTTGGAACATCAGGTAGAAGCCTTATTGTGTTCAACAGAGCTTACTGCTACCAAGTGTGCTTAGGATTTCAGTCTGTATGTGTTACAAATCTTGGAATGGCTATTTCACTCAGCCTGTTATGGCCTTTAAAGAGCACATTGTAGAGGAAGGAATGAAGCACTTAGTGGCTGTGGTGCTGTATACAAGGCCCCTGCCTCCAATGTCCCTGCACCCTGAGTGTGCCATTGTATGATGAAAAAAAATGGACCCCTATGGGTACATGAATATAAGAAAAGCCCTGCTGGATCAAGGCTCACCTTTTCCAGTATCCTGTTCTTGCAGTGGCCAGTCAAGTGCCTTCAGGAATCTTGCAAGCAGCACATAAGCACCACAGTACTCTCTCCTCTTGTGATTGCCATCAATTCAGAGGCATGGAGGTAGCTTGGTTTTATTTTATCATAAAAGGTTTAGGTATGGCATGCCCTCCCATGCGGGTTTTGTGGCCTCATTTGCAAGGCTCATGGCAGCTGCTGTAACAGTTCTAAGCAGAGAGAGAGAGAGAGAGAGAGAGAGAGAGAGAGAGAGAGAGAGAGAGAGAGAAGTTAAAAAGCTGACCTTGGAGCACATTGTAAAATGTAAGTAAGATAATGTTGTGCATTAGTTTTTTAGATGGGACAGAATGGTCTTTGTACCAGTCATGTATGTAACTGAAACAGACAACTCAACCCTTAGTTGCCGGTATCTAAAATAAACAACATTTGAATGCCTCTTTGCAAGTTGGAATTTGAATAAATGTGGGAAAATAATCTGTCAAATTCCAAATTCAGACACTTTTCACTTTAACTTTAATGATAATGATGGCAATGCTGAGTTTCCCCCTTTTCTCATTTTCTATTCCTTGCTGGCTAATTAGTAAAATCATAGATTAAGTACAAATCAGCTGAGCCTTGTTTGCAGGATTGTGACATTCTTGTTTCCTAAACTGCTACAAATTTGTTGCCAGTTTTCTCAAGATACCTTTAAAAATCTATCAACACAAACCCATTTGTCATTATATCCCAATAAATCTAATATTATATAAAGTGTTTAAGCTGCATTGTAAGTATTATTTGCTAACTCTGTGATCTTCAATGATTCATGCACAAAGATTGTCACTGTTTTCATGTGCGCAAACCCTGTTGGTGTCAATGGGAAATGCGTATGTAAACTGAATAAAATGACCCTTTACTTGGCTAGCTTTTATTAACAATATCCAGCATTATTGTTAGTGATTCTATGTCTACTCTGTATCAACATTAATTCAGGACTCCTTTTGCTGTTGTGGCTCCTATAAGATGCATATTTCATCCCGAGAACTGTTTGTGAAACATGAATTTGGCATGTCAGTCAAAATAATAACTAGCTATGACCTGACCAGTTCAGCCGAAATGCATTCTACATCAAGATAATGAAGTTCATGCCATAGTTTACATTTATGAGTCCCACTGGCTATGTTCCTGTGCTGGCTGCAACAGTTCTTCAAGGTTTCCGACTGCAAACACTCCCAGCCCAACCTAGAGCTGTTGGGGATTGATCCTGAGACCTTCTGCATAGAAAGCATGTGCTCTGCCACTGAGCATGGACAGCAGTGAGCTCCCACCTCTCGCACTGACACAGTGCCTAGGAGATCAGAAGCTTTTGCTTTCATTTTCGTCCACGCATCTGCTTGCTCACATAAAATCCAATTGCCATTTGTTCTGACTGAGCACTAAAGAGCAGTTTTCTCCAGGGCAAGAGGAAGTGTGGATAAACCATAATTGTGGTTACTCATTGTGACCAGAGCTGGAGAAAGTGGTTACAGTTAACTGATTTAGGAAAAGAAGCCACCTTGAACCACAGTCCTGGCATATATATTTTTTGCCTAAAACTGTGCTTTGTTGAAAAAGGAAGCAGACACTTTCAATCTCTTCCTGGCTCTGCAGGAGGAGTGGGGAACAGGAGTGCATGAACAGAAATCAGACGATACATTTTCCTGTTCATTTCATGTTAGTTAAAAGGTGAAAGCTGATTTGACGCGCTGTTTAATCCAGCCTCTTCCCTGTTTCACTGAAGCCTAGATTTCACTTTATCCACTGTAGAAGGAGAGTAGGGTTTCATCAGCTGGCCTTACCCAGCTAATCTGCACCCAAAAGCCTCATCCCATCAGATTTCTGCTAATGTACATTCCCCCCCCCCAAATATATGCATCTTGCTTGCCTTCTACAAATGGTATTGGTCAATTTGCCATTTCTACCACAATTTCTAATACCTTAATCAGTCATTTGGTAATGGTGGGTAGAGCTGCACTTTCTCAGTATCTGGCTAACACTTCCTTGGCAGCATTTAAGTGACTTATAATTAAGATTTTTCACAAAAAATTGGATCCCATTAGCCTAAATATTTAACAAACAAACAGAAATCTAATTTAGGGCTGAATGTCACAAATGTGTTCACAGTTTAAATACAGCTAGAACAAACTACTTTCATAAATTTAATGATTTCTACTCTTGCCTAGTCTTTCCCAACCTAGGGTCCTCCCAATATTTCTGGACTACATATCCCATCATCCCTTACCATGGACCATGCTGTCTGCAGCTGATGGGTGTTGGAGTTTAAGTCTACTTTTAATCACAAGGCAATGGGCTCCTGCTATTTGTGTGAGGATCTCTTTTTGGGTAAAATTTCAATTGCCTGTGTGAGAAAGGGTCTTTGCACAGAGCTCTGGGAATAGTGCATGCAGAGAGCAGCAACATTCTTTTAAAGGGCATAAGGAACGAGTCACTGTTTAAAGCATTTCTTAAGCCAGATTTACTAATAGCTTCTCTTGGGATCATGGCTGTGTGCTCCTCTATCCAATTAGCAGCGCAGCAAATATCTGCATGTCCTCTTTATAAGTGTGAAAAACCTACAGGAGGTGAAGAAAAAATGCCTAACTCCTGTCACTACTGAATTAAAAGTGTCCTCTAAATAGGCAGCTGTCACCTTTTCAATGGACTGATTTCTTTCTTTTAAAAACAGAACAAAAAACCAGCTAGTCAAATGGTACAGAATAGAAATGAAATCTTCGTTTTTTATTTCCAGTTGCCTAAATAATCCAGAATGACCAGGGAATTTGGGTTTATTCCACATTCCACTCTGCCCCACCACACCCCAACCGCATCCCCCCCAACCCAGAAAAATTCAAAAGCCCATTTATTCAAGATTACCAAGTTTATTCTTAGAATGTTTATTCAAAAGCATGAAGAGTGAATATAAACGTCTCCGGACTTACAATGCTTGCCTCGAAAACGAAATGAACATTCTGAGCTCCCAATTCTTATCTGGCTTGGAATTTTAATCTGAGCTGGGGAAGAATTGCCTTCTTAACCCCTTTCAACTACATTTTCTGTGTGCTACTTGGGGGCTGGTGCACAGTGTGCTAGATATCAGAGTAGTGAGGTCTCTCTTCCCTTCTCTACCAGAGCACAAACACATTAATGTGGAGGCAGAGGGAACAGAGAGAATTTGGGGGGATTTGCCTCTTGTTTTCTCAATGGATATTCCATCCAAATAAATACTAAGTGAAAAATTAAGTACTTGAACTATCTGTAAATAAAACAAAGTGCCACCTCCATGCTCAGCAGGTAACTTTATCATGTATGGCAATATGTTTCCACATTTGAATTTTACATGAAACCTGTCTATTGCATTGAGAAAAGCACAATCTGGCCAGAGTTGCATTAAGATATAGTAGCATATTTTTCCAGTTTATTTGCAGTTTCTACAAACTAGTTAGGATTGGTAAAGGCACTGGTGGTGGCTTAGTATGTTTGCTACAGCATCCAAGCCCAGGTCAAATTCAGAACCATCTTAACAAGAGCATACTTTTGTTCATGGTTTTGGAGAAACTGAGGGGGGGGAATTTAGTGAGGACAGGCTGTTCTCTTTGACTGATTTGCAGAGCAGTATGACAAAGCTGCCAGCTATTTGGAAGGAGTACATTCTGCTTTTCTGGCAGGGCCAGTCCTCAGTCAGCCTTTGAGACCACATACCACTGCATGGTTTGGTCCAGATACTACTGTGTTTTGGATTGGGATTGTGCAAGCACAAGTCCTAGATGCTCGGTGGAGGTTCTGTAATTTTCAGTTCACATGACATTGTATGTTTCTGCTGAATACAGTACAGCCCTCTGGATGAGAAATTTGGAAACATCAAAGGCAGCTGTCCAGGAAAAGGGTGATGATTACTTTGCAGTTTCTGTGTAGGCTGATTTGGTGGTGTGTATATAATTTTATACCTCCATTAACTGATCCCCAAAGATGTGGTTTCCAAATGGAGGACCAATAACAACTGTGTCTATTGGGAGAGGTTTGTGAATTGGCTGTGAAGACACATAACAACAAAGAAGGGCAGATTTCTAAATCCAAGGCATAGTAAACATAAATAAATACATCCTCTAGTTAGAAAGCCTTATCAGAACATTTGGGACCTAATGTTCTAAACTTTTCTTTAACTTTTTACAGCCCCACTCATAGATGTCACACCTAGCCACAGTGGTTCAGCCATGCTGATGCTGCTCTCCGTGGTATTTGTGGGATTGGCAGTATTTGTAATCTACAAATTCAAAAGGTATGACTCCTTCCTTCTTTCCCTGCCATTCTTCTGTCAGGTGTGAAAGCATAATGCAAAGAGCACCTTAGCATACACGCCAATTATGGTTTCTGTTAATGTTTTAGGAAGATTCCGGGCATTAATGTTTATGCACAGATGCAGAATGAGAAAGATCAAGAGATGGTCAGTCCAGGCAGTCAAAGTGAAAGCATGCCTAATGTCCCTCAAAGGGAGCTGATGACCCCAGAACAACTAGTAGATGAGAAGTTGGATACCCAGCCCATAGGTAAATAAACTACAGCAGCCAATAATTAGTCAAAGTCTGCATTCTCATTGGCTATATCTATTCTGAGTCTTCCAACCTCCTCTGCTAAAACACTGTTCCCACTGCTCTGTTAATCTCTCTCTAAATTGGTCTAAACTAACTCCAAGATCTTTACTTCTCCTCTTCTATTTATTGAATAAGAAAATCCACAGTGAAGTTTTGTCTTCACTATAATAACTCTCTCTGCAGTTGTTCAGGGTTATGAAAACAAGAAAGTTGTGTGATCAGGAAAATGTTTATGAGTTTCTGGTTCACAGTTCCTGCCATGAAGTTTACCTGTACCTATGAAGCTGCGTGATAGTTACTGGGAAAGTGCAAACTCCACCTTGCTAGCCTCCCAACAAATTGCAAAGCACTTTGTCTTCACTGCACGGTAGATTTAATTGTTGTTATTCCATCTCATGTTTTAGGGCAAGCCCCTATAGAACATTAGAAACAACAGGGCCTCAGATAAAGTGTGCTGTGCTTTCAAAATATCTTCCCATGAATAGTCACTCTAACATAGCCCACCTACATTGAAGGTAGGAAGCAGTCTGGCAAAGGATGTATAGAGACATATCACTTTTAATTTTGCCATCACCCATTAGTGTAGTCTATCTGTTGAGAAAGAAAAAAAAGATAGATTTAGGAGGTACTTTGCTAACAATGTTATCCAGAGTAGCCTTGATGTGGTCTGGGAGATTTCAGTGCTACTTCAAGAAAACTGAAAATAATTGTTTTTTGGTGCTACAGTGTTTGTGTTCCTTGGCTTGGTTTAATACGACAGACTGCAGACCAAACTCTCGGTAGCAGTCCTCAGTTAACTCAGTTGGTTTTGGCAGGATCTCACTGGAAATGTCTTCAAGGATAACAGCCTGAGAGTTTCAGCCAAAAGGGAAAGCAAACAAGATGCATGTATGTAAAGTTCTGCAGGAACTGGTTATGTTCACCAAACATTAAATTGTTGCAGGGCACATAGAATCATGTGAGTTACCAATCTTCCTAGCATTTGATCATGTGGCAAGGAGATTCTTGCCTCATGCTTGTGCCTGAGCAGAAATCTAGGGAAGTCAGTGCAGGAGAAAGTCATCCTCACCACTTGGACACAGGCTAAAGAGGAATCCTTCCACAAGTAGCTGCATACTCAGAGGAATATAGGAAGATGCCTTCTACTTAGTCAGACCCTTGGGTTATATAATCCAGTATTATTTGCTCATACTGGCAGCAGGAAAGATCCTTCCCATCACCTGCTCCCTGAGCTTTAAAAACAAAACAAAGCAAAAAAATACAAGAGATGCCAGGGATTGAACCTGGGACCTTGTGCACACAAAGCTCGTGGTGCAGCCCCTTCCCAAGGGGCTGTACATTGTGACTTGGAAAATTGTGGTTGCTATTCACCACCTGATTACCTTTTTTACTAAATTGTATTCCTCTCATTCTTAAATATTATATGGCTTTCTGGATTGAGCATCCTAGTTTTGATTTACTATTCCTGCCTGATAGACAATTTGAGCATGATAATTATCTGCCCTGTCTACATGTTCTTTCTTTCTTTCTTTCTTTCTTTCTTTCTTTCTTTCTTTCTTTCTTTCTTTCTTTCTTTCTTTCCTCTCTCAACCTCTCTCTCTCTTTCCTCTACACTCTATAATCTAGATTATATATATTTTGTTGGACAATGTTAAATATGTAACAGTCCCTCAGTGCAGGGATTTAAACTTGCTGACCTCTGTTTCCTTTTCAGTCAAATGATTCTATGAATAACTTGAAAATGCTACATTCTAGAAATCTTGGTTTCCTGAAAGCCTTCATAATTAAAATGTGTTGGAAGATGCAAAGTTCATTTCTGCCTGGTTTTATCGTTACCTGATGGTACAATTGTTGTGGATATCCAAATAAAAAGCCGTATTTTAAATGCCATTCTGTACAATGCACAAATCATTTAAAATGCAGTAGCTGAATTTAATGGAATAATGCCATTGCCTTCAATGAACTTGGGCTGTTTTAAATTGAAATGCTACAGCTTTACTTTCCCCCATTTATTTTCTTTTGTATTATATGCAATGAACTATGAGGGTTGGGGTTCTGGCAGGAATACACTTTTGACAACAAAGCCAACCCTTTCCTTCTAGGATGACCACAAAACCACATAAGAGAAGGACAACAGAATCAGTGTATAGCAAGGTTATCCATTTTTCAATCGATGCCGATCTTGTGCTTTAATACTCAGATATAAAGTAGGATAAGTTTCCCCATTGCTTTATGCCGATGCAACAGAATTCTGCTTGTACAATGAAACATCCCCATCTTCTCTTCTTCCCTGCAGCTGCCTGCACACCCTCAAAAATTTGATTCATGTGATTGAGGGACTCCTCCCCACACCCAAATTGATCCATTTGTGGGCATGCTGGGAGAGGAGAGGAAGTCTCCTTGCATGAGCAGAATGCCATTCAAACATCATCACCATCAACAACAACAACAATTACAGTTCTATCCCATCTTTCCTTCAAGGAGCTCAAAGTGGCATACAGTGGTACCTCGTGTTACGTACTGTCCCCCTTACAAATGCTTTGGGTTACGTGCTCTGCTAACCCGGAAGTAGATGCCCCTTGTTGAGAACTTTGCCCTGGGATGCGAGTGGAAGTCGCACTCCTGCAGCGCGGCAGTGCCTTTAGCGAAAACACGCCTCATGTTACGAGTAGTTTCGGCTTAAGAACGGACCTCCGGAACGGATTAAGTACATAACACGAGGTACCACTGTACCTCCTCATTTTGTCCTCACATAACCCTGAGGGGTAAGTTAGGCTGAAAGGCAGCGACTGGCCCAAGGTGACCCAGGGAGCTTCTTGGCCGAGTGGGGATGCGAACCATGGTCCTAGGTCCTAGTACAGTGGTGCCTCGCAAGACGAAAAGAATCCGTTCTGTGATTCTCTTCGTCTAGCGGTTTTTTCGTCTTGCGAAGCAAGCCCATTGACGGATTAGCGGATTAGCGCTATTAGCGGCTTTTAGCGGCTTTTTGTGGCTTTTTGTGGCTTTTAGCGGCTTATCGGCTTATCGGGTCAGCTTAGCGGTAAGCTTAGCGGCTTAGAAAAAGGGGGGGAAAGGAAAAAAACCCCGCAGGAACTCGCAAGACATTTTCGTCTTGCGAAGCAAGCCCATAGGAGATTCGTTTTGTGAAGCACCTCCAAAACGGAAAACTCTTTCGTCTAGCGAGTTTTCCGTTTTGCGAGGCATTCGTCTTGCGGGGCACCACTGTATGATATTCTAACACCACACCATAGAACCTTATATGTTCAGCTGCACAAGAGCAAACTGAGTAAAAAAAAATTGCATCATTTTCATTGATACAAATGTAATAAGCACAGGGTTCACATAATAGTTTTTAAATTACAGCTCAATCATACCAACATAACAGCTTTCAAATGGTAAAAAATGCACTATAAAACTAACAGAAATTCTCATTTACTTTCATATACAAATGTTCTATCAGGAGAGTTACATGAGTTCCAGAGAACTTGGGAGACCTTTATAAATCTCCGTTGCAGCCTGAAATATTTGCTCCAACCTCCAAGCATATCCTGATTATTGCAAATCACAGTTAGGTTTGTAGTGCTATGCCCACTTTCCTGAGAATAAGCCTCTTCAGTCAGTTGGGTGTGTGTCTGTAGAGCTATTAATGTCAGTGCTAATATATACCAGAGCTATCTTGTCCGTTTCATATCAACATCTTTCATGGGGATAGGGGACCATTGAGAAAAATCTTGCTGTAACTCAGTGAACCTGTTTTCACAAATGCATGAACACATATTTACATTCATCATGGGGCATTTTTTTCCACCCCTCTCATTTTCACAGTCCCATCCAACTCTTTGTTGATTCATAAGCCACTTTTAAAGCTCTAGGGTTCATGGATGCAAAAGCACAGCAAAAGAAATTCTTGAACTGAATTCTGAAGAGAATAAAATTAATATGATGATGAGCAAAACAATGAGAAAAACTCAGAAAATCATGAATTGGGCATCGGAAGATCAGAACGTGAGCAGCAAAATGCTACGAATATTTGGCCCAAGTGGCAGAAATGTTCTGACAGGAATGAGAGGAGATATGAAGCAGCTGGGAGAATCAATACAAATGCTAAGATAAAAATGGGATCCAGGGAGAAAAATTAACCATTAGTCAAAATGCAATAAAAAAGAAAGGGAATTGACTAGCAGATGGACAGCAACCGAACAACAATTCATAGGAAAGAAAAGGGAAATAGCATTAATATTAAATGAAGGCAAGGAATGAGAAGACAAAGAGATGATGAGCAAGGGGAAAGCATAAAGCCAACTTTGCTGCCAAAGTCTTCATGGCCAATTGAATGAGAAAACACGAAGCCACTCAAAAGAAATAACAGCAGGAGTCTTGCAGAGAGAGTGCATACATGGAAGAACTGAAAGAGAAAAAGCACATGAATAAGAACAATCTTATTACACATAGAGCTGCATCTCAAGAGACTATACAAAAGGAAATGAGAAAGAGAAGAATGGCAGGGACTGTGGATGCAGTTAGGTCAGGCTAAGCATGGTGCTGGTTTCTGAGAAGTCTACCTAACTAACAAATAGAGATGATTTTTGAGGAGATGGGGAGCTGAAGTTGGGGTGGCAAACCAGTGGTCTTCCAGATATTGCTGAACTACAGCTTGCTTCTTCCCAGACCATGCTGGCTGGGGCTGAAGAAGAAAATGTGTGGTCAGAGGGAAAGAAATTCTGCTCAACAGAATTAGGCTGCATTCACACAACACTTGATTCTATTTTCCTGACATTTTCTCACTTGATAATTTCCATGTTTATTGTCACCTTTCATACTCAAAAACCCCTTCTGGAAATCTAGCTGAATCTTGTGAAGGTTTAGCACTCATTTCTGTGTTAATTGCCTGCAGAAAAATCCATTTGTGACCACGTTAACCCAGAGAATTGTGAGATGAAATTTGGTGTGGTATGCTGGGGTGCAGTTATTTCCCATCGAAGCCATGGGTGACTCATGAAGGAACAGAAGCAGATAAGAACATAAAGGGTGGCACCATATCTAATGATGTCTACTCTTGAGTCATGCCATGCCCACTGGCATGAATTAAATTTAGCAGGACATGTTGATATATCAATCAAAAAGCCACAGTTCCATCTCACAACAGGCGATGTGGTGTAAAAGGGCCATTGAAAACCAAGACAGACATCTTAGCATTATAACCAGGAAAACTAATGCAATATTCCCCATGCCTGAATTCAACCTTAGTATCAAACAATGACCTAGCAAGAGTGACCGTTTGGGTTCAGTCCATCAGCAAGTGTGAATCACTGACTTCAGTTATATTCCAATACCTAAATTTCAAGTTCTACATTGTTAGAAAAGGGACTCTAAGCACTAGTTTAAGTCTGGGCTGACATATCCCTTGAACAGTACATTTGGCTTTCTTGGCCTTGAGCACTCAAACTTGGAGAATTCTAAAGGCACAGAATGTAAGTCATAAGAAGGTAGAGGTGCAATAATCTATCCAGAAAATGACCTTTTAAATGGATCATAAGGAGTAAGGAACAGAGCAAGACCTGCCAGCAGCAAGGAAAGAGGCACATTTTGACAATTCTGTAAATAGAAGTTTATTTATAAGTACACAGTTGGTGATTAAATGCATGCAAAATATGTTCTCTTATTATAATTGTGTGGTTTTTATTCTTAATCAGCTTCCCTTCCTCCCCCTCTCCTTGCCCTTGTGGTACTGTGCTTTTAATGAATCTAACTGATTCTAGCTGGGGTTATTTGTAGGGTTGCCAGATTTCCAAAGACCAATTCTTGTACACAAGAGGCTATTGGGAGGAAAAATTCCTGGACATCCTGGACACCAACCAACGAGCGTGAGCAGACAGCCAAGGACTGCCCAGAGTCCAGGACCAGACAGTGCATAGACTGTTGCCCTACTGATGAGCATGCTGGCGGTCAGATGTATGAGGAGCGCTCGTCAGGCGCAGGTGCGCTGGGTTGCTGACCTGCTGATTAGTAGACTGGCGGTCAGCAGAGTGGAAGGGGGGCTGGGGGGGCTGTCTGCCGAGGGCAAATACCAAAGCATCAGTATGGAGAAGCGAGTGGGCAGATTGAGTCCTTTCAGAGCTGCCAGTCACAAGACTCAACTATGAGGACACTGCACAAAGCAGGCAGTTCTTCCATGTCCAAACCAATCATGGATATCTGGCAACCCTATTTTGGATCTAGCCTTGGCTTAATATGAGCCAGTGCTTACCAGGGCTCAGCCTGAGAGCATTTCATGATGCCAGGCTCAGCTTTGGACACTGACAACTAAAAAGAGCTAGAGTGCATCTTTTATGCATGTGAGGGTTGTCTCTTGCTCCACGCTGAGTTATCACAGCCAATCTCAACCTGTCTGGGATTAAGGTTGCTTCTTAGTGAATCATTAGAAGTAAATGAACATCTCCACTCAGACAGAAGAACAATTTTCTTAATCTGGGGGAGAAGATGTCACAGAGTCTATTTGGCTTTGATAGGATTCTAGCTGGTCACCTGAAGTTGCATGTTTTACGCAAGGCTTCGGTTAAGGGCCCCTTGTGGACAGATTAGGTAGAATATAATTTTGTCAAATAAATAAAGCCAACAGGTGCTGCCAGCATAGTTTGACATATCCTTATGGAGGATGGATAAGACATTCTCCATTCAGTAATGTTTCTGTGGGCAGCCCAGAAAACTTGGAGGGACAGAAAGTTAGCACTATCCTTAGTGCATAGCCCTCCCTATTTCTCTTTCATGACAACCGGTTCTGCTGGAGGGCTTTGGATATTCCCAGAGATAAGGAGTTTTATGGCAGAAGGTACTGCTTACATGCAGAATGAGAGCCTCTGGTGCTCTTTCTTTAAAAATTAACCACTGGATATGAAAACTGACTCAGTTCACATCTGACAGTCACTGGGTGGGAACACAAAGACAAATGCACCGGCAGATTGTCAGATCTCTGACACCTTGTATTTCATTTCAAATGCCATTAAAAGCATTGTGCTGCTTCTCAGAGGAACACTGCTAGTCCCATTCCTCCTCTCCCTCATCTGCCACTCCATAATTTGACATGGTTAAGTCATATTCATTAGTACAGGAACAAGACATTACAGTCTGCCTTCTAAATGACAAGCAGATATTCTGGGTGCATGGTGTGTTAGGAAGAAACAATTAAATCCAAAGACAATTGACATGATATTGAGAAACTTTCTGCTCCTGCTCGCTTTGCTAACTCTCCTTTTGTTGTTGTTTTTCTCTGCCGCAGGAAGTATTTCCACAGTTGCTGAGACACAAAGCACAAAAGAAATCCCTACCTGTATAAATGTTTGAAACAAGGACACCGGTCTATCTCTGTCCCCTTCACCCTGATATATATATATATATGTATAAAAAGAAAAAAAGGAAACCAATCACTGCTTTTGGACTTTTTGATTCTTCTGACGACAAAGGGGTTTTTAGCTTTAAGCCTGTGCATGTGGATGTCATTTGGATAACATATTGGGAACTGCAGTGTACAGGTGCTCTATTTTAATGGAGTAAAAGAGGAAGGAAAAAAACACTTCCTCTTAATCCTCTTCTCTCTTCTTTTCTAATCAAGGTTTAATTTGTAAGTGATTCATAATGAATATAGGCCAAGAACGTGCATGGGGTCTTTGTGGGAGGGGGTGGAAGTTCCTGACTTTCGGTATAACTTATGCTTTTAGCACTGCAAGATTGTAGGTGGATTTGCCACTCCAGTCTACATTCCTGCACCTGCAATCCTATACACACAGACTTAGAAGTAAGCCCCACTGAACTCAGTGAGGCTTTCTACTGAGTAGACATGCATAGGAATGCAGTGTCAAATACTCACAAAAAATCTGCACTAGAGTTTGATGGCATCACAATGTTCTTAGGGGGGTTGTTTATGTTTTTCAGATGTCTCTGTTTGGACTTTTACTTTTTGTCTTGTGATGTTCCTTTGTCTAAAGCTGTTTTTAGCTTGTTCAGATACAGTTCAAGGTCCAGATGCAGGTCAAGTTCCTTTCACTGGCAGAATCAAATTATTTCCTAAACATGTTGTCCCTTCATTCATGCCTTTCTAGGGCAGTGTGGCTGTCCAAATGTTCCTGGACTTCAGCTCCCATCAGCTCTAGCCAGCAGAGCAGGCAATAAAGGATGGTGGGAGCTGGAGTTCCATCAAACACAGTTTTCCCATCCATATCATATGGGATAAAGAACTAGCTACTCCAAGACTGACCTTTGAAGTATCTAACCATAAAATACATTTCACTCTCTGATTGTTGTTAGTTACATTCTGCACATAACCATTGCAATCAAGAATGAAAAAGGAATGGTGCTATCCAGTCCAAATTGATTCAGTCCTGCTTAGCATCTGCATCAGTTCCTTCATGTGTTTTTTCCAGCATTCTGACTATTCTATTCTGACAGGAATAGTTTTAAAGAAAGCTGAGTGCAATTTGTGGCAGGCATACAGTATTTCCCATACTGTACACAAACATTTATTTTGCTCCATTGTTCCATCTGGCCTAACAGATCGAGCAATTAGTGTATAGATCATGAGCACAAATCCTTAAAAAACAAAAAACCACTTTCAGCTTGCAGAGGACGTGCTCAAGAATAATAGTTTTGCAACTCCTGGTGCGAGTGCTAGAGCTGCACATAGTACAATAAGCTCTTACAATGTGCTCTTAGAGAGCCCCACAAGCTGAGGATGTAAAAGACACCAAGGTATATATAAGGTCCACTCACATAATATTTCTTGTCCCATCCTATGGCTGGATAATGGTACACCTGTTACCAAAAATAAAGCAGTGAAACTTTCTTATCTTCATGCTATATGCACTGCTCTTCATCTTAATGAACAAGACATGTCCTCCTATCAGTTTCAAAGCTGTTAGAACTCAGATTAATCATTGTCATTGCTCTGCTCTGATCACATCACCAGGGACTCATCACAACTAGGTCCAGCTACAAGTGCTACAAATTAAACTGAAATTATTTCAGGAGCTAGATTTAGTCCATCAGATGTGGCCTATTGATCTTGAATTTGTATCACTCATTCCCCAGTCTCCCACTTGCACTACACATCCTCTCCTCTCCACCCCCATGCACCCTCAATATCTACACCAGAGGGTTGGGGGATGCCCTGGAGCAGATTTTGGGGGCACATAAGAAGATGAGAGTCCCACTGCATAAAGTGGAACACTGCTGGTGCAATATTGATTACAGTCCAATAAGTCCAGACTGGAGCACTGCCTCCCCAACGCCCTACTGGTGCTGATGTCCAGTAATAATCTGGATAAGGCAATTTACAACCTGAGGGCTGCAGGCTTTCAAATATATTTTATGTTCACACACATTAGGGGAGTACAAAGTTGGTCATAATGGGAAGTACAGTTCCCATGATCTCCATGTACACATGTAGATTTCTCCATTGCAGGATATATTGGACTAGATGATCCTCGGGGTCCCTACAATTCTATCATAGTGGTATCAAATTAATTTTGGGAGCTCCATATTCCAACTCTGGATTGGATCCTTTTTTTGGCCATTCCCTTTAATTAGGGAAATAAAGTTGGGGTATAAGGACTAGCCACTTCGTATTAGAACTGAGGCCTTCAAACACTGGTATTCAATGGCTTCTATGTGACTGGATGCAATGATGGAATCTTTTTCAGGCATCTGAAAGCAGTTTGTACCAACAGCTAATATCCACGTCAATAATCCAGTCAATTCAAGTTACTTCCAGATGTTCACACTGATTTCTGTCAAGCAGCCTTTCCCAAGCTGGTGCTATCCAGAAGTTTTGGCAGACAGCTTCTATCACCCCCAGCCAATGGTCAGGGATGATGGAAATTATAGTCTGAAACCTCTGTTGAGGCTGAGGAAGGCTGCTGCAGATCATACCTAAGACTGGTTCCCTTTTCATCTCTTTCAGCAATCTTTATTCAGTCTGCAGCTAATTGGGGGATTGCTTAAATTGAATCAAATAATGAATTGTGTGTGCAGGTTCTTCTGACTCCATCAAAAATTCAACAGTTCAAATGCTTGAACTCTTATAGCTTAAAATTGTTAAGTGTGCACTGTGAGATTATGGATTTCAGAATGAGTACTGAAAAATGTGAACGTCTTGATAATGACAAAAGTATTATAACTAACTGCTGTTTTTAAAACACACACACACAATTCCTGGTCTGCTGCAAAAAACTAATAGGCTGATCCATAAGGATCCTACAATGCATTCTTCTACCACTTCATTACATAGCAGGACTTTAAAAAATGAAACCTAAAAATCATTGAAATCAGATAACGCTGATGCTAGTTGAATTCCAACCTTCAGTTCCAGCAAAGAGAGAGGATGGGGAGGTAGAGCACAAAGCCCTATACAAATACATTGCTGCATTTCAGTCCTGTTGTGCTGGTGTTGCTGGCCAGCCTACCATTTATTAAGCTATGGCACTTGTGGGCATTGGGGGAGGGGGGGAGCCAGTACCCTACAGAGTAATCACAATACACAAAGTGCAACAGGCTGAATAATAATAACCATAAACATTTTATTGGTTATTTCCTAACGTAAAGGTCTAGCCCAGTATGTGCAACATATACAGTTCATATGTACAGTATATAACCTATGAAACTAATCCCAATATTAATACATTTTGTCTTTTCTTATCTTTTCCTATTGTTTCTTCTTGTGAGTTCATGTATAACACAATCCTTAGGCTTTATTATTGTTTCTTCTTGTAAGCAGGTAAAAATAGAAAAGAAAAGTTATGTTAGGAAATAAACAAGAAAATATTTATGGTTATTATTATTCAGCCTGCTGCTCTTTGTGTATTCTGATTACCGTATTTGTTTAGCAAGGTATTGAATTTGTTTTGACCCTACAGAGTAATGACAGAGTCACTACAGTTGAGGCAGCAAACACAGGTATGGCTCACCTGTGCCTTATCCTAAAATATGGCTCACCTTTTGTCTTCTGTGGAGCTTATTGAATATTACAAACCATCATTTGCATATGTGCAAACCATAGTCATATTTATAAACAACCTGCTCCAATGCAATTTAATCTGATAGGTATTTAATCTAGATGACAGGGTGCTGATGTAACTGCTGCAACACAGATGTATTCAAACAGCTATACAAATATTTAGGATCAGAATGTGAATTTCTGTTTGATTTAGTGGGGTCAAATCCACTTGGATATAGGTACCCTGACTTAAATTGTTTATAGACCAATTCACACAATCATTTTAGCATGGATGGGAGAATGAAAAGTGAGTTGCCACCCCCACACCCCCACCACACATTTATGGCTTCTCATATGAATGCTCTGATGGGTGCTTCAGATCACAAGTTTGCACCTCTTTGAGTAGATTTGGGCCAGATTGGGTCCTTGTTTCCACATGGCAAGATCCCATGTTGCTGGGTTTTAGGCCTTTCCTACCCGAGCAACCATCGAGTTTGGCCATGCCACGTGCTTTTAGTATACAGCTGATGAGTGCAGGTGAGCCATGTTTTGCCACAAGGAAGTGCAATATAAATTTATATAGTCACTTTCTCATCTGTAGCCCCTTAGAATGAAGCTGAGTGTTACTACTAACAAGAACACAGAGACATAGTAATGGTCAGAACTTGCATATGACCATCTCCCTTGGTAAGCACCAACAGTTGCTTCTCTGGAAAAGCTTCAAGATTTTTGCTTGGAGCTCAGCAAGCCATAATGCTAAGACATGTCAAGGAGGTGACTAAGTGAAAAAAGATGTCAGGGATGTAACTGAGGGCTGCCCTGCACATAGATATATATTCACCTCAGAAGTTGAATTTTAGTCCCAAATGAACACATTTGAAGAAAAACTGGGAACTTCTAAATGATTTATGTCTGCTGCTGATGGTTTTTCAAATTCCTCTGCACCTTTTGCTACAACATTTGGCATCACTCATGTGTCTACAGCTGTAACTCTCGGGTGGCTGGGAAAGTAGTCAATGTTCACTGTATAGTAACCCTCACAATTCTAATAGGCCATGGAAGTCCAGTGTTAGCCAAGTTATTTTTATAGGTCAGTTTGAATGTTTTTCTCTCTCTTATAGCATTGGATTTACTGCTAATTTTGAAATGACTTTTTGATGTAATCCCCCCCTTTTTGTTGGATACTATGTAGTGTAATGTATAATTGCTATTGTTTATTGCTTTTACAGTCATATTTATTAAACAGATTCTGTCTCTAAAGAAAGTCACAGATGTTTTGTTCAATTATCGTATACTGCTTGACTGCGAAAATAATAATAAAAGTTTTACTTGTACATACAATGTAAAATTGAAGAAATAAGAATTTTGGCTTAAGTATTAGAGTGAAATCAAGCCTAAGCCCCATTGATTTCCATTGTAGTATTAACATTCATGCTTAAATCTCTCCCATTGAAATAAATGGGTCTGAAATGGCTTATTTTCTAACTGACTTGTACCTTAATTATCAGGCAGTAATCACTCTAACAAAAGGGACGCTGGTGGCGCTGTGGGTTAAACCACAGAGCCTAGGACTTGCCAATCAGAAGGTCGGCGGTTCGGTCCCTGCTCCTGCCAACCTAGCAGTTCGAAAGCACGTCAAAGTGCAAGTAGATAAATAGGTACCGCTCCGGCAGAAAGGTAAACGGCGTTTCCGTGCGCTGCTCTGGTTCACCAGAAGCGACTTAGTCATGCTGGCCACATGACCCGGAAGCTGTACGCCGGCTCCCACGGCCAATAAAGCGAGATGAGTGGCGCAACCCCAGAGTCGGCCACAACTGGGCCTAATGGTCAGGGGTCCCTTTACCTTTACCTAATCACTCTAACATATAAGCAGATTTAGAAACCAAATCAATTTCAAGCCATGACTTGAAATTGAAACACTTGAAACACAGACTGCTATTAATGCTAGGAATTGTGCTAAAGCAACACTAGAAGCCCCCCTTCATCCTAAGGTCGCAGAGCAGGTCACAACAACAGAATGGTGCATTAAATCCAATGCAGTGTGCCTCGGCATTTGTGGTTGAAAATGGGGGATGGCACATTCATTGCACTGAATATTCAGATTGATCTTTTTATTGCTTCTTTTATCTTTTATTCCCTATATTGTATTGTATTTATTGTAATGCCTGTGTGGTCCACCAATACGTCCAGCAATCTTCAAGTTGTTTGGGAGGAAAAAATAGTTGGGGGAACCACTGGCATAGATCAAATCCAAATCTATAGATCAAATCTTGTTGCTGACATTTTTCTGTCTTGCACTACAAAACGGGGAACAGATGGCTTCATGAAGTCAGACATCATGAAATACATTTGAATAGGGCTGCATGATGGCAGGGTCATATGCATAGGTCATGTTATTGAAGTGGGTATTTTCTGGTCAACTGATGTGGTGTGAAATAGTCCAGGAATATGGGAACAGTATCAGTAAAGACGAGATCACAGTGGAGAAGAGAGCAACCATTGCCCACTTTGGATTACGGTTGCATCATAAAGGTGTGTGTTTTTTCCATGTAAAATGAGAATTTCCGATTGCACCTTTTGGGGGACGCTTTCCAGTTAGTTCAACTACTCTTGCTGTGTGATTAACCACCTCTCAGTTTCCACTGTGAAAGGGTAGTCGGTGAAATTAAGGGCTTCTTAATTTCACTTCTGCTTTGTAAATTTCATCCCCATTAGCAATTTTGTTCCAGTTGGGTCTCTTGATGAATGCACAACACGCTGCTTTAAAAGGTGCCAGACGAAACCTTTCCTGTGTTAGGTCTTATTTGGGGAGATAATAAATGAAAGATTCCATCAGTTCAATCGACATGGGGCATGAAACAAGGCAATGTATAAAACAATAACAGTTTCTCGTCATTTTTCTCTAAATAAATCAAAGCTATTACAAGCAATGTGTGATAAATCATGGGTCTTGTGAGGTTTTGGGTCCATGAATGTTTGTGAGAACTCAGAATCGTCCAGTCATTGCAAGAGCCTACATAGCTGCCTCCTTAAGGGACTCAAGTCAGTTGTCTCATCCTTCCCCACAAAGCTCTCTCCTCACTGCAGGTGCTACTGCGGTTCAGCCTTGGGGGCAGTCTTGCAGAAAGGCCAGGGCCTTTGTATGATGAATGAGGGTGAATGAGGTCCAGATTCACCATTTGGCTAAGAAAAACAGAAAATTTTGCAGTGTAATAATCTAACAGGATATCCTCTGTGAATGAAAGTAGGGCCTTCTATTTAATGTGGAAGAAAGAGCAACTTGCTTAATGGAGTAAGTGATATCCTGGCAGCAGGGCCTGACATGAGGAATAGGCTTTCTGGGTGTTCTCTAACATAGTAACAGGCTGGTGTAGTGGAAATGTGGAAGACAACTGTATTTCGAGGAGTTAGGTGGCATGTCCCTTTCCCTTTAACATCCCTAGTTTGAGGTCTGCTGGATTCTTGTGTTTCACACACCTCTCGGGAGTTTCTTGGGTTCTTCTGTGTTGCAAGTGCTGGCTGGATGCCAGGCTGCAGGTAGTGGGAGACTCTCAGCCGCTCTGTATTAATTCCATCTCAGGGTCCTGGGCTAATCATGAATAATGCCAGGTGCACTTGATTACATCAAGGCAGGCTATAAAAGTGATAGGTGGGAGGGGCCCAGAGAGCTTCTACTCTGATCAAAGAACCTGATGGTGGGAGACCGACGGTCGGGGTCTTTCTCCTGCTGCTCTACCTGGGGCTCCGGGCAGCTGAAGGGGGAGATTGGGTAGGCCCTGTCAGGTATGTTTTATTTTATGCTTTGCATGCCTGCTGTTTATTTGTTAATAAAACTGCTTTGGTTCCCCTTTCACCTCCTCATTCCTTTTGTCCTGATATCCTTGGAAAGAACTGGTGTATTTGGCAGCATAGCTGGGTAAAAATATCTGTCTCTCCCTTTATTGCTATTGCTGTGAGGTGGTATGAGGTGAAGTGAGAGGAGAGCTCTGCTAATTTCAACCAGGTCCAGTTTGGGGGCAGAATTGGCCTTGGTGACTCTGTCGGACAACCTTTTGAGGAGATGGGCAGGGAGCATGCAGCCCTTCTGCTTCTGTTCTGTTGCTCAGAGGCAACTACTACTACTAATGTCACATGGTGTGTGGTTCAAGAACATGGGTTTGCTTAGCACCCTTATGATCCTGTTGGTGCACTGGAGAATAGTCAGAAGCAAACAGAATTTTGTGAATAAAATAGTAATGAGTAATGAGTACGCCACTAATAGAGGTATTTAACAGTTTCAACCACTTAAAAATCTGTGGTTCTGAGTGGCTATCAAGACTTCACATGAATGGCTTACCACAGGTTGGAGCCAGCATGGGCTGCCATGTTCTTACACCATCATATTAATAAACCTTTGGAAGGAATCAGCTTCCAACAATAAACTGTACTGGGGGAAGGGACAGTAAGCCCTGGGAAACTCTGTTCTCAGTTGTTTTTCTTCTGTTCTTCCTTTTCTTTTCTTTTTTCTTTTTCTTTTTCTTTTTGCAAATACTGCCTCCACATATGCTGTGGATTTACAGACATGTACAAATAGGCAGTGAAATGCAGATAAATAAAATGTATAAATAGATACTGAGGTTTATTTAAGAAATGTTTTCTATATTCGCATAGAATCTACTTTCGCTGTGTTAAGTGGATGCAGGTCATACAAAATGGTGTTATGCCAGTTCCATAATGTACTATATCTATTTGCCTCATTTTGAACACAATGCAGAGATAAGAGTACACTAGTGATTTCAAGTTCTTAAACAGCACTGCTTCTTAAAGTTCACACAGTGCAAGATGAAAGTCAGGAACATTTGGCTATTTCTTTTTAATTATGCAGAGATTTCCCATTTGTATTTCTGACAATAGCATTAGTTCTGACAGCCATAAATCATAACCAGTGAGCATGTTATCTTTGCCTGATGATCTCTAATTTAATGTAAAGAAATTTGTCTCCTCCACTGCCTGCATCTCTCCAATCACTCATTGCTCAGAATGACACAACCTGAGGTAGTAGATACAGATCCTTATTGGGTGCAGGGTTTATTTTTAAAGTCTATTTTCCCCACTTCAGCTAATGAGATACTGTCACAGCATTTCACCATGAAATGGAATAATAAAGTGCAGAACTGACTAATGCTTGTGATATGCTGAGATTAGAAAGTGCAGAAGAATGTTGCTTCAGAAATAGTCACAAGCATTTTCTTCTGGATCGGAACAAAACATCATCACGAAACAGCCTACAAAGTTTAAAATACACACGCAGTGCCTTTTTCTGTTGGGAAATGGAGCTGTTCGCTGACACTCACTAGGTTGGAAATAGGAACTGAAGGAAAATTGATGTTTACAATGTTAGAATCTAAAAATGACAAACTACAGTATGGCTGTGGTTGGTGACTCCCTTGTAGATGGGGCTGCATATTGGAACCATATTCAAATTCATATTCTTGACTTCCTAAACTCTACACTCTGAGATAATGCTTCACCCTACTGATATTTTCAGGAATGTCCTACATCCTAGACAAGCTCTTGACACAAGGTCTTTCATGCATAGCTAACGGATGGAATTTGCAATCAGAAGATGCAGTAAAGGCCACCAACTTGGATGCCTTTAAAGAAGGTTCATGGAGGATAAGTGGCTACTAGCCATGATTATGTATTACCTCCCATGTCAGATACAGTAGGCTTCTGAATATCAGTTGCTAGAAATTAGAACGGATGGGGCATGCGTTTGCTCTCATGTTCTGCTTGTGGGCTTCCTATAGGTTAGCTACTTTGAGAACAGGATGGTGGACTAGGTTGGATCTTTGGCCTAATTCTTATGACCTTAGGAAGGTGGTCAGAACACCTTAATTTCTTCCTTAGTTGGCAGGAGCGTGGTTGGATGGTCATAACAATATATAAATGGTTGTGGACACTCTGAAGCCTAGGGTGATTTTTTAAATCCTTCCATATTTGCCAGGAAGAAAACCTGCATATTGTAGAAAGGTAAAGGAATGACCGCTCCCCGCTTAAAATGGGGGGCGCCCTTTGCGTGGACGCATGCAGCCCCTGGATCCAGAGCGGCCCCAACAGCATAGGCTTGGCTTTGCCTTCCCTCAGATGGGATACCTGGAGGTCTCCGCCTACCTCAGTCAGTTGTCCAATCCCACCTGGGGGAAGCGTTGCCAAGGAGACCAGGCCAGGTAGGGGAGGGATTACCTGCCCACACAATAGAGGGAGGATCTTACCTAGGAATCCTCACTTGGCTCCAGAGCTTCTCCCACCCTACCCACCCTCAGTTAATGTCTTATTTTGCAGGTTAACTTTTCTTCACAGGTTTTGCAGGTTAACTTTTCTTCACAGGTATGCGGGCGCTGCTACGTTAAGGTCGCTGTTAAAGGGCCGGAAAGGAATTTCCCTGCATTGGCAGGTTTCGCCTTTCCCGTAGCAAAACGTCACAACTTTGGCGGTATCAGGCCTTGGGCAGAATCCTTTTGTCCATCTTCCTCTTCCAGCGGCGATACCAGGGTTCCCCGTTAAAGGGGTTTTCTGAAGGGAGGCTTTGGCCGTACACCGAAAGGTCATCACTGCTCTCTCCTGCGGCGGCGGCGTTACGGGGGCGGCCATCTCTGCTTGAACATATGTTCTCCAGAGCCGGCCCATCCCCCCCCCCACACACTGGATAACCCTGATGCTCCCTAGGTCCCCGGCTGGGGACCGGGGAGGGAGAACGCCCAATGCCTGAGCCAAGGTCTACCCACATTTGAAATTCAATAAAGTTGTGGCCAATTTAATCCCATAGCACATTGTCTTGAGTCATTATTCCACATGACGGGGGGACCGTGCAGGATCTGGGGACTCCGCCTGTCCACGCAAGGGGAAGACAACACCTAAATATTCAAACAGCTTATTAGGTTTATTGTAATAGTTGTATTTTATATTGTACTGTCTTATGTTATAGTGTACTTTGTCTTGCAGTGTGGGATCCGGATCCTGTTTACCTCTGTAAAGGGGGGTAGATGGGTATTTTCGTAGTTTATTTATTTATTTATATTACTATCTTATGATTGTGAAAGACCTTTCTCAATAGAATCTCAATAAAAAACTATACAAAGAAACCTTACCTAAAGGCCTCATTTTAGTGAGATGATTAGCTGTTCCTTTCCATATTCTATGCCAATCAATCTCCACTTTTAAGTATAATCCAGTCCAGTTCTGCCCCAGAGGTTTTGAATGCTCAGCTGTGTTTAGAATCAGTCACTGCAATTGCTCTAGTATGTTGTCAGACTGAGCCACAGTGTTCTTGCTATTCTTATCAACTTACCATAGGAAAGGGTGGTGAAATAAATGAATCATATGGATAGCAATCTTCCTGTCTTTTGCTTAACTGCATAGAGGTGAATAATGCATCTAGGACATTCATGCATAATACTGTTTATTTCACTTTATGACAAGATGTTAGATGAGTCATCTGTGGCCCAAGGAATTTTTTTATGGTTGGAAGAGTTCCAGGTGGGTTAAATCCTTTGTAGTCCTATGCGATGCACAGGATCATCAACAGCAGAAGTCAGCCACGTCTGATTCCATACAGGCCCACCTTGATTGTTAATTTTGGTTGTCATTTTTTCGCCCTTTATACTCCTGGTGGCCCCAGATAAGGATGGGTGCATAGACATCTTTACTTATAATGGGCATCAGTTTCATATTGTTAAGAGATAACACTTTTGCAGATATGTACTTAGAAAAGTGTGTGTGTGTGTGTGTGTGTGTGTGTGTGTGTGTGTGTGTGTAAAAGAGAGAAATACAGCTCTTTCTTCCCATTACAGAGGCATCCCTTCAACTTTCTGATAATCACAGATAGCTGCCATCTATTATTAGGAGAAATAAATAAAATTATGGTAAAATTATGTTGGTGGGCGGGTAATCCAGGTTTCAGATGATGTGGCTTCCCCAGAGAAAGGATCTTGTGCAGAGCTTTTCTCTGAGGGGTGCCCCCACCCCCCAGTGGAGGGGACCAAGTTGTCAGTTTGATTGAATTCAAAACTCATCCAGCCAGGTGTCAGAAAGCATGTGACTGCTTCTTTCAAGAAAGGTGATGGGAACTCTTGCAGGGGTCACCAACCTTATAGGACCATGGGGACATCGGGAAACTTTGATCACTTCTCTACCCCATCCCTGAATCAGTCCCCCTTCCAAACAGGCAGAAGTTGAAAAGGTATGCCCACACATTTTACTCTTTCAAAGGATTTGGATAGCAAGTCAGATACAACAGAATTTATCTGGGCCTTAACAGGCACATAGAGCTGAAAAAGGAAATAGGAAAGTGTCACTACTTCCATCAACTCTGTGTTCTTTTCTACATAACTATCATCACCTCCTCATGGCCTTAAGGGGCAGTGTGTGACTGGGGGGGGGTACTCTAAAAAGCCATTGCACTCATGGGCACCATGTTGGTGACCCCCTGGCTATTACAAGGGACGTTCTTTGGTGCCTGTTTGCACAGTGAAGTCATGGCTATTTTTTGAAGTAGTTAAATTCATAGGTATTGATTGTGTTGATTCCTATGGTTTCCTGTCAGTGAATCATAAAAAATTAGATCCCAAGTATTAATTTGACGAATAACTGACCAATAACTCCCCCATAACTGACTGACTCCTTCGAATCCGATCTAGTGAGCACAGTGAAACAGGCAGACAGCATTTGGATGAAATAACAAGCTGAGGTTAAATAAATGCAGGATCAAAAACTTCTGAACTCCTCTTCTTGGCCCTGTGGGAGAAAGAGTGAAGGAGGCCATTTGCAATCCTGGGGGGAAGGCTAGGTTCATTCATGTAATACTAAGCCATCACTTAGTGTTAAGTCCAAACACAGCCTATGCAATTAACTGTAATCACCAGAATGAAGGATGTGCATTTGAATGTGGTAATTCAAAGCAAAGAAATCAGCCTCTTAGGGGGGGAAAGGAGGCTGTGCGAATTTGTATTTCAGAACTAGAATTCTGTGATTTGCTTAGGGAGAGTTGTATGACTCAAGGGAAAAGAGTTTTTAAAAGCACTAGTTTATGAAAGTAAGTTTCCCCAAAATAATCTGTTGCATATTGCTCATTATCAGATCCACTGGAAGGGACTTTCTTAAGACACTAATGACACCTTGGATAGCTAGTTTCTTACCTAATGCAAAATAAATGTAGGTATTTTAACCTAATAAATATTGAAGTGTATGATCTTTCCACTATGGCTTATCTTTAGAAAGCCACAAGCGCATACAAGCACTTCTATCAACTAGGGAGAGAGCCCAATTTTGTTGATTTCTTTGTACATCTGACGGATTAGGAAAGCAGAACCAATCACATTGTCTATCCCTTGAAAATGCCTTTTTTGACATTGTGTATCGTGCAAGATAGTGGGGCAAGTTTTGTGTGCAGGAGGCAAGGCTATTTTTTCAAAAAAGGATTCTGCTTCTGACAAGCAAATATAGAACAGGAGAAGTCAAGCGGTGAATATTTCAAGCTTTGGAATCAGATTTTATTCTAAAATTGCACTATATATATGCCTGAAAATCATCTGCAAGAAGAGGTGACAGAGAAGTTAGGACTTGAGCAGCAGCAGATTTATTTTTTAACCAGATGATGCATGAAATGGCATTACCTTCCAGCCTACAAATGAAACTCTGCAGCTATCTTCAGATACCTGGTGGCGGGATTAAAAGGCCTCTCTCCAGCCTTTGACTTTGGCATCTTTGAACGTCTTTCTGCTTTCATGCTGGACAGAAAATTGTGCATTTAAAAGGCACGCTTTCTTCTAGTACAAGGTGCCCTGAGGAGATTTGTACAATTTCAAATCTTGCCTGCCAAGAAATCAAGAGGTTCTCTTTCTCTCAGGAAGTGTGAGCTAAAAGGACAAGGAGCCAGTGAGAATTTCAGAGACAGAAAACTTTGTAAATATCCTAGGGATGTCACAAGAGAGCTTTGCTGGAGCACATGTCTGCTTCACACTTGACCTCTTTTTGCTGGGTTGTGATTTGACATGGTCTTGCTTACAGCACACCTCTCTTTGGTTACCTGTTGCTTGTCGTTCCCATTGCTCTGACTTGCATGTTCTGCTTATTATTTTCTGTTCCTGTTTATCCCATCCTATCAAAATGGTAATGACTAGGGCTGTCAACTGAATAAAGATGATCTAATTTCCCTCATCCCAGCTCCCACAGATTAATTAAGCAATTTAAATACATTTAAATGGTGCACAACTTTGATGAATGTATCTTTTTAAAATGGATCGTGGAAAAAGATTGCTTCCCTTAAGCATGAGACAATGCTGTTTAAATAAACACATTTAATAAGCAAAGGTGCTAGTGCTATTTTTTCTAGCCTGGCCAGTTGGGGGAAAGGCCATGTGTGACACTATAAATGGTCAGGATACCCCAACAGACAGCCTCTTTTCATCCTTTTTCTCACCACTATCAGACCCCAGAAAAAGACCGTGGGGTGGGTCACCATCGTCCCACAGGTACAAATGCACACACATTAGATCCAGGAAATTGTGGAGAGTGCAAAATGGTGACTGGGAGGAAGAGACAGCTCACAATTAGCAGTAGAATCAGCAAGCAGGCCCTGGAAGAGCTCAACTTCCAAGCAAACAGGTCACCTTGTCTCCCTCTCTACACCCACCTTTCACACACACTTACCCACTTCCATGGCAGTGGAAGAAAAACAACATTGCATCCCCTTTTGCATGTTGTGATCCTTGAGGGGCAATTGTCTGGTCCTTTACTCATAGGCACAAGGCAAAGTTGTCATTTGAGCTATTGCTTTTCAGTTTAAATGTAAGCCATGTCATTTATGGGCGGGGTAACTCTAGAATAAATCATTATAAACCAGATCCCGATTTGCATACCTACATATCGGAGGAAATTTCATCCAATAAGCATGATCGCCCAATAAATAGCTTCACAAGCCTTACAAAAATAAAATAAATTTGTTAGATTTCAAAATAATACCACCACTAGTAATTAAACATTATGAACGCACAGTTTGAATTTTGCTTGCAGGTGCCAAGGAAATTATATGGTGATACTAGGTCACTTCCTAGAATTTTGCATTTCTCTTACTTTATGGTGATTATACTTATAAACTGCCAGACATTTTAATTACCATTACAGATACCTGCGGGCTTCAACTGGAAGCAAGCCACTGTAGAATTCAATTGCTAATTAAATTCCACTGACTATATTCTTCACCTGAAGCCCCTTAAGAAGATTGTGTTTGTCAAATTTCTTTCAGCCAAATAAGCACTTACCTAATTTCAAATTGAATATCTTTTTCAAGATTGGAAACGATCTTTCATCCACAGGGAGTTGTGGAAACAGAATGCTATCACAGTGACATCTGGGAAATGCATCTATCCCTTCCATTTAAAGAGAAATCATATGTTCTGATGTGAAGGAAGGACTCTGTGTGCATATTCTAGTAACAAATAATCAAAAATTGTGTCAGCCTGCTTATGGATGAAAGGCAGCAGTCCTACACATATTCAGTGGGCATAATTAATGAAATCAATGTGACTTAATTCCAAGTAAATGTGATTAATATTGGATTGAAAATCCATTTTGGGCTGAATAAATAAAACAGCTCTAACTTCTCTATAACCTTTGAAAGAGAATATTGGATAATTTGCACATAGTCAGACCACAGTCCCATTTGAGGATTTGTAGTGTTTCACCACAATTTTGGATTTGCATACAATCATAGTGGGTACAGAAGCACCTGCTAAAAGCCTTCCTGTTTAGACAAGCCTACCAGACGCTTATAAAGTTGAGGTAATTTTATTCTGTTTTAATACTTTAACTTTTGTGTGTTTTAAAGCAAGGTTGTAAATATTTCTTGATTTTACTATTTTATCTTTTATAAACCAGTTTGAGATTTTTTTTTTGCAATCAAGTGGTATATACATTTTATGAAATAAAATAAAGAAATAATAGTAAAGGCAGGCTTCAAAACATTGGCCATGATAAAAGGAGTGATGCAGACTGGTCACTGAGATGGGAAAAGTGGTTTTAAACAGTGGCAGAGATTTGAGCAAAGCACGGATGAAAGAATACTGAAAGAGGAAAAGTGGCCATTTTAAATAACGGCAAAGATGTGCTAGAGAATGACAGTGAGTGATGAGTGGCAGTTTAAAACAAGGTTTGAATGCAGCAAGAAGGGGGTGGGGAAAAGGCTCTGTTGTGTTACGTTTTTCCTGTTGGCTTTTGTGTGGTACCTATCTCCACTATTTCTCCTTGTTAAAACTCTTTGTGTCTCTCCATGGCTGCTTTACTCAAACCTTTATGGTTGTTTAAAACTGCATTTTTTGATTCTGTGTTCCTCCTAGTTTACTAAGAGTTCTGCCATTGTTTAAACAGAAGCGTTTCACCTTTCAGTGTTAATTCCTTCTTGCTGTACTCGAACCTCTCCCTCTTCTGTTCCTTAGTTCATTCAATCATTTATACTACCACAATCACTGTATTCTATTTTCTATACTCCAACAAAAAAGGGAGATGACTGTTCCAAGGGATGGATAGAACCAATGGTAGCCAACACAGTGCCAGTGCCTTCCAGTTGTTTTTGGACCACAAAATCCATCATCCTTGGTCAAGCTGGCTATGGCTGATAGGAATTGGAGTTCAACAGCATCTGAAGAGCACAATGTTGGCTACCCCTGATAAAACATTTGTCGCAGAGATGCTGTTGCCAGGTGGCCAACTCCTGTTAGAGGCAGGAAATGCAGAAAAAGAAAAAGAAGGGGAAAAAATGAGGCAGATGTCAGTTTGACAGAAAGGGAGCATAAAAGGAGAAGGATTATGGAAAGCAGGTGAAGTAAATGAAATCTTATTTCAAAGTGGCGGGTAGCCTCTTCCCTTTGAGAACAAATCCAGTATTTTTTACTGTAAACCTAATCCAGGCTATAATATGTCAGAATACGCCAGCATCTTCCCCAAATAGAATCTGCAAAGCATAACCCAGAATCAGTCGTTCTTTGTAGGCCTTTCAATGCAACACAGCTTCACCAAGGACTCAGCTGTGATAGTCTTGGTGATCTATGGTTCCACAGTGGGAATAATCATTGGGATATTGTTTTAATTACTTCATTGCCTATAAGGATATAGCTACAGCATATTATCATGGGAGTAGCTGAACAGTGAAGCAAAACTGTAGAAACTAGGCAACGTGATATTCTTGTAAAGAAGCTGGTAAATGCGGTCTTGACTATGCTACCACTCAGTGGATTTGTAACTGGCTGACTGACCGAACCCAAAGGGTGCTCATCAATGGTTCCTCTTCATCCTGGAGAAGAGTGACTAGTGGGGTGCCACAGGTTCTGTCTTGGGCCCGGTCTTATTCAACATCTTTATCAACGACTTGGATGATGGACTCAAGGGCATCCTGATCAAATTTGCAGATGACACCAAACTGGGAGGGGTGGCTAACACCCCAGAGGACAGGATCACACTTCAAAACGACCTTGACAAATTAGAGAACTGGGCAAAAACAAACAAGATGAATTTTAACAGGGAGAAATGTAAAGTATTGCACTTGGGCAAAAAAAATGAGAGGCACAAATACAAGATGGGGGACACCTGGCTTGAGAGCAGTATATGTGAAAAGGATCTAGGAGTCTTGGTTGACCACAAACTTGACATGAGCCAACAGTGTGACGCGGCAGCTAAAAAAGCCAATGCAATTCTGGGCTGCATCAATAGGAGTATAGCATCTAGATCAAGGGAAGTAATAGTGCCACTGTATTCTGCTCTGGTCAGACCTCACCTGGAGTACTGTGTCCAGTTCTGGGCACCACAGTTCAAGAAGGACACTGACAAACTGGAACGTGTCCAGAGGAGGGCAACCAAAATGGTCAAAGGCCTGGAAACGATGCCTTATGAGGAACGGCTAAGGGAGCTGGGCATGTTTAGCCTGGAGAAGAGGAGGTTAAGGGGTGATATGATAGCCATGTTCAAATATATAAAAGGATGTCACATAGAGGAGGGAGAAAGGTTGTTTTCTGCTGCTCCAGAGAAGCGGACACGGAGCAATGGATCCAAACTACAAGAAAGAAGATTCCACCTAAACATTAGGAAGAACTTCCTGACAGTAAGAGCTGTTCGACAGTGGAATTTGCTGCCAAGGAGTGTGGTGGAGTCTCCTACTTTGGAGGTCTTTAAGCAGAGGCTTGACAACCATATGTCAGGAGTGCTCTGATGGTGTTTCCTGCTTGGCAGGGGGTTGGACTCGATGGCCCTTGTGGTCTATTCCAACTCTATGATTCTATGATTCTATGATTCTATGATCCTCCTAATTTGGGTGTCTAATTAAGCTATCTTTAGTCATGACAATATAGAAGATACATTGAATCATAGATAGTCATGCACAATATTTACTGAGCAGCACAAAAACTGTGTAGAATGGTAAAAATTATGCCGAATAAATGGATAGAACCACAAAGGTTCTTAGGTGACAGGCCTGGAAAATACATCTTGACACTTTGAAGAGTTCTCGCTCTCTTTTCATTTTATTTCCTACTCCTATGAAAGTGTCAAGATGTTGTGTTAAAGTACAGACTAACTGAGTTGAAGAATGGCATGTTCAGAAAGATTTAATAAAAGTGAAGTTTTCAAAACAATCACACAAGAGCCTGAAAGTAAACATACTTTCTTAATGTAACTATCCCTTTGAACAATGCCTTCCTTGTTACCATTTTCAATCTTAGCAGGTCTTTCTGTAGCTCTTCTATTTGTGTTCACAAGCCTAGATTTAAGGAGTAAGGCAGAGAGGGGAGCAACTACAAAATTCTAAAATTGTTGAGTGTCAATTTTTTTAATTTGGTGATTTATTTTCAGTATTTCAGATCAATTGTTTTTAACATGTTAATTGTAAGATGCTTCAAATTGTTGTGAATCATGAAGAGAATTCTGTGAATTTGGACAGTCTACAAATGTTTCAAATAAATAACTTAAATGACACTGAAATACCTGATCTGCTGCATTAATCAAAAGATGGCACTACATATTTTCCTTCCTTGAATTGCAGATTGAGCTGCTTCAGAGTAGACACAAGAGTATTCCATTTGGATTCCTTTCACTATCATGAGCCAATATGTTATTGGCATTATTTTATTTTATTAGTGTCTACTTCAACTTTTAACCATGCAACAAATCAGCCAACTGATAATGAAATAAAAAGTAAATAAGCAAGTAGATAGCTAAATCAATAAATATTAAATAATTAATTCCACACTGCTTTGCTTTAACAAAGACATGCCCCTGAGCTCTTCTGAACATAACATACAGCTTTCTAGACACCTCTTAATCATTTTAACACAGAACCCAGAACCTCCCCCCCCCCAAAAAAAAGAAAAGATGTCCATAAGGGTTTGTGGAAGGAAATGAATCCCTTTCACTTTCCCCACCAAAAATGTCTGCACCTATTTGTCTGCAAGCTGGTCATACTTAATCTACTCTGGAGGGACTATGTGCCTGTAAATTCCATCCGCTTTGGCCCAAAAGGTAGTGGGTATAGCCATTTCTAAATTACCCATAATAGTGAACAGGGGAACATAGGATTTCATATTACATTTGCTTTTCCCCCAGGTGGCTTCCTTCCCCTTCCTTCTTAGGTTTCAGAGCAAATTTGATCTGGGGGTTTTTTTTATTTTTTTAAAAAAAGAGATTGTAGATCCCTTATCATATACTCCATTTCATCTTTCTGGGGGCCCTTCTTCTGCATTAACCCATGAAGTAAGGAAATGGTGACTTACTCAAGACTCGGGTTACTGCAGAAGAGGTTTTACGTTTGGAGACCCTCTGCAGCTTCATTGTTTCTAAGGGCACACTGCCTCTTTACCAATCGCTGCAGATTTAATGAGGCCACCTGTACCTCATCATTGAACATTCTGCTCATATTCAGCCCCAGGACTCTGGTGCACAGCTTACTTTCAGCAGAAGGAGTAAAGCCATTTCACAGAAGCCTGGGAAAGAGCAGGCACTGGTTGCTCAAAGGGGTGCACAAGAAAATGGAATACTCAGGATGAAACGGTTAAATCTGCTATGATTAAATGGGCACAGGATGTCATAACATTGTTTGCTGACTGGCAACAGTTGTGGACCACAGGTATGAAATTTATGGCATGTAATGCCCTTAGAGAGAATATTATGAAAATGATTTATAGGTGGTACATGACACCAGTCAAGCTTGCAAAAATCTACCATCTGCCCGATAATAAATATTGGAAATGTAAAGAAACTGAGGGTACATTCTTTCACCTTTGGTGGACGTGCCCAAGGATTAAGGCTTTCTGGGAAATGATATATAATGAATTGAAAAATGTATTTAAATATACCTTCCTGAAGAAACCAGAGGCCTTTCTCCTGGGCATTGTCGGCCAATTGATGTTAAAGAAGGATAGAACTTTCTTTATGTATGCAACAGCAGTAGCAAGATTACTCATCGCGAAATATTGGAAGACACAGGAGCTACCCACACTGGAAGAATGGCAGATGAAGGTCATGGACTACATGGAACTGGCAGAGATGACGGGCAGAATTCGTGACCAGGGAGAAGAGTCGGTGGAGGAAGACTGGAAGAAATTTAAAGACTACCTGCAGAAGCACTGTAAAATTAAGGAATGTTGAAATGACGTTTGATTGAAAATAAGTGGTACTGGTAAAAAGATGCTTAAGAAAATGTAAATAGGGATTGATAATTGGAAATTGATATTTATAATAGGTTAATATATGGAGTAAGGATAAATGTTAGAGGGTAAGGATTTGCTGAATTTAATATTTGAACTGGAATACAAAATGGGAGGTGTGAGGAGGTCAAGAAACTAGTGAAGGAAATATAAGATTTGAAAATATTAATCTATTTTCTGTTCTGATTTTTGGCTTTTCTCTTTGTTCTTATTTTTTCATTTTTCTTTTTTCTTCTGTTAACTGTTTTTTATTGTGTATTTTTATGTGTTTTGTTTCTGTAGTCTAAATTTTGGAATTTGTTTTTATTGTTAGTGAAACATTAATAAATATTATTATAAAAAAAACCAAAGGGGTGCACAAGAGGTCTTTACATAGAAATAGTCTGGCAGAGTTACAGATGCCTTGAGAGGCAATAGTGGGCTGGGCATGAAGGCAGCATGGTGGTAGAGGCATCCTAGCTATGGAATAGCCTCCCCAGAAAAGTCTCACTTGGTGCCTTCTCTGTTGTATTTTCAACGCCAAATGCAGCCCTTTTTATTCACCTAGGCTTTATTATAAACTATTATATAAACTGACTATTGTGGCCCACTGCAGTTTAATACCGTCAGTAAACTATTTATGTTGTCTCTTTTGCAAGGAAAGGTACTTTGCTGTTATTTTCATTTAGCTTCCTTTTATCACATACTGTAGATTTTAATTATTCACATTGCATTTTATATGTAATATTTTGGAAAAAAAGTAAGCTTATTGATTGACACCTAAATAAATTGAATTAATACATCAATCATACTGAGGCTGCAGGAGGCAATCTCCACCCTTGTCTCTATGTGCACTAGATACTTTATTTTTCTTGTGTATCAACATGACATGAGGGGAGAAATGATGATGTGGCATGATTGAATGCAATTTGCCGTCTACTCTTCTACAGTTCAATGCAATTAGAAAATCATGTGCTGCTTACGAAGATAAGATCTATGGAAACAATATGAGCAAGACTTGATAACAAAGTTAGGAGCTGAGAAATATGTACAATTTTATCACAACTTTTCACTTTGTCAAAGCTTATTACATGCCTGCCATGTGGGAAGCTGGTGGGTGTTTGATTACCATCTGCAAACAAAATCAAGACTGCCTCCTAATGATTTCCGTCAAAGAGGATCAAAATAAGAGAAGATAGTTAAATTAAGGGTGTGGGCCTGTTTGTTGGTATCAGTTTCCCCCTCTCTTGAAAGTTCGTTTGTGACTCATTAAGTATCTGTGGTGTCTATGACTCTTGGAGATCGGGTGGGTCATTCTTCACAAATAAATTCCAAACCAATTTAAACTATTAGGGGTAGTTAAGTAAAAAGAAAAGAAAAAAAGGATATTAAAATACTTTCAGCATTTCCAGTCACTGGTTTATTTCAGCCTTCGATCTTTCCCAGAGAACAATAATGATACCAACACATTAAAAGTTAACATTTACCCCTTAATATGAGACAATTTACTCATGAAGGGATGGTGGAGAGCCTGCATTAAACATGAAAACAGACTGATTTGCTGCAGACAAACTGGGAGTGGAGGGGGAAGTGAGACATTGGTAAAATATATATTTAGAATACATTAAGAGGAAAGATCACAGCTCAGCCCTGAGCAAGATGGAAGACAGTTATATACCGTATTTTTCGCTCGATAACACGCACCTGACCATAACACGCACATAGTTTTTAGAGGAGGAAAACAAGGGGGAAAAATTCTGAATGAAACAGTGGATGTATCATTTTTGTGCTTCATGCTGTGGCCACAGACATGTGATTTGACGGTGAGTTTGGGGTAGCCCAATGCAAAGATCCTGAGAATCCATGTGGATCTGTGCTTTGTAACCACGTTTTTGTACCATTGCAGCCCCAGGCAACAGTGGGTGCGTGATTTTTTTGGTGCAGGCTGTAGCCATGGACATGCTATGTGATCTGATGGTGAATTTGGGGTGACCCAATGCAAAGATCCTGAGGATCCATGTGGATCCATGCTTAGTAACCACGTTTTTGCACCATTGCAGCCCTGTTTTTGCATCAGATCATTGCTATGTCATCTGATGGTGAATTTGGGGTGACCCAATGCAAAGATCCTGAGGATCCATGTGGATCCGTGCTTTGTAACCACGTTTTAAGTGGGGAGGGAAGGAAAAACATAGAAGGGACAAGGAGCACCGAGAGGGGTGTGCGGAGAAGCAGCTGGCTAAGAATGCAGGAGAGGGGTTTGACCGGAGGGAGGAAAGGAAGGCAAAAGTTCCCCCCACGCACCCACCCAAGCCAGCCAGCTCTCTCCCCCCCCCCCTGCATGTTGCAGCACCGGAGCAAGGAGAGGAATTAGAAGGAAGGACGCTCTGCTTTCCCCTCTGCTTGCCTGGAGGGGAGGGGTTTTCTCTGCTCTTTGTTCCGTTTGAGCAAACACAGTAACAAACAGAAGTGGGTGGGCAGTAAGACCCTGAGGCAGAATGCAGGAAAGCAGCAGCTTCCTCTTTTCAAGGCTTCCCTTCTCCGGACAATTGATATTTGCCTGATTTTTGCCTTCACTCGCGCCTGTCGGCTCCAGGGACCACACATTTGCTCAATAACAGACATTTCCCCTTACTTTTTAGGAGAAAAAATCTTCGTGTTATAGAGGGAAAAATACGGTATGTGACAGAAGCCCCTGCTTCTGTTTTCCATGTGCTTGAGGTCCTGTCTGAACAATGACGTATGTTCATACATCCCAATACACAGACTTCATTAGCACAATGAGCACTCACACTTTACATTGTGGGTGCCCTTTGCGGGATCGCACGTGGTGCTACAGTTCCCAGGGAGCTTACTGGCAAATGGGCTGGCTTGCCTCTCAGTGTTAATTTTTGGAGGTTCACGCCTAGCCTCAGTAATCAAGTTTCTTGCTGGGAGGTGGGGCCAGCCCTATATATATATGTGTGTGTGTGTGTGTGTGTGTGTGTGTGTGTGTATAATGATATTTATTGAGAATTTAAAATTACAGAGAAAAAAAGAAAAAGAAAAGAAAGAAAAAAGAAATTAAACAATACAAGTCAATAAAAAGAAAGAAGAGAACAAAACACACAATACATCAAAACCAAAAACAAAAGCAAACAAAAAATTAAAAACAAATCCAATATTCCCAAATCTTTATCTTTTGTTATCTTGTTTCATCGACCTCCTCACACCTCCCTTTTTTGTATTCTAGTTATTATCTCAGCAAATCCTTTCCATCTTTCACTATGTTCTGTCATTAAATTGTCTTAATTTATTTTAACCTTATCTTACCATAAAAAGCCCTAAAACATAAAACTTATTTGTACATAACTCCTTATAGCATTTCTACTAAAGCCAAATAGTTTCATTCCAACATTTTTTCTAACACTCATTAATTTTACAATATTTCTCTAAATGAATTTTTAAACTTTCTTCCAATCTTCATCCACCGTCTCTTCCTGGTCTCGGGTTCTGTCAGTCCTTCTATCCATTCCATTTAGTCCATCAACCTGGTGATCTTCTATCCGAGGCTCTTAACTCTTTTCCATGTCCCTTCTGCAGATCTTCTTCATATTTATACCTGCACTTTACTTTGTCTTCTGCTGATCTTGTTCTTAATTTCCTTCCTTTATCGCTGAGGAGTAGATCTCGGGGAGACTCCAACCTAACAATGTCTTTATCCCTTCTCGACAGGTCAGCCCATTCTCCATAGTCAGCATTAATGAATGAATGAATTTTATTAATACGGTCACAGACCAGCGTCAACACACACAATATCACAGATCATAAAAAAATCTCAGAAATACAAAGGACAATATGTATATAACAAAGATTTAAATATAAAAATTAAAATTAAAATTAATTATTAGCGTGCTCCCGGTAGTTAACATTTAGGGGTTTGGTCATTATGGGATACCACTTGTTTCCTGCGATTGATTGCAGACACACAGAATTTGGCTACATTTAATGTAGTCTTGGGGTTCTTGTTCTCTAGCAGTAGTTTTAAACTATGGTGTTCCGATTCTTTCCTGGACTTTAGCAAAACAGGTGCAATAAAAGTCAAACGTATATCCTCATAAAGATGGCAACATAATAGTACGTGAAGAGCAGTTTCAACTTCCAACGAGCCACAAGGGCAGACCCATGCTGTATATGGTTTACCCTCAAATCTGCCCTGAAGTAAGGCAAAAGGGAGAACGTTGAATCTGGCGAGGGTAAAAGACCGTCTGTATTTGGGTACCTGAAGACCTGACAGATAGTTAGCTGGAGAGAAACCTCTCCCATAGTCCCTTATTGCTGGATGTTTGATCATTTCGCTCATGTGGCATTGTAATTCTACGTCCCAGATACGTTGGCGAATTGTAGTCCTAGCTTTCTCGAAGCCTGTCGCTATCAGGGTATGCTGTGGGATCCCCAAGCCTTTAAGCTTTTCCAGCAGTGTAGCTTTCCATTTGGATTGGTAGGTATCTAATAAGGTTAAAGGTGCCAGCCCAACCGGGAACAAAATAAGCTTTAGCCAATAATGAATCTTCAATATCCATATCCGAGTACTGATAGGAATTTGCCCAACCTCCAAACGGACCGCTATGTTGGATATGCAAGAGGGGATCCCCAGCAGGCAGCGGAAAAACTTAGTTTGGAATGCCTCTAAGAGAGTAAGGTTTTTAAAGCTGCAGATCTGGGATCCATATAACAATTGTGATAGTATTTTGGCAGCAAAGACCTGGGAGGCTGCCGGTATGTGTTGGCCCCCTTTCCCATAGAAGAATCTTATTAACGCTTTGGTAGATCTTTCTGCATTTGCAATAGTATTATTAATCTGAAAGCGCCAGGAGCCCCTTTCCTGGAAGGTTACACCCAGGTATTTAAAGGTTGCTACCTGTTCTATTGAGCGATTGTCTATTCTCCATTTGTGCCTCCTTTTTTTAGAGAACACCATGACTTTGGATTTGTTGTAGCTAATTGTTAGTTGTTCGATGCTACAGTATTTAGTAAAAGATCTCAAAAGTTTTCTTAATCCAACACAAGAAAAAGAAATTAAAACTGTGTCAACCGCATATAAAAGGGGCGTACCAGCCAATTTGGGGGGGTGGGCATTTTCTTTCTCCATATTTCCTACTAACGAGTTGATATAGAAGTTAAATAGAGTAGGTGCAAGGACACACCCTTGCCTGACCCCCTGATGGATCTGGATTTCCTTGGATAGGTGGCCCTGTCGGTCACACCTTACCCGGATCCGTGTATTTTCATATAGACTGTGGATGAGATACAGTAGGCATTTGTTTATATTTGCGGCGCTTAGCTTTCCCCAAAGCCTGTCCCTCGGTATTAAATCAAAAGCAGATTTGAAATCTATAAAGGCCACGTATAGGGAACCTCCTTTTCTTGATGTATATTTCTCCGCAAGATGTTGGAGAACAAGGCCCTGGTCTAAGGTTGACCGATTTGCCCTAAACCCAGCCTGTGCTTCTGAAAGAATGTGGTCTTGTTCCAGCCAGTCCACTAATTTGTCGCATAGGTGGGCAGCGTACAGTTTGCTAATGATACTTAGGAGGCTGATTGGCCTGTAATTAGCCGGATCTGATCGGCTCCCTTTCTTGAATAAAGGGATGATGATTGCTAATCCCCAGTCCTCAGGGATAGTGGCCGATTGATCTATGCTGGTAAATAGGGCGGCTAACACAGGGGCCCACCAATCAACATTAGCCTTGAGGAGTTCCGGTGTCAGCACTAAAATCCAAAAGGTATTTCAAGGCATGTTTCAAAGTCCCTCCAAAGTTAGAGGCCCCGACAACTCCAGACTCCCCCTGGCACAGAACCAGATCCCAGAAGCCAGAACAGCCCTGCATAGGAGGATCTATCCAATTTCCCATCTCCAATCCAAACGAGACTCCATCTCTCCAAATCTGACTTTCTCCAAGTTCGGTCATCAAAAACAACAGCTTATGTTCCTGCAAGGCTGCGGCTTTCTCCACTTGTATTACTTGAGGTTCAACAGCAACCTCCTCCTTTGTCTTCTGCACAACTTGCCCTGTCAAAGCAGATTCCTGGGTCGGTTCCTGAGTGGTTTCTATATAGGTATTCACCGTTTGTCCAAAATTATTAACTGCAACAGTCATCAAATCCATCTTCTCATGTAGCTGTTCCAATAAAGCGCTTGTCTTGCAAAAAGCAATCACTAAGGCTTCTTCTGGGCACATTCTTGTTCAAGGTCAATGTCTGGTTCTCACAATCTTTAATCTCTACAGCTGGAGAATTCCCCAGATCGACTCCAACAACACTTTCAAAAGCTCCCTCTAGGGGAAACAATTTCTATTTGTATCCGTCCTTTTAAAAGCAGATCCAGCAACAAAATTACTTTCGTTTTTCAAATATTTTGTTCCTTTTAAATGCAAAAGGAAACATTGGAATCAATATGTTTCTCTTTTTTAACTATCTATCAACAAACGTTTTATTCACGGTCAATGAACTTTCCCAAAACGTCTGTCTTCCTAGCAACCCGTTCCCAATTTCAAGGCGGTGGAAATTTATCTTTCTTTACTCTCTCTCCTGCAGGCTTGAACAAACTAAGATTTCCCCCCTCTTCTCCTGCTTCCAAGGGGGGTTTAGTAGTTTTAGCCGATGGAGATTTAGTCCTTTACAAAAGACTTTCCATACTTTAGCTTGCAATGTCTTTGCTTCAAACTATTTACAAAAGCAGAAGGCGGACTTCCTGTTTAGAACCTTCCCGCTTCGGTGCCAAATTAAAATGTTTCATAGTCCAATTTTCCATTCTACTCACGGGTAGTTTAAAGTCCAACTGTCGACAGGAAAAAGTCAGCGCTCTCCAGCAACAGCAATGCGGGTTCACTCCGTGAAAAGAGCAGTCGATTCGAAGCGCCGCTCACCCCACGTCGCTCCGGATCCCCGAAACCGGGTTTCCCCGCGACTAGGGGAGGCGCAAAAGGTGCCTGCCGAATCCCACGTCCACAGGCTTCTCCCGCCTGTGGTTTTTGATGGGTCTCCGCCTCGCCGTGGCGGTCCAGACCCTAATTTCCACGAAGCGGATTCCTCCCGATCAGAGGAAATCCGCCATTGCCGGAGGCGCTAACCAGGAAGTCAGGCCAGCCCCATTTATAAATAGGGGGTGGAGCTGACAATAGCCAGGCAGTCAGCTCTGGAGATTCACCCTCCCTACCCTCCCTTTGTTTAATGTTTCTTGTTTGCAGGTTAACTTTTTCTTCCTGTTTAGCGGGCGCTGCTATGTTCTTTGACTGGTTGCTGTTGAAAGACTGGGAATAAATTTTTCCTGCATTGACAGGTTTTGCCTTCCCCGTAGCAATTTGTCACAACTTTGGCGGTTATGGCCTTGGGTAGAATCCTTTAGTCTTTTCTTCCCTATAGGGTGGGGGCATGAAGTGGTGACTCACTCCCCTGAGGCGGGGGTTCCAGGGTCCCCCTCTTAAAGGGTTATATATATGGGTGTCACTGGCCATACACTAAAAGGTCATCAGTGAACTACCCTGCATGTGAGGATATGGTCTTGGCTGCCTTGGCTGCCTGCTACATTTACGTCTTGCAGAGCACCCCCATATCCCATTTACCCTGATGAGCCCCAGTTCCCCCCGGCTGAGGGGCTGGGAGGGATACACGCCCAAGGCCTAAGCTAAGCATAGCTGTCAACCTTCCTTTTTTTGCGGGAAATTCCCTTATTCCAGTGCCGTTTCCCGCGGCTTCCCGCTGCTATCCCGGATTGCTAGATATCCCGTAGACTGTCCCCAGGACAGGTGAGGTTGCAGATCCCTTATTTTCGAGGCTGCTGATCCCTTATTTTCAAATCTGAATGTTGACAGCTATGAAGCCAAGATCTTGCTACATTCATAAATTTAACAAAGTTGTGGCCTGATTTTAATTCCATATAATGTTGTCAGAGTCTTTATTCCTTCCTTATGATCCCTGGGGGCTGGGGCTGTCGCCGACTGGTTACACAATCTGTACTCTTAAAAGTTTAGAGTCCATATATAGAGTCAAATGGAATTGGATGTAAACATGTTGGTCCTTGTGCATGAACTGTAGTAAATTTGTGGGGATCAGTGCCTGGCCCTACCATTAGGCAGCATGAAATGGCAACCCGAGTTGGCAGATAATGGGAGGGTTTGAGAGTGGTAGCAAGGTGTTGGAGGACAGAGATAGGTATTGCCATGAGTAAGTAATGGGTTCACAGTCCTGTGCACATTCATTTTTATTGTGGTCCCTGCATAAGCTCAGTTTGTTTCAGTCCACGGCTCATAAAATGCATGTCAGTTTCAGCCATTCTTGTGTTTTTTGAAAATGATATACTTGGCTTTGATCTGGGAGAATTCCTTGCATAATGGATTTTACTATTTGCTGTTCTGCTACTGTTAATCATTGCCCCCTATCACCAAGTATCTATTTGTATACCCACAAGGGTTATGTATTTGGTTTGTACTGCAGTGTCTTTATTTGCACCTGCAAATGTGTGTGTGTGTGTGTGTGTGTGCGTGTGTGTGTGTGTGTGTGTAATATTTTGTCTCCACACAAGCAATAAAATGGTAAGGAGGAATGGAGAGCAGAGATGGCTGGATTTATCTGTGATACTTGCTTAGCAGCCAGTTGCAAAAATAAATCAGAATGCAGAAGGGTGGGATCCTAACCCAACTTCTATGAAAGAAAACAGGATTGATTTAAATAGGAATTACACAATCATGGTAGGAGACAGGATTAGAAACACAACAATGAATGTTAATGGCTACTCACATCACTTCTGTTAAACAGAATTCCAGGGAATGCACACTTTATCGGCACAACAGATCTGACACTGAAATGGGTTGTACAATCATAATGACCTAGTTTGATAAGCTGACTATTGGTTTGTTACTTTTCATGGTTGAATACATGCATGTTGCTAAATCTCACTAGCACTTGCATGAAACTTGAATAGTTTTCAAAGCTCATGAATGGGGCTCAGGTGAGGCACAAGCTCAATTATTGGGGGGAAATGCCGCCACCCCTAGCCATGAACCTGGCTTTCCTTGCACTTCCTAAGCTAGTCTGCTTCCCTCAAGTATGGGTATCTTTGCTGTCTTCTTGCAGCCAAGCTGGTGCCTAATATATTGTTCTGCTTTCATTTGCACTACATCAGCAAGGCCGTGTGTGTGTGTGTGTGTGTGTGTGTGTGTGTGTGTGTGTGTGTGTTGTCATCTGGGCAGCCAAGGACACAGCCCAGGCTTGTACCCTGGGGATCTCACTTTGATTATGCTAATGCAGTGGTTTGACTTCACCCTCAGAGGCACACTCCATTGTCTCTTGAGGCAGATGGATACAAATAACATTCTTTCCAGTAAGTTTCAGCTGCAAGTACAGCCAACTTCTGATCATAAAATGGTACAATATCAGACAGATGTTCCCTCAGTCGCTCTGTCTTCTCTATCCTTTGATCTTGATTTAGCTCTCTGTAAAATGTGGCTCTCTGTTCCCCATTTACTGTTATCGGGATTTATATTTTTATTTCTTTAAAGAAAATGATGCCCACACCCTTTTGGATGAAGAAGTTGACATTTGGAGTCTCTCCAGAACGGTTTAAGTCTGCCAAATTGGAGATCCTGAGAATTTAGTGGGGAGGAAAAGGAATCTACTTTTCTTCATAACACATGTTAGGCAAACTAAAGCTCCAAAAATTATATTAGTTTCATATCTGATGGAGGTGGGGTTTATTTATTTCTTGCCCTAGAATAATTAAGAGGTGGCTGAGTATTGCTTGTAATTTTTTAAAAACACTAGTAGCTTCACACTGACCAATTTAGCTTTCCTAGCACTTGCTCTTGTTGGAAGGGGATGTCCTCTAATTGGCATTGCAAGGTAAAGCTGTCCGCAGCACTGCCTATGGCATATCAAAGAGCTCCAGATAATTTTTTTCCCAAGCAGAGCAGTGGGAAATTTTCGAAAAAGTTTAACAATAATAAAATCATCCAAAAACTGTCCAGTACTCCACGGGCAACATTTAAGCTACCTCACTTTATTGCATAGCGCATGGATCTACAGCAGAAAAACAGAGCATAAACACACACACACACACACACACACACACACACACCCCTTGTATATGTGGTGATATATTACACAAACAATAGAGAGTACAAAAAATGTGACAATAGGCTTTGTGAGGAACCTGATCCAACTTAGAGTGATTTGTTGACATCATGGTCAACATGAGAGGGATAAAAGATCACCTCCAATTTCAGCAGAACCAAAGGAGATGTGGAGTGGGTGCATATCTATCCACACAGAATGGTCTTCCTACCTCTATAAATCCATGTCTTTTCTGTACTGTTAAAAAACCAAATCGAAGACTTGCATTTGAATTTCTAACAGTTTTGTTTTCCTTCTATTACATTTGACTTTATGATAATCCCACCATTTTAGAAATGAAAAATCCCGTTTCCATTCTCATAAGCCATCACATAACTCCATGCTAATCTGCTTCATTTACATTGAATATTAACTTCATTGAGAATGGTACTAATTAATCCTGCATAAATGTAATTTGGTTGCTGCGTAGCTCAGCAGCATGACAATTAACATGGCAATAGGAAGTTAGGCTATCTGATACAGTTTCTGGTTTAGTCCTATTATGCTATGCAGGATGGACACGGCTCACAATGAATTTAATTACTCTGCCTCTGTCGCTTTCTCTTAAACTTGAAAAGCACCTCTAAGCCTTCTTCCTCCTTTGCAGAACACAGTCCTCCTACATTTGCTTTCCCACCCTGTTCCTCTTGCAATTCATTCCACTTGGGTTGTCATCATTACTAACAGCTAATGCCTAATGCCCTTGCTTGCAAGGTCACCACTTGCCAAGGTAGCACTGAAAGCAGCTAGCATTATTTAATTACCAGCAACACAGAATCCAACTGCTGTCCAAAACAAGAACAACAAAAACACCTAGATGTAAATAAAGAATAATAAATCCAACAGATTAATATAATCATATGATCACTATATTCCCCCAATAAATAAAACTCCAGCCACTGGCGGGGGGTAGGGAGAACACCTGGTTTCCAGGTGATAAGCGTTTTGTCTTAATCTTCCACAAGCCCAGGCATCACATTCACCCCTTTGTCTCCAGGACTTGGCTGAGAATGGGAAAGAACAGATGAGGGTTGAGGGCCATTAGACCCACCAAAAGTGGGTCACATGCATGCATGTGTGTGTGCGCGCGTGTGTGTGTGTGCACATTACACCTTTGATTGTCGGTCCACCCATTGTTTTTGTATGGCTATTATAAACCAAGCTGTTTCTTGCATTCTTAATAAGGATGGGCCCAAATCTCCCTCTCAGTTTCCCCACTGAAACAGAGGCTGAATTTCTGCGGCTTTTAGAGAAAGGCATTTTCCTGAGATGATGGGCAGTTTCCTTACAGGGCTTCATGAGAAAGTCTGATGAGTGGAAAGTGTGGCGACTTTCATGGCTTATAGCTGATCACACTTCTCATTATACCACTGGAATGATGTCGCATTACTCATAAGGCATTCCGTAAAGTGCAACTGAATGGAAGCTGTGGAGAGAGTTCGCTGCTTCTGTTAAGTGGCATTTAAAAAAAACGTTCAAAGAACAAGGAGAAAAGAGGAAAGGTCTTTTGAGAGGGTTTCACCCCACTCCCCAACAAACGGCCTCAAAAAACAATTTTGACATGTTTGGCAAGGTCTTGACTGTATTTTTGAAGGCTGTGCAGGCCCCACATCCCAATGTGATTCAGAGCCCTTTGTAGCAATTTGGGGACCACAGAGCCTAGGGCTTGCCGATCAGAAGGTCGGCGGTTCGAATCCCCATGACGGGGTGAGCTCCCGTTTCTCAGTCTCTGCTCCTGCCCACCTAGCAGTTTGAAAGCACATCAAAGTGCAAGTAGATAACTAGGTACCGCTCTGGCGGGAAGGTAAATGGCATTTCCGTGTGCTGCTCTAGTTCACCAGAAGCAGCTTAGTCATGCTGGCCACATGACCTGGAAGCTGTACGCCAGCTCCTTCGGCCAGTAAAGCGAGATGAGCGCCACAACCCCAGAGTCGTCTGCAACTAGACCTAATGGTCAGGGGTCCCTTTACCTTTACTAGTATTTTAATAAGGATCTGAACCCCATTAAATATCTGATTGTGAAGGAGAATAAAAAGAAGGAGACTGAATAGCCTTTGTATTTTTGTTACAATTAAATGATGCAAACAATCATTATGAGAGCCAAATTAGATATATAATGTCACAGATACCCTTTTTCACTGTCGTAAAGTATTTTTCTCTCTTGACTGAACATATAACCAACTGAACACAATCGTGCCTGGTAATTGTTTACTCAGACATATTTTTAAGGGATTTTCTTATAATATAAAGGTACAAGTTATATTTTAATAACTTTGAAAACTTATTCATTATAGGTTGATTCTTATGGTGATCATTGTTCCATATGAGATTATCATTTCTACAACATTTTCAGATGAGTGTTATATATTACAGTTTTATGCCATATTTCCAACAAAAAGAATTGCTCAAGGCAGCTTACAACGTTATATATGCAGACTTTTAAACATGTTTTAATAGAGTAAATGTAAGTTTATAAAAAAATAAAATCACAGAATTACCTGAGGCACACTTTACTATATTATCTATTTATACATTAGATCTAACAATTCATTGATTGTGTCAATATACGGCAGTTAATAAATAAGTATCAGGCTATCATCCCATCAGAGAGAATACTATTCAGTTACAAACTGTAACTGAATTTGTTTTGGACAAAGCAATATTATTATATTTATGAACTGATGTACTTTGATATTTCTATAGTCAACACTTGTGGTTTTGTGATCACTTTCCTATGACTTCATGAGTGTGTGTGTGTGTGTGTGTGTGTGTGTGTGTTTGACTGGCATTGTACTTGTCAATGAATTGTTTTGAAATTTTCCCACCAGCACATTGTATTTCTCCCCATATACTATCCAGCAATGGACTTGAGTCTGCCTCTTTTTGTTATCTCTAGATGTTTGGCATTTCTGTACAAAGCACAGAATGTCTTATCATGCAGGACTTTGCCCATTCTTACAATTTACTTCAGAATAGGGGTGAGGTGGGACCATTGATTTTTCGCTGTCACCTACATTGATACGCTTCAGAGCTGGCTGTGTACATTTTCACATTTGACAGTCACATATTCTAGACTATATATTTTAATTTAAGAACACAGAATGGAGATTGAAGCAGCAGGGGAAAGTGCCTCTCTGGAATCTGCTGTCTGAAGCAACCACTTGATGTAAAAGCTAACAATGATTTGGTTTGCGTGCTGAGGTCCCACAAAACCCCTACCCCAATAACTCAGACATCACACATAATTTTTGTTTTAGGTTTTTGGCATAATTTTGGCCACAACTTTATTTTATACAAATTGAGAGTGGTTGCTTAGGCATTGGTTATGACTACCTGTCCCCCCCCCCCCCGCCTTGGGGGGACAGCACTGACTCCGTAGCCAGTCCCGGAGGAAACATGGTCAGAGTCAGATGGAGCTGCGTAACAGGCCCTCACTGCTCCGCGCATGTTCCTTGAAGCTTACGCGGCCCGCACCCTGCCGTCAGGGTTTGGACGAAGGGGATGGTAAGCTTCAGAATTCCTTTAACGGAATACCCGTCAGCAGCAGCATTGGAGGGGCAGGCACAGCCAATCCATACCCCTCCACCAACCAATTTTAACCAATGCCTAACCGCCATTTGAGCCCTTACGCTCGCCGCCAACCACTCACAAATTAAACCACACCCTCAGCCTGGACACTAAAGCATCCAACCACACATCATTCCCCACTGGCGAGAGATGAACCCCGTCATCCCTGTAAAATTCAATCGCCTTGAATGAAATCAGAGGGTGAGGGACCACAGACCCGCCCAGATTCACCACCAGCTTGCTTGCTGCGGAATTAATCCGCTTCCTTACACGTTCGGTGGCAGCTGGGCAAGGACTACCTCACCAAATGCGGCGTTGCAATAGCTGTGACCAAATTAGCTTAGTTGACGGCACCAGTGCCGCCAGCTCTCCAAGGTCCTGTAATATGGTAGCACGCAGCCCGTAGCAGGAAGAGGAAACCATATTGTTCTCCCCGAGCTGCACCACGATCGCTGAAGGAGGGCCCCATTGGAGGACACGCCTTCGTATGAGAGGTAAAAATTCCCTCCACAGCATCCCCCTTCTGGAGATCCAGGACACGTGTACGTGCTGCGGGAATCCCAGGCCTTCACCCAGTCCAGACTGACGAGCTCTGTTCGCAGCCCAATGCACAATACTGTGCCCTACTATCCAGATACGGATAGCGGCCCGACCTGAAGAAGAGGACGAAGTGTCATTCCGTCTCCACTTAGACCGCCTCCTGGAGCTCCTTTTGTGGCGGCGGTGCCCACCAGAAGAAGTCTTTGAAGGTGGAGGAAGGCTGTCCTCCACAGAAGACTCCAAAACATCACCTTGCTGCACAGCGCCTGGAAGTGACTGAAAAGAAACAACCTGTGAATGACCCATAATAGAACGCGGCACCACGGAAGACTGCACAGGGAACCTCGACCAACCTGGCCCCGCGTCGATGCCCTTCTCCTGGCCCCAACCCTAGTACGCCCCCGCCCCCTTTGCGTGACAACCTGTGGCCCAGGCAGGACAGGGGACGGGGACGGTTGCGTGTCAGGTAATAAACCATCGGCTGACAAATATACTCTCTCATCTTCACTAGATGACGATGCTGGAGAAGAGGCACCCGCAGGAGGAGCCGGCATCGCTGATGAGGTCGATGGGGTTGAGCAACGATGCATCATGCCATCCATCTCCGCCTCCACCCTTGCCAGTGCCACCGGGTCGCCAGCCAAACTAGAAACCATGGACTGGATGTGTTTCAACGACTGGCCGGGCTCGGGAGAACGTAAGGCCTGAGACGGGCCCTTAATAGGTCGCTTTGCAGAGGTGGTGGGACCAGGCCTCCTTGTTGCCTTCTTTGGAGCCATACCTACTACCGGAGTAAAATTAAAATAAAATAAAATTAAGATCAAAATGGAAAATTAAAGTTACAAATTAATAATAATAATAAAAGGAAGCAGGAACTAAATCGCTGAAATAAAGATCGGACAACAAAATAATTAAATAATTAAATCTCCAGCAGTGATTGCAAACAGGTGGAAAATATCACCACCACCAGGTGGCGAAGTGAGTAATTTCAGAATTTAAGCTCTGCCTTTACCCACTGCAGCCACTAGAGGCCGCCACTCAATTTCAAGCCAGGCCTGCAATTGCAAGGCCTGGCCACTAGATGCCAGCACTTGGCCCGACAAGGAGGCAAAATGGCGCTCCCGCCAAAAGCCTCAGGCTGCAAGGCCTACAGCCGCCCCCTCCAACCAACGTCCCCAGAAGCCAGTCACCAGCTCCCTGGGCAGCCAGCGACTGAAGCAATAAGCCTGCAGACTCTCAGCCCTGTGCTGGCTCCAACAACCATTCCCCCAACCCTCAGTGCCCAAAATGCAATGGAATACTGAAAGGAGTCTCGCCTTGATCTTTTACCAGCAGACAAGTTTTAACTTGTTGCCGATCCTGCATAGGTAAAATTGACCGACTTCCTGCCCATAGGTTGGAGCCTATTCCAACCTTCCAAGGCCCTGCGCATTACAAACTTTATGCAAGGGTCTCTGAAAAATAAAGCTTCAGTATAACAGACATTGCAGCGGACTGAATTCTTATAGTTATAACAGCACGCCCAATCTGCAGCAGGTGGACCAAATACTGCAGGGTCTGCTCAGAGGATGGGGGCCAGTTCATCTGAATGGCCGAGGACTGCCAGCTTAAGGCTAAGAAATCCATCCAGGCCTTCCCATAAGAGCTAAAAGCAGAAGGGGAAATGGAAGCTGCTGCTCTCTGTAATTACTAATTGTTGTCAAAATGCCACAGGTGGTCTGGAAAAGTCTGGCAATAGCTGAGTGTCTGGAGCCCAGGATCTGAAGCGCTCCATCTGAAAATGGGATAGAGTGTCAGTGACATCATTAGAGGATCCCGTAATCAGGAGAGCAGAAAACACAATATTAAACCTTAAGTGGCGCAGCTCAAAAGCGTGAGCGGAGGGGCGGAGACTCTGCTGGAGCGTGAGGACTGTTTAGCCAAGACGCTCACCACTACCTGGTTATCAGACCAAAAGCAGATCCGATGGTCACTGAACTCCTCGGGCCACATGTGAACTGCTACTACAATGGGGAAAACTCAAAAGTTAGGTCACATGATTGCCTCACCATACCAGGCTTGAGGCCATGGCTTTGCACACCAGCAGCCCCTGAAATAAAAAACCAAAGGGCAAAGATCCAGCAGCATCAGCATTGAAGCCTTATTTACCTAGGGATCCATTAGCCACGCCATCCCCTGGACCTCGGAGGGAACAAAAGTACCAGGAAAGCAATATCTTCTTTGGAGAAAAAGAGTTTATTGAGATCTGAGCACAGAGTCAAGGTCTGTACTCAGAGACAGCCAACTCGATAGTTCCTAAAAATGTACTGGCTGTAAAGCAAGACATTTCAGCAGACTTTCTTATACCCGCAGACTTGCTTGCTAAACACATTTTTATTGCTTGCTAGACATTCCTGTCTTTCTGCTAAGCCAAGCACTCCCTCCCACCTCCTTGTACACGTGTCTTCTTTTGCTAGCTAAGCTTTCCCTTCGTATCTCTTCTTAAAAGCAGAAGTAAAGCAGGAAACATCTTGCTAGTGGTTTTTCGGTTAACAGCAGTTTCTGGCTGGGCAGGAAGCGACCTTCTGACCTGTAGCTAGCATCAGCAGTTTCAAGTAGCTGGTTTAGGCTTTTGCAAGCAACTGCAATTTTTGGGCTGTTTTTGACCCTCCTAGCAGAGTGCAGGAATTTACTATGTGTAGATAATATATGAGAGCAACAGAATAAAATATTGAGAGAAACTTTTCCCATCTCCCTTTACTCCGTCCTCTTCTTTTGAACAATCTATTACTTAGATTCGTTCTGGGGTAGGGGTCTATATTCTCTTATTACAGCAATAACGCGAGGTCCCATCATGCGAGACATCATCTTTCCCATCATATGTTGCAGGCATTGCATTAAGCAGGGTATACAGAAGCAGAAAAGCAATAGAAGCATTATTGGGCCTATTCTTCCCACAAATACGATACCGTTCATGCCAACAGAAATACGAGAGCATCCATATGACAAGGGCGGTACATATCACTCCTACCCACCAAACCCAATATCTCCATGGTTCCTCCCACCAATATTCAGGGGGTGTGCTCATTGTTGAAGAGCCCACTGATATTTGTGCCCGACTACCTGTTGAGCCTCAAGGATGAGAGCCCACCGGTGAGCTGATGCTCCCACTATGTGGGCCAATTTTTCTATTAGCCCTGTTGGGTGGATTGAACTCTCGTGCTGCCTCCCTAGTGACCAGAGCATATGGAAGCTGAAATCCTGGGGTGGCAATTCTTACTGGCACTTGTTTAGTAATTTCAATGCACACCTGGCTAAGGCTCCCACCCCTGCAATACTTGCATTAAGATAGGTTCTGTCCCATCTATGACCTGGGTTAAGAGTAGGACCTGGTCTATCAAATGAGGTTGGTACAGTGCTCTACCTTCCAGATAACAGTTGACTACCCTCCCACAACAGCAAGAGCGGTCCAGAACTAGATAGATTTCGATCGTCTCTGCAGCTTCCCGTAAGAGCACTGTCCACGCGTGCTGGTCAGTGGTGTGGGAGAGGAGCCACAACGGGGTAGTGGGGTGTCTCAATACGGTAATCTCATCAAACCCCAGTTTCCAATAGCCAAAGAGCACGCCATCTTTTACCACCGGCAAGACGAACCAGTCGTAGCAGAGGCCAGCAGGCCAATAGGGTTGGTATGGTTCGGTAGGGTCAGGGCAATAAGACATAGAGCAAGTCAATAAAGAAAATAAGAGAGAAAAGAGAAAGTCTTTGTAACTGTCCTTGTGATGATTAGTCGCAGGATCGCGTTGCCCGTGGCCTAACGCTTTTTCCTGGTAGCGTCAGACACAAGGTGATGATCAACTTCAGAGGGTCAGCAGGATTTCTCTTGCAAGTCCAGACACCCTTCTTCAGATGCGTGTGATGTACCCAGGGGATCACCTCGACTACTTTCACTGCAGTTGGGGATGAGGGGGTCGCCAGACGCTGTCACTCAGAGGAACTGGTGAACCGGCTCAGCGAGACTGCCGCGGGACTGCAGGTGTACGCTCGAGGGAATACCTGGAAAGGAAGCAAACACACACAACAAACACAGGAATTGCACTTGTTCTTGGGTGATGTGATCTCCCATCTGCCCCAAACTGGCAGGGATGCCTTGGACGAAAGGGGTTGGCCTGCCATATAGAAGTTCAAAGGGTGATAGTTCTCAGTCTCTTGGTTGGCGCACAGGGCACATTTTGGGATATAGCAGCAGTTAGATATAGCAGCAGTTAGTTGAGGTAGAATATTCTCCCAAGATGTGCTTTAGCAGCTGGGCCTCCCAAATGGGTGGACTCGTGGTAATTCTTTACAATTGTGCTGGCCAGACGTTGGGGTACAAAAACACGGCTGTCTGGTCCTTCCTGGAGCGTTGCTCCTTCTTGGCTGGTCCACTGCTGTTCATCAAGGGTGTAGCGTGGTTCCACATCGTCTGGAGTGAGTACTGGTACCAATATCAAAAGTCCTGGTGGTGCCTCTAAATTGGCTGGAGAACAAATGTCTACGTTGGGGGCGCTGCCTGCGGGCGCCCCTCCCATCCAATTCTTCACCGTGCATAGAGATATCAGCCTCTGGAGTGATATCAGCAAGGCAGTCGTCACTGGAGGGGATCTTCAGGATGCTGAGACACAGTCCAATCTGAAGCAGCTTTCTCCACTTGAATGTGGTGGACCCAAGGGGTGGTGCCAGCGATCTTCACAGCTGTGGGTGTGGAGAGCAGATGGGCCCTTCCAGCACGGTTGCAGTGGTGCCTGGGACCAGTCTTATCCACACCTCGTCACCTGGCTCAAACTGGTCACGCAAGGAGTTCGGGCCTGGGTTGAGAGAGAAAATCTCGAGAGAGAGACTGTACATAATTGTTCAATTCCACATCTTGAGCAGGGATAGGTGAAAGCATGCACACATAAGGAACCGGTCTTCCAAACATCACTTCAAAAGGGTGACAAGTGAATACGTTTCAGTGGGAGGCTACAAACTCTAAGCAAAGCCAAGGGCAACATGGACACCCAATCAGACCCTGTTTCTTGGGTCAATGGTTTTTCAAAGTCCTGTTCTTCCTTTCCTATTTTCCAGAACTTTTGGGGCCTATATGCAGTACCCACCATCTTCCTTCTTCACTGGCAACAGTGGGGTGTTTCACTGTGATTGGCATTGTTTCAAAATTCCATGTTGAAGCAATCGCTTCAAATGCACCCACACTCCTTCAGCTGCCTGTCGTGGGATGGGGTATTGGTTTTTATCTTCCGCCCATAGTCTAGGGTCAACATCATGAAGCAGGCTAACAGGGAGGATTCCCTCCTCTTCTTTTACCATCATCAAGCACCAATGGTCTCTCAGGGGTATTTCTAAAGAAAACTCTCCTGCTGGTCCAGTTGTCATCATTACTTCCCCCATTGGTTGGAAGGAAATCTGGGCTTGTAATTTTGTTAACAAGTCTTGGCCCAATAAAGAATGGGACACTCTGGTATATACAAAAATTTGTCTAGGCAGCAGGTAACAGACTGCAAAAACGGGGCCTTTTGTGATTTACCTGTGGCTCTAATTATATTAACCACTTGGTTTGTGGGTTTTGTTACAGGCACAGGTAAGACTGAGTGGGCAGCTCCCTTGTTCACCTTCTCCTACCTGTAATAAGGTAGCTAGGTTAAGGGCTGTGGTAACCTGAAACTTCAGGCGTGAATGTAATAACAGCATCTGGCACTTCCTCTTGGAGTTACACAGCTGGTGTCCTGTCCAAACGTGAATTTATCTGCCTTTGTGAGTAGGGTGGCCACTGCCACAATCACTCTCATACGGGGGGGGGCAACCTCTGTTCTGTTGGGGTTAGCTTCTCTGACAAGTATTTGACAGGTTGCTGCCAATTTTCCAGTTTCTGGCATGAGGCTCCCTTGGCTACCCCCCTGGTCTTCATCTATGAACAGGGTAAAAGGCTTCTTGGGGTTTGGGTGCCAAGCACTGGGGCTTGTTGTAATGTCACTTTGAGATCCTGAAAAGCCTGCTGCTGTTCCCTGCCCCATATAAAAGGATCCTTCTCTATTCCCCTAGTTGACTCATGCAGGGGCCAAGCAATGCTTCTGTAGTTAATAGTGAGTCCAGGGGATATTGTACATCATCATAAGTGGGATTATAGGTTTTTTTAAAAAAAAATCCCTTCAAACAATTTTACAATCTTTGCTGGATTCTCCTCAAAAGAGGGGTTCTGATTTCTTCAATTACAAACATCTGCACTTGAAAAGGGTATATGCTGTCTGTGCCTCCGTTTGTCCAGCTGGGACAGGGGCTGGTGGATCATAAACCCTCTGAAGGGGCATTTCTCCGGCTGCCTGATCCTTCCTGGTTTTCTCATACTGTCTGTGAGACATAACTCTCTTCGCCGCCTGTCCCCACTTACGTTGCCATCTCTTCCTCTTTTCAGGGGTGCAGCATTCTGCTGCCTCAACTAACAAGGGGCTTACATCCAACTTCTCCCTCAAATGGCTTTGCAAACTCCTTTAGTCTCTTTTTCTGTTTTTCTGTCCACATTTTCTTTCCTTGATTCATATCATCTAGTGTCTTCCTAAATTCTTCCTCTTCTTCCGTCTCACTATCCTCCTTCGCAGGTCCTCCTCCCCCTACACCAGCACTTCCCTGTGCTTCTTGATCTTGGCCTGGGGGGGGGGTTGGAGGGGCTGTTGGTGGAGTGTAAGGTGGTGGCTTAATCACTCCCCCTCCTCATCTTCTGGGTCTTCTAACACCAGAGGCTTCACTGTACAAATCCTGTTCTGTGTGTTGCTGTCACAGCAAGACTTTAGCCATGGTAGATTCTTTTTTACATTGGTCTTCCATGTAAAGATATAGGGGATCTGGTCTGGGTGGACATTTAATATATTTTGCCACAGGGGGTTGATTTGCCACAGGAGGTTGATTAATTGCAAATCAAAGCCACGCAGTTCCCTGGGTTGGCAAGTCCACCTCACATAAAGTTTTGAGTCTCTGTTTTTCAATTTGAATCATCACTCTTCGTGGCTGTTTTCCAGTTATTTAAAAAGCATTCCAGAGGAATACATTGGCTTGCTCCAGACCCTATTTTTTCAGATACTACCGCTCCTAACTGGGTTTTCAAAATTCTCTCACACTCCACATGCTACAGTTTGTCAGAAAATGCACAACCCTACAATCGCTCGGCCAAGGGGACACTAAGCCTTGGCCCTCATTCAACAATTCATCCACTGGAGTATCTGACACACAACAAAACACTTAATTCCCTCTGCCCCATTCCCTTTCCCAAACCTTTACCAATTCCTTTCCTGGTGGCATTCTTACTGCCGGGCACCCTATTGCCAACTACCAGGTGAGGCTGATCAGGCCTCTGGCCCTTTCCCTCGGGCCCCTAGCCCTTTCCCTCGGGCCCCTAGCCCTTTCCTTCGGGCTTACCTTTTCCGCTGCGGACCTGTCCCCTCGGCGCCGTTCTGTCCTCTTATTCTCCCTCAACCACATGTCTCCACTCCAGGACGGTGTGGCAATTTCCCCCTACAAACTGGCAGGGTGTGCACTGGAAATGCGAACGCCGATCGGAGCTGTTCACCTTGGTTGAGCCTGGCCCTCCGGTCCGTATTTGGAGAGGGGGCAAATCCCGGACGAGCCCCCAGAGAGATGAAGCCTTATTTACCTAGGGATCCATTAGCCACGCCATCCCCTGGACCTCGGAGGGAACAAAAGTACCAGGAAAGCAATATCTTCTTTGGAGAAAAAGAGTTTATTGAGATCTGAGCACAGAGTCAAGGTCTGTACTCAGAGACAGCCAACTCGATAGTTCCTAAAAATGTACTGGCTGTAAAGCAAGACATTTCAGCAGACTTTCTTATACCCGCAGACTTGCTTGCTAAACACATTTTTATTGCTTGCTAGACATTCCTGTCTTTCTGCTAAGCCAAGCACTCCCTCCCACCTCCTTGTACACGTGTCTTCTTTTGCTAGCTAAGCTTTCCCTTCGTATCTCTTCTTAAAAGCAGAAGTAAAGCAGGAAACATCTTGCTAGTGGTTTTTCGGTTAACAGCAGTTTCTGGCTGGGCAGGAAGCGACCTTCTGACCTGTAGCTAGCATCAGCAGTTTCAAGTAGCTGGTTTAGGCTTTTGCAAGCAACTGCAATTTTTGGGCTGTTTTTGACCCTCCTAGCAGAGTGCAGGAATTTACTATGTGTAGATAATATATGAGAGCAACAGAATAAAATATTGAGAGAAACTTTTCCCATCTCCCTTTACTCCGTCCTCTTCTTTTGAACAATCTATTACTTAGATTCGTTCTGGGGTAGGGGTCTATATTCTCTTATTACAGCAATAACGCGAGGTCCCATCATGCGAGACATCATCTTTCCCATCATATGTTGCAGGCATTGCATTAAGCAGGGTATACAGAAGCAGAAAAGCAATAGAAGCATTATTGGGCCTATTCTTCCCACAAATACGATACCGTTCATGCCAACAGAAATACGAGAGCATCCATATGACAAGGGCGGTACATATCACTCCTACCCACCAAACCCAATATCTCCATGGTTCCTCCCACCAATATTCAGGGGGTGTGCTCATTGTTGAAGAGCCCACTGATATTTGTGCCCGACTACCTGTTGAGCCTCAAGGATGAGAGCCCACCGGTGAGCTGATGCTCCCACTATGTGGGCCAATTTTTCTATTAGCCCTGTTGGGTGGATTGAACTCTCGTGCTGCCTCCCTAGTGACCAGAGCATATGGAAGCTGAAATCCTGGGGTGGCAATTCTTACTGGCACTTGTTTAGTAATTTCAATGCACACCTGGCTAAGGCTCCCACCCCTGCAATACTTGCATTAAGATAGGTTCTGTCCCATCTATGACCTGGGTTAAGAGTAGGACCTGGTCTATCAAATGAGGTTGGTACAGTGCTCTACCTTCCAGATAACAGTTGACTACCCTCCCACAACAGCAAGAGCGGTCCAGAACTAAAATCCCTGTGCAAGTATCCTGCCAAGGCCAACTACTATTGCATACATATAGGAATTGCAACCATTGCATGAGATCCCATTGCATGAGAAAGGTAAGGGGACCTCAACATTTAGGAATTGCAACCATTGCATGAGAAAGGTAAGGGGACCTCAGGCCGCAGGCAGCCTGGCCTAGTGGGAAGGGAAGGGGCGGCCTGGGGCAACCACTCTGCATGCAAGGTTAATTAAGAGACCCAGCAAGATCGGATCTGGTGAAGCATCACTTGCTACAGAGGAAGTATTACAAAATAACTTCCTCCAAGGCAGACAGCTTCTCCATAGGCAAGTGGTATGTTTTAGCAACGATATCCAACTGGATCCCTAAATAAAATGGGAATATGGGCAAAAGGTCTTGAGGTATTGCTTGCCAGCTTCCAGCCCCGCTTGGGCAGGGGGCACCTTGTGCTGCCATCATAATACGTAAATTTACAGGGCCGACGCTGGCCAGAATCCCTAAAAAAAAAAAAAAAAAAGTCCCGACAAAACTGCTGCCGAACCAGCTTCCTTTTCAGACACACACTGTGCAAAGCAAAAACACACTCCGTGCAGTGCTCACACAATCCATGCAATGCAGCTATACTCCGTGCGATGCAGCTACACACTCCGTTCAATGCAACTACACACTCAGTGCAATGCAAAAACGCACTCCGTTCAATGCAAACGCACTCCATGCAATGCAACTACCCTCCATGCAATGCAACTACTCACTCTGTGCAATGCAACTACACACTCCATGCAATGCAACTACACACTTCATGCAATGCAACTACACACTCCGTTCAATGCAACTACACACTCCGTGCAATGCAAAAACGCACTCCGTGCAATGCAAAAACGCACTCCATGCAATGCAACTACCCTCCATGCAATGCAACTACACACTCCGTTCAATGCAACTACACACTCCATGCAATGTAACTACACACTCTGTGCAATGCAACTACACACTTCGTTCAATGCAACTACACACTCCGTGCAATGCAAAAACGCACTCCGTGCAATGCAACTACCCTCCATGCAATGCAACTACACACTCCGTACAATGCAACTACACACTCCGTGCACTGCACACACCCTCTGTTCAATGCAACTACACACACTGTGCAATGCACTCTCTGTGCAATGCAACAAATAAAACAAAAAACAAACAAAGCACCCACTCTGTGCAATGCCACTACACCCTCCGTGCAATGCACACACCCTCTGTGCAATACGCACACACTCTGTGCAATGCACACACACCCTCTGTGCAATGCACACAACCTCCGTGCAACGCAAATGCAAATCTCTCACGCAATGCAATGCAAATGCAGCCCGTGCAGCGCTGTGCCCTGCAACGCACAGAGCAAACTGCAGTGCGGGCACACAAAGGTGCTTTCTCCCGCTTGCATATTGCAAACGTGGCGCCTGTGACATCCCTCGCAGTGAGGGAACCACCAAAAGGCCCTCGACACTGGACCTAAGTGTCCAGGTAGAGCAATGGGGGAGCATGCAGCTGTCCCATATAGGGACCAATCCTGCAACCTAGGCATTACCGGCACTATGCGCTGACCAGCTGAGCTATCCAGGATGATCCCTAAAGACCCAGGACAGCCTCACCCTGACCCCTGTAGGGGTCCAAGGTGATGTCTGAATCATGATTCCTGCTCCTCTTTGCCCTCCTCCTAGATTGCAGCCTTTGAAGATGCTTCCTTCTGGAAGACACCTGGGGCATCCACAAGTCATCCCCTGCAGGAGAGGCAAGCTCTTGAGGCATTTGCAAAAGCCCCAGTCATAGTCCGCAAAAACTAAACAATGTAAGGAACCGGTGAAACCAATGCTTCATGGACCACATGGGGACACTATACAGGCCGGAAACGCTTCCAGGCCATCGAATTCTAGGGCAAAGCCCTAGGATCACCTGCTAGGCCAAGCATAAATGTTTCCAGTGAAATAGCAGAGTTGAGGTAGCCCACAGCTTGTCCAGGTACCCCTGCTTGCCCTTTTAGAGGGAAGCACCCCTTCAAGAAACCCAAAGTTCCTTTATTACAAATGGGCCGAACTACCCAGCAACAGAATAGCCCAAAAGGAGCAGTTTGTTTTGTTTTGTGATAACAATGGCTAAGAGGGGGATATGAACCTTGTCTCCCAGGTCCTAGTCCTACACTTTAGCCACTAAACCACAATGGCTCGCCTCTAAAATGGCAGTCGCCACTATCAGGGCAAAACAAACTTAAAGAAAATAAACTTGTTCAGAAACAGCATAGTTCAAGAGCATATACAGAGTGCTCATAGTCATTGGAGGCACAGAGAGCCTCTGCCGCCCTCTGTCTGCCTCAGATATACATTAGCAGCAACTGAGCCTGCAAGCAGGTACATTCTTATAGAGAGGTCAGAGACTTAACAATTAACTGCTACCTGTAGCATACTTAGGCTTGGAAGTTATGCGCAGGCCGAATAGGGCTCCATGCCTCTGCTCTTGAGAATCTTAGTCTCATAGCAATATTAAAGGAACTCAAAATAGTGCTCCCGCCCAAGGCTGGATTAAAATTTGGCCAACAGCGCTGCACACACTCAAATAAAGCCAACCTTCGGGGGTGCTATAAACGAAAGTGATTCCAGCTAAGCTGGGAACAGCCCTGACTAGCCCCACAATTTACAACAAGAGAAATGGGGGAAACCTTTTTGCGAAAGAAAGGCAAGCCACAGATACAGGGAGAATCTTCCCACAGGGCAGGGTAAGGGGTGGGGTGGAAAATTGAACAGGAAAAAGGGGAACTAAATTATTTAAGGGACTAAAGAGGATTAAAAGAAGGGGGAAATAAAGAAATGTAACCATGAGGCATCAGGCATAAGCCTGCATTTTATTAATGTTTGATCAGGACTTGTATATTAAAGAGAGAGCCTAAAAGATTTTCAAAAGTTTCATGCCAGGCAAGAAGGCTAGCTGCTTAAGAAAACACTGGCAATGTTTTTCCTAGACAAAGGGGCCCCTTGATTGATAGCAGAAAACAATTCTCAAAGTCGTAAAAGCTGAAATTACAGACTGAGTAAGGCACTGACCCTACATGTTATAGAAGATAAAAAAGGCAGAGATAAACATAATTAATAGTTGGTAAATAGAAAAATAATGCCAATGTGCCTCCCAGTAAAATGAGCCAGATCTTCTAAGGTTAAAAAGGCCAAGACCAAATGGAGAAGCATCTAGCTGGGAAGTCTTTTAAAGCTGTTTCTTTCTTAAACTGAGAGAGTTTCAATAAATGTTGGGAAGAGCTAATGGAAACAAAGCAGCTGGCTGAAGCAGCTGGCTGAAGGGGGGGGGAATGTAAACTAAAGAGGTTTCTTCTGAAACTGTTTTAAACTGAGTTCCCTTTTTAAAAAAGGCCTTATTCTTTTTAAAAGGCTACCTATGTTATGTATTGTCTTAAATGTAATTATGCAAAGGATTTAACAAATGCTAGAAGAGTTGTATTTATCCTGGAATTAAGTCAGCCAGCAGCCTAGCCCCCTACCAGACGGCAAGACGCCATCAGAGCTGTCCTGATATATGGCTGTCAGACATTTGTTTGGAAACCTTCAAATGAAGGATATCTTTCAATGTTGATGTGAAACTCAAGATCCTTGACATATGTTTAAGATAAAAATTTAAGATTAACCATTTGTTTTAGAAGGCAATAGGGCAGGGAGGGCAAGAGGTGAGCTGGTAATTAAGATTCCTTGTTGAGACACATGTAAGATATATTACTACTTATTTGTCATTTATAGATGTAACAATATATAGCTCTTTGTCCTCCATATAAGGACAGGAGGATATGGGTGTATCTTTTTGTGATTGGATATAGCAATCAGCCAATAGGAAATCCAACCAGGCTGATTGGACAGAGGCAGCCAGAGGAGGAGCAAAGGGGGCTGGATTAAGGGAATATAAGGGCTGGCCATAATGGCAGGAGGCCAGGCCAGAGCTTGGTAACCATATACCACTGTGCCTCTCATTTATTTGTCTGACAAATAAATAATTATTTTAATTTCTCTATTGCTGCGTTGAATATTTCATTCCAGCTAAGCGTTAACCACAAGCAGGGTGCTACATTTTATGGTGCTCCTGTGACTCGGATAAGTGGTCTGCTGGAACGCAGCCCCTTCGCCTCACTGGGCGGGGTACAAGAGAGAAGACAACTGATTGCTTACCCAAGCGCGCACTGGTAAATTTTTCCAGGGGGGACGCAGAAGTCTCGTCTGTCTGATACCCTGCTCACTGGCGGCGACGGACCGGGGGGAAACGGAACCAACCAAGGGTAAGTGCACAAAGGGATTTTTGGCCCTCCAATTAACTGGGAGGAAGAGAAGTCTTGATCAAACTTCTGCGTCTCAGTAAGTGGGAACTGAGTACGCTAGGTGGTTGGATACATCAGATGGTGATCTGGTGGGGGAAAAGGGAAGAATGGGAGGTAGTGTGTGGTGAAGTATCTAGCGCATTGTATGTGTGAGAAAGTACAGAGCAATCTGTAGCTGACCTGAGTGTGGAGTGGGCAGTACTTCGGTTCCTGGTAAGGCGACTTCACCAGGCAAGGAAACCCACGAAGCATGTGTGTGAGTGACTGAGTGGATACTTCACAGGGCCATACAATGGGAGTTGGGGGTTCAAAAGGGGAAAATACACCTCTTGAATGTATGTTAAATAATTTTAAGAAAGCCTTCTCAGGGGCATATGGAGTCAAAATGACGCCAGAGCGCCTGAGAACGTTATGTGAATTAGAGTGGCCAAAGCAAAATACTGAATGGCCATCTCAAGGAACCTTTGATATAAATTTAGTAAGCAAACTTTGGTCTAACATCGCCAAAGAAATTGGAGGGTGCCCAGAACAATTTTCATATATAGATTCCTGGCTGAGCACATTAAATAAAAATCCTCCATGGATAAGGGAATGCAAAGTCCAACGATGCAAATTATTGGCTGTAAAAGCCGAAGCTAGGAAAGGAATCTTGCCAAATAAACTCAAACCCATTTTTGAGGGACCAGAGGAAGAGCTGCTTCCACCTCCACCCTATGCTCCACATCGAAGGGAGCCTAATCCAAACACTCCACCAGTTGTAACCCCAAGGCAAGAAAGTGGAATGAATAATGGGGCTGGAGTCACAGAACTTGATTCCTTGATAGATTATGATAAATATCTTCAGGAGGCATTGGAGGCCTATAATAAAGCCCAAGCAGAAGCGGTTATTCCATCTGTGAGTCCCAGTAGAACTCCATCTACAGTCTCTTTTAGTGAAACAACTGATTGCCTACCCCAAACTCCTGTACATCCAAATCCTAGAGAATTATTACAGAAGTTACAGGGAGACCTTAATCGGTCAGCAAGCAATACAGCCAGGCGTATAAAGCTGCTAAAAGAACGCCTTGGGACAAATACCATCCCCTATGATTTGAGGCCCCTAGAGCGAAGTGAAGAGAAAGATCACGTAGTAGCCCCTCTCAGAAGAGTATTTGATGCACTTGAGGAGCCTGTGCTGGTTAACGGGCAACTCGGACCACGGCCACCTCGAACTTCGACCCTCCAGTACATTCCATTCACAACTACGGATCTGATGAATTGGAAAACACACACCCCATCTTTTGCAGAAAAACCTCAGGCTATGATGGACTTGGTGACTTCAATAATAAATACTCATAGTCCTACTTGGACAGATTGCCGCCAGCTCCTGAATACTCTGTTCACCACTGAGGAAAGGAGAGACATAATTGAAAAGGCACAGATATATTTGCGTGAGCAGGCCAGAGTGGGAAATATTTATAATATTGACCGTCATCTCCAAGACAACTTTCCCTTGGAAGATCCTAATTGGGATCCAAACAATGTAATTCACCTGGCCAGACTTACCACCTACCGCCAGACGCTTGTGCAAGGTATCCGCAGGGCATGCCAGAAGCCCACTAATATGTCTAAAGTCTCAGAAGTAGAACAGAAACCAAATGAGAGTCCAGGAGACTTTTTAGAGAGGCTGCAAGAAGCCTATCGTATATGGACTCCTTTTGACCCTGAAGCCCCTGAAAACAGCAGAATGATTACTGCTACATTTGTGGCCCAGTGCGCTTCTGACATTCGTAAGAAAATTCAGAAATCAGAAGGATGGGAAGGGATGCTGATGAGCCAAATTATGGCCATTGCACGCCGAGTTTATCGGAATAGGGATGAGGCTGAGAAACAAGAGAAGAAGAAGTGGCAGAAGGAAAAGATGGTAATGCTAGCCACAGCAGTGAAGCAAGACTACCGCCCCTTAAATGGAGGAAGAGGGCGGGGAAGGAATCCACCACTGGGAAGGAATCAATGTGCGAATTGCAAGAAGGAGGGTCATTGGAAGCGGGAATGTCCTGAACCCCTGAGGTTGGAAGAAGTACGCCCAGGCCCAGGCCCAGGCCCAGGCTCCGGCCCAAGAAACCAGGGACGGGGACGGGGAATGATCCGAGATGGAAGATATCAGAGACCTGGACAAGGACGGAGTAGGGACAATGTCATTGGACTGGCAGAGGAGGATTTTACCCAAGACTAGGAAAGACCGGACTCCATAAAGTTAGGCTTCCAGGAGCCCACGGTCACGATTCAATTAGGAAGCCATTTAATAGACTTTATGATTGATACTGGGGCTGAATACTCAGTACTCCCAGAACTATTGCAGAAAAAGGCATCCAAAAGTGTAGTCATTAAAAGTGCCACTGGTCAGTCAGCTAAGAGGTCTTTCCTCCAACCTTTGGAATGCCAGATTGGGGGACATCGTTTAACCCATCAGTTTTTGTATATACCTGAGTGTCCAATACCTCTCTTAGGTAGAGATATGCTGTCCAAATTGCAGGCCCAAATCACCTTCACTCCTCGAGGTCCAGAAATGAAATTGCCATCAAAGGCAGCAGGAATAATTTCCCTCTCAGTACCTAAGGAACAATCATGGCGCCTAATGTCAGCCCTGCAAGTCCAACCCACATTGGATACAGAGTTAAACAAGCTCCTCCGAACTCTACAGGTGCCACCAGGAGTATGGGCCGAAAATAGCCCCCCAGGAATGGCTAAGAATATAGCTCCAATTGTAGTAACCTTAAAACCTATGGCTACCCCTGTATCTGTAAAGCAATATCCTTTACCCCGGCGAGCAGCAGAGGGCATCCAGAAACATTTGGACCGCCTATTAAAATATGGTCTGCTTAAGCCCTGCCAATCAGAATGGAACACACCCCTTTTGCCTGTTCGAAAACCTGGGACAGATGAATACAGGCCAGTGCAGGACTTGAGGCTCGTAAACCAGGCTATCGAGACCTTGCACCCAAATGTACCAAACCCATACACCCTGCTGAGTTTGATCCCACCAGAAGCAACATTTTTTACTGTATTGGACTTGAAAGATGCATTCTTCTGTTGCCGGCTGGCACCACAGAGCCAACCTATATTTGCCTTCCAGTGGGAAGACCCTTTGACAGGAACAAAAGGCCAGCTAACCTGGACGAGATTGCCCCAGGGATTCAAAAATTCCCCAACTTTATTTGGCACTGCCTTGGCGAAGGATCTAACAAGTTACCCCTCAATACCTGGAGAAAAGGTGGTTCTGCAATATGTAGATGACCTTATACTAGCAGCAAAGGATTTTGAGACCTGTAAAGAAGGTACAGAGGAACTGCTCCACTTGCTCTGGCAAGCTGGCTACCGAGTTTCCCAGAAAAAGGCACAGTTATGTTTAGAAAAGGTCAAATATTTGGGCTTTGACATCTCACACCAACAACGAGCATTGAGACCAGAGAGGAAAGAAGCTATTTGCCTTATCAAGGAACCTACCACAAGGAAACAACTCAGAGGATTCCTGGGAACAGCAGGGTTTTGTAGACTATGGATACCTGATTTCAGCAGTCTGGCCAAACCCTTACATGAAAGCACTCGAGGTGCAGAAAAGGACCCATTCGTATGGGGACCTGAGCAGCAACAAGCCTTTTTAGTTATCAAACAACGACTTATGGAGGCCCCAGCCCTTGGACTGCCTAATTCGGAAAAACCCTTTCAGCTGTATGTACATGAACAGAATGGGATTGCAGCGGCAGTCCTGACCCAGAGATTAGGAAGTTGGAACCGTCCAGTAGCTTATTTGTCAAAACAATTGGACTCAGTAGCAAAAGGATGGCCTCCATGCCTAAGGGCAGTAGCGGCCACTGCAAGCCTTGTCAAAGAAGCTGATAAATTTACCTTCGGCCAGACGATGTATGTGAATGTACCTCATGCTGTTCTGACACTCATGGAATATAAGGGTAGTTATTGGCTAACGAACCCAAGGATGGCTAGGTACCAAGGCCTATTGTGTGAAAATCCCAGGATTCATCTACGAGTAGTGAATATGCTCAATCCAGCGACTTTGCTGCCCCTACCAGAGGTAGATGATGAAGAATCACATGATTGTCTCCAAATAATGGATGAAGTTTATTCCAGTAGACCCGATCTGAAAGATGAACCATTGAAAAATCCAGATGTTGTATATTATACTGATGGTAGCAGTTACCTGCATGAAGGTGCCAGACGAGCAGGATATGCTGTGGTCACCAATGAGGAAGTTGTGGAAGCTGAAGCTTTGCCTGCTGGCACCTCAGCACAAAAAGCTGAACTTATAGGTTTAACTAGAGCTCTGCAATTGGCAGCCGGATGTAAGGCAAACATCTATACTGATTCTAAATATGCCTTCTTAACCCTGCATGCACATGGTGCTCTATGGAAAGAAAGAGGTCTAATAGGAGCCCACGGGAAGGCCTTGAAATATGGACCTGAAGTAGAAATCCTGTTAGAAGCAGTATGGGCTCCAGAACAGATTGCTGTAATGCACTGCAAAGGTCATGGACGAGGAAGGGATCCAATAACCAGAGGAAATCATGCTGCTGATAAAGCAGCCCGAGAGGCAGCCCAAAAGCCTGTGGGAGGATTTATAGCAGCCCTCATACCAGAGGTAGTTCCAGAAGAAGTTAAACCTCACTATACCCCAGAAGAGAGGAAGTGGGCTGAACAGGAAGGAGCAGTTGTGAAGGATGGTTGGATGATCCTGCCAGACAATAGGATTTATGTACCTCATCATCTAGCAGGCACAATTGTAAGAAATTATCATGAATCTACTCACCTTGGCGGTACTGCAACCAGAGAGAGTCTCAGTCGGAAGTTGTATATTATTAATCTATCACAATTAGCAATTTGCATTTCACAGAAATGTGTTCTTTGTGCTAAAAACAATCCCAGGCAGGGACCGGTACAACCTCCTGGAATCCAACATGTGGGATATGTCCCCATGGAAAGCCTAATTGTGGACTTCACAGAGCTGGTCCCTTCTAAGGGATTCAAGTATCTCCTTGTGTTTGTAGATACTCTTACCGGATGGGTTGAAGCTTTTCCCACCCGAACTGAAAAGGCACGAGAGGTAACTAAGAGACTCCTGACTGAATTGATCCCGAGGTTTGGATTACCTAGATGCATTGGAAGTGATAATGGGCCAGCGTTCATTGATCAAGTAGTACAAGAAGTATGTCGAGTCCTACAAGTGAAATGGAGACTGCATGCAGCCTATAGGCCTCAGAGTTCAGGGAAAACTGAAAGAATGAATCGGACTCTGAAAACCCAATTGGCAAAATTAACCCAGGAAACGGGATTGGGATGGGTAGATGTGTTACCCATAACACTGTTTCGTGTTCGGTGTGCACCCACAAAAAGACTTAAGTTGTCACCTTTTGAGCTCCTGTATGGGAGACCGCCCTCCTTTGTTCAGGATATTTCAGCTGATCTTAAACAAATAGGAGACCATGTGACACAGGGACAAGTGCAATCTCTCTCCCGTGTTTTTGTTTCTCTTAACAGGTGGGCCCTCGAGCGCACGCCGTGCAGCATTGCCGAGCCGATTCATCAGTTCCAGGCTGGCGATAGCGTATGGGTGAAAGAGTGGAAACGTGATCCACTTGCACCTAAGTGGCGTGGACCTTACACCGTCTTGCTCTCTACTCCAACAGCGGTGAAGGTAGCTGAGGTGACCCCCTGGATTCATCACTCCCGTTTGAAGAAGTCCGAAGGCAGTTGGACGTGCAAAGGTGACCCCTCTAATCCTCTTAAACTGACTCTCTCCAAAAACCCCTGTATCTAGCCCTACCGGGAACGGGCTAGGTCACGGGCAACATTAGACGACCGGCCTGCTGCAGCCACAACCTGGAAGCTGGCTGACCTGCGCACGCCTGAAGCTTGAGGAGCATCTGAACCAGCGATTGTGAAAGGAAAGATTCTCTTATACAATTAATTGAATGCCCCCCCTTGTGGAACAATTATCAGAGATATTACTCATTGGGGATCCTCGGGATATATGTTTTGGTCTTGGTGGTTCCCCATTCCTGTCACTGGGGGAATTATATTGGGACTAATATTTATTTGCTATCACAATAAGGTAATCTTTTGTGGAAGGAATGCATATGCTAGACATCAACATGATTTTATTATTAATCCTGATCCCTTGGGAAGGGGAAGGGTCCTTGAATCTGACCAAATTGACTAAATATGGATTCCGCCATGACCACAATATGTGGGTAGGTTTAGCTGAAATGGTAGCCAATGTTGCAAATAGGACCAATTGCCTTGTTTGCTCTCTTGGGCCAGATGATTCAGAGGGAGGTATGCCTTATTACCGATACCATTAGATGCCATTGGTATGGTAAGCGAAATACCACACCAAACAGAAGTACAGAATTTCCCCGGATGGAACTCAACTAAACCATTACGAGTTATACCGGTACAAGGGGAATTCTGTGTACATAAATCATCAAATGCAGCTGATTCTACCATGATAGGCTCTTCTCATTGTCACTATACTTGGGATAATATTAAGAATACCTGGGCACACGATACTACCTATCGAACTCGGAATGCCTTGCCCTGTGCACCTCCTTTTATTCATGCGTGGAAAGTGGTATGGAACATAACTGTGACAGAAAAAGGCAATCTAACATACTGCACTGTGAACTCTCTACCTCTTTTGATATTTCGCCTTCTGTACTCCACGTACCAAAAACCTCAGACCCGATGGTTGTGGTGGATATGTGGAGAATGGGCATACAAGAAACTCCCCTCCAAATGGAGTGGGACTTGTTTCCTGGGATGGGTATTACCACCAATGTGGATTATGCCCACTAATTTGGCCAAGCGTACACGAAGAAACGCTGATATTTCTCATATAGCAGGAGGAAGTACCCAAAGTTGGAGCGGTACTGATGATTGGCCACCAGAGCGCATTATAGCCTATTATGATCCTGCCTCCTGGAATCCTGGTGAGCTCATACAAGGGGCACGGGATCCTATTTATAATCTAAACAGAATAATTCGATTGCAAGCAGTAGTGGAACTTGTAACCAATGCAACGGCCAAGAGTTTGAGACTTATTGCACAACAGTTGGATGAAAGTAGAGCCGCCATTTTGCAGCTGAAAATGGGAATGGATTATGTACTTGCCAGGCAGGGAGGCCTATGTGGAGTCTTGAACTTGACAGGGAATGCCTGTTGCTTTAACATTTCAGATAATGGTGAGGCAATCCGTGTGTTGGCCACAAAGATGGAGAATATAGCACATGTCCCAGTACAAACATGGGAAGGATGGGATATGGGATGGCTCACCAATTGGTTACCTAATGTCACAGGACTCAAAGGGATACTATTGTCTTGCTTGTTTTTCTTGACAGTAGTGGTAATGGTTTTATGTATGATGCCATGTATCATTTCATGTTTTAGAAGTACAATTAGCAAGATGGTTTCAAATGAAACTCTACCTCATATCATGGCCCTATACAGAGCTTTACCTCAGGAACATGATGAAGGTCAAGCTATCAAGGACACTTGGGACGAAGGTCCTTGAGCTTGAAAGGGGGGAATGAGGCATCAGGCATAAGCCTGCATTTTATTAATGTTTGATCAGGACTTGTATATTAAAGAGAGAGCCTAAAAGATTTTCAAAAGTTTCATGCCAGGCAAGAAGGCTAGCTGCTTAAGAAAACACTGGCAATGTTTTTCCTAGACAAAGGGGCCCCTTGATTGATAGCAGAAAACAATTCTCAAAGTCGTAAAAGCTGAAATTACAGACTGAGTAAGGCACTGACCCTACATGTTATAGAAGATAAAAAAGGCAGAGATAAACATAATTAATAGTTGGTAAATAGAAAAATAATGCCAATGTGCCTCCCAGTAAAATGAGCCAGATCTTCTAAGGTTAAAAAGGCCAAGACCAAATGGAGAAGCATCTAGCTGGGAAGTCTTTTAAAGCTGTTTCTTTCTTAAACTGAGAGAGTTTCAATAAATGTTGGGAAGAGCTAATGGAAACAAAGCAGCTGGCTGAAGCAGCTGGCTGAAGGGGGGGGAATGTAAACTAAAGAGGTTTCTTCTGAAACTGTTTTAAACTGAGTTCCCTTTTTAAAAAAGGCCTTATTCTTTTTAAAAGGCTACCTATGTTATGTATTGTCTTAAATGTAATTATGCAAAGGATTTAACAAATGCTAGAAGAGTTGTATTTATCCTGGAATTAAGTCAGCCAGCAGCCTAGCCCCCTACCAGACGGCAAGACGCCATCAGAGCTGTCCTGATATATGGCTGTCAGACATTTGTTTGGAAACCTTCAAATGAAGGATATCTTTCAATGTTGATGTGAAACTCAAGATCCTTGACATATGTTTAAGATAAAAATTTAAGATTAACCATTTGTTTTAGAAGGCAATAGGGCAGGGAGGGCAAGAGGTGAGCTGGTAATTAAGATTCCTTGTTGAGACACATGTAAGATATATTACTACTTATTTGTCATTTATAGATGTAACAATATATAGCTCTTTGTCCTCCATATAAGGACAGGAGGATATGGGTGTATCTTTTTGTGATTGGATATAGCAATCAGCCAATAGGAAATCCAACCAGGCTGATTGGACAGAGGCAGCCAGAGGAGGAGCAAAGGGGGCTGGATTAAGGGAATATAAGGGCTGGCCATAATGGCAGGAGGCCAGGCCAGAGCTTGGTAACCATATACCACTGTGCCTCTCATTTATTTGTCTGACAAATAAATAATTATTTTAATTTCTCTATTGCTGCGTTGAATATTTCATTCCAGCTAAGCGTTAACCACAAGCAGGGTGCTACAACCAGACAATGAGAAGTTTGCATCACTGTCCTCCAGACAGTCCAAGTGCTCCATGTGATCCGATGTCCACAGCAAAAGAGAAAGAGAAAGCTGTGGACCCTGCTTATATAAGGGGATTAATCCCACCCCTAAATTGGCAACATCCAATTTGCCCCAGTAACAACTTCATCCAATCTGCTCTAGCCCATTGCCATCAATGGGCTGGTCACTAACTGGGGGTTTTGTTCGGCCCCATCCGCAACACGTGCTCTCTCTTTCATGAGAACACGCTTTATCAGTGGCATACATTTTTATAGCTTCTGGGTGATAGGCATGCTGAATCTCATGCTTGTTACTCATACTGTATATGTCCCTCTCAAAGAGTGTACATAAAAAGATAAGCATATATATGTATACTTGCACCTACAGGGCAATACAGTAGTATACTAGTGAAAAGAACCAAGTTAGTGCTAGTGCTGCTACCAGAGTTGGTGTTGGTGCTTGTGACAATTTTCCATGTTCTTATGAATCAGTCTTAGGCTTTAACCAATACGGGGTGTGCAATTACCACATGATTCAGTTGTATCTACTTCAGTTGGTAGCAACCCAAACTGTTTGGGATTCACTTTGTGTCATTCCAATTTGATTCATTATTCGAGTCCAGATCTGATCTTTTAAATCCATAAATTCTTTTTTGCCCACCTTGATTACAATGATAAATCCAAGAACCGATATACAGTGGTGCCTCGCAAGACGAAATTAATCCGTTCCGCGAGTCTCTTCGTCTTGCGGTTTTTTCGTCTTGCGAAGCACGGCTATTAGCGGCTTAGCGGCTATTAACGGCTTAGCGGCTTAGCGGCTTTAAGAAAAAGGAAACAAACTCGCAAGAACCCGCAAGACGTTTCGTCTTGCGAAGCAAGCCCATAGGGAAATTCGTCTTGCGGAACGACTCAAAAAAGGAAGACTCTTTCGTCTTGCGTATTTTTCGTCTTGCGAGGCATTCGTCTTGCGAGGTACCACTGTATAGTTCCCCATTTTGCCTAAGTGGATGAAATTTGCAGGCAAATGAGACACTCCAGAATGTATTGTGCTTGACAAATTTCAGAAATTGCTGCAGATGTGGGGGAGGATCTCCTCGTTAGGACACCTGTCAAAGTTGAGATTGATAGGTCCAGGGAAAATTGTGCTAGATGATTTTACCTTAATCATAAAGGTAAAGTCTGGAAAAGTCACATTCCCCACATTTTTGGGTTAGGAAACAGAGCAACTGTGGAAGAAGGGCACCCTGATACCACTAGCACTTAGGCTATGGTTACTCCCCAAAACTGGATAATGGCAACTCACATGAAGAATATCTGTTTATATTCTTCAGTATACCTCCCTTCCAAATCACTGTGCCTTGGAAAATAATTCACTGTGATTGAAAACTAGACCTGCCAATAAAAATGAAAGCTTCTCTCCCTCACACATGCATGGCAACATATGGCTTCACAAAAAGCATTCTGGGAAGAAAACATAGGCAGGACATAAACACAGGGTGAGTTCTGGAGCAAGGCCTTGTTTCCATGTTTATATTTCCTTGTAGCTATAACAACAGATTTCTGCACTGTATAGTAAGTCTGTCTCATGCAGTTAATTGATCCCAGTAATTTCAAGCTATAATAATGGTGTAGGACTCCCGAGTGAAGTACTTTGGCATAATCATCAGCATAAAATAGCTAGAGGTATTTTTAAGCCTTTCTGTAATTTCAGAGTTTATTTAACAGTCATGTTGGAGAGAGGGTGTCACTAACTATCATCTGAATAACTTCCACAGCTATATATTTTGCTAAAAGGCTTAGAAAAGCAGATGACAAAATAGCTGTCAGATCCAATAAAACCACACAGATTGTTCTGTAGAAGTTATGACTGTGCTCACTTGAAAGCAAGCCCCCATAGAAGTCAATGAGATTTATAGTCATACAATAATTTATGGATGCTCTCAAGATCAGAGACATCATGCGCCTGAAAATCAGTTGCTGCCATCCTCATGTCCTGATTGTGGACTTGTCCTAGGCTTTGGGTTGATCACCATGAGAAAAAGGGTGTTGGACAAGATAGATTGTTTTTGTCCTCTACAACAATGATATTGATTTCCAAAATATATAGACCAATATCTATCTATCTATCTATATCTATCTATCTATCTATCTATCTATCTATTTGTAATTTGCTTAAAGAAAAAAAAATAGATATGGTGGAATAAAAGAATTCCCTGGAGGCCTAGATCCAGGTGTGGGGCAAGTACTCTTTGGGGAGAGAGCCTCAGTAGGGATTTAAAATCACAAAACATGCAGCAAAGTGTGGAAATATAGGCTGATAGACCTTTAAAATATCCCCTTCTAAGTTGCTTCCAAAGTTCCCCACTCCCCTTTGCATAGAAAGAGACCACATGTTTGTTAAGTTAAAAAATGGCTTACTTACAAACTATTCAAAGGTCAGATTCATGTGCTTTTCCATACAGCAGCAATAAAAGACATTGTTTCAAAATGGTAAAAGTTTCTAACTTATTTGTATAGAAAACAAAGATGGCTTGTTAATATCATTTGGTCTATGCTTGGCGTTTGCAGATTAGACTCATCACATGGTGGAAGTGAGAGCACAAAGAGTTTGGTAAACTTTCCTCCCAAGGTGAGGAGATCCAAGGAATGGGAATATTAGGTGAAAGGGAGAGGACCAAGAGACAGACTGTGACGCTGTTTTAGGAGAAGGGCAGAAAAGTCAAAGCATGCCCCATTTCCTAGGGCCCACTGCAGCAAGATACAGCAGTCTCATCAACACTATAACTTTATTTTTCTTCCAAAATTCCTTTGATTGCTATTGGAATCCTTGCTTCTGCACCCAAACCAGATTTGCTAACAATACCATTTAAACATATTTTGCAATATTAAAAGGCATATTAAGATTTTAAAACTAATTTCAAAGTCTTATTTCCCCTATTCTGCTTATGTTTGAAGTTATTTTAATCTCCTCTCGATCTTGCTATTCCCCCTGCTGCCAACTCTTTCCTCTGCTCCCCACCCTCTCATTTTTTGGACTCATCTAATTTGCCTTATTTCTAAATCATTATGATATCCTCAAGACACCACTTCATAAATGCCTCCTGTTGAATTGTTCATTAAAATCTAATTTTTGCTATCTGGTTCTGGCTTTTTAAGCTTCTGAAATCTACAGTAATTATACATATCCATCTTGCCATGGTACATATTGACTTCTGAATATTAAAGCAAAAAAGAAAAACAGAGAAGAATGTGTTACCTAGCAATGCGCTTGAGATCTTCGGCATAGTCCTGTGTGACTCTTATCTTTCTCTCTCTGGCATCTTTTAGGCCTATTTCAATATTTTTACATGCCATTAAGATTAGTTGGAATGTTAATCAGAAGAGACCTTCTCTGAAATCACCAGCAAGACATGAGAAACATATGACTTCCTCAGATCCATTATTTAGACCAAAGATCTGAATTCCCAGGGAAGAAAATGTACAATATTGTTGCTGCATTTGATCCAAGGTTGGGGAAAAAAACCTCTTGTGTCTTCCAGAAAGTATTTCATCAGTGGAAAAAATAAGACATTCATGAGATATGCAACACTCACTCCTAAACAGACTTCATCAACTATAGGTAGATTGAGTTTGATTCAATGGTATTTACATGGTTTATTTATGCTTGTGTTTGCTGCCCTACCCCTAGGACTCAAGTGTTACAAATATTATTCCTTTCTCCTCCCAACTGTTCAGTAAGATAAGTTATTCTGACAGATCATTGTTTGTCCATGGATGCACATAGATGGCTCATGGCCACAGAAAGCTGGTATTCTGAATTCCCCATTAGTGATTTCCATTCCAAATCAGAAAGGTGGCTTGCATTAAATAAAAAAGTATGCTTACACTGCTTCTATCCTCTCCGATACACAACATTGCTTTGAAGAGACCGCCCCTTCCTCTCCCCAAAATTCAGTTTTCATAGATCATTGTGACTGCTCTCATTGCCTTTCATTCCATCTCATTTCCCTGACTGCTGGAGGGGTCAGCTGTTCGGCTGCATGCACAAATGCTTGAGGAATTTCATCTTTGTGATATCTAAAACACACTGACTTGCTCTGGACTTCCTGGGCTAATGTGAGATGCAACCACACAGCACTGGCTTATATACCAGTGCACCCACACAGCTCTGACATTACTGTGCTCCAGCCCTCCCCCTGTTGTCATAAGGTTCTGCGGTATCTCCCCACCACACTGACCCCTCCTGGCTCTCAAGCTCCAGAGAAGCCCAAAGAAAAAAGGAACAGGTTTCCATTATCCAAGTGGTGTTCTAAAATGCATGCCAGAGTTTGGAAAAAGAAAATGTATCTGCTGGTAGTTTTATATATATATATATATATATATATATATATATATATATATATATATATATATATATGCTTTCGTAGATTTTCACGGGTACAGGAATGCAGGGTTTGGTGTCTTCGGGTGTCTTCCCGTGTAAGAGTTGGGGTGTCTAGGCGACGTTTCGACGAGGTCTCACTCGTCATCTTCAGGCTGGTGCTTTCGGCTTCTTGTTACTGGAACAGAGCAGGATCTCAGTGTTTGAGTTCCTATAAATACTGTTGAGGGGGTGTGGTGTATAGCCTCCAACGTTCTGGGCAGAGAGGAAGTTCCCAGGTTAGTGTGCCTTTTCTTCTTTTGTTCATTAATTACTTGAGGGATATCTTCCTGTTTGAATTGTCACATGATGATCCCATCCAGTCTGGGGTCATATAGTGAACCAGATTACATAATGAGAGGCAGTGTTGTGTGGTGTTCAGAGTCTCTGATTAGGATTGAAACCCCCTGTTGGTCATGAAACTGTGACCTTGTGCCAGTCACAATCTTTCAGCCTAACCTACCTCAAAGAGCTGTTGTGGTAATTAACTGAAGATGGGGAGAACTATGTATGTCACCTTCAGCACCTTGGAGAAAAATGTGGGATCTAAATGCAATAATAAATACATATGTATATACGTGCTTAAATGTGCAATGCAGTCCTGATTAAGCAGCCATAATTGACACTGCAACCACAGAAAAGAAACCTGTCAAAGAGGCAATCAGTGCTGTCCAAAATATATGGGGAAAGCTCCCTTCTGTTTGCCCTTTCCTAACTTATCAGGCTTTATTTTACCGCACCCCTCAGTTTACCAAGATAATTACTGAACAGATGATAGCAGAAGTTGCCAATCTTTTTGGAAAAGTGGGCATGTTTCAAATTTAGAGTGTGTACTGGGGGTATTGCTCATAAAATAGTTGCTATGGGGGGTGAGGTGGCATGTCGTAACACAAAATGAGTGCCAAGGGGAGCATGGGAGAGCATAAAATTAGAGAGGCAGCTAAGGGTTTCCATGAGTAGCCAGCTATGCTGTTCTGGTCTTGATTGTAGAGATCACATGATACCAATTTTACATACATACACGGATGATGTTGCTATCTAATAGCAACAGGGAGAATTCATCTGTACTAAGAAAATATACAAAGTGGGCATGCCACACTAGCTCCCATTTCACAGAAATTGCTTAGAACATTTTCCCCCATCACTTTTTGGGTGGGCTAGAGTCTTCATTTTTTTAAAGCAAAGAAAGAAAGCTCAGAATCTGGGGCACCTACCTGGTGGCACCAGTGAAAGTCTTTGTGGGTGTCCTGGTGCCCGGAGGCACTGAACTGGCAACCCCTAGAATAATGCATACCAAATGGGATCTAGCCAGTGGTGTTCAAAAACGTTAGTTGTTGGGTTTAGGGCAGTGTTTCCCAAGCTTTGGTCTCCAGCTGTTTTTGAACTACATCATCCTTGACCACTGGTCTTGCTAGCTAGGGATGATGGGAGTTGTAGTCCAAAAACAGCTGGAGACCAAAGTTTGGGAAACACTGGTTTAGGGTGAAATGCTTTTGTTACTGTAGCCTTAATGATATTATTTAACTTGTTTTTGACTAAAAATTGCTGGGTATTTGCAGGCAGAAAAACAGCTGATAAATAATGAAACAAATAGATAAATAACCTCCAAATCATTCTGGGAACACATTGTTGCATCATATACTGGGGCCTTTCCTTCCTTCCTTCCTTCCTCTTTATAATTTGTGTGACTTTTAAATTTAAGTTCTTATTTTTATTGTTCAGCCAATTCTTCAATTCAAGGAAATCATTGTGAATGTCTAATCTCCCCCTGTTGTAGTGAGTCTCAGTGGTATCTTCAGTGCATTTCAGTATTTCTTGAACAAATAATCAAATCCTCTGCAAATCTCAGATGTATTTAGATGTGGAGGCTTATTTTTAGTTTTCCCATAGATCTTGAGAATTCTAAAGAGAGAACTTAGATTATTTACAATAAAAGCAATAGGATAAATCCACAAGGGCAATCTTTGTTACTTTACCTCATTCATTGCTTATTAGGAAATCAACATGATTATGGTGGTTTCAATTATAAGCCTATTAGGCAGATAATTGACAACACAAGTGTACTCATGTTACATTCCATTTGTTTCAACTATGCAAGAACAAGTGGTGTGGTCTGTTTTAGGCAAGCAGAGATGCTAATCAAAACGTAAGTGACTTTCTAATTAGTTGGCTTTGCCTGATTCCCTGGACTAAAATGAAGTTGTGGTTAGAAGGCATTTAATCCAGCCTAGTGTATACTTGGAACCTCTTCTTGCTTCTCGTCTTATCACATTTCTGATGCCAGGAAATTACTTATTTCCATAAAAATGACCTTACACAATTGTTAGTGTGAATGAGGAAACAGACACGTTAATCAATAGAGAGCATGACTGCTCTATAAGTTAACTATGCAGTGAAAACTTTTAAAATGCCTGGCCATCAGCTCCTACACAGCTGTAGACATGCATAAGACTCTCTGCAAAGTTTTGACATTTTGCATTAGATTTTGGGGGCAGTGCTTTTTTTTTTTTGTACATCCACCCAACACCTACTGTGTAGTAGTATTTTTTTTAAGGAATACCTGATCTTAGATGAACCCACCACAGTAAAGTTTTCTCCAGGTTGCTAAGAAGAGATAAAGGGTGAGCTGCAGAGATTCCAAGGACTAGCAATGAGGCAGAACCAGGAAAGAAACCTGCACTAAGGATGAAAGCAGCAGCTTTTTAGGATCCTGGGTGTTCCTGCAGCCTGGTGCTCAAACAATTCATTCATAAACTGATATTCTGGCTTCACTCATTGGCTACAAATATTGAAAGGCAGGAGCAGCCAAACCGACACATCTCATAGAAATCACTTAGATGTTTGCTTGCACAATTTGCTTTATAATTTTCATTCAATGAGGTTTAAAGGCTAGAGTCTCTGCCTCACCTCCTGGCATGGGTCCTAGGAAATCCAATTACACCATTATAAACTAACCATGGCCAGGATTGCCTGCCCCCCCACCTCCCAGTGTGCCAAAGACCAGACCACATTTTGTCCCTGAAGCACCCCTCTGGCAACCTGGGCTTTGGTGGAGGCACCACAAACTGGCAGCTGTGGCTGGTTCATGGACCAGCACTGGTCCATGGACTACTACTTTGAGTATAATTGACCCAGATGAAGGTTGTGTGTTGCTTCTTTAAGAAGTAAGCTCTGGAAGCCTCAGTCTAGCAGGTCATGTGAGAGAAATGCTTTCACCTTTGGATGCAAACACTGAGAAGTTGCAAAGCTTCAAAAAGCCTGGACAACTCTAGCCAAGACAATAATTAACCAGGACATTATTCAGTTTTTTTATGCTACACTTGTAAGTCAAAGACTTTTGCTTCGTGTTCTATAGCTCTAGATAAATAATCGTTGAATTTGAAGGCATCTGGTGTGATCTGCTGTTTCCAATATACAAAAAAAGTGAACGGTAGATTTATCATTTTTATGTGAATTTGGATGGACTGAGAGAAAAGTGGGGTGTAAAATTTTTTAAAATGAAGGTTATACAAGTCAAAGATTATTTAATTAATGGAGACTCGAGACATGCCTAATGATTATGATGATGTAGCAACTCTGCTCTAAAAAGAGAACTGGACATGTTGCCTAATGTAAAATCTTCTTTTGGCAATCCAGCTCAGGAGGAAAAAGTAAAACATAGCCCAATTGCCCTCATAAATACCGCACCAAGTTTTCCAACTATAAATGGGGTGAAATAACTAGAGGAGGTCATTCCAGCTCTGCATCAGGACACACCAGGACATATTTAGAGGTACGGATTTTGGAAGATTGTGGGACTGACTATATCCTCCAACTTGCCTCCTTTGAGGCCTAAAGCACTCAAAATGATTGGGAAAGCATGGGGCCCCTAAGAGCCTTCTCGCAGCAGCAAACCTAATGAGCAGATCACCTCTTGGTTCTTTCTAGTCTCTATGGATCAAGCCAAAACCACCCTGTAGGAACCACACAGGAAGGTGAGGCTGCGAAGCTCAGGTGTCATGGAACTCCACAGCTAGTATAGCTAATGGTCAGGGATGATAAGAATTGTAGGCCAGCAACATCTGGAAGACCACAGGTTTCCCACCCTGGCTGTAACAGTTTGCTTCATAGCAAGTAGAAAAGAAGCCATTTTCCTTTGAGCAAAGCATTGTTCAGTCTCTGAAGAATTATTTTAATCTCTAGGATGCTGCCGATCCCAAGCTAATATGTTCTCTTCCTCCTGTCCCAATGTTGCCTTCTGGCACTGAAGACATTAAGTCTGTCCTATAGAAAGAATCAAATCTCTCCAAGGGTGAGCATGCAACACAGTATCCGCCTAATTGCTGCCCACCATTTCACAGTGGGAAAGCTTTTCTTTCAACCCGGAAGGCTCAAACATTGATGATTTCTTCCCTCTGTGAACTAATGGGAGCTATCAGTTAAGTGTCACTGTGACTTATGGAACCCTGGCTAAATTTGACCCTCTAGCCTTTAGTGGGAAAATTGTTTCCTTTGTGCTTTAATATGACATGAGCTCAAAGTCAACATTCTTTAAGCTTTGAATTGGGCACTGAAAAAGTATCAATTGTTTCCTGAGTAAACTCTATGCTTTATGAAGGCAGAGGCAGGCAATCCACGGCCCACATATTTCAACACAATCTACTTACTTTGAAGTTGTTACAATAGAAAATTGTACAGTACGATTTTAGCCCTCTTAAGTTGCAACCTGTACACAGTGACCTGTGGATACGTTGTATGGAACTAAATGGGGCTTACTTCCAAGCACAGTGGTACCTCAGGTTAAGAACTTAATTTGTTCCGGAGGTCTTCACCTGAAACTGTTCTTAACCTGAAGCACCACTTTAACTAATGGGGCCTCCCACTGCTGCCGCGCCGCTGCTACGCGATTTCTGTTCTCATCCTGAAGCAAAGTTCTTAACCCAAGGTACTATTTCTGGGTTAGCGGAATCTGTAACCTAAAGTGTCTGTAACCTGAAGCGTCTGTAACCCGAGGTACCACTGTACACATTTATAAGCTTATGCTGTTGTAAAAAAGAAGAAAGAGCCTGTTTGCATCCTAAACACTTTTTTTAAGTGTCAGATTTTGTTGCCTAAAACACATTTAGTCTCAGGCTACTAAAACCCTCATCAATATATTCTAATGTATACTTTTTGTAGGACGTTTTGCTGATTCTTAGCAACCAGTAATATTATGGTCTCTTTGATACTCCCAGTTAGCAAAAACCAAAGCTGAAAACCCTGACAACTAATTAACCATTCATGCAATGCATATCTTGTTGACAAAGCTGAAAACCCTGACAACTAATTAACCATTCATGCAATGCATATCTTGTTGACAATAAGTAGTTCCAGGCTTTTCCAGATCAGCACACACACAGGCAAATTCAGTGTCTGAATTTGCTGCTGACCATTTAGATGGCTGTTTGAAACACAGGTTTAATCTGTCTCCACTTGCATGTACCCAGGGAAGTCTGCCAGCACATATGTAGAGAACAGCGGCAGACTTTGGGCCTTCAAATTTCAGAAGCGCACTCTGCAATGCCAAAATTCATTGCCCCCACCTTTTGCCTTCCGTTCTATATCATTGTTGTGACGCCCCTTGCAGAGCCCTCTTGACTTGGTGCCCAGTGTGGGTGAACTGGTTGCACTCCCCTAAATCAGTTTCTGTAGGGAATCCATTTGTTCTTTTCACAAATACATACATGCATATATTGAAGCTGCTGCGATTCTACTGATTCATATATCTGCCATATTAACCCTAACTAGCTTTTAGAATTCATATGTACAGTGGGGCTTGGCAGGTGAGACTGTCTCTCTTCCATCACTAGACTCTATCTTGAGAGAAAGAGTCAGGCTAACAAAGAAGATGAGGTTATCATGCAGTACACCCTGATCCCTAGAAAAGCTTTTACACTGAATTCATTCTCTTGTCTGACTCGGAGCAATAAGAGAATTCTGATGTTCTTCCTTCCGTCGCTGAAATGGTGGCGTTTTCAAACACAGCTGTTGGCACTACGTTATAGTGTTTGTTATTTTAGTAGCTTCTTTCATAGCCTATATTATATTGGCATTTCCTCATTTTAATATAGACTAGTGTCATGACTGTATTCTTCAAATATGATGTTTTCATTTTAAACAAAAATAGTAACCGTGGAAGATCAGCACATCAACCATGAAATGAGAAAATAGGAAACAGTAGCTTCATGAGATCTTTCCAACACTCATCGGCTCTGAGAAGTGTTAACTAAAGCAAAAAAAATTCATGAGCAGTAGAGTAGCTTATGTAGTCTCAAGAAACTTCAGCACTTTTATAATGAAAGTCTCTTGACTCGCTTTAGGCTTCGTACTATATTAAATATTTTATGTCTTTGCATTGTATTTCCAAATTTTCTGGCTATTTCCTTTCTACGCTCAACATACAACACAGATTCAATTTAAGAGGAGCATAGCTAGAATAGCTCAGCCATGGTTATGAATACACAGTATGGTGTTTAGAAAAAGGGGTGCATGCTCAAGCCCCACACCACCGCCCTCATATGTATCTCTCCCCATGTGCCTTAAAGCCATTATGCCTGCACTGCACAGGAAAGGTCTCCTTTATAACAAGGAGGGTTCTACTCACTTTCAAGTGAACACAAATTAGGGCCAATGCATCCCTTTTTGCCGCTTGAAGTGAAATGGGAAGTGCTGCCCTGCCACTGCCAACTTCGTAGCACCTGCCTCACCACCTCTGCCACCGACAGAGAAGTCAACACACACCACAATTGCCTCCTTATGTAAATCATGTTTAGAACACCACAACACACACGTAACTGGCTGTCTCTTTAAGAATGTTTAATTCTAATTGCATGCACCTGCCCCATTGTAGGGGTTGCTCCTATATAGATTAGTTTCAGTGGCCATTGATATGGAGCGTCTCTGACTGGCAACTCCTGCATTCCTGTGGACTACTTTCGGCTGAAAAAACCTACTGAAAAATCTCCTGGAAACCTTGTCTGAAGAAGCCCAATGGGCGAAACAAGGGTGTATCCTGAGAACTGGTCTATCGTCAGCTGCCTTGTTGTTAATAAGTAGTTCCATTTGTTACACTCTCAAGACATAGGACGATGCAGAAGGAAGATATCAGTATGAAATGGCATTGCCAACAGGAACTGTACGTCGTAATTGTTGGACTTGACAATATTTGGACTTGACAATCCTTGGATTTTACGGCAATAAATACATATACAGTGGTACCTAGGGTTGAGTACTTAATTTGTTCCAGAGGTCCGTTCTTAACCTGAAGCACCACTTTAGCTAATGGGGCCTCCTCCTGCTGCTGCGCCGCTGGAGCACGATTTCTGTTCTCATCCTGAAGCAAAGTTCTTAACCTGAAGCACTATTTCTGGGTTAGTGGAGTCTGTAACCTGAAACGTATGTAACCTGAACCGTATGTAACCCAAGGTACCACTGTAGAAGGTTAATAGTAATATGTTATGTTATTGCCATCAGGAACTGTGCTTTGCAATTTTTTGATATGACAATTAAATTACAGTTTTATTACATATGTTATGTTTCTTTACTGACAGAGAAGTGGCACTGGCATTGGTGCTGATTTCCAGTGAGATCTTTCACGCTCTGAGAGATCTCACAAAGAACCTTGCCCAAGAAGACTGGCCACTGGCTAGTAGTTACTTAGATTTCTTGAATCCCGGGAGAATTCTTGAGGAGTGATTGTACTACTGCCTCCTTCAAGCAGGCAGGGACCATCCCCTCTTGCATGGGGGCATTAGTCACCTCCCTGGCCTAACCAACTGTCCCTTCCCTGCTAGTTTTTATCAGCCAAGAGGGGCAAGAGTCCAGAGTGCAAGTGGTCACCTTGACTAATCCAAGCACTTTGTTCACATCCTCAAGCCTTGCTAACTGAATCTCATCCAACACAACAGGACTAGACAGTGCCCTGGCCACCCCTTGAAATTCATCTGCTGTAACAGTGGAGCCAAGATCCCAGTGGGTGGATTTTTATCCTCAAAATGCTTTTCGAACAAGTCACAGTGAGCTACTGTCAGTTCTGCCAACTCACTTGGAACAGACTTCCAGGACCCCTTCACTATCCGGAAAAGCTCTGCTGGAAAAGCACAATGAGGATGCAATGGAGACAGCAAAGTATGCCTTCTTTGCTGCCTTCACTGCCACTAGGTAGGCTCATTGATGAGCCCTCACTAGTATGGAATGGGAAAGGTGGGAAGGGCTTTGGGCCTAGAGATATCTTGATTATTTCCAGCATGTGGTCTAAAAGACAAGTGATATAGCAAGGTTCAGATTCTAGCATAATATAATGAGAGTGGAGTGGAAGTCTAGAAGATAAGCTAAGAGCTAATTGAACTCAGTGTAGCTGAAAGACTGGAGCGATGGTTGTGAGGCACAGACAAGCATCAGTGACCAGACACAGAGGCTTGGGGGACACTTGTCTTATGCAAAAGGCTCCACCACAGTAACTAGGTATTTGACTTGGCCAGTTTTTAAAGGAGTGCAACACTCAATGGCTTATTAAAATCCATGGCAGCTCTATGCCACAGCCACATGGACATTACATTTATTTTCCAGTAAAGTCAATCAGTGCCTAAGCTGACTATGAGGAATGACGCTCAAATAATTGAGCATTAAATGCTTTGTAGGCAAGTGGCTTCTCATGTGTTCCTAAAGTTATTTCAATGCACTGTGATGAAGCCATGGTAGCCTACAGAGCAATCTAAATCCCAGCCAAGCAGTAGCAGAGTACGATAGGGTGATGGTGTTGTCAGCCACATTGACTGGCAAGAAAGGCAGGGCAGCTCAGGCAAAAGTCTGCTTTGGCTGTATCATCCTGGATCTGGCAATTAGGTCTGGGTTGGGCTAGATGCTCAGCCCCAGAACACTGATTTTTGGCAGGTGGAATGGGGAGCTGTCCCATCAACACCCACCCTGCATGACAGGTTGCATCCTGACCTACAAAGTTATTCTGCAGCTCCCACAAACCTATCCTGCCATCTAATTGGCAGCTAGTCTAAGTCATCTATAAACACAACCTTAGCATGTTAGCTGCTGATATAGACTGGAAGGCAGTTCACAGCTGTAAGCCTGATATTTTGTCATCCATACAGAATGATATCATGATAATTCCACCATCCTTTACAAATTATACGCAACATGGACTATTGATGATAGGTTAGGGGGGAAAGAGACAATTACTCTTGAAGAAGAGTAAAATTACAGCAGTAATTATGACACTATTAGAAGATTAGAGACTAAGAGGTAAGACTGAGAAACCCCTCCTTCTTCCTGGAAAAGAAATGAGTTCATGGTGGTATAATTGCAGCTTTTAAAATTAAGGAGGGTCTTGTTAAAATTGATTTAGTCCTACCTACTGGCCATCAGTGAGAAAATTAAAAGACATAATCTAAAAATTATGCACCATAAGGGAATGATATATTAGGGATATTCTTTTGGAAGTGGTTGCTGCTGGCAGGAAGCACATTGATAGATTAAACAGGGACGGTGTAGAACAAGAAAGAGTGAGTTTCAAGAAGGAACATCAAAGTTCAAAGCTGTCCTTTACTTGGACAGGCTACCAGGGCACAACCCAATCCTTGTCTCAAGGTGCTTGGATGTGTAGATGAAAAAGAATTAGAATCCACTTTGAAATCTGTATATTGATTGAAGCAGAAGTGGGGAACCGAAGACCCGAGGGCCATACCTGGTCCTCAGGACTCTCCCAAACTGTATCTGCTCCGCAGGCCACAGACCTCTGGCCCTGCCCTGCACCTCTTTGCCTAGCTAGAATTATGTTTTGAGCTATCGTAAGACTTTCTGCTTGCTTGGATGGTGGAATAATGTGTACATAGAAACCTCTGACATTTGCACAGCTGCAGTACAGACTACCGTACAAAGTAAATGTTGCATCTATTGCACCTTCTGTTTTTTGCCTCTGGCTACATCCACTACTGGCATGCGGCCACTGGGCTGAACAAAGATCACCCCTGGATTAAGGATAATGACAGGGCTTTTTAGCTGGAACTCGCTGGAACTCAGGTCCTGCACCTGTCAGGTGGGTGCCATTGCCATTATAAGAGAACAAGGGAGAAGCTCATAGTAAGTTCCAGGTATAGGTATTCATCTAGACCTGGCTTCCTCAAACTCGGCCCTCCAAATGTTTTGAGACTACAGTTCCCATCATCCCTGATCACTGGTCCTGCTAGCTAGGGATCATGGGAGCTGTAGGCCAAAAACATATGGAGGGCTGAGTTTGAGGAAGCCTGGACTAGACGAATAGCACTGCATAACAGTATACTAAGGAGGGATATAAAAGTTGTGTACATTACAATACTGACACTCCATGGGTGTGCTTCCACAACCCAACTTCTCCACCACCCTATTCTGTCCCCGCACTGTCCTCGTAAGTGGCAGTGATGCCGCTATCAAGAGGGCAATGGTATGGCACTGCCATTCCAGCCAGTCCCGTGTTCTGAGCCTACTGTAGCAATGGCTTCCATTGTCCCTGAGACCTTACATTTTTTTTTTCTATCTCCTCCAGCCACTTGGATGCCAGCCCCCAGTAGATCCTCTAATTTCTGCTGAGGAAACATGAGCAGGAACTAAGAAACCGTAGGATTTGTAGTTGCTAGAAAGCATGTCACACCAAGTGGCTGCTACTCTTTTTCTGTTATAGATGGCCTAGACTAGCAGCTCACTGTTCAGACTCCTGCTTCTTAACATTGCTTTTGAGTTGCTGTAGTAAATCTCTCAAGATCTTATAAGAGCTGGATACTCCATATAGTTACAGGCAGTGCTTTTTTTCTAAAAATAAATAAATGTTTAGGGGTACTCTCATTTTTACTCAAGAAAATCACCACTTTATAGTTCAGATTGGGAAAAATACAGTAAGTGGACAAAAGTACAAAGATTCACAAAATGTTTAGGCGTATGCATGCTCCTGCGTCTCCCCCAGAAAAAAAAAGCACTGGTTACAGGGAAATCAATTTGCATAGCCATCCTTAAGCATGAACTCATTTCTGCCTAATGTTGTTTCCTTAGGTAAAAAGACTATCAGCTCAGACTGGGCTCCTTTGGACCTCTAGGCTTAGGTAAGGCATCCTCTCTCACCTTGGACCCTGCACATGTGTAGAACTGAAATAATTTTTTATCCATAAGTGGTAACACATTCTCAAAATTCTCTTTTATGGATTTTGATGTCAAGCTTCTGTGTACTGAATACAACTGAATATTAAAAATTCAGCATTTGACAACAGTAATCAACATGTGACAATCGTATGTAGCATTTGACTTTCAGTTACAAAACACAAAATCTATACCACAGTCCTTAAGAAACGTCCGTGCCCTTATATTCCAGCTCATTCACTGGCAATTGTGACCCGTGTTACAGAGGCCTAACTAATTTCAACTTGAAATCTGGTATTTTGTATCACTGGCCCCATGCCGTGAAACACTCTGGCAGCAGAGATTCCACAGACATCATAGCTTTTGACTTTCAGGTGTCTCTTGAAAACTTTTTTATGCTGACATGCCTATGCAGTTGTCCGAAGCTTTTTTGACTGGCTACCCATTTTCAGGATTGATTTTTAGGATTTTAATTTTATGTTTTATTGCTGTACACTACCCTGATTTTGCAATATATGTATGTTGGTATAGAAGTACTTCTCTCTATATATATTAAAGTAAATAATCCATATTTTCAGGTGTAAACATTTGTCATATGACAGCTGGCATTTGGTCTCAGTACTTCATAGTCTGTACTTGTTGTTAATATCCAAAAGCAATGGTTACTATCTTTTTTAAGAAAGGTGCCTAAGACTCCAATTATTTTGTTCCTGTATCTGGGACAAACTTTATTTTCTCTCCACTTGTTGGCACCTCAGTAGTGAATTCCAATCATGTATGTCTTAACGCTGGGAGATGGATTATCCTCACCACATGAGGAGTGGCTGGGCTTTGCCTGCTAAGAACTTGGGAGGCTCTCAGGCAACAGGCAAAGGAAGCTGGAGGCGATCACAGACAAGCACATTGATGAAGCAGCCACTGACTGCTCATTCATATGTTGTTTATCTCCAGCTTCCTCCATTCACAGCGGTGAATTTTCTCTGTTCCCTCCACTCTCAGTTGCTAGCAAAAATTAGGCTGTGAGAGAAATAATTGTAGAAAGCCAGCCAGTGGCTGCTCCTTCCCTTTGTGTGACTAGACAACTCCTCCTCCCCCCCTAGCTTTCTTCGCCTATTGATTGTCAGATGTCTGTGAGGAGAACATCTACAAAGAGGTGCTGCCTATGTATGTTTGGAGGCACTCAAAGAAATCAAGCCACCCGTGTTATGGGAAAGCCAGTTGCCTAGGCACCTTGTTGCAGTGATCACAATTGCATTGCAATGGAGGTGCACATGTTATCAGGGACAAGTCCCATTACCTTTCCACAGAGAATCGTAGAATCATAGAAATGTAGAGTTGGAAGGGACACTGAGGGTCCTCTAGTCCACCCCCTGCAATACATAAATTCATGACTTATCTATCTTACATATAACATAAATTCTCTCTCTTACATATCAGTCTCTCTCTCTCTTCCTTATCTCAGTTTGTGTTCTTTTCCATAGATGTTGAAGGTGACCTCCAATTTTTGATATCCAGTGCCCTCCCAATTATAGGAGACACATTCATGAGGATTCAGTGCTGCTCTACACACCATTTTTGCCTTCTCAGTCTGCCTCAGTGTCATTTCCCATTCCACCATTTAATCTGATTGTAAAGCAAACAACAATTTTGTTCACATATAGAAGCATGTGGCTTGCCAGCCTGATTCAGGTGAAGCAAATGAAGCCACAGATCTATTTATTTATTGAATTTATGTCCCAGACACCCTCCCAAAGGATCCCAGGGCAGCAAACATATCCACTTTTAAAAAGTGTTATACATGAGTTCTTTTTTAAAAAAAGCAGTTTCAGTTAAAACATTCTAAAAACAGTTGCAATTAAAAAATTAGTTCATCCTGCAATCTCAGGGTTGCCAGAGCAAAAATGAAGACAAAAAAGGCAGAAAGTTGGAGGATAAAGGACACCAAAACAGCATCAAAGTAGTTCAATTGCTCAACATGGGCAATTTATTTTTAAAAATGGAGGTAGGGGTTACATCTGTCCTGCTGCAATGAATGTGCTGTTTTCAAAGTAACTATTATAAGTAGAGAATGCTCAGGGGAACCCTAGGGGGGTAAAATTATAAAACATGTTGGGTTTGGTGGGGAAGTGAAACTTTTCTGTCTTCTACTTTCTCTTTTCTGTTCTTGTTGAGCAGAGCTCATTAGCACACCTTGGTGCATTTAATCATCCCATCAGAATTAATGCTGCTTGGTTTGTATAATATGTTCTATCACATTCACAGTCACTCTTCCTGTGGCAGAACAGGAAAGGTCAGGAGGTCTCAGTGTGCCTGATCAAAATTAAAACAGATAAAGATGCTGGCTTCATCTGCATTTTATGTAAAAGGCACATCAGGGGATTGAGGCAAGAGAACAGGATTTCACAAAACATATTTGCAATCATAAAGTAGATCAGTCTTCATGGACGACTTTTCTCTCTGTCTTTCTTTAGATTTCCAGAGTTTTCATTGAGTTTGTACAAAATGAATGGGGGAAATGTGGAGGAAACGGAATGTCCCGGGATTCAAGTTGTCTCACTCCACTTTCCCTACTCTTGGCACCAGATTTTGGCAGTTCTTTGCCCCCCCCCCGCCAGAATGATGGCATGGCATGACACAGAAACTTGGATAAAAGGGTCACACTAACAGTGCTCACACATGCCATACATTGAGTGTACAATCCGTCTGATTCTGTACACAATAGCTGACCTGTACAAATCAAAATGTGTGCACTCTTTCACACAAGCCCTTGTAGAGACATGTGTAACCAAGTGTTTTATTAATCCAGACCGAGGATTAGCAGCAGGGCAACTACCCAACAGATAAGTGTGGGAACCATAAAAGACTGGCGATTCTGGAGACAGTGTTCTTGGTGCAGTGGGGCAGCCCACCCTAGCCACTTGTGCTGAACTCCTCCACCTGCAGACAGGGAGGGCATTGTCCGGAGTCCAGGCTGCTGTCTTGATAACACAGCATGCAAGTCATAATTAGCTGGAAGATTTATTGCAATACAAACAATTAGCCTTGGATGTCTAACCGAACGTCCATTGCTTATGAATCAGTTGACCCTTCTGAAGAATGCTTCCTGGTTCTGCAGAATATCCTGAACCAATGACCCTTACGTTTCTGGGTTTGCTTCCTGCCTAATACCTTTCCCATATGACGACTCCTTGGGCTCAGATGATTACCGTAATTGCCTCCTCTTCCGGTGAGGAAATGCTATTTCGCCTGTTTTCTAAGTCTGCCTGTGCTTCTTGCGGGAGCTGACTTATCACCCTCCCATTCTCTGCTGACTCCTTATCCACATTTCATTCTGTGTCAGAGAGAGGGGGGGGGAGGATTGCTTACTGACTCATGCTGTGTTTCTCTACTTGGGGAAGGACAGGTATGCAAACCCTCTGCAGATCTTAAACAGATGAAGCAGACTCTGTTGAGAAAGATAAACCTCATCATCGTAATACAACTGGGTACTAAAATAAGCCACTTTGGGGGTTTTTCCACAACCAAAGCAGTATGTACATTTTATGAAATAAATAATAAATCAACAAATAAAATATCTGATTTCGGGGCACAGATTTCAGGGTAACATTGGCCTCTGTCATGGCCATTCAGAGCCAAATAAAGACCAATCACGCATACAGGGCAAAGATAAAGTGCAGTCTTTAGGGTTGCCATATTTCAGCAAGAGTTGTTGAGCTTTTCAGGGGAAATTGCAAAAAAAGAAGAAGAAAAATTGATGTTTTGGAGCTTTTCTAAAGTAAAATTGTCAAAAACGGCACTGTCAGCTTTTTCTGAACACCTAGGCAATTTCCGTCCAGACACTGCTTTATGACAACAGTATTCTGGATCTGTCTGGGAATTTCTAGATGTATGGCAACCCTAGACTCTCTGGGCTGCACTGAGGAACTCCTAGCCCTCTGACCAATCTTGGAGCTGTGGATGAGGGGACACACACACAAACAAACAAACAAACAAACAAACAAACAAACAAACAAACAAACAAAGTGTGTGTCTATATATATGTATATAATTTCTTTGTGTGGCTGTGTGTGGCCCTAAGTGTCCCACGTCTGCTGATATGGCTGGACTGAATGTCACCTCACCACTCACTCTGCAGATCAGGGGAGGGATGGTGAAATAAAATGTGGGATTTTTAAAAATGTGGAAAGAGAAAACAGAGTATAAAAACAGTAGATGCAGTTTTCACTCCAACAGTATACAGAAGAAATTGCTTCAGTACAACAATACAACAAGGATAGATTCAAATTATGTGTGATGTGTTATCAAAGAATGCCATGCTGCTGGATGCATTGTCTTATGTGACGTTGCTGACTCAGAATACCTAATTCATAAAACTATTGATTTGTGCTTTATTGTGGTCTTTGCTTAATCTAACTTATCACCAGGAACTAATTTGCCATTGTCAATAGTCACATTGAGGTTAGGATAATGTGTTTGACTGTAACCTCCTTTTCCATGCTGTCTTTGTTCGCCAGTACTTTGAAGTTTAGTTTCACGGGCAACAAGAAAGAAAGAGAAAGAAAGAAAGAAAGAAAGAAAGAAAGAAAGAAAGAAAGCGAATGAGCTTTGGAGTCTAGCAGAAGAGCCCCCAACTTACTTGCAGGTAAGGAAAAAAAGTTCATCTGAGCAAGGTTCAGTGACCCATGGTGCATTTCTTTCATTTAATGTCTAGAATTAGGATACATCTTCAACATCAGCTCTACAAAGCACAATCTAGTCAAAGCTGCACACTTTCAGCTGAGTAACTGTATCCCTTAGAGAATGGATTGATCTACTTTGACCTGTGCTGAAAGATTGAGTAGATATGTCATTTCTGTCATAGGATCCAATTCCTAGGGGCTGCGAGGGCTTCAGCCCTCACAATAAAATATTTGAGGGGGCCGGGACCCCACAAAGTTGATGGGCATTCCAATTGAAATTTATTTATTTATTTTATTTATTGAATTTATATACTGCCCTATATCTGGAGGTCTGGTATGTGTGTGTGCACTGCATCGTGTGATTGTTTATGGGGGGTGGGGCTTACCTGGGCCCCCATAATATTTTACTCAAGTTGGCACCCCTGGTGTCTGGTCTAACAATGGTGCCTTCTGCCAATGTAACCCTTATGCTAGTAGAGCAGCACCAGCACAAGGGGGCAAGCAAGGGAAGATGAACTGGTGATTGCAGAGTTAAGCAGGAGAGCTTGCAGAATTCATTATTTGTGATTTCTAATATGCACTGATCTGAAACACACATTCCAGACTAACGTGTGGATCAGAACCGTTCAACTTTAATTGTACTGGGCTCTGGCAAGCCTTTTCAATAGTGGCCCCCGCATCTTTGGAACTGTCTAATATAACTGCATTCTATTAAAAAATGCATTTAGTTGGGCTTCAAACCGTTTTAAGCAGGTGATTTTTTTTTAAAAAAATGAATCGACTCTTTTGTAGTTTGAAAATTATTTTATCATTTTAATGTTCTTTTGTAAGTAGCTTGGGGAGCGCTTTACCCTGAAAAGCAGCATATATCCCATACTGTATGTGGGGATGCCCTGGAAGATGATGCAGAAACTTCAGCTAGTGTGAACTGCAGCTGATTGGCTACTGAGTGGAGCAGCAAGACAGAGCCACATAACACTGGCTCTTAAAGAATTGCACCCTCTTTTGAATTCAAGGCATTGCAAATGAATTTAAAGCCCTAAACAATGTGAGGCTTAATTGCTTGAAGCAGTATATCTCCCAGTATAGTCCTGCCTGCATGTTCCTAACTGCCCACCGCTAGGTGTTATGCTCTGTGTGGTGACATGAGAAAGGACCTCCTTTGTAGTGGCACCTTGTTTAAGAAATTTCCTCCCCTCTGAAATTTGCCAGGCCCCAAGTTTGCTATTGTTTAGTCAACAGCTTGGCTGTTCACCCAAGCCTCTGGTGATTTTTAATAATTTGGGGCTTCTCTGCAGTATCTGGTGGTTTATTTATTATAAATCATTTCAGGTTTTTTAATTGTTCCCTGTCTAGAGATCTCAGGATGGGCTGCAAAATTAAATAATAATAAATAGAACTACTTTAAGTAAAGAACAAAGGTATTCTGAAGCCTATCTGGGAGTTAATTACAAGAATGGTGAGCTTGGAGAAAATGATCTGTTCCTGCTCTGTAGCTGCATGTGCATCCCTCTATATCTAACTTCAATCATACCTCTGAAGTGGGAGGTCAGTTGCTTTCCAGTCTATCTAGATTAATCGTATACAGGATGTCCTATAAAATAACTCTTGACTTTCTGCCAAAAGCAGCTTTGACAAATCCAATAGCATCTGAACTTAGTGCTTTGTTCAATTTATCTCAGACTTTTATAAAGCCACAAGTACACAAGAAAGAACCATTACTACTAGGTCAAACAATGGTTCATCTGCCTGATATGTCATATTCAGGCACGGAGAAAGCAAATCATGTTGAAGGCTCACAGTATTCCTTCCTGACCTTGTGAAATTAAGCATAGATTTTGTCCTACCAACCCCCTTAGTGCCATAATGAAACACCTTGGGAGATTTCAGCTGGCCTCTTACATATAGATGGGGCCAGGCCATGTGGGAAGAGACTCTTTGCTTAGCAAGGCAACACACCCATCACTTTGTCACAGCTGGATTAGCTGGTTACCCTTCGGGAGCCAAGTAGAATATTTTTGGGGGGTGATCCTGGAATTGGCTACTGGGGTCATCTTTCCCCCCACTGGCTTTGCAATAGATGATTGGCCCAGATGTGGTGTGAGTTTTACAAGCTTTGGTGACAACAGCAGAGTCAGAAACCTGTCCCCCCCAGGGTGCAGTGGCTTCAGACTTGGAAATTGAGCTGAGTGAACAAGAGGCTAGATCTGCAGATGAGGGAGAACTGTTAGATTCCAGACAGGACAGCCCAGGGCCCCTCCTTCCCAGGGAAGAAGCCATTAGCTCACAGGGAGAGGAAGAGTTGGAAGTTGACCAAAGCGTTGCCAGGCAACCATCAGATAAGCTAGAGTCTGTGTCTTCTGGGGAAGAGACAGGCCAACTGATCAGTCCTCGCAGGAGGAAATGGGAGAGGCTCAGAGAACTGTGGGAGGCGATGAGGAGAAAAGCAGGGTTCTGGCATCCTTCCTGTTGGGGGCAGGATTCTGATTTAGACTGAGCAACTCCTTTGTGGAGAGGAGGTGGGAACCCTTGCTCTAGATGTGTTTTTCTTGACACCCTTGGTAAATACTCTTATCTACTTGCTACGGATACATCCAATGGTAGCCCTACTCAGCATAGGCCCACTAAAATTAAGGAACGTGATAAACTTAAGTTTGTTAATTTAGGTTTACTCTGAGTAACCCTGTACATTTTCCCCTGTACATTTGCCTTATTCTCTCTCCCTCCACTTTTTGTAAACTGGCAATTTACCCTGAACCCCTGACCGTGTCTGAGCATAGGAGCCCTGATGCAGAGAGATTACTGCACACGTCTATTTCATTTCTATTATTACCTGCTAGATAGCTCAGTTGGTTAGAGTGTGGTGCTGAGGTTTGACCCCCATAAGGGACAGCTGCACAGGGACTAGATGATTCTCAGGGTTCCTTTTAGCTCTGGGTTGGTATATATATATATATATATATATATATATATATATATATATATATATATATATATATGGGACGCGGATGGCGCTGTGGGTTAAACCACAGAGCCTAGGACTTGCCGATCAGAAGGTCGGCGGTTCGAATCCCCGCAACGGGGTGAGCTCCCATTGCTCAGTCCCTGCTTCTGCCAACCTAGCAGTTCAAAAGCACATCAAAGTGCAAGTAGATAAATAGGTACCGCTCTGGCGGGAAGGTAAACGGCGTTTCCGTGCACTGCTCTGGTTTGCCAGAAGTGGCTTAGTCATGTTGGCCACATGACCCGGAAGCTGTACGCCGGCTCCCTCGACCAATGAAGCGAGATGAGCGCCGCAACCCCAGAGTCAGCCACGATTGGACCTAATGGTCAGGATTCCCTTTTTACCTTTACCTTTACTAGATATATATATATATATATATATATATATATATATATATATATATATATATATATATGCTTTCGTAGATTTTCACGGGTACAGGAATGCAGGTTTTGGTGTCTTCGGGTGTCTTCCCGTGTAAGAGTTGGGGTGTCTAGGCGACGTTTCGACGAGGTCTCACTCGTCATCTTCAGGCTGGTGCTTTCGGCTTCTTGTTACTAGAACAGAGCAGGATCTCAGTGTTTGAGTTCCTATAAATACTGTTGAGGGGGTGTGGTGTATAGCCTCCAACGTTCTGGGCAGAGAGGGAGTTCCCAGGTTAGTGTGCCTTTTCTTCTTTTGTTCCTTAATTACTTGAGGGATATCTTGAGTGATTTCTTGAGTGATATTCTGAGTACCACTTAGGAGGGTCATTAGGTGTGGATTAGTTGCTAAAGCTTTCGTGTCTTGACCTCTTGAGCTTGTGAAGAGTTTTTCTGAGAAGATGGCTGTACTGCACTTAGTTGTGCTCTGGCTTGGCTTCGTGTATAGGGGCGAGCTGTGGTTTTGTGCCCTGTGCCAGCCAGATCTGTGTAGGGATTGCAGGGGGGTGCAGCATCCGGAGGTGCCACTATGGTTTGGCTACTGGATGGTGTCTGTACTTTATCTGTGGAGAGGGTCTGGGTTTGGGTCTGGTGTGGTTGATTGGAGATGGCGTTCTGTGTGTCTCTGGTTCTGGTGTCGGTTTTTGTGGGGAGGGCTAATTTCCAGATGTCTGGCAGGCGGGACGTGTCGTCACGCTTGTTCATGTTGTGAGGGTGTTTCTCTATCTCGATGGCTTCCATGATTATTCTCTTGTGGTGATGTTCCATGTTAAAGAGCAATTTGGAATCTGCAAAATTAATTTCGTGTCCTGTTTCTTTCATGTGTTGGTAAAGAGAGGAAGTTTTTTCTTCTTTTTTGACGGCATTCTTGTGTTCTGCGATACGTGCATTTATTCGTCTGTTTGTTTGTCCAATGTACGTGGCTGGGCAGACTTTGCAGGGTATTTCATAGACCCCTTGGTTTTCTAACTGGATTTTATCTTTTGGGTTTCTGAGGATATTGGCTATTTTTTGGTTGGTGCAAAAGGCTGTTTTGATATTGTGTTTATGGAGGATTTTGCTAATTTTATCTGTAGTGCCCTTGATATAAGGAAGGAGGGCCATGCCATTGTCCTCCTTCCTTATATCAAGGGCACTACAGATAAAATTAGCAAAATCCTCCATAAACACAATATCAAAACAGCCTTTTGCACCAACCAAAAAATAGCCAATATCCTCAGAAACCCAAAAGATAAAATCCAGTTAGAAAACCAAGGGGTCTATGAAATACCCTGCAAAGTCTGCCCAGCCACGTACATTGGACAAACAAACAGACGAATAAATGCACGTATCGCAGAACACAAGAATGCCGTCAAAAAAGAAGAAAAAACTTCCTCTCTTTACCAACACATGAAAGAAACAGGACACGAAATTAATTTTGCAGATTCCAAATTGCTCTTTAACATGGAACATCACCACAAGAGAATAATCATGGAAGCCATCGAGATAGAGAAACACCCTCACAACATGAACAAGCGTGACGACACGTCCCGCCTGCCAGACATCTGGAAATTAGCCCTCCCCACAAAAACCGACACCAGAACCAGAGACACACAGAACGCCATCTCCAATCAACCACACCAGACCCAAACCCAGACCCTCTCCACAGATAAAGTACAGACACCATCCAGTAGCCAAACCATAGTGGCACCTCCGGATGCTGCACCCCCCTGCAATCCCTACACAGATCTGGCTGGCACAGGGCACAAAACCACAGCTCGCCCCTATACACGAAGCCAAGCCAGAGCACAACTAAGTGCAGTACAGCCATCTTCTCAGAAAAACTCTTCACAAGCTCAAGAGGTCAAGACACGAAAGCTTTAGCAACTAATCCACACCTAATGACCCTCCTAAGTGGTACTCAGAATATCACTCAAGAAATCACTCAAGATATCCCTCAAGTAATTAAGGAACAAAAGAAGAAAAGGCACACTAACCTGGGAACTCCCTCTCTGCCCAGAACGTTGGAGGCTATACACCACACCCCCTCAACAGTATTTATAGGAACTCAAACACTGAGATCCTGCTCTGTTCTAGTAACAAGAAGCCGAAAGCACCAGCCTGAAGATGACGAGTGAGACCTCGTCGAAACGTCGCCTAGACACCCCAACTCTTACACGGGAAGACACCCGAAGACACCAAAACCTGCATATATATATATATATATATATATATATATATATATATATATCCCACAACTTCCTTTAAAGGAGCCCGTGCATCCAAATGAGTCTTCAAGTATCCTTCCCACTTAAGTGGGAAAATGTTTAAATTTGAAATATCTTTTTTGTAAGAAGGCATCACTTTTTTAGTGCAGCATTCTGTGAGAGTCAGAAACCTGCTGCTATTTTTTCACACTTATTCACAGCTGCAAATATAATATTTTCATCCAGTAAACACATATTGTGAATATTTGATCTGATATCCCCTACAGCATCCAGCTACAGGTATAGACTAACACTATGTACGACTTGTAACAATATGGCATTTCCTTTGTGATTTTCTATTCTTTCCTGTTACTAATTACAAACATTCACTTTGCCTTTTAATTACTGCGTAATAGCATATATAGCTGATAATTTACAGACTCCACTGTAATTATGTGATTCTTTTTGGGAGGGGTGAACAGCTAATTCACACCTCAGCTGTCTCTGGTGCTTCCTATTTTATTCATTTACCTAGATGAGACCTAATTGGTTTATCACTGAAGACAGTGAGAATTCTCCCTTTGAATGCTAAACAAAGGGGATTACTGTAGGCATCAATATCTTTTTTAATTAGACAACTTCAAACCCAATGTTGGCATACCATTGATGTTAACATACCTTAAAAATGCACAACGTTTATCCTACAAAAGAAATCAGACAGAAGAGAATAGATAGATGTTGATTTTCTGAAGTTCCTTTCATTTTAAAAGCATTTCAAAGAGGATGGAGGCAAATGTTGTTTGGTCTGCATTTCAAAGCAAGCCAGCTGAATTTGCACTTCCCAGACTAACAGACAGATCAAAATTAAGTTATCCTTAGGAGTGTACACTTATCAGAATTCTGATGTAGTTTTGGCTTAAAAATGCAAATAAATGTTTATTTTAAGGGGTGGGAATTATACAAATATGTGCATTTTAAGGGAGATGTATATGAAAAAGCAGAAAATTTTAAATGCAAATGTGGAGTATACATGATATTGAATAAAACAGGATGGATTGAAATGGTAATAAATTGATCCATCCATTCCAGTTTCAAAGCAACCTTGACAGAACAATTCTATTCATGCCTACACAGAACTAAGGTCGATCAAGTACAATGGAGGTTACTACCAGGAAAGTGGATACAGGTCTGTAGCCCTGGGCACCTAGGCATTCCTCCCCTGAAAAGAACCAACACATTTTCTGGGTCTGATGTCCAAAATACACATTTTAGGGCTCTATGTGAAATCACTTTTTTCGGGGGGACGGGGGACGGGACACAACACAAAATTTTGTGAGATCACAGTGCCCAAAATGACTGCCGGTCTCTCACGATAAAAAAATGGGAATGTCCTGGTTCTTTCGGGACACTAGTGGGATACGGTCTTAGGGTTGTAGTTCAGTGGTAGACCACATACTTTGCATGAGGTAATTTTAAACTCTTTTAGTATTTTAATTTTTGCATGTATCAAAGTATGGTTGCAGATTTCTCTCTGTTTTATTAAACTGCTTTGAGGTGTTCTTGTTGTTTTTCACAATCAAGCAGTGTATAAATTTTATGAAATAACTTAAATAAACAATAAATAAATAAAATGACCCATGTTAAATCCCTGGCATCAAAAGGTAGGGATATAAACTCCCTGTCTCAATTCCTGGATGACTGTCAATCAGCAGACAATCATGAGCTATGGTATGATGTTTTGATATATGGCACGTTCCTAATGGGGTCTGAATAAACTTTGCAAAAATATTGTTCCAACCTCATATTGTTGATCTCTCCCCCATTCTGATATTTCTTTCCTAGAGAAATTAAAAAATAACTATAATTTCCTGCATAATGATTTATAGCACAGACCTTTAAGTCTTCTGATGTTTGGGACTGGGGAAACCAGGCCTTTTGTTTTCTCATCTGACTGGAACACAAAGAGTAAAATACAGAATGTAAAAAGGAATTTGGCTATTCCTCCCTCCACTCCCAAAATGAAATTGATTATGCACATGCAAAGATCATTAGCTGGCTAGAAATAAAATATGCTAATAAGTGACCTTCTCTGGCACATATATTTTCAGTTTGACCCCTGTGTCAAATGTGTTGACCACCTAAGCGGGTTGCGATCCTCTGCTGTCCATCAATATCTCTGCAACTCTTTGATTAGACATACTTAGAGGCTTTTCACTAGGATGCTACAAATAGCACTACCATGTTTTCCTTATCAGTCTTTCGTCTTGACCTCCATCAGCAGACGAGGAAACAGGCAGGAAAGGGCACACAGTTTCCATCAGTCTTTTCCTAGGCCTGTAGCATTAATTTCCCCTTCATCCCCTTGGTGCATCTTGGTGGAAAGAGGCTGCAAAGAGAGCTCAGCATCTCTAATCCATTACTCTGGGGACAGCCACAGCTTGTCTTCATTACCGTGATCTCCACAATGACTCGCATCATGGGCCAAAGATTTTGACTGGGAAAAAGATGAAAAGAGTTAATTGAAAACTATATAAGCCGGGTTGGAAAGCTGGCAAATGTTTTAATTTCATAATGAGCCTGTTCGATGCAGGTAGATGACTCCCCTTTTGATAAACCAATTAGAAAAAGTAAATTGCTTTTCTGAAAGACCCACACAAAAAGAGGATTATGTTTGCAGGGAAACCATGAAAAATTGTTTGAATATCAACAAGAATGGCAAGAACAAAATGAATCAGCTTAACAACCGCCAAAATATGAACTGCTTCATGATAGAAGAATAACTCCTGTGCTGCACAGCCTAGGAGTTATTCTTTCTAGGATAACTGTCACCCTCTCTCGCTCTTTACCCCATTTCTTTTTCAGAAAAACAAAGGAGAACTGAACTCTGAAAAGAGATTTCTAGGAATAGGGCAGGAGAGCTAAAGAATACTAAAATGTATGTGCAAGGAACTGGCTCGGATTATTTTCTTAGAAGCTTGATCTTTCATTCTTAATTTTACATTTGCTGAGATAAATGCCCCGGACCACTCACATGGTCAGTGTAATGTTTACATCAAGGGGAGATCAAAAGTGCTAGTGTTGTTGAATCTAATGGATGCTCAAGAGCATTCCTCGTTTCTGTTTCACTCTAGGATCTGTTACCTCACATGCAGCCCAAGTATTTATTTTCAGTTGGTACAAATTGTATGTGAAGTGGCACTGAGTCTGACTAGTTTTGTGACAGCTAAAATCATGACACAGAGAAAAGGGAGAAAGGGAGGCTCACCACCTTTGGCAGTCTGATGAAAATTAAGCCCACAAGCAAACCAACCCGATATTACCAAGATGTTGGCTAAACAAAACTCAAGCACAGCTATAGTTTATTTAAAGGATACACAATGATGATTTTAAAAAATCTCTTTGCCCCATGGGAGGTCAAGAAGGGCCCATGAATTACCACCACAGCATTACTCTTGCCTCCATTTTGTGCTTGGGGTCTGAGGTGACTTTGTGGAATTGCTGCAATCAGAGAAAGCATGAAGGATGCCAAGAGTAATCACTGGCAGCCCTTGGAGTCAGGGCTGGATGAAGCATTATTCACTGTGTTGATGTTTATTACACAAACAGTAGTCAGCTACATCACTCAGGTGTTAGTGGGCTGAGTGTCTCAGCAAACTGCATGCATTTTCTTCCTCAGTGTACATAGATAACCAATAGGACAACAATATATGCCATACTATTTGCTACAATTGGTGCATAACACAACTAAAAAAATTTTACACCCCACCCCCACAACAAAGGCTTTTTCTTGTCCTCCTTGCTTTTCTCTCTCACACACAGACATCACCTGAATCCCTTTTCACTATTTCATCTCCACTTTCACTGCTTCAAGAAATTTGAAAGTCGTTGCGTACTGCTTACAAAACAACCAGCAAATTGCTGAAGCAACCCCTCCAAACCCTTCCATTTATCTATTTGATTATTTTGCTGTCATGAATCAATTTATCTGTTAACTCCATTGTTGTTTTTGTTTGCATTGTTACAATGATAATGAGAAATATATTAAAATGAAACTTCACTTTCCACTTCATTAATTTTGAAGTGGCAAGCTCGACAACAAACAAGCAAAAAATTAAGCAACCGGCTTTCTCATAGCCAGGCAGCTGTGCACATGAACTCCTAGCTTTCCTTTCTCTGGAATATTGCAGGACCCTGGCTGCAATTGGACAAGGACTAATGCCACATGAGTGAACCTTAGGTTTGTGTACTTCCTCTGACTGCTTTCCCCTCTTGCTTGATCACCAGGGGGAGATGAGAAGCATTCACTTTCATTTTCAACTAACGGCAGTGAGACATTTTGTCTGAAGTGGGATGAACTGTGGTTAGCTTAAACAATGGTTTGTAGTCAACTTCAAGCTGTGGTTTCTCATCCTGACTTGTTCAGTTAAAATTAATTGCAGCTCCTGGGTTGGACAACAAAGCAATCTGCCATTAGTTGGAAATGAAAGTAGATGCTGCTACCTACTTGTAACCATGCTGGAGGGGAAGAAAAAGGAGCAGGTTCATGCACATCTGAGCCAGGTCAGTGGAAGCCCTGCATAATAACAATAACTGAATGAGATC